>NC_083338.1:82689602-83417512 GCF_019175385.1 Lycium barbarum | reverse complement strand
CATTCCATGTTGTTTAACGTAATGAGAGGTTGAAAGACTTGGATTGTAGAAGGATGTAGAAAATGGGTCACGAATGTGAGGATAGTGACATTTTGAGTGGTAGTTTGGAATGAGTCATGAATATTGATATGTTGTGATTATAATTATGTTATAAATGACATTTAGGACATGGGATAAGCATTATATGTGAGAAAATGTAATAGTGTACTATGACCATGATTATGGAGGAATTGAAGTGAAATTGTGAAATGTGGATAATGTAGATGAATGATGATTGTTGCTTATAATATTGTGAATGTTGTTATGGATTTTTGGGAGTTGATATGTAATATGAGAAAAGTTGTATAAACAAAGAAAATGTTGCTCAATTTTCTCTAGCCTTAGTAAGCATGTTCTTATAATCGATTAGCTAATGTTAATACGAACTCTCTTGAAGGTAGAAACGCGAGCATCGAAGGAGAACGATCAAACGATAGAATAGCTAAATGAAAGAAGTATGTAAGGCTAATCCTTTCCTTCTAAGGCATGACTCCTATGGCATGAATCTTCCTATTTTCCATGATCTTCCTAAATAACGGAAATTATGAGTCCATGACTATAAATAGCTACATACGCATATGATAAAGAAAGGAGATACGATACGAGCATGATAATGATGATGATGAATTTAAGTATAAAGAATCCTAGAGTAACATACGATGTCCATGAGGTTAATGATCCTAGGTATGGTTCCATTGATGCTTTTCCTTGTGTACACTCACCTTAAAATGTTAGTCCCCTCAAGGTGAGATGTGATGATTATGATCACTCCATAATGTAATCGGGGGTTCACGACCTTATGTCATCCCGACATAGCCATAGTTACCTTCAAGTTCTAATGTATGTTTTGATGATAAAGATATAATGATGCTAAGTTATAATAAGGTCATGATATGTCTATGAGATGTATAATAATGATAAGTCTATGATGTGCTCACGATGATACAATTCCACCATGCCTAAATGCACCGTGCCCAAATGGCCGGACATGTCACCGCTAAGGCGGGCTGCTTATGATTCCACCGCGCCTAGGAGGCTGGACATGATCACCACTAGTGGGCGGCATATGATGGTTACCCGGATGCGGTTAAGATATTGACAACAGAGTTATTGGCTAATGATATTGTGACATATAAGTAGCAAAGTAGAAAGGATAGGAAATCTCTCCTATAGCAGGATATGAGAAAACCAAATGGTGAATGGAGGAAGGGAAATGAGTATGGCGAAATAGACAGCGAGTGAGTGATAGCACAATAAGATATGTAAAATAGGATGAACCAGGAGAAGGAAGGACTATGACTATGATTAGATACCCTTTATACGAATTGTACAAGAATAGTTATGCAACCTACGAACATTTGTATGCTGAGGATGAGACCAAGTAAGTACTTGATAAGAAGGGTAAGAAGTCAGTAACAACAATGTGATTGTGATATTGTGGATACATCAAAGAAAAGTATAAGCTAGTTTGAAGCAAAACTACAGAGGTATAATTAGTATTGAGGGCAAAAGTCGTAGTTGAGCCTTGATACCAATTGAAAGATATAAGAGAAGAGTATAAGGTCTACATAAAGACTAGCGTGGCGATGCTAAGGTATTTTCCAGGCTGATTTGAGCACCTACACATACTCGTGTAAAGATTGCAATAGGATGCGTGATGGGAGAACTAAGAGCAAATCTGAGTAAAGGGGCAATCGAAGAGTTTGAGTCAAAAATAGAGAAACGACACGAGATAATATGCCTAAAGTATTGACAGTTAGGGTAAAGGAAATTACTAAATGATTTAACCAAGATAATCAGAACAAGCGGGTTACTGGTTACTGGATGACAGTAGAGTTATGATATGAGGGGACCCTAGCGCTATTTGATAACCAACCATAAAGATCGAGATCAAGAAGTAAAAGCAAGTGATAGTTAAAGACCTTTAAAAGAAGGTCAGAAAGTAACACATGATGCTGGGGATTCCAGAATACGGACTGTCACAGCAGAGTAAAGCAAGGATATTGGAGTACAAAAATGTTACCCTCTCGGAAATTTCGTTTTACTCGTCGAACCTGCGGAGGGCCTACAAGTTACCAGAGGCATGCAATACTCCAGGGATATTAAAGTCTAATGAACCGACGAGAGACGTCTACACGTTACAAGATCTTGTTTAAAGATAAGAGGGTAAAGAGAAATGAACGAATCATCATCTTAAGGGAGTAATGATAGAAAAAAAAAGAGTCGAGTCATGACTAAGTGCACCAGGAATACAAGTACGAATCAATCAGTGACAGTACAACTGAACAGTATGTAGACAAGGGAAAGAGTAACCCTTCAGCAGGAGAGCTCGAAATACAATTGACAACCGACTGTGAAATAAAGAGGAGAGTACAGACAACGACGTGGGATAATTACCTCGAGAAACAACGGAAGGAGAAAATATTACGGGAATGGTTATGTAGAGATCTGGAATACATTATAATAAAGTAAAGGGATCGGCCAAGGAAAGAGGTATGTGAAGGACATAATTTAGTAAAAGAACGTTTAAGGAAGTATTGGGAGTTCAGGACCAGTTTAACATTCGAGGATGAATGTTATAAAGGGGGGAAGGATGTTATACCCCGTATTTTTATACGACGGATCATTCGTAAGTTAATCTATATAAATCCAAGGACAAGATTATTTTTGGATAGGAGACCAGGACTTTTAATTCTGATTTTAATAATTGCACGGTTTGCTAATTAATTACAATTAGTGGAAATATTAGTGGAGATTTGGGAATAATTTACCATGATTGGATTATTAAGTGGGGATTAGTGACTAATGGAGATTAATTAAGTTAATTAGACCACTAAGTAGGCCCCATAACATGTGGCTAAATTTGATTTGGTACATGGATGATAATGGGACACATGTCAATCCAAGGGGAGGCATATAAATTCATGAAATGTGAGTCATATATCTCATTTTTCAGATTTAACAAAGTGTATTTTAGTGAGAGAAGCTCTCAACTTAAAGAGAGAGAAGTTCACGGGCACTGTTCACGGGCACTATTCACGGCGCCACTGTTCACGGCCAGCCCATTTTTGCCCCCTTCTACACAATTAATTGGAGAGATTTGAAGATCAAGAGGAGGAAAAAGATGGAGATCATGGTAGGCCATGGCTTTCTTGAAGACATTACATGGTGAAAATTAGAGCTTGTCTCTAAGGTAAGATTTAATTCTTTTCTACATGTTTTGGAGGTAGTTTAGACTTGTATAGCTTGGTAGATGTGTGTTGAATACAAAAGGGTTATGTATGTTGATGTTGAATTATAAATTGAGCCGTGTAAGGGTGGTGTTTTGAGTAAGAATGATGAATTTATTTTAGTAGCATTAAGTAGGAATTAAATGGTTAAATTTAAAGTTGTGTTGTTTTATGGACATGTTGTTATCCTTGATGAATTGAAAGGATTGAGGGTATGATTATGTTCATATGATTATTGTTGTTGTTATCATGGATTATGTGATGAGAATGAAGGAATTTAATGGTTAGAGTTGGAGTTAAATTTGTTGTGGGTTGTTGTAGGGATTATAATGATAATAATGTGGTTTACTTGCATCTGGATAGATGATGTAGTTGTGGTGTAGCTTCTGTAGTATTTCATTAAATTTGCTGAAAAGATTGCATGAAATAAGGTATAAGAAGTGTATATGGGCTGCTTGATGTATTGTAAGTGTTCGTTAGAATTTCGGGCATCGTTATGTTATAGTTGGGGGCTGTTTTGATATGTTGTTGTTCTTGTTGGAATAAAACAATTAAAGATATGGTTGTGTCCATATGTTATTGTTGGTATTTCTGTGTCAACAGGAGAGCAATTGGAAATTCGGATAGGCGAATATATAGGGGAAATGCTGCCGAAATTTCTGTAGACAAGTACTAGCTTAGGATTGAATTCCTAAGTACTTGTAGCTAACGTTGGTATTTAATTATGTTATTGTAGATCTTGGGGAGCCCGATACTTGAGTTGAGATTAGCTTAGGAAGCGATCGAGGTATGTAGAGCCTACCTTTCTTTCTTTTGGCATGACCTTTATGGAACGAACAAATAACGTATATGTAGGATTCGAAAGAAAATTCTATTCTTAGCGCCACTAGGATGGCCGATGTCTTTGACTTCCATAAGTATTCCATATGGTTTGATATGTATATATGATGTTCGAAGATTCTAGTCGGTATATTTCCGAATGTCGTTCGAAAGAAAATCGATATGACTTAAGTCTTTGATAGATATTTTGATACTTACATATGGTACTAAAGTTTCTATTTGGTTTGATCCATAAGGATATTTGAAAGTTACCGAATATGGTTGTTACTTAAATTTCCGAGTATGGCTTATGAAATGTTGTTCAGAAGGTTATGTACTTCAAAAGCTCGTAACTTTCTTATACTAATTCTGATTGACCCGAATCTTATTCTTGAGCTTTCAGAGGTTGGTAAATATATTTCTCCATCGAGTTTTGAAATTTATTTATGTAATTATATGCATATGGTTTCCTCACTACTCCGCTCGTGCATACTACTATGATATCGTTCGCCGGATCCCGGGCCGGTTTTGTCTTCGTGCGCACTATGTTATATTCGGCAGTATGATGTGTTACGGTTTTCGAGACCCTCGCCATAAGGCCGGATACCGCTTATATATGGAGTTATGATGTGTTATGGCATACGATGTTCTATGATGTTGTGATAAGTTATGATGATACGATTTGTTCGGGATTGTACGGAGATTTGAAACCTTCTGGAGTATGATGTGTTGTGGCGCCAGCGTCGGAGTGGCGACCACGTTCCTGAGCCCTATGCATGATTTTTATTTGTATTATTTATGTTTTCAGCACAGGTTTTGATATACTAATTCTGTATCCATTTTCCGTACTTCTCACTTCAGTTATGATTTGGATTACTGTATTTCATGCTTTACATACTCAGTACATATTTCGTACTGACCCCCTTTCTTCGGGGGCTGCGTTTCATGCCCGCAGGTGCAGACGTTCGTTCTGGCGACCCGGCAGTGTAGGATCCCTATTCTGCTATTTTGGAGTACTCCTTTGATCCGGAGCCCATATGTTTTGTACATACCTTTTGTTGTACATGTTTCTGTATATATGACTATTTAGGGTACGGCGGGGCCCTGTCCTGTCATAGGTTTCTGTTGTGGTTTGTAGAGGCCTGTAGACATATATGTGGGTCATGGGTCCTGTTTGTTCGGTTATGTCTGTGACTTGTGCCTTAAGCGGTCCCGTTTGCTATTATGGCCAAAACGGCCCATATGTTTGTATATGTATGTATATTCGGGTGATGTGTATTCCGCCAGCCTGTCGGCTTTTGTATGATATTTCTGTTACAGGTGACCGCTTAAGACGACGTCTGTTCTCAGTATTTGTGCAAAATAACGTATGTTAAATATGAATAAGTATTTGATATGTCGATTTGGTAAGTTAATAAGTATGGGGGTCCAGTTAGGGCACTAGTCACGGCCCTAACTGGACCCCCGGGGTTGGGTCGTGACAATGCCCTAAAGGGTAATGAAAAGAGCAAGAAAGGTCTCTAAGCTAAATTTACAAAGGGTATTAGAGAGGATGACGAACCCAAAGAACACTTAGGATGACAATGACACTTGTAATAAAAGGAACAATGATTGGTAGTTTGGAAATTTTTGAAGGAAAGAAAGAACACAACTCCTATGAATGGAAATAAAAGAGTTCACTTGATATTAGAAAATAGTTCATGGACCACTAATTATACATAACATGAGAGCATATGCTATGGAATTATATGAACCGTCAACGTGAAGCTATGCCTAACTACAATTGTAAGAAGGCCACACCGGAAAGCCTACAAGGAATAACGACTGACGAAATGATCGCCGATACAAGGAAATCGAAGATAAGTATACTTGCATTGCAAGAGAGTCATAATAGATTAATTGTCGTAGTCCTATGCTTCTGGGATTGTATTGATAGATGTGAGGGAAGGAAGTAAAGAAAAAGTTGTAGCAGGAGCTCAAAGATGTTGCGAGCTATGAAATTAGTTGCACTCGGGTTATAAGTCTGCCATAAGTGTAACTGGACTGCAAAGGATAATAAATGGCAAAGAAGCATTACGTATATACGTATTTCGGATAATGATATAATTGGCATTAGAAAGGAACATAACCATTAGGTTCACTAGCGACACAGTTATGCTGGGTAAACATTTGGAATGTAAGGGTAAAAGAGAGGGTGACAAGGATGTAAGGATTAGAGAGCATAACTAATGGACTACAAAAAATCGGTACAGTGTATATCTAAGATCAACGGGTACAAAAAGGATAGCCCGAGATAGCACCGAAGGAGTAAACACAAAGAGGGCGCCGTAGAGAAAGAAAGGTAGCTGCCCACTAACAAGGAAACAAGGAGCGAGAAAAGAGTATTTACAGGATGATAGATAGTTATGGCACGACAAGTCACGACTACCATAATGGAGAAAGAACAAGAGTGAGATATTGAAGTGGAAGAAGATGACTGAAGGCAATAAAAATAGTTAAGAAAGAATGAGAAGAGACTGACCCAAGTTATAGTTTAAGAAAATGGTAATCGGACCCTAAAGGAAAAGTAATTATTCTAACGAATCAAAGAAAGTGTCGTGGGTTGGCAATACTGCAACATTCAAGGACGAATGTTTCTAAGGAGGGAAGGATGTTACACCCCGTATCTTCGAAGAGCACTTATCAAATTTGACACATAAGTATGTTGAGTTAGGGTTAAGTAAAACCACTTTGGAATATAAGGGGCAAGCATTATTAAGTATATTTAATAAGTAAAGGATGTATATAAGGTATGCCGGAAGGTTTTATAAGGAAATGAGTGGAAGAAATGGTGTAGTACGACTTTGGAGAAAGGATGGGTAATGTTTTGTGTGAAAATTTTGGTCCAACTAGTGGGATGAATATCTCTTAGCATATGAAGTGTTTTGAAGTAAAACAAAAGCATAAAATGAAGTGAGTCTAGTTTGCAACACAAAAAAACTGCTCGTCGATAGGACATCGGAGTCGAGAATTATGGGCATTAAAAGTTTGGCTGACAGAGCAGAAATGCGTGCAACAGTACTGCTACAGTACCCCCGACTTGCTACAGTCCTTCTACAGTAAAATGCTACAGTGAATCGATCTGAATTTGATCCCTATATAAAGGGTAATAACCCCCTTTTTCCATCAGATTTTGCTAGAAAACAAAAAGTGAGGAATTTTCAAGTAGCGGAATAGTAGTTTAGGTCCGGGTACTGCATGGTTGTGATTCTATTATTGTTTTGCGGTGGATTTTAGCGTGGATATTTAGGATATTACTGTCTTAACAAGAAAAAAGGTATGAATCTTTCTCTTTTGGTATTATTTAAGGGTTATTTACGGAGATAAAGTCGTTAAATAATTGTGTAGTAAGTTGGTTAGTTATGGAAGTTGGAAAACAATGTGTGGGATATTTTATGGTACATATTGGTGTTGGAAATGATGTTTTTGATGTCGGTATTGTTGTTGTGTTGTTGGTTGTTGGATTATGATTTCGGGCTAAGCATATAAACAGGGGAGATGCTGCCCGATTTTCGACAGAATATAAAGTAGTTTAAATTGAAAGCTTAGTACACGTATGCAACGATGAGTCTAACGATAGTGTGAATTCTCTCAAATGTAGATTTACGAGTACGAATGGATAAGCGTAGAAAATAGGAGATTGCGCAGGTATGTTAAGTCTTGTCCCTTTCTTTCAAAGGCATGATTCCTATGTTATGATTTCATAAATGTTTCCATATCTTCCTTGTTATCAAAAGTTAAAAGTCTATGATTCCAAGGCATGATTCCCTTCTTGATAGCCGTAAATGTTTTCAAAAAGGTCCGTATTTTTCCAAAACAAAGGTTTATGATTTTGTAAGCTTTTATGACTACAATGACGGACATGTTTTTGTAATGACAACGATGAGGTCAAAGATGAGAATATGTCTATGATAATTATGATGAGAATGGATTCATGCTTGAAAGTCTCAAGTTGTGGATTCAATATGAATATGAGAATATTTCGCTATTTCTTGATCCCCAATTTTATTCCTTGACAATGACTCTATTTTCTAAAGACTTCAAAGTATATGAATTGACGCCTTATGGGATTTATGACCTTATTCTATGTTTTCTCTTGATGTTATTCTTCATTGATAGTCTCACCTTAAAATAATTATTCCTTCAAGGTGAGATAGAGCAATGATGATTATTCCATAATATAATCGGAGGTTACCGACCTTACGTCACTCCGATAGAGTTATAGCTTTTCTTGGGCTCTCATGCATGCTGCTTATATGATATATGAATATGATGTATGTATATGTATATGGGGAATATGGGAAAAAGGGCGAGGCGCTATAGACGGATGGCCACCTGATCAGTTGGTATTATATGACATGATACCATCCGGGACGCGGGATGCCCAGACGCGGGACATATGTGGTTAAATGGATCGGAGCCGACGCCTCGGCTACATGATATGTTCTATTTTATATATACATGAACAAGAAATGTTTTTCAAAGAAAGCTAAGCATGCATGGCATCCGCCCTAAGAGGCACTCATATGTACAAGTTACTCTTTTATCTTACGATATGCTTTATATTTCCATTCTGTTATCATTCATACTTTACATCCCTTACTATTTTACTCTTCATTCCTTACATACTCGGTACATTATTCGTACTGACGTCCCTTCTTGTGGGTTCTGCATTCATGCCCGCAGGACCAGGTAGCCAGTCAAATGATTCGCTGCAGTAGGACCTCACCTCAGCAACAGTCAGTACGCTCCATTGATCCGGAGCTACAGCCCTTTTGGTATGCTATTCGGTTATGTACATATATGGGTACAGTAGGGCCTTGTCCTGTCCTTTCTATAGTTTGTACTCCATAGAGGTCTATAGACAGTGATATGTAGTCCTGATGTTATGCAGCCTCGTCGGCGTTTATTTTGTTGTACAGTATATATGTGGCGGCCAAATCGGCTCACGCTGTTACTCTCAGAGTTTATGTTTATATATATGTGTTGGCCGTGAGTTCCTGGTGCAGTGTCTTGTATGTTGATTGTTCGGGAGACAGTACAGCTCAGTTACAGATTGTGTATGGGCCCAGGATAGTCAGTGAGTAGTAAATGCAAGCATAGGAGTGCTTGGCCATTAGTGGTCGGGCACTTGTTATGGCCTATCAGTTTGGGTCGTGATATGAGCCCTGTTATAGTCGGGTATAGACACCACCGAGCCTTGTTACGACCGGGTATGGATACCACTGAGCCCTACTATGGATGGGTATGGGAGACACCAGCCTATATGAGCAGGTACGGTATCATTATATGTATATGTATGAAATGTTTCCTTTAGAGAAATATTAAGTATGCATGATGGTCTTCTTAAAAAGGTATAAATTGTTCTCTTTTTCTTATGTTATCCACATGCTTTCATCATGTTTCTATCCATGCCTTATATACTCAGTACATTTTTCATACTGACGTCCTTTTGTTTCTTATGATTTTATTGATAAAAGTTCTGCATGATGATGATGATAATGATAATGATGATGATGATGATGATGGTGATGCCATAATAGAAATCAGGGGTTTACCGACTTTATGTCACCCCAATAGAATTGTAATGCTTCCTTTGGGTACTCATGTATGTCATATTTGTAAATAGCTATTTTATTACACCGACCTTATATGGTCGAGTATGATATTTATTGTGCACGCCACGACAGTTGGTTATGAACAACATCGAGCCTTGTTATGGCTGGGAATGGACACCACCGAGCCCTGTTATGGCTGGGTATGGACACTACCGAGTCCCGTTATGGTCGGGTATGGACACCACCGAGCCCTGTTATGTCCGAGTATGGATACCACTGATCCCTGCTAAGGCCAGGTATGGACACCATCGAGCCCCGTTATGGCCGGATATGGGAGGCACCGATCCTATATCGCTGTGTACGGTATCATTATATGTATATGTATGAAATGTTTCCTTTTGAAAAATGTTAAATATGCATGATAGTCGTCTTAAAAAGGTATATATGGTTCTCTTTTTCTTATGTTAGCTTCATGCTTTCATCATGTTCTATTCATGCCTTACATACTCAGTACATTGTTTGTACTAACGTCCTTTAGTTTGTGGACGCTACGTTCATGCTCGTAGGTAGGTTGGAAGACAAACCAGACCCCTAGGCTGCTTCATCAGTGATTGCATAGAGGTGCTCCATTTGATCCGGACGGTTACACCTCGAAAAATTCTCGTCGTTGCATAGTAAATAGACTAACATAGGGAACGAAGTTTATGATATTTCTATAAGTAGGAAGCACTACTTAATGGTTCTAATTGAGATTCCAAAGACGTTTGAGGCAAGGTAAGAAAGTTCGTTGAGAAAGGCGAAGCATAAGTCGTGTTTTAAAAAGTGGTTTGCAAAGCATCGAGTTAATGTTGAATTAATGATGTCTTAAAAAAGATTTATAATGCCCCTTATATTGTTAATGAAGTGCTAAACAAGTGTTAAGAAGGTTCCATAAGGATTGGAGATCAAACGGGTCGACGAGAGCAAGTTTCGGGGAATTTTGGATTGTACGGTCCTTTATACGGACCGTATAAAAGATACGGCCTATATATCTGTCTATAGAACTCTCCTAGAGAAGGAGGAGGTTCTGGAGAAAATATACGGTCCTATATATAGATCGTATAAATTATACGGTCCGTATAATAGGTCGTAGATTCGGGTCGGGATAGATTTTAAGTTTTATAAAAAAAGGGTCCAAGTTCATTTATTTCTCATTTCATTTTCTCTTCACTTCTATCAAAACCTCTAGAACCTTCTTCCAAGTATACCAAGGCATAACCAAGGGAAATCAAGGATCAACTTCATCAAACCAAGAGAATCAAGTGCAAGAAGCTCTCTATAGGGTTGCTTGGAGTCAAGAAAACTTTGTGGATTGAAGCTAGGGTTTTCTTCAAGTGAGGCATTTTCATCCAAAACTTACTCCTACACTATCAAAGGTAAGTGTTATGATCAATTCATGTTATTTAGAGTATAGAGAGGTTGAAAGACATGGATTATGAAGGGAGGTAGAAGATGGGTTATAAATATGAGAATAGTGGCATTTTTGAGTAGTAACTTAAAATGAATCGTGACTCTTGATATGTTACGAGTATAGTTATGTTATAAATGATATTAAGAATATGGGAGAAGCATTATATGTGGATGAATGTAATGTGGTATTATTACTATGGTTATGGATGCCCTTGAAATGGAAGTAGGAGAATTGAATAATATATGGTTGATGAAGATTGTTAAGTATGATATTTTGAATATTGTTATTGACGTTTGGGAGTTGTTATATGATATGGATAAAGTTGTATAAACAAAGGAGTTGCTGCCCGATTTTCTCTAGCTTTAGTTCAAGCATGCTTATGCTATCGATTATCTAATATTAGTACGAACTCTCTTGAAGGTAGAAATGTGAATATTGGAGGGGAGCGTTCAAGTGATAAAGTAGCTAAACGAAAATGTATGTAAGGCTAGTCCCTTGTTTCTAAGGCATGACTCCTATGGCATAAATTCTTCTATCTCTCCATGACTTTCTTGCATTCCAAAAAATGTGAGTCAACGTTATATAGAGTTTCTTGTGAGATAAAAGAATAAGAGATATGTTATGATTACGATAATGGTAATGATGAACCTAAGTCTAGAGATTCTAAAGTCTATGATACGATATTTTCATGAAGTCCATGCTATGAATATGAGGTGACATTTTACGAAGCTAATGATCCTTGTACGACTCTTTGATGTTATTCATTACTGCTAGACTCACCTTAAGATGCTAGTTCTTTCAAGGTGAGGTACGATGATTATGAATACTCCATAATGTAATTGGGGGTTCTTGACCATACATCACCCCGGTATAGTTATAGAATATCTTTGAGTTCTATTGCATGCTTTATGAGATGTATATTATGATGAGATTCCACCGTGCCTATATGGCCAGACAAGGCAGCGCTAATGCAGGATGCTTATGATTACACCGTGCCTATAAGGCCGGACATGTCACCGCGAAGGAAGACTGCATATGATTCCGCCGTGCCTAGATGGCCGGACAAGTCACCACTAATGCAGGCTGCTTATGGTTACACCGGGCCTAGAGGACCGGACATGACACCATTATTGGGCGGCGTATGATGGTTTCCCAGACGCGGGTTAACGACGACGGTACATATGATATGTTGATATATGTGATATGTATAAAACTTATTTTCTCTTAAAGGTTAAGCAGGTTGTATCTTCACCTCATGTTCCATTATTTCTCTATTATGTTAGTATTATTCATGCCTTACATACTCAGTACAATATTTGTCCTGACGTCCTTTCTTTTTGGACGTTGTGTTCATGCCCACAGGTAGATGGAAAGGTGGCCCAGATTCATAGGTGTTGATCAGCAGACTCACAGGAGCACTCCATTACTCTGGAGTTGCTGTTTTGATATATATTATTTTGAGTACATATGTTTTGGGCATGACGGGGTCCTTTCCCGTCTTTATGTCTAGTGCTCTAGTAGAGGCTCGTAGATACGTAAGTGTGGGTAGTGGATGTTCCATGATGACTACGTTGTATATTTGCATATTATTTTGATATCCCGAGAGGCTCATGTATATGAAAGTTGATATGTTCTTGGAAGCGATAATGGTTTTCCTTATGACTAGAAGTGTGAGAATAATAAATGAAAGCAGGATAAGTATGATAATTAGTAGAATGAGTGGTACTCGGTAGTTAGCTCCGGGTACCGTCATGGCCCCTAGCCGGGTCGTGACAAAAGTGATATCAAAGCAGTTCCGTCCTAGGGTGTGTCGATGAGCCGCGTCTAGCAGAGTCTCGTTTATGGGTGTGAAGCGCGCCACACTTATAAGCAAGAGGCAGCGAGGCATTTAGGAAAAATGACCATTCTTCTTCTTATTAGATCGTGCCATAGAGCCACGTTATAAGATTTTATCCTCCCTAATTGTGCGTTATAATTTCAGCAAAGATGATGAAAGAAAAAGCTGCAGCAGCCCAGAAGGGCAAGACAGTGATTGAATAAGGGCTTGAACGGGAGCCGTCTATGGATATGGACGAGAGAAAACCCCAGAACAAGGCCTTATGTCGATTCTCCCGTACTTCTCCCACTCTAGAGGATTAGAGGGGAGCCTTAGCTTTAGCTCCAGCACCCCCAGCTCTTCCACCAGATGCCTCAGGCTAAGAGATGAGATAGGCGATTCTTTTGCTGACCCAATTAGTAACCGCTCAGGCTCAACGGCAGGATGTGGGCTATGGTAACAGGAGTTGGATAAAAAAAGTTAGGTCTTCAGGGTTTGATCATGAGTTTAGGGGTATCTGAGGCAGCAATTCTCTAGGCACTCAGCTTGTTTGACAGCTAGTGTGCCACCACAGTTTCCTGGACCCAAGGCTGATAGATCTGCTCGCATGGGGCCAGCCCAAAGTTTTAGAGTTCCTAATTCCCAGAATAGGGGTGATTCAAGTCAAATGAGATTACCCGTACCACGATGTAGTCAGTACAGAAAGTTACATTTTGGATCGTGCCGCTTGGACTCGAATGTTTGTTATTCCTGTGCTCGGCCAGGCCATTTCAGGCGCAATTATCCATCGCTACGTGGTAAAGATAAGGCTCGGTCTACGAGAGTGGTGGCTGGCTCTTCATCATCGGTACGCCCTCCAAGGCAAAGGCCACAAATGTTAGTAGTCTGTGATAGAGATCAAAGAGGAATGCCCAATCTAAGTGGATCCCAGCATCATACTTATGCATTAGCTGGGCGACCAGATTTTGAGTCTCCCCCTGATATTATCCCAGGTATATTGCTAGTATCCTATTATGATATGTGTGCATCGATTGATTCGAGTCCTATGTCGTTATGTATCACTCCTGATGTTGTTGACTGTGTTGAAATGGGAGCCTGAGTCGATCAAATAATTTGAGATGTCTACGCTCATTAGTAAATAGCCAGAATTATGATTTATGAGTAATTAAACCTCCTCGAAGGGAGTTGATTGACATAATGTTTGGAAAAAAATATATATAATGGAATTCTAGAAAGAGTGTTGTTACATCCCGTACTTCTGTACGTTGGATTATTCGTAAGTTAACCGACATAAGCTCTGAGGACAAGATTATTTTGAGGTTATAAGTATTTATGTTGTTACACCCCGTAAAAGTCTGTGCTACTTGACTTAACACAAAATGAACGAGTTAAGAAAGTTCAAGGGAAGTTAATCGAGTTAGTAAGAATATCGTTATATATATATGGTTGCCTTAAGTATCTCGAGGTGACATGGCAACCTAAAGGATTTGAAATAGTGTCATGAGTATTCATACGAGGTAATGTGAGTTCCCTTTTAAAGTATTTGAGATTATTAGTAATGATATAGAAGATGGACAAAAGATATGAATATACTTTTGCGATTGGAGTTTCGTCGAAGATTTGTGAGTTCTCTAAGCTATGTTTAAGGTTATTGTGATTCTCCGGACCCTTCGAGACACGTGTATGGATTGTTATGGGTGTATATGATTATGTATATATATGTATAAGAGGTTACATGAGGGTTGGAAGAGGATTAGAAGTTAAACGAAATGAATCGGAACAACTTCAGTAAAATCTCGAACCAGATTTTTAGCCCATAGTGTTGGAGGAATATCTCCTAGTATATGAGGAGTTTTAAGGTGTTTCAAAAGCCTAAAATGAATTTCATCGAGTCTAGCTTCCAACGCAACCAACCGCTCATCAAAATGATATCGGGATAAGGGGTTATGGACGATGCAAGTTGGGCTGGCGGGGCAGCAAGTTGAGACCCGACCCAAACATTTGCATTTCGGCCCATGAGTATATTTCGGCCCATGAGGCCCATTGACATTAATATATATGGAAAATTCATTTGAGGGCTGTTCATTTGCATCTAGGATCTTCCGAAACATTAGAGAGAGAGGGAGAGAAATTCTAGGCTAAGAAAGCCATTTTGATCAAAATCCGAGCCCCGAATCCCGAAGCTCATGAAGAGAAAAGCGTTGTACGACGCGTTGCCTTCAGTTTGAGCTAAAAGTCAGCCAAAAAGAAGAGTATTGACGTGGTTGCTGCACACTTAAGGTAAGATTAAGGTCCCTTTTTCATTGTTAATAAGTTTATTTAGAGTTTTAACGGATTAGAACGGAGAAAATAGCGTTATAAACTCGTTTGTTGTTTTGTTGAGATTTATGGATTGGGGGCTGTTTTAGTTGAATTAAATGGATGGGATTAGCTGAGTTATGATGTATATTAATGATTGGTATTATTGTGTCACGACCCGACAAGGGGCCGCGACGAGCACCCGGTGCTAGCCCACCCGGACACCCCTTAGCTTACACTTACGCTTATATCTAGGTGAGCCACATAATAAAACATACATTTCTATTCATTCATCATGCTAATCCCATTGGACAACAATGCCTTTATATCATCATTGGCATTTATGTCGCATCAACGTACATAAGCCGACAAGGCTATCAAAATAAAATACAAAATATAGGCCGACAAGGCTAGACATATCTAACCATATACACATGTCTACGATCCTCTAAGGAGAGTATGACATATCATATAGGCGGTACAGGACCCCGCTATGCCCATAATTTTGTACACAAAAGAATAAGTACCCAAAAGCTATAGCTCCGAATGAAATGGAGCTCTGCTATGTAGCCTCTGAGAATGTAGCTATGGATCAAGTATGTCTCCCTGTGCACCTGCGGGCATGACGCAGCGTCCACAAACAAAAGGATGTCAGTACGAAGAATGTACTGTGTATGTAAAGCATGATCAATATCAATATAGAAGCATAATAAGCAACATAAGAAATAGCATAAGATGGAAGATAGTAATATCATCATCATGGGCACTTACTTGCCTTACATAAGATCTTTCCATTTCGATTTCGTGATTGGGTACATACATCCGTATCCGTATTCGTATTCATATTCGTACCCATTTACCTGTCTTTATTTACATCCATATCATGTACACATTCTATTTCGTGGTCATACCATATTCGTATTCATAACATACACATATCGTTTATATAGCGTACCCGACCCCAAAGGTTCGGTGTTTCATGTACCCGGCCATATCTAGGCTGGGTGATCATACATACCTGGCCAACCAAGGCTCAGTGTTACACATACCTGGCCCTACCAAGGCTCAGTGTTGTCCGTACCCAACTGCAGTGGTGTGCGCGCGTCATCATATACATACATAAACATCTATATATATTCTACCCGTCCGTATGAGCTCGGGGTTTCATAATAGCCATACATAGGCACACGTACATATAAGTGTTATGTCCCGTGTTTTCGCATAATTGGAAATTGAGAAATAATTAAGACTTGTGTGCTATAAGGAAATAATTGATTTTAGTTAAAATGTCTAGGTTGTTTATGAAAATATTGGTGTGGAAATGTGGAGGAAGTCCAAGGGCAAAAATTGAAATTTCGGAAATTAGTTTCGGGAATTACAAAATGAGATTTCAACGAATTGGGCCAAGAAAAATTTGAAGGAAAATTGAAGCCCAAGACCATGGGGTGGCCGGCCATGAGGCCTTGGCCCAAGACCCATTTAATGGTCATGTGCTTCCCATGTGCCTCCTAATCAATCATGTATATATGCATACTTATCCATAGATAATTCAAGAAGCAAAATTAAGAAAAAAACTCATCCTTTAGTTCTTGAACCCTTCGGCCGAACCCCATTCCACAACAACAAAAAAACTTTCCTAGCCTTGCTTTGGTTCTAAAGATCTTGTTCTTCTCATATTTGTAGTAAGTTCAAGACGCTCTCCGACGTGATACAATTTGTTTGGCGAGAGAAGCACGTTTGCGGCAAGTCGGAAATTCAAGAAAAGGTATGAATTTTGTTACTTTAATGTTGTGGAATTGGTATGAATGTGTTAAGGATTGGGAATAGACGAGAATCCCGTAATTTTGATGTGTGTATGAAGCCGTGTGTGCATGTGTGTTTAGTGAAGTGGCCGTGAACCACAAGGTGTGTAAGGCAAGATGAAATTGAATTGTTAGTTCGTTAGTTGCGTCGTTGTGACATTTATGACGTAAATGAATGTTTAATGAATTGAATTGGCGTTGGAAAATGATTGTGGATTATTATGGGAAAGTATATAATTTCGGTATATTTGTGTATATCATTGTATAATTATGATATTAAGGCTTTAAATGTGACTTATGGTTGTTGTTAATGAATTTGGAATGAAACAATGTAAGTTGGAATGTTCGTCGGAATTTTTGATGTTTCGGGCGAAATATGGAAAGTAAGGAACTTCTTGAAATTATGTATAGTGTTTGGAACCTAATTGGGATGTGTTTGAATAACCTTGAATGGGTGAATAAATACAATAAGGTGAACATTAGTTTGGTATTGTGAAGTTTGAATGAAAGTTGTCAACTTATATAGTAAGGAAGAATATTGAAGTTCAAGTGCTTTAGTTGTGGTTTGTGTTGTTTGTGATGTTTGGGTTGTTGTTGTTGATGTATTTGAGTCGAGCTAAGTCTCGGGGGTGCTAGATATATAGGGGAAATGCTGCCGAAATTTCAGTAGGCAAAAATGAATTCAAGGGCATTTTTAAGCTTAAGAATCTCTAATTGGTAACTTTGACCATTTGTAGATTTTGGACGAAACGGGATTTGATTTTGGAGTGAGCATAAGACGTTTCTAAGGTATGTAAAGCTTCCCACTTCTTCTTTTGGCATGTCTTAGTACGTTAGGTTGATATCGGAACCCCGGGAGCAATTCTGCTCCTTGAAATCCGATCTAGAAAATGGCTACTATTCATTCAATTCAATTGAAGCCTAATGTTCCTATTTTGGCTAGAAAGCAATCAAACGTCCGAAACTTATGCAAATGCAATTGGATTACTTTGAAACCTTTATGTATGATCCCATAGACCCTAAATGTCCGTAAATTATGTTCACCACCTCAACTTGACCCGAGGTGGGCCCGCTAACCCCGAGATGCCTTATTTGTTCTACTAGGCTCTCTTTTTGGATAAGCTTCGATAAAGAATCTTCGATTTTGAAATTTTCCTCTATGAAATAATGTTCGGAACACTATGATATAACAAGCTATGTTTTGAGCTATATGTACCACTTTGGAAACATTTTGTGAAATAAACTTTCGTACCAACTAATTATTTGACTATTTTGGTTAATGAACTGACTTATGAAGTAATCAAGATTTGAAAGGCTATTTTAATGTAAAAAGTGCATTGTTTGCTCACGACTCCGCTCGTGCCTTATTATGACTTCGTTCACCGGTTCCCGGGCCGGTTATGATTCGTGCGCTCTATGATGATTCGGTCGTATGCTGTGTTACGGTTCCCCGAGGCCTCGCCATAGGGCCGGGTTCCGTTTGGAGTTATGTTGTGATATGGCTGTGATGTGATACGCTCATATGTGTGTGTTCGGGGATGTACGGAGATTTGAACCTTCTGGTGTTATGCTGTGTGTGGCACCAGCGTCGGAGTGGTGACCACGTTCCTGAGCTTTGCATGATTTTGTTTGCATTATGTTTATATGATTTTGATAAACAGTTTGATATACTGTTCGACATTTCTCTCTTTTGTATTCTGTTCGCTTTCAGTTGTGGCCTATATTTTTGTACTCCATGCTTTACATACTCAGTACATCTTTCGTACTGACCCCCTTTCTTCGGGGGCTGCGTTTCATGCCCGCAGGTACAGACGCCGGTGATCCACCACTGTAGGCTCCACTTCTGCTATTTCGGAGTACTCCCTTGATTCGGAGTCCACTTTTGGTATATATATCTTTCGCCATGTATATATTTTTGTATATCTGACTATTTGGGTACGGCGGGGCCCTGTCCCGTCATATGATTCTGTCGGTCAATTTAGAGGTCTGTGGACATGTCTGTGGGTTATGGTCTGTCTGTATGCTTATGTGTATATGTTGTTTAGGCGATCCCATACGCCGAGGCGGCCGGTCCGCATATGTTTATACGTTGCCTTGTTAGCCCTGTGTGGCCTTTGCTGGTGTTTGCTGTGTGCAGGATTATTCTGGATAGTCCGAAAAACAAAGGAGACTCTGCCGAAATTTTTCTGGAAATTGTCTAAATTTGGAATATAGCCTGTCGGCTTCTGCTATGTGTCTGAATACGTTTGATAGATGGGTTTGGGTGCCCAGATCGGGCACTAGTCACGGCCTACGGGGTTGGGTCGTGACAATAAGCTCATAAGCATCTTTACTATTATCATCACTATTATCATCGACATCGTTATCGCCATCGCTATTACCATTATAGTCGTCACCAATATCATTATCACTACTATCGTCATTTATTACATCTATCTTATAGGCTTACTCGTCATATGAGAAACTTAGCACAATCGTAGCATATCAAGAATCGTGAGCTTACTAGCTCGGAATATCAAATCATTTAAAGGACATCATAGTCTTATAGAATATTTAGATGTTTGGCCAAAGAACCATGCCTTATGAAAAAAGGGTTAGCCTTACATACCTTTCCGTTGGACTATTCTACACTTGCACGTACTCCTTCAACGATCGCGTTTCTACCTTCATTAAAGTCATTCTATCATTAGAATCGATAGCTATCATATATGACTAAAACTAGAGAAAATCGGACAGCATCTCCTTTATTTATACGACATTCATCCATAACGTATATCAACCCCTAAACGTCAATAATACATTCACAATACTATAACAATAGTCATTATTCATCCACATTATCCACATTTCTTAATTTACCTTCAATCCCTCATATCCATGGTCATATCACACGACTATGCCCATCCACGTACATTTACCTATCCCATGTTTCTCAACGTCATTTATAACATATTTCATCACAACACATCAAGAATCATAAGTCAATTCAAACTATTTCTCAAAATGGCACTATTCCACATTCATGACCCATTTTTCTATACCCTTCTAAAATCCAATTATTTCAACTCTTAAATACCTTAAACAATATGCAAATACCATAAATCTTACCTTAGATGTCGTAGGAACAAGCCTTGGTTGATAATACTCCACTTGAGCAAAAACCCTAGTTCATCTCCAATGAGATTTCTTGACTTGAGTGATCTTTAATGGGTTTTCTTACACTTGATTCACTTGAGTTATGTTATTGATCACTAAAAATCCTTTAATTCTTGTGGAATAAATGTAGAGAGATGTTTTAGATAGAAGGGGTGTCATGTGGAAATGAAATAATAAACTTGGTCCCCTTTTTAATAACCCAAAATCTGATCTGAAATGAACAGTCATCGAAAGTGCACAGTGGTCGTAAACCCAGTTTAGGGGGGCCGTATTCTAGTTTACGGTCCGTATTTCATGAGAATATTAAAGCATAACAGAACCAGAAAGTCAGTCTGAGGGCATGGTGGTTTAGGACTCAGTTTACGATCCGTATTCCAGTTTACGGTCCGTATTCCAAGTCGTATTTAACCATTCAAGCACTTGACAGAAAGTCGAAGATTTGGAAGTTGAAATATGACATGGCAGTTTACGGCCCGTAAACTACTTTACTATCCGTATTTCACTACGATCGACTGGACCAAAGTGCAAATCTGCAACTTTCACGTCTTCAGAACCTATAATTAGTCATTGTGGAGCATGACCTATCTCTTATCGCAATTGCCTTGAAATCTTGCTTAAGGCCATCAAATGTTATTCTTACTCATGGAAATATCAGATACTCGTACTCCTCTCTAGTCCATTCACTTGTGCAACATTCTCTCCCCCTTAAGAACATTCGTCCTCGAATGTTAAAGTCTTCAAGGATTCTATAAAAATTTCGCCAGAGTTTCCCCTATAATATGGCACTACCATCCTGTCACAACCACCCACAATATCGATGCCTCATAGGGCCACAACATAATAGCATTAAAAATTTACCACACACGACCAAAAAGCATAAAAGGAAAACATACGTACCTTATGATCTTGACGTCTCATCTTGTATCTCTTCTAGGGGCTGAAACAAATGCGGGTATCTGGATCGCATACTTTCTTCCGCTTCCCATGTCATTTCCTCTCGTTTACTGCTTCTCCATAAAACCTTAACTGAGGCCACTTCTTTGTTTCTAAGCCTTCGTACTTGCCTATCTAGTATGGCAATGGGTACCTCTTCATAAGTCAACTTTTCTGTCACTTGCACATCATTTATTGGCACGATCCTAGTAGGATCTCTAACACATTTTTGAAGCATCGAGACGTGGAAAACTGGATGAACTGACTCCAAATCCGGAGGTAGATCTAATTCATAGGCCACTTTGCCTATCTTCCGTACAATCTCATAAGGCCCAATGTACCGGGGACTAAGCTTCCCCTTCTTGCCAAATCTCATTACACCCTTCATCGGTGACACTTTCAAGAATACCCAATCTTTCGCTTGGAACTCTAAGTCTCTTCGACGATTATCCGCATAGGACTTTTGAGGACTTTGAGCTGCTAACAACCGGTCTTGTATGAGCTTAGCCTTCTCTATGGCTTGCTGGACCAAGTCTGGCCCTATCAACTTAGTCTCTCCTACCTCGAACCACCCCATTGGGGATCTACACTTTCGCCTATATAAAGCTTCATACGGTGCCATTTGGATGCTGGAGTGATAGCTATTATTGTAAGCAAACTAAACGAGTGGAAAATGATCATCCCAATTACCTCCAAAATCTAGCATACATGCCCGTAACATATCATCAAGAGTCTGAATGGTGCGCTCAGCTTGTCCATCGATCTGCGGGTGAAATGTCGTGCTAAGGATCACTTGGGTCCCTAGACCCTCTTGGAAAAACTGCCCAAAATTGGCTATAAACTGAGTTCCTCTGTCTGAGATAATAGATACTGGAACACCATGGAGTCTCACTATCTCTTTAAGATAAAGCTTTGCGTAATCTTCTGCCACATACGTCGTTCTGACTGGAAATAAATGAGCTGACTTCGTAAGTATATCCACAATCACCCATATAGAATCATACTTACGTCGGGAACGAGGTAAACCTATAATGAAGTCCATGTTAATTACTTCCCACTTCCAAGTTGGAATTTCTATAGCTTGCAACAATCCACCCGGCTTTTGGTGCTCGATTTTCACTTGTTGACAGGACATTGAGCTACAAATTCTGCTATATCTTTCTTCATCCCATTCCACCAATATACAGACTTAAGATCATGATACATCTTCGTCGCACCGGGGTGAACAAAATAACGGGAACAATGAGCTTCTTTCAATATATGGTGGCGTAAACCTGCCATATCGGGAACACATAATCTACCTCGACATCGAAGAACTCCGTCTTCTGAAACATCAAATGATGACTCCTCTTTTTGAGGGATCTCTGTAATGTCTTAGCATGAAATCTTCGTATTGCCTCTTTTTCACTTCCTACTAGCGACGAGACTGCTGAATTCTAAATAGTAGTTCCCCTGCTACCTGAGTCCACTACTCGAACTCCTAGGCTAGCTAGCTGCTGGAGCTCATGAGCCATTTCTCTCTTCTCTGGTCGTACATCACATAAACTTCCCATATATCTGCGGCTAAGAGCATCAGCTACAACATTTTCCTTTCCGGGATGATATAAGATATCAACATCATAATCTTTTAGCAACTCCAACCATCCTCGTTGCCGCAAATTCAACTCTTTCTACTTGAAGATATACTGAAGACACTTATGATCTATATAAATATCCACATGGACACCATATAAATAATGTCTCCATATCTTTAATGCATGAACCACTGCGGCTAATTCTAGATCATGGGTAGGGTAATTCCTCTCATGTCTCCGCAATTGCCTTAAAGCATACGCAATCACCTTACCATGTTGCATCAATACACAACCTAGCCCAATGCCTGAAGCATCGCAATAAACAACATATCCTTCCAATCCCTCTAGAAGTGCCAAGACTGGGGCGGAAGTCAATCTACCTTTCAACTCTTGGAAGCTACGTTCACAAGCATCTGTCCATTGAAACTTTGCTAATTTCTGGGTCAACTTTGTGAGCGGCGCAGAAATAGAAGAAAAACCCTCAACGAATCTCCTGTAATAACCTGCTAAGCCTAGAAAGTTACGAACCTCTGTAGGAGTTGTGGGCCTTGGCCAAGTCTTCACGGCCTCAATCTTTTGACTATCCAGTCGAATACCATCAGCTACAACAATGTGTCCCAGAAATGTTACTGAGTTCAACCAAAACTCACACTTGGAGAATTTTGCAAACAACTCTCGAGTCCGAAGAACTCCAAGGACAGTACGCAAATGATCCGCATGTTCTTCCTCGGATCTAGAATACACCAAGATATCATCGATGAATACAATCACAAATAAATCCAGGAAGGGCCTGAACACATTGTTCATCAGATTCATAAACACGACCGGTGCATTAGTTAGCCCAAATGACATTAGCCGGAACTCAAAATGACCATATCGTGTTCTAAAAGCTGTCTTAGGGATATCCTTCTCCCTAACTCTCACTTGGTGATACCCGGATCTTAAATCTATCTTTGAAAAATCATTTGGAACCTTGCAATTGATCAAAAAAGTCATCAATCCTCGGAAGGGGATATTTGTTCTTAATCGTCACCTTGTTCAATTGTCGATAATCAATGCACATTCTCAAGGAGCCATCTTTCTTTCGGACGAACAATACGGATGCTCCCCACGTGGATAAACTAGGCCTAATAAAGCCTTTATCAAGCAAGTCTTTCAACTGCTCCTTCAACTCTTTCAATTATGCGGGTGCCATTCTATAAGGAGGAATAGATATCGGCTTAGTGCCTGGCAACACATCAATGGCAAAATCAATCTCCCGCTCGGGAGGAAGGCCTGGAAGCTCTTCCGAGAACACATCCGAAAATTCATTTACTACGGGAACTGACTGAAGAGTTGGCGATTCAGCTTCTATATCTTGAACCCACACTAGATGGTAGATACACCCTTTTGTGATCATTTTCCTTGCCTTTAGATTGGAAATAAACCTACCTTTTGGTGACGCCGTATTCCCATTCCATTCTAGGACTGGTTCTCCCAGAAATTGGAAACGAACCATTTTCATTCTACAATCAACATTGGCATAGCAAGTGTTATATCCCGTATTTTACATATTCGGAAAAATTTGAAATAATTGTGACTTGTAAGAGATAAGAAAATATTTTGATTTTAGTTAATATATATGTGTTGTTCATGAAGTGTTGATGTGGAATATAGAGGAAGGTCAAGGGAAAAATGGGAAATTTTAGAAATTAGTTTCGGGAATTTCAAAGTAAGACCCATAACTAATTGGGCTCAAAATCAAAAAAAAAAAAAAGAGAAAGAAAGGCCCAATCCACAAGGTGTGGCCGGCCATGGAGGAAAATATAGGGCCCAAGCCCATAAAATTTTAAAATCCATGTATTAAAAAGGGAAGGGGCCACACTTAGACCATTCACTAGAAGCTTCAAGAGAAAGAAAAAAAAAAGAAGTGAGAGAGAGGAGCAAGAAGGCCATTCGGCCGTGTAGAAGGGAAAGAAAAAAAAATTCTTGGAGCCTAAATCCTTGGTTCAAAAATTCGTCTCTTTTTGAATTCTTGCTAAGCTCGAGACCCTCTTAAACGTGATATAAATTTTGAGGCAAGAAAGTACTTTTGTTGGCAAGCGAAAAAATTGGAAAAAGGTAAAGGTCTATTCTTTTTGACTTGGAAGAATTATATATATATATATATATATATATATATATATATATATATGTTGTAGTATATGGAAATGAATGTAAAGTATGAAATTTGTGTGTTGTGGGTGTGTGAGTGTGTGGCCGTGTATTGGTGTTGATGGAGAAAAATGAAATTTATTTAGTATGTTAAATTATGTTGTTGTGGCCTTGTGATGTAAATGGAAGAATAATAGTTCAAGTTGGCATGAAAAATTGGTTGTTAGGTTGTTGTAGGAAATTATGTGATTTTATTATAGATTTATGTAATTATGGGAATGGAATTGTTAAGGTGCAAATTGTTGTTGTTGATGAAATTGGAAGATAAAAATGTGTTGTGAATGTTCGTGTCGAAGATTGGCGGTTTCGGGTGAAATATGGTTTTGGCGGGATTGTTGAATATTTTGTAGAATTGTATGAAATGCTTTTGAATTGCACTTGAATGATCTTGAATTAGTAGTGAATATGTAAGTGTCGATATCGGCTTGAAAATTCGTAGTTGAATTGAATGTTGATGAATTATGTTGAAAAGAAGGTTACTAATGTTAGAATGTGTTTTAAATTGATTCTTGATGTTATTGGTATGGTTGTTGGTATTGTTGGTATGGTTGTTGATGAATTTGGCCAAGTTAATTTCTTGGGGATGTTGAATTTAGAGGGGAGATGCTGCCGAAATTTCTGTAGACAAGTACTAGTTAGAATTGAATTTCTAAGTACTTGTAGCTAATGTTTGGTAATTGATAATATTGTTGTAGATATTGGAGAGCCCGAGACTTGAGTCGGGATTTGTTTGGCGAGTGATCGAGATTTGTTAACGGGCGATCGAGGTATGTAGAGCCTACCTTTCTTTCTTTGGCATGACCGTTATGAAATAAACAAATGACATATATGTATGCTTCTAAAGACAATTCTATTCCTAGAGCCACTAGGATGGCCCATGTCTTTGATTTCCATAAACTATCCCATATGGTTTGATACATACTTGTGATGTTTGAAGTTCTAGTCGATACGTTTCCGGATGTTGTTCGAAAAATATTTGATATGGCCAAAGTTTGGATATATATATTTTTGATATGTGCATATGATTCTAAAGCTCCGTTTGAAGTGCTCCATAATGTTATTTGAAAGCTTCTTAATATAAATGATACTTGAATTTCTAAGTATGACTTATGAAATATTTTCAGAAGGTTCCGTACTTCGAAAGTTTGTGACTCTCTCATACTAATTCCAATTGACCTGAATCTTATTTTTGAGCCTTCAGATGTCTGTAAAAATATTTTGCTATCTAGTTTGAAAGAAATTTATTTATTTATTTATATGCATATGGTTTCCGCACTACTCCGCTCGTGCCTACCGCTATGATATCGTTCGCCGGATCCCGGGCCGGTTTTGTGATCGTGCGCACTATGTTATATTCGGCAGTATGATGTGTTACGATTCCCGAGACCTCGCCATAGGGCCGGGTACCGCTTATCTACGGCGTTATGATGTGATATAGCATAGGATGTGTTCTGATGTTGTGATATGTTCTGATGATACGATATGTTCGGGGATTGTACAGAGATTTGAAACCTTATGGAGTATGATGTGTTGTGGCACTAGCGTCGGAGTGGCGACCACGTTCATGAGCCCTATGCATGATTTTTATTTGCATTATTTATATTTTCGGCACAGGTTTTGATATACTAATTCTGTATCCATTTTCTGTACTCCTCACTTCGATTATGATTCAGATTTCTGTATTTCATGCTTTGCATACTCAGTACATATTTCGTACTGACCCCCTTTCTTCGGGGGCTGCGTTTCATGCCCGCAGGTACAGACGTTCGTTCAGGTGACCCACCAGTGTAGGGTACTTATTCTGCTGTTTGGAGTTCTCATTTTGATCCGGAGCTCATATTTTTGTACATATCCTCTGTTATATATGTTATAGCCCGTATATTGTGCGTTTGAAAATTCTAAAGTCGCCGTGGAAAGTTGAGGACGCGACTATCTTCAAAAAGGGTTGTAATGTGCAAATTGGTTGTAAATATTATTCATGAATATTATTGCATGGAAATGTTGAGAAGGGTTGAGGGTGAAAAAGGAAATTCGTAAAATGGTTTATGGAAATATTGCGGAAAGAATAAGGGCAAAAGGAGAAAATCCGCAAAACGATCAATGGAAATAATGTGGGAACTTAGGGGCAACATGGTAATTTCACAAGGCATGCATAAAAGGCCACATTGGCCGAAAATGGAAGGGAAATTGTGCATGTGGTCAAAGCTTGCATGGCAAGACTAATTAAGTCATCTTTTTTTAAACAAATTCAAGAAAGCTCTAGAAAACAAAATGGAAAAAGAAGAGAAAACTCTAGAGAGGGGCATGTGCCCCTCACATGCCTCTATAATTATATATATATATATATATATATATATATATATATATATACATGTAAGTCTTGAAAGAACAAGACAATCCATCATTTTAAGCTCTAGAATATTCAAGAGAAAGGGAGAGAATAAGAGAGGGAGAGAAACGGCCAAGAGGGGCTGGCCGAACCAGCCCCTAGTTGTGATCATGGAGAAATTATTTTCTTCATGCTTTCATACTAATTGGAGGGTCCTCTTCGACGTGGAGTAGTTGTTGGAGTGAGAAAACCATTCGTTTTGCAAAGAGATGCTCCTAGCCGTATGGAAGAATAGAGTGGAGAAGGTAAGATTCAATCCTTTCTTGTATGTTTTATGGGTGTTGAAACATGTTGTTATGTGTTGGAATAGATGAAACTCATGAAAATAAGGATGTTATGGTGTTGGCCGAATGCATGGGAATATGTAGAAAGATGAAATGATTTTTACTTAGTAGTTTGATTATTGTTGTGTGCAAAGTAGAGAAATGGATGAACTATATGAAAGTATGTGTGTTGGATGTGTGGCCGTGAAATATATATATAGTTTATGGCCGTGTATGGTATGTGTAATGTTGTGTGGAAGATTGAATTAATGTAGCATGTTGTTGTTGTTATAATGTGTAGAGATGGATGAAATTGTATGAAAATATGTAAGAAGTTGTTGTGGCCGAGAATGGCATTGTTTGGTAAGTTGTAGTAAATTGATGTAATTTGATATTATGGTTGCCGTTGCTATAGATTATGCGACCTAGAATGAATGGTGTGGTTGAAGTTAAAGGTTTCGGATGAAATAGTATGTTGATTAAGTCGTTGGAATATTGTGTGAAATGAATTGAATGTTGGAATGTATGTGGAATGGAATGTTAATGTTGTTGATAAGAATTGTTGGTATTGTTGATAGTTTGGCCGGGTTGAATTCCCGGGATTGTTGTTGATTAGAATTGGCCAAGTTGAACTTGGTGGGATGGCATATTTACAGAGGAAATGCTGCCGAAATTTCGGCAGACAAAGTGTTACTTCAAAGAATTAACTTCTAAAGGCTCTGATCAAGTTTTGGTAAACATGACCAATTTGTAGATTTTGGCGGATTTGGAACGTGAATTTGGAGTCGCATAAGAAGCAGAAAAGGTATGTAAGGCTTCACCCTTCCTTCTATGGCATGTCTTAGACGTAATATGTTGGATAAGAACCTCGGGGACTCTTCTACCCTCCAGAATCCGCACTTAAAGTTTCCCTTTTTTCCTTCAGTAGGATTGAATTGAAAATGTTACCAAATGTTTGAAAACTCCCTAACAGCTAGAAATTGCACCAATGAGACCCGACTACTATAAAACCCTCACAAGTAACGCCATGACATGTAATATATGTAAATTTGGTACGCCGCCTCTTTTGATCCGAGGTGGGCCCACGGTTTCCCGGATTTACCTTTTTACTCCGCTTGACTTACTTTGATACTGAAACCAAAAGAAACCTTCGATCCTTATTCCATTACCAAATGACAAGTACTGTACCTATCCCAACGAGACTACTTCCATGATAATAATGATAACGATGATGTCAGAAAGGAGGATATGTCTAAGATAAGTACGACAAGAATGATCCCACGACTAAGAGTCTTGAGCGAAGAATCCAATGTGAATATGGAAGTGTTATACTAGTTTCTAAAAGACTTCAAAGCATGTGGATTAATGGTTATAATGCCTATGATCTTGTTCTATGTCTCCTCTTAAAGCTATTTTCCGTTGGTAGTCTCGCCTCAATTATCGTTCCTTCAAGGTGAGACAAGTGACCCGATTATTCCATAATGTAATCGGAGTATTTTGACCTTACGTCACTCCGATGGAGACACGACTTTCTTTGGGCTCTCATGCATGCCAATTGTATGATATATGAATATGAATGTGAATATGTATATGTATATGCATATGTATATGGGGAAGGGGAAGGGC
Source organism: Lycium barbarum (assembly GCF_019175385.1). Classification (NCBI taxonomy): domain Eukaryota; kingdom Viridiplantae; phylum Streptophyta; class Magnoliopsida; order Solanales; family Solanaceae; genus Lycium; species Lycium barbarum. Next base: position 83,388,327 of record NC_083338.1, on the reverse strand, counting down.
CACTGTTATATCACCACCTGATTCAGCTGGATTTCATCCCGGACGCGGTATGCCTGGACGCGGGATTATGGGAGAGCCGGATACGGCGTCTGTATTTGTGATATATATATATATAATATGTTGGGACACTGTTGGGGAGGGGGGGTGGGAGAGCCGATGTACTCGGCGTCTGTGAATGTAAATGAAGGACACCGTTTTCTGAAATGTTCTGTTTTCTGTATATGTAAATAAGAAACACCGTTTTCTGAAAAAGAAACTAAGCATGCATGACATCTGCAGAAAGGCACTAATATGTACAGGTTACATCTGTCCCAGGATAAGCTCCTTATGTCTATTCTGTTATTGTTCATACTGTATATTCCTTATTATGGTACTATTCATGCTTTACATACTCAGTACATTACTCGTACTGACCCCTCTTCTTCGAGGGCTGCGTTCATGCCGCGCAGGTACACCAGATGAGCCACAGCTATCATAGAAGATGTTCCAGCGGAGTTGGCAGGCTCCACTTGTTCTGGAGTGCTGCCGAGTCAGAGTATCCGAGCCATGATGTTTGTTTGATGTTAGAGACTTTGCAGACAGAGTCGTGGGTATAGAGTGTCGATAATATGTTATATCATAAAGTCCATGTGATTACAGATTCTGTTTGATTTGAATACGATGGAAAAAAAGAAAAAAAAAATCTCTTGAAAGTTTTACTATGTTTTCCATTTTTATTGATATAAGAGTCTAAGGAAGTTAAGTATGTAACAAGAGTCAGCGGGTTCGCTCGGCTCCGGATATGGGGTCGGGTGCCCATCACACCCTCGTAAAGTCGGGGTGTGACAAAGTGGTATCAGAGCAGGTCGGTCTAAGGGTTGTCTGCAAAGTCGTGTCCAGTAGAGTCCTGTTTATGGGTGTGAAGCTGGCCACATTTATAAACAAGAGGCTGTGGGGCATCTAGGAAATGTTGACCTTCTTTCTGTCTCAGATCGTACGATAGAGCCAAGCCATAGGAAATGAGATTCCTGGTACTAATCGTTAATTTTCGCAGACGCCCAATAGCGACGGAAAAAGGCGAATGGCGCTATGGTAAGACACAGAGGTAAGTTGGGGTATTTGTTCTGTTACTTGGGACAGGAAGTTCTGAATGGCTGGAATTTGTCATATAGCCGTATGTTCTGTAAAGTATCATCGATAATTGTTACGTACAGCCCGTGAAGAGTAGGAATGGTAAAGGAGATTCCGTAAGAATGGATACACCTGACAGGAAGGCGGGTGGAAAGGAAATATTGCAAACCGGCAACAGGTGAGATGCGTTGTTCCAGAAAGGTCATGGATTTGGTATGGCAATGGAGGTGTGAACGTTACTATTGCGAGTCTAGAGGTCCAGGACAGGAGGTAGCCATACACACGGGCGGAAGATGAACATCGGGAGCCAAAAGGGTAAAACGGTAATTATAAAATAAAGGACGTGTTACGAAAATGTTTCGGAGCCTGTAAGACTTCGACTTGCCCCAGAACAGGTAATAGAGGTCATGTGAGGGAGCTGACGCGAAAATATCAGCATTAAGACAACGGATTCCAGCAAAGTTTTTGGGTTAAGCGTGCTCAGGTGGGAGCAATTCCATGATGAGTGACCCCCTGGGAAGTTTATAAGGAATTTTACATATTCTGACATAAAAGACAAATGGAAAGCTAGAATAGCTTAAATGAAACTACGGCACATAAGATGGCCGGAGACTATAAGAAGACACGTAGAACAGGGCAGACTAGCCCGGTAAAGAGACAGAAAAGGCATCATAGCCCTGGAATTAGGATAGGCTTGAACAACGCCTGGAAGTAAGTTGTGGGCTAGTTGATAGTAAAAATATATGTATATGTATAAAGGAGTAGTGTGTCCTATATATGATTGCATCAGTGGGCATGTGAGCTTCAGCAACCGAAGCTGTGGTATAAAAAGTGTTAATAGAGTAAAGGAATCGAAGCTCGAGGGATAGCAAGAGTAAATGGTACAAGTGCGGCGTGTGAGCCGTTATTATTTTACTATAGGTTGAGGTCGAAAATTTCAGCATAACGATACTTGGAAAAGAAATAAAGTGTGAGTAAATGGAAGATAGGAAGCTTAAATGTTGGAAAAGGGTGAAAGTTAAGAAAACCTTAGTGGGTGAAACCCCCGCGAGAAATTAATGGTAAAAGTACGAGACCACTAGGATGAAGATTCAATAAGGCATGTGAGACGAGATAGAGTGAGGAAAAAGGAAACAAGGAGGAATGTGGAGAGGTTGAGAGCTCATTTCAACAAGTAGGTCTAAGAGAATGGTGACCAGGGTAGAGGAATGTGAAGTAAGAGAAGGAATGCTCAGGATGGTGACGGTGTCAAGGTGAAAAATCTGTAAAAGGACAAGTATGTAGCTATAGTAATATGCTTAGAGGTTTAAGAAAGTAACGGGGCACTGAAGAAATATGGACGCACGGTTACCTCACGAACATGTAGTTAAGAAAGAATTACGAGCAAGAGAGCTAAGCAAGTGAAAGGACGAATAAAGGATAGAAAGGTATGGAAATGAGGACAAATGAGGACCTAGACAGAAAGTAAAAGAAAAGCTTAAGATAAGAAGTTTTGATATGTTAGGCACAAAGCTGGAAAAGAAGGTGAGGGATAAAGGTAAGCAAAGACTTCATAAAGGACTATGAGCATATAAGGAACCCCTTAAAAGGGGGGAAGGCCATATTAGGCTTACAAGGAATGACGATAAACGAAACGAGCACCAACACATGAAGTCAAAGACAAGTGTACCTGTATTGAGGGATACGAAAAGAGATTAAAGAAAAGCTGTAGTAAGAATCTAAAGGTGTGGCTTTTGTTAAGATATGGTCACGAAACAGTAACAAGAAAAGAGATGATCTGAGGAAGACAAGGATAATACGTTGGCCGTACAAAGTAGAAAGCCCAAGACACGGGGAGAAGATTCATGTAAAAACCGAGAAGTTCGATTATAAAAGAAATGAGATAAAGGACAAGAAGTGAGCATGAAGGAAAGGACAACTACAAAGGGATCCTCCCGAAGTGTTATAAGACCCTATAAGGTCAGTTGAACATTCGAGGACGAATGTTCTAAAGGGGGGGAGGATGTTATAGCCCATATATTGTGCGTTTGGAAATTCTAAAGTCGCCGTGGAAAGTTGAGGACGAGACTATCTTCAAAAAGGGTTGTAATGTGCAAATTGGTTATAAATATTATTCATGAATATTATTGCATGGAAATGTTGAGAAGGGTTGAGGGTGAAAAAGGAAATTCGTAAAATGGTTTATGGAAATATTGCGGAAAGAATAAGGGCAAAAGGAGAAAATCCGCAAAACGATCAATGGAAATAATGTGGGAACTTAGGGGCAACATGGTAATTTCACAAGGCATGCATAAAAGGCCACATTGGCCGAAAATGGAAGGGAAATTGTGCATGTGGTCAAAGCTTGCATGGCAAGACTAATTAAGTCATCTTTTTTTTAAAAAATTCAAGAAAGCTCTAGAAAAAAAAATGGAAAAAGAAGAGAAAACTCTAGAGAGGGGCATGTGCCCCTCACATGCCTCTATAATTATATATATATATATATATACATGTAAGTCTTGAAAGAACAAGACAATCCATCATTTTAAGCTCTAGAAAATTCAAGAGAAAGGGAGAGAATAAGAGAGGGAGAGAAACGGCCAAGAGGGGCTGGCCGAACCAGTCCCTAGTTGTGATCATGGAGAAATTATTTTCTTCATGCTTTCATACTAATTGGAGGGTCCTCTTCGACGTGGAGTAGTTGTTGGAGTGAGAAAACCATTCGTTTTGCAAAGAGATGCTCCTAGCCGTATGGAAGAATAGAGTGGAGAAGGTAAGATTCAATCCTTTCTTGTATGTTTTATGGGTGTTGAAACATGTTGTTATGTGTTGGAATAGATGAAACTCATGAAAATAAGGATGTTTTGTGTGTTGGCCGAATGCATGGGAATATGTAGAAAGATGAAATGATTTTTACTTAGTAGTTTGATTATTGTTGTGTGCAATGTAGAGAAATGGATGAACTATATGAAAGTATGTGTGTTGGATGTGTGGCCATGAAATATATATATATAGTTTATGGCCATGTATGGTATGTGTAATGTTGTGTGGAAGATTTAATTATTGTAGCATGTTGTTGTTGTTATAATGTGTAGAGATGGATGAAATTGTATGAAAATATGTAAGAAGTTGTTGTGGCCGAGAATGGCATTGTTTGGTAAGTTGTAGTAAATTGATGTAATTTGATATTATGGTTGCCGTTGCTATAGATTATGCGACCTAGAATGAATGGTGTGGTTGAAGTTAAAGGTTTCAGATGAAATTGTTACACCTCGGAAAAATCTTCCGTTGGTACGCAAGTGAATGAACTAGCGAAATACGAGTATCGGGTTAATGATGACTTAAGGGCATTTTGGGAAAGAGTTATAACGTCCCTTAGATTAGTATTGAAGTGTTAAACAAGTGTTAAGAAGGTTCCATGAGGATCGGAGATCAAACGAAGTGGCGAAACTAAGTTCAGTGACTGATGAGTTCTACGGCTCATTATACGGACCGTATAATGTTATACGGACCGTATAGTGGACCGTAAAACCATCACAGTGAAGGTTGGTTGCTGGTGGAATTTTACGGTCAGTTATACGGACCGTACAAAATTTATACGGACCGTATAACGAACCGTCGAATGGTCACAGTGAAAGGTTGCTCACTGGTAACGTTTTACGGTCAGTTATACGGACCGTAAAACTGTTTTACGGACCGTATAACGGACCGTCAAGTAGTCACAGTGAAGGGGTGCTGGGCAGACCCATTTCACGGTCTATTATACGGACCGTATAACCATTATACGGACCGTATAATGGACCGTATAATGGAACCCGACAGTTCGGTGATGATTTAATAAATAAAGACCAAGTTCATGAAAATCATTTCCATATTTCCTCTCTCTCTCTAAAACATCTCTCTACAACTTTTGTACAAGTTTTCAAGGGTATTAATCCATCAACAACATTAAACAAGTAAATCCAAGGTAGAAACCCATCAAGGATCATCTAAAGTCAAGAAACCCAAATGGAGAAAAACTAGGGTTTTACTCAAAGTGGAGTATTATCAACAAAAGCTTGTCCCTACAACTTCTAAGGTAAGATTCATGATTTTTATATGATGTTTACGGTATTGGAGAATTAAAATGCATGGATTGTAGAAAACATGGTCCACTAGGACATGAATGATGAATAGTGACGTTTTTGAGACATAGTTTGAATTGAATCATGATTGTTGTTGTATTGTGATATGAGTGTGTTATAAATGACGTTAAGATCATGAAATAAACATTGTATATGGATGAACGAAGTTGGGTGTTGTGACCCTAAATAGGGACAAATGGAAGTGAATTGAGAATGTGGATAATGTAGATGATTAATGGCCATGGAAATGATATTATAAATGTGTTGTTGACGTTTGGGGTTGAATTATGATATGGACAAATGTTGTATAGATAAAGGAGATGCTGTCCAATTTTCTCTAGTTCTAGCCATGTGCACTAGTTATCGATACTAATGATAGTATGGCCTTAATGAAGGTAGAAACGTGAGCATCGAAGGAGTACGTGCAAGTGTAGAATAATTCGACAAAGAGGTATGTAAGGCTAACCCTTCTTTCATAAGACATGGTTCTTTGGCCAAACTCCTAATCCCTCTATATGAGCATGTTGACTACAAATGTTTCACATTCCGAGCTCATAAGCTCACTATCCTTGATTGGTACTACGAATGCGCTACGTACCTCAGGTGACGAGTAAGACTACGATATAGAAGTAACAATAACGATAATGATAGTAATGATGATGGTGATAATAATGATGCTAAAGGTGCCTATGGGCTGTTATACTCATACGTGCCTATGAAGGGCTATAATGAAACCCCGAGCTTATAACGCCGGGTAGAATATATGTGTATGAATATGTATACGATTACGAAACGCGCGCACACATCTGCAGATGGTACGGATAACCCTGAAGCCTTGGTAGGGCCAGGTATGAGTAACATTGAGCCTTGGTTGGCCAAGTATGTATATGAAATACTGATCCAATGAGGTCGGGTACGTTATGTAAATGCCATGTATACGAAATGATTATGTATGTATATATTATGTAAAAGAATGTGATGAGACTATGTATAAGAATACGAATGAGGACATGTACACTAATACGAGCACAAGCATGGTACGAGTTTTATTATGGGGCACGAATGACGATGTGAGTAAGTAAGCGACATGATGATGATGATATTATTGTCTCCCCTCCTATGCTATTCCATATATTGTTCATTATGTTGTATATCAATGTTAATCATGCTTTACATACTCAGTACATTCTTCGTACTGACGTCCTTTTGTTTGTGGACGCTGCGTCATGCCCGCAGGTGCACAGGGAGACAGATTTGACCCATAGCTGCCTATTTGAAGATTTCATAGAGAGCTCCATTTCCTTCGGAGCCATATCTTTTGGGTACTCATTCTTTTGTGTATATAATTATGGGCATAGCGGGGTCCTGTCCCGCTCATGATATGTCATACTCTTAGAGGCTCGTAGTCATGTGTATGTGGGTAGAGATGTTTGGCCATGTCGGCCTATGTTTTGTATATCTTTTGTTGGCCTCGTCGGCCTTGTATATTTGACATGGCATAGATGCCCATGATATGTTAATTGATGATGGTCGTCCAATGGGACTAGCTTGATTAATGATTTAAAATGCATGAAATGAATTATGGTTCACCTAGATGTTATGATATGCATGATAAGGGGGTGCCCGGGTGGGGTAGCACCGGGTGCTCGTCGTGGCCCCCCTAGTCGGGTCGTGACAAAAGTGGTATCAGAGCAGTTGAGTCCTAGGATGTGTCTACGAGCCGTGTCTAGTAGAGTCTTGGATTATGGGTGTGTTGCGCGCCACACTTATAAACGAGAAGCTGCGGACATCTTAGGAATATATGACCTTCTTTCTTCATAAGAATCGTGCGATAAAGCTATGATGTAAGAAATTCTTGTTCTTAAATCGTGTGTGGTGTATTTCAGAGATGCCTAAAAAGAAAAAGGCTACAGCAGCCCAAAGGGGCAAGACGGTGGCAGAAAAGCGGGCTGAAAGAGCACCGCCACCAGTAGTAGAGGAAGATGAGTCCCAGAGTGCGGCTCAATCTCAGTCCTCCCAGACAGTGCCTATTACTGAGGAGCACGTGGGAGCCTCAACCCCAGCTCCAGCTCCTCCGCCGAATGCTTCAGGCCTTGACGTAAGAGAGGCCATTAATTTGTTGACTCAGTTGGTTGCGGCCCAGACTCAGAGGCCAAGCGCGGGGCAAGGTGACAGGACTGTTAGCGCAAGGGCCTATGACTTCATTGCTTTGAAACCCCCGGAATTCTTTGGGTCGAAACTGGAGGAGGATCCCCAGGACTTTGTTGATGGTATGCTAAGGACGCTCCGATTGATACATGCTTCAGACACCGAATCGGTGGAGCTAGCGTCATACAGATTGAGGGATGTCTCAATCCAGTGGTACACGGTTTGGATGGCTTCGCGGGGAGCCAATGCGCCTCCGCCGGTATGGCAAGAGTTTGTCGATGCTTTTCTCCGTCACTACATGCCTCCAGAAGTTCGGCGAGCTAGGGCCGATAAATTCTTGAATCTGAGGCAAGGTAGCATGAGTGCTACAGAGTATAGTCTCCGCTTCAATTCCTTGGCTAGGTATGCTTCGGCCATGGTAGCGGATATGGGCGATCGGGTGCACCGGTTTGTGAAGGGCCTAGGGCCACATTTGATGGATAAATGCTTGACTGCATCTCTTCAGGATGGCATGGATATTGCACGTATTCAGGCGCATGCTCAGGAATTGGAGGAACACCTACAGCAGCGGAGGAATGAACGTGAACAGGATAGGGGACATAGCAAGAGGGCTAGATCTTCGGGGCCGATGAGTGAGTCCGGAAGTGGGCGCCGGCAGCAGCCCCTAGGCATGCAGGCTACTCTATGACTAGTGCGCTCCCACGGTTTTCAGGCCAGAGATTGGGTAGATCTGCTCATTCAGGGTCGAGCCCGAGTTATTCAGGGCCTCAGTATAGAGATGATTCAGGCCAGTCTAGACCACCCGTGCCCCGATGTTCCCAGTGTGGGAAGTTGCATTGGGGTCAGTGCCGATCAGGTTCAGATGCTTGCTATTCTTGTGGTCGACCAGGCCACATTATGCGTGATTGCCCCTCAGTACAGGGTAGAGGTAGGGCCCAGCCATCAGGGTCGATAGCCGGGTCTTCAGCATCTGCACGCCCTATGGGGCCAGGTTCACATGCGCAGGTTGGCCATGGTAGAGGTAGAGGCAGAGCTCCCAGTTCCAGCGGTCCTCAGCACCGTATTTATGCTTTGGCTGGACGCCAAGATCTTGAGTCTTCTCCTGATGTGGTCACAGGTATATTATCGGTATTCTCTCATGATGTATATGCTTTGATTGATCCGGGCTCCACATTGTCTTATGTTACTCCATATATTGCGGGTCGATCTATAATTGAGCCGGAGTCTATTAAGCCTTTTGAGGTGTCTACGCCCGTTGGCGAATCGGTGATAGCTAGCCGAGTGTATAGAGATTGCGTAGTGGTGATATGTGACCGCCGTACAGTAGCTGATTTGCACGAACTAAAAATGGTAGATTTTGATGTTATTATGGGCATGGATTGGTTGGCTTCTTGCTACGCCAATGTTGATTGTAGAACGAAGATGGTTCGTTTCCAGTTCCCGGGTGAACCAGTCTTAGAATGGAAAGGGAATACGGCGTCACCAAAGGGTAGGTTTATTTCCTATCTAAAAGCGAGGAAGATGATCACTAAAGGGTGTATTTATCACCTAGTGCGAGTTCGAGATGTAGAAGTTGAGTCGCCGACTCTTCAATCAGTTCCGGTAGTGAACGAATTTCCGGATGTGTTCCCGGAAGAGCTTCCAGGCCTTCCTCCCGAGCGAGAGATAGATTTTGCGATTGATGTGTTGCCAGACACTAATCCCATATCTATTCCTCCCTATAGGATGGCACCCGCAGAGTTGAAAGAGTTGAAGGAGCAATTGAAAGACTTGCTTGAAAAAGGCTTCATTCGGCCTAGTTCATCCCCGTGGGGAGCACCCGTATTGTTCGTCAGGAAGAAGGATGGCTCCTTGAGAATGTGCATTGATTATCGGCAATTGAATAAAGTGACAATTAAGAACAAGTATCCCCTCCCGAGGATTGATGATTTATTTGATCAATTGCATGGTGCCAAATGGTTTTCAAAGATTGATTTGAGGTCCGGGTATCACCAAGTAAGAGTTAGGGAGAAAGATATCCCTAAGACAGCTTTCAGAACAAGATATGGCCATTTCGAGTTCCGAGTAATGTCGTTTGGGCTAACTAATGCACCGGCAGTGTTTATGGACTTAATGAACAATGTATTCAGGCCTTTTCTGGACCTATTCGTGATTGTATTCATCGACGATATCCTAGTGTACTCTAGATCCGAGGCTGAGCATGCGGAGCATTTGCGAACCGTCCTTGGAGTTCTTCGAGCTCGAGAGTTGTTTGCAAAATTCTCCAAATGTGAGTTTTGGTTGAACTCGGTATCATTCCTGGGCCATATTGTTGCAGCTGATGGTATTCGAGTGGATAGTCAAAAGATCGAGGCAGTGAAAACTTGGCCAAGGCCCACAACCCCTACAGAGGTTCGTAGCTTTTTGGGCTTAGCCGGGTATTACAGAAGATTTGTTGAGGGTTTCTCTTCTATTTCTGCACCGCTCAGAAAGTTGACTCAGAAGTCAGCTAAGTTTCAATGGACAGATGCTTGTGAACGTAGTTTCCAAAAGTTGAAAGACAGATTGACTTCTGCCCCAGTCTTGACACTTCCAGAGGGAGTGGAAGGATATGTTGTTTATTGTGATGCTTCAGGCGTCGGGCTAGGCTGTGTATTGATGCAAAATGGTAAGGTGATCGCGTATGCTTCTAGACAATTACGGAAACATGAACAAAATTATCCTACCCATGACTTAGAATTGGCCGCGGTGGTCCATGCTTTAAAGATATGGAGACATTACTTATATGGTGTCCACGTGGATATTTATACAGATCATAAGAGTCTCCAGTACATCTTCAAGCAGAAAGAGTTAAATTTGCGGCAACGACGATGTCTAGAGTTGCTAAAAGACTATGACGTCGAAATCCTGTACCACCCCGGAAAGGCAAATGTTGTGGCCGATGCTCTTAGCCGCAGGTCTATGGGAAGCTTATGCGATGTGCGACAAGAAAAGAGAGAAATGACCCGTGAGCTTCAGCAGCTAGCCAGCCTAGGGGTCCGAGTAGTGGACTCAGGTAGCAGCAGAGCTACCATTCAGAATTCGGCAGTTCCGTCGCTAGTAGCGGAAGTAAAAGAGCGGCAAGGTGAGGATTCCAGGCTAATGCAGTACAGAGATACGCTCGCTCAGAAAGGGGGGTCACCATTTGATATTTCGGGAGACGGAGCCCTCCGATGCCGAGGAAAGCTATGTGTCCCCGATGTGGCAGACTTACGCCACCAGATTTTGTGAGAGGCTCATTGTTCCCGTTACTCCGTTCACCCTGGAACGACGAAGATGTATCATGATCTTAAGTCTATATATTGGTGGAATGGGATGAAGAAAGATGTAGCGGAGTTTGTAGCCCAATGTTCCAATTGCCAACAAGTAAAAATAGAACACCAAAAGCCGGGTGGCTTATTGCAAGCTATAGAAATCCCAACTTGGAAGTAGGAAGTGATTAATATGGATTTCATTACAGGGCTACCTCGTTCTCGACGCAAGTATGATTCCATATGGGTGATTGTGGATAGACTCACTAAATCAGCTCATTTCTTACCGGTCAGGACGACCTATGTGGCAGAAGATTATACAAGGCTTTATGTTAAAGAAATAGTGAGACTCCATGGTGTCCCAGTGTCTATTATCTCCGATAGAGGAACTCAGTTTACGGCCAAATTTTGGGAGTCCTTTCAAGAGGGTCTAGGGACCCAAGTGCGCCTTAGCACGGCATTTCACCCACAGACCGATGGGCAAGCTGAACGCACCATCCAGACTCTTGAAGATATGTTACGGGCATGCATGATAGATTTTGGGGGAAATTGGGATGACCATTTGCCACTCATTGAGTTTGCTTACAATAATAGTTATCACTTCAGCATCCTAATGGCACCATATGAAGCTTTATATGGGCGAAAGTGTAGATCCCCGATTGGGTGGTTTGAAACGGGAGAGGCCAAGTTAATGGGGCCCGATTTGGTCCAACAAGCCATAGAGAAAGTCAAGCTCATACAAGATCGGTTGTTGGCGGCTCAAAGTCGCCAAAAGTCTTATGCAGATAATCGTCGAAGGGACTTAGAGTTTCAAGTTAAGGATTGGGTGTTTTTGAAAGTGTCGCCGATGAAGGGCGTTATGAGATTTGGCAAAAAGGGGAAGCTTAGTCCCCGGTATATAGGGCCTTATGAAATTGTGCGAAAGATAGGCAAAGTGGCCTATGAATTAGACTTACCTCCAGACTTGGAGTCAGTTCACCCGGTTTTCCATGTCTCGATGCTTCGGAAGTGTGTTGGAGATCCTACGAGGGTCGTCCCAGTGAATGATATTCAAGTGACAGAAAAGTTAACTTATGATGAAATACCCATTGCCATATTAGATAGGCAAGTACGGAGGCTTAGAAACAAAGAAGTGGCCTCAGTTAAAGTTTTGTGGAAAAATAATAATCGAGAGGAAATGACATGGGAAGCGGAAGAAAATATGCAATCCAAGTACCCGCATTTATTTCAGCCCTTGGGAGAAGTCCAAGATGAGACGTCAAAAAAATCATAAGGTATGGATGTTTTCCTTTTATGCTTCTGGGTCGTGTGTGGCCAAAATTTTCATGTTGTTACGATGTGGCCCTGTGTGGCATCGATATTATGGGTTGTTGTGACAGGTTGTTAGTGCCATGTTATAGGGGAAACTCTGGCGAAATTTTTATAAAATCCCGGGTGTTCTCGACATTCGAGGACGAATGTTCTTAAGGGGGGAGAATGTTACACCTCGGAAAAATCTTCCGTTGGTACGCAAGTGAATGAACTAGCGAAATACGAGTATCGGGTTAATGATGACTTAAGGGCATTTTGGGAAAGAGTTATAACGTCCCTTAGATTAGTATTGAAGTGTTAAACAAGTGTTAAGAAGGTTCCATGAGGATCGGAGATCAAACGAAGTGGCGAAACTAAGTTCAGTGACTGATGAGTTCTACGGCTCATTATACGGACCGTATAATGTTATACGGACCGTATAGTGGACCGTAAAACCATCACAGTGAAGGTTGGTTGCTGGTGGAATTTTACGGTCAGTTATACGGACCGTATAAAATTTATACGGACCGTATAACGAACCGTCGAATGGTCACAGTGAAAGGTTGCTCACTGGTAACGTTTTACGGTCAGTTATACGGACCGTAAAACTGTTTTACGGACCGTATAATGGGTCGTCAAGTAGTCACAGTGAAGGGGTGCTGGGCAGACCCATTTCACGGTCTATTATACGGACCGTATAACCATTATACGGACCGTATAATGGACCGTATAATGGAACCCGACAGTTCGGTGATGATTTAATAAATAAAGACCAAGTTCATGAAAATCATTTCCACATTTCCTCTCTCTCTCTAAAACATCTCTCTACAACTTTTGTACAAGTTTTCAAGGGTATTAATCCATCAACCACATTAAACAAGTAAATCCAAGGTAGAAACCCATCAAGGATCATCTAAAGTCAAGAAACCCAAATGGAGAAAAACTAGGGTTTTACTCAAAGTGGAGTATTATCAACAAAAGCTTGTCCCTACAACTTCTAAGGTAAGATTCATGATTTTTATATGATGTTTACGGTATTGGAGAATTAAAATGCATGGATTGTAGAAAACATGGTCCACTAGGACATGAATGATGAATAGTGACGTTTTTGAGACATAGTTTGAATTGAATCATGATTGTTGTTGTATTGTGATATGAGTGTGTTATAAATGACGTTAAGATCATGAAATAAACATTGTATATGGATGAACGAAGTTGGGTGTTGTGACCCTAAATAGGGACAAATGGAAGTGAATTGAGAATGTGGATAATGTAGATGATTAATGGCCATGGAAATGATATTATAAATGTGTTGTTGACGTTTGGGGTTGAATTATGATATGGACAAATGTTGTATAGATAAAGTAGATGCTGTCCAATTTTCTCTAGTTCTAGCCATGTGCACTAGTTATCGATACTAATGATAGTATGGCCTTAATGAAGGTAGAAACGTGAGCATCGAAGGAGTACGTGCAAGTGTAGAATAATTCGACAAAGAGGTATGTAAGGCTAACCCTTCTTTCATAAGGCATGGTTCTTTGGCCAAACTCCTAATCCCTCTATATGAGCATGTTGACTACAAATGTTTCACATTCCGAGCTCATAAGCTCACTATCCTTGATTGGTACTACGAATGCGCTACGCACCTCAGGTGACGAGTAAGACTACGATATAGAAGTAACAATAACGATAATGATAGTAATGATGATGGTGATAATAATGATGCTAAAGGTGCCTATGGGCTGTTATACTCATACGTGCCTATGAAGGGCTATAATGAAACCCCGAGCTTATAACGCCGGGTAGAATATATGTGTATGAATATGTATACGATTACGAAACGCGCGCACACATCTGCAGATGGTACAGATAACCCTGAAGCCTTGGTAGGGCCAGGTATGAGTAACATTGAGCCTTGGTTGGCCAAGTATGTATATGAAATACTGATCCAATGAGGTCGGGTACGTTATGTAAATGCCATGTATACGAAATGATTATGTATGTATATATTATGTAAAAGAATGTGATGAGACTTTGTATAAGAATACGAATGAGGACATGTACACTAATACGAGCACAAGCATGGTACGAGTTTTATTATGGGGCACGAATGACGATGTGAGTAAGTAAGCGACATGATGATGATGATATTATTGTCTCCCTTCCTATGCTATTCCATTTATTGTTCATTATGTTGTATATCAATGTTAATCATGCTTTACATACTCAGTACATTCTTCGTACTGACGTCCTTTTGTTTGTGGACGCTGCGTCATGCCCGCAGGTGCACAGGGAGACAGATTTGACCCATAGCTGCCTATTTGAAGATTTCATAGAGAGCTCAATTTCCTTCGGAGCCATATCTTTTGGGTACTCATTCTTTTGTGTATATAATTATGGGCATAGCGGGGTCCTGTCCCGCTCATGATATGTCATACTCTTAGAGGCTCGTAGTCATGTGTATGTGGGTAGAGATGTTTGGCCATGTCGGCCTATGTTTTGTATATCTTTTGTTGGCCTCGTCGGCCTTGTATATTAGACATGGCATAGATGCCCATGATATGTTAATTGATGATGGTCGTCCAATGGGACTAGCTTGATTAATGATTTAAAATGCATGAAATGAATTATGGTTCACCTAGATGTTATGATATGCATGATAAGGGGGTGCCCGGGTGGGGTAGCACCGGGTGCTCGTCGTGGCCCCCTAGTCGGGTCGTGACAGAAATAGTATGTTGATTAAGTCGTTGGAATATTGTGTGAAATGAATTTAATGTTGGAATGTATGTCGAATGGAATGTTAATGTTGTTGATAAGAATTGTTGGTATTGTTGATAGTTTGGCCGGGTTGAATTCCCGGGATTGTTGTTGATTAGAATTGGCCAAGTTGAACTTGGTGGGATGGCATATTTACAAGGGAAATGCTGCCGAAATTTCGGCAGACAAAGTGTTACTTCAAAGAATTAACTTCTAAAGGCTCTAATCAAGTTTTGGTAAACATGACTAATTTGTAGATTTTGGCGGATTTGGAACGTGAATTTGGAGTCGCATAAGAAGCAGAAAAGGTATGTAAGGCTTCACCCTTCCTTCTATGGCATGTCTTAGACGTAATATGTTGGATAAGAACCTCGGGGATTCTTCTACCCTCCAGAATCCGCACTTAAAGTTTCCCCTTTTTCCTTCAGTAGGATTGAATTGAAAATGTTACAAAATGTTTGAAAACTCCCTAACAGCTAGAAATTGCACCAATGAGACCCGACTACCATAAAACCCTCACAAGTAACTCCATGACATGAAATATATGTAAATTTGGTACGCCGCCTCATTTGATCCGAGGTGGGCCCACGGTTTCCCGGATTTACCTTTTTACTCCGCTTGACTTACTTTGATGTTGAAACCAAAAGAAACCTTCGATCTTTATTCCATTACCAAATGACAAGTACTGTACCTATCCCAACGAGACTACTTCCATGATAATAATGATAACGATGATGTCAGAAAGGAGGATATGTCTAAGATAAGTACGACAAGAATGATCCCACGACTAAGAGTCTTGAGCTAAGAATCCAATGTGAATATGGAAGTGTTATACTAGTTTCTAAAAGACTTCAAAGCATATGGATTAATGGTTATAATGCCTATGATCTTGTTCTATGTCTCCTCTTAAAGCTATTTTCCGTTGGTAGTCTCGCCTCAATTATCGTTCCTTCAAGGTGAGACAAGTGACCCGATTATTCCATAATGTAATCGGAGGATTTCGACCTTACGTCACTCCGATGGACACACGACTTTCTTTGGGCTCTCATGCATGCCAATTGTATGATATATGATTATGAATGTGAATATGTATATGTATATGCATATGTATATGGGAAAGGGGAAGGGCCACTGTTATATCACCACCTGATTCAGCTGGATTTCGTCCCGGACGCGGGATGCCCTAACGCGGGATTATGGGAGAGCCGGATACGACGTCTGTATTTGTGATATATATATATATAATATGTTGGGACACTATTGGGGAGGGGGGGTGGGAGAGCCGATGTACTCGGCGTCTGTGAATGTAAATGAAGGACACCATTTTCTGAAATGTTCTGTTTTCTGTATATGTAAATAAGAAACACCGTTTTCTGAAAAAGAAACTAAGCATGCATGACATCTGCAGAAAGGCACTCATATGTACAGGTTACATCTGTCCCAGGATAAGCTCCTTATGTCTATTCTGTTATTGTTCATACTGTATATTCCTTATTATGGTACTATTCATGCTTTACATACTCAGTACATTACTCGTACTGACCCCTCTTCTTCGGGGGCTGCGTTCATGCCGCGCAGGTACACCAGATGAGCCACAGCTATCATAGAAGATGTTCCAGCGGAGTTGGCAGGCTCCACTTGTTCTGGAGTGCTGCCGAGTCAGAGTATCCGAGCCATGATGTTTGTTTGATGTTAGAGACTTTGCGGACAGAGTCGTGGGTATAGAGTGTCGATAATATGTTATATCATAAAGTCCATCTGATTACAGATTCTTTTTGATTTGAATACGATGGAAAAAAAGAAAAAACAATCTCTTGAAAGTTTTACTATGTTTTCCGTTTTTATTGATATAAGAGTCTAAGGAAGTTAAGTATGTAACAAGAGCCGGGTGCCCATCACACCCTCGTAAAGTCGGGGTGTGACAATATATGTTCTATATATATATATGGCTATTTGGGTACAGTGGGGCCCTGTCCCGTCATGTGTTTCTGTTCTGGTTTGTAGAGGCCGGTAGTCATATATGTGGGTCATGGGTCATATTTGTTCGTTTGTGATTATGATCTGCGTCTTAATGCGGTCCCGTTTGCTATTATGGCCAAAACGGCCCATTTGTTTGTATATGTGTGTATATCTGGGCGATGTGTATTCCGCCAGCCTATCAGATTTGATATGATGTTTCTGTACGGGCGACCGCTTAAGATGATATTTGTTTTCAGTATCTGTTTAAAATGACGTATGCTAAGTTTGAATAAACCTTTGATATGTCGATCTGGTACGTAAGTTTGTTTGGGTGTCCAAATAGGACACCAGTCGCGGCCCACGGGGCTGGGTCGTGACAGCAAGAAGCCAACCAATCCATGCCCATAATTACATCAAAATCCACCATTTCTAACTCATGCAAGTCAATCATGTACGACGATCACAAGTCATAATTACACAATTTCTATATACTCGGCTAGCTATTACCAATTCACCCACGGGTGTAGACACCTCAAAAGGTTTAATCGACTCCGGTTCGACTCTAAATCGGCCTGCAACATATGGAGTAACATATGACAATATGGAGCCCAGATCAATCAAAGCATATACATCATGAGAAAATACCGATAATATACCTGTGACCACATCAGGAGAAGACTCAAGATCTTGGCGTCCAGCCATAGCATAAACACGGTGCTGAGGACCGCTAGAACAGGGAACTCTCCCTCTGTCTCTACCATGGCCGACTGGCGCATATGAACCTGGCCCCATAGGGCGCATAGAAGATGAAGATTCGGCTACCGACCCTAAAGGTTGGGCCCTACCTCTACCATGAATAAAAGGCAATCATGCATAATATGGCCTGGTCGGCCACATGAATAACAAACCTCTGAACCCAATCGGCATTGACCCCAATGCAACTTCCCACACTAGGAACATCGTGGTACGGGTGGCCTTGCCTGACCCGAATCACCTCTGAATTGAGACCTCAAAAAACTCTGACTCAGCCCGGAACAAGTAGATCTATCGAATCTCTGGCCTGGAAACCGTGGAGGTGCGCTAGTCATAGAATAGCCTGAATGCCTGGAAAACTGCTGCCTGTGCCCACCTCTGAACTCGCTCTTCGGACCCAAAGATCTGGCCCTCTTGCCATGTACCCTATAATGCTCGCGATCACTTCTTTGCTGTTGCAGACTTTCTTCTAAATTCTAAGCATGAGCCTGAATGCGTGCAATATCCATATTGTCCTGAAGGGACGCAGTCAAGCACCTATCCATCAAATGTGGCCCTAGGCCCTTCACAAATCGGTGTACTTGGTCACCCATATCCGCTACCATGGCCGAAGCATACCCAGCCAAGGAATTGAAGCGGAGACTATACTCTAGAGCACTCATGCTACCTTGCCTCAAATTTAGGAACTTATCGGCTCTAGCTTGCCGAACTTCTGGAGGCATGTAATGTCGGAGAAAAGCATTAACAAACTCTTGCCATACCGGGGGAGGTGCATTGGCTCCCCGTGAAGCCATCCAAACCGTGTACCAATGGACCGAGACGTCCCTCAACTTATACGACGCTAGCTCCACCGATTCGGTGTCCGAAGCATGTATCAATCGAAGCGTCCTCAACATACCATCGATAAAATCCGTAGGGTCATCCTCCGGCTTTGATCCAAAGAATTCCGGAGGGTTCAAAGTAATGAAGTCACGGGCCCTTGCACTAATAGCCCTATCACCTTGCCCTGCACTTTGCCGCTGAGTCTGAGCAGCAACCAACTGAGTAAGAAAATGTATGGCCTCTTTCACATCTTGGCTTGAAGCATCCGGTGGAGGAGCTGGAGGTGCTGGGGCTGGGGCTGAGACTCCCTACCGCTCCTCTAATATAGGTACTGAGCGGGATGAATGAGATTGAGCCGCACTCTGGGACTCACTTTCCTCTACTACCGGTGGCGGTGCTCTTTCAGCCAGCTTTTCTGCCACCATCTTGCCCTTTTGGGTTGCTGTAGCCTTTCTCTTTACAGGCATTTCTGAAATACATAACACACGGTTAAGGAGCAAGAATTTCTTATATCATAGCTCTATCGCACGATTCTTATGAAGAAAGAAGGTCATTCATTCCTAAAATGTCCGCAGTTTCTTGTTTATAAGTGTGGCGCGCAACACACCCATAACCAAGGCTCTACTAGACACGGCTCGTGGACACACCCTAGGATTGAACTGCTCTGATACCACTTTTGTCACGACCCGACTAGGGGCCACGACTAGCACCCGGTGCTAGCCCACCTGGACACCCCTTAGCTTACACTTACGCTTATATCTAGGTGAGCCACATAATAAAACATACATTTCTATTCATTCATCATGCTAGTCCCATTGGACAACAATGCCTTTATATCATCATTGGCATTTATGCCGCATCAACGTACATAAGCCGACAAGGCTATCAAAATGAAATACAAAATATAGGCCGACAAGGCCAGATATATCTAACTATATACACATGTCTACGAGCCTCTAAGGAAAGTATGACATATTATATAGGCGGGACAGGACCCCGCTATGCCCATAATTATGTACACAAAAGAATAAGTACCCAAAAGCTATAGCTCCGAATGAAATGGAGCTCTGCTATGTAGCCTCTGAGAATGTAGCTATGGATGAAGTTTGTCTCCCTGTGCACCTGCGGGCATGACGCAGCGTCCACAAACAAAAGGATGTCAGTACGAAGAATGTACTGAGTATGTAAAGCATGATCAATATCAATATAGAAGCATAATAAGCAACATAAGAAATAGCATAAGATGGGAGATAGTAATATGATCATCATGGGTAATTACTTGCCTTACATAAGATCTTTCCATTTGGATTTCATGATTGGGTACATACATCCGTATCCGTATTCGTATTCATATCCGTACCCATTTACCTGTCCTTATTTACATTCATATCATATACACATTCTATTTCGTGGTCATACCATATTCGTATTCATAACATACACATATCGTTTATATAGCGTACCCGACCCCAAAGGTTCGGTGTTTCACGTACCCGGCCATAGCTAGGCTCGGTGATCATACCTACCTGGCCAACCAAGGCTCAGTGTAACACATACCTGGCCCTACCAAGGCTCAGTGTTGTCCGTACCCAACTGCAGTGGTGTGCGCGCGTCATCATATACATACATATACATCTATATATATTCTACCCGTCCGTATGAACTCGGGGTACATAGGCACACATACATATAAGCTCATAAGCGTCTTTACTATTATCATCACTATCATCATCGATATCGTTATCGCCATCGCTATTACCATTATAGTCGTCACCAATATCATTATCACTACTATCGTCATTTATTACATCTATCTTATATGCTTACTCGTCATATGAGGAACTTAGCACAATCGTAGCATATCAAGAATCGTGAGCTTACTAGCTCGGAAGATCAAATCATTTGAAGGACATCATAGTCTTATAGAAGATTTAGACGTTTGGCCAAAGAACCATGCCTTATGAAATAAGGGTTAGCCTTACATACCTTTCTGTTGGACTATTCTACACTTGCACGTACTCCTTCAACGATCGCGTTTCTACCTTCATTAAAGTCATACTATCATTAGAATCGATACCTAGCATATATGACTAAAACTAGAGAAAATCGGACAACATCTCCTTTATTTATACGACATTCCTCCATAACGTATATCAACCCCCAAACGTCAATAATATATTCACAATACTATAACAATAGTCATTATTCATCCACATTATCCACATTTCTTAATTTACCTTCAATCCCTTATATCCATGGTCATATCACACGACTATGTCCATCCACGTACATTCCTATCCCATGTTTCTCAACGTCATTTATAACATATTTACATCACAACACATCAAGAATCATAACTCAATTCAAACTATTTCTCAAAATGGCACTATTCCACATTCATGACCCATTTTTCTATACCCTTCTAAAATCCAAGTATTTCAACTCTTAAATACCTTAAACAACATGGAAATACCATAAATCTTACCTTATATGTCGTAGGAACAAGCCTTGGTTGATAATACTCCACTTGAGCAAAAACCCTAGTTCATCTCCAATGAGATTTCTTTACTTGAATGATCTTTAATGGGTTTTCTTACACTTGATTCACTTGAGTTATATTGTTGATCACTAACAATCCTTGAATTCTTATGGAATAAATGTAGAGAGATGTTTTAGAGAGAAGGGGTGTCATGTGGAAATGAAATAATAAACTTGTTCCCCATTTTAATAACCCAAAATCTGATCTGAAATGAACAGTCGTCGAAAGTGCACAGTGGTCGTAAACCCAGTTTACGGGCCGTATTTCAGTTTACAGTCCGTATTTCCTGGGCGTATTAAAGCATAACAGAACCAGAAAGGCAGTCTGAGGGCATGGTGATTTACGACTCAGTTTACGGTCCGTATTCCAAGTTGTATTTAACCATTCAAGCACTTGACAGAAAGTCAAAGATTTGGAAGTTGAAATATGACATGGCAGTTTACGACCAGTAAACTACTTTACGGTCCGTATTTCACTTTACGATCGACTGGGCCAAAGTGCAAATATGCAATTTTCACGTCTTCAGAACCTATAATTAGTCATTGTGGAGCATGACCTATCTCTTATCACAATTGCCTTGAAATCTTGCTTAAGGCCATCAAATGTTATTCTTACTCATGGAAATATCAGATACTCGTACTCCTCGCTAGTCCATTAACTTGTGCAACAACGGAGTATTTTCCGAGGTGTAACATATTGTTGATGATTCAATTGAATTGGATTTTCGGGATTGTCCAGTTTATAGAGGAAATGCTGCCCGAGTTTCATTAAGTTTCGTTCGTATATAAATTAGATAGTAAGTGGTGTAAATGGTCTAATCGTGATATTATCGTCGTGATTGTAGACATACGAACTCGAGGAGTAGATGTTGGGTGATTAGGTAGATTGTCAGGTATGCGGAGCTATCTTTTCTTTCTTTTTTTTGGCATGGTCTATATGAGACAAACAGACGACGAACGTATAAATTCCAAAGAAGCTCCTATTCTTAGAGATACTAGAATGGCTAATGTTCTTGATTTCCAGAAGATATTTCATTATGTTCGGATACGTGTCTATGATTCTTGAACTCCTATTTTGATATAATCCATAGTGACATTCGAGGACGCTCCCAGGTTATTCAAGGACTTCAGAAATAATTTTATGAGTCTCACTTGCATTATGACTCCAAGGAATTCTAGTTCTCTGTGGTACTTGATGTGACTGTCGTCTTGATTCTCAAGTGTTAGTTCATTCTAATTATTCTATTGAATCTCAGATGATGATTTAGTTTGCATATGGTTGCCCATGATATTCTGCTCGTGCATGCCGTTAATATATCATTCACCGAGTCCTGGGCCGAGTATGTATTCGTGCACAGTTTCATTGCATTGTTCACCGAGTCCCTCACTAGAGGGCCGGGTACGGTATATATATGATTATTTCACCGAGACCTTCACTAGAGGGCCGGGTACGGTATATATGTAAATGACTTCATTCACCGATTCCCATAATGGGCCGCGTATGGTATATGATATAGATATGCTTGATTCTCAACTCGTAAGGCACAGGTGCATTGGTATCTTTGATTATCATACTTGCCTTCTGTTATCTTTATTTCAGTATTGATCTTCTTTATGGTATTTCATGCTTTATATACTCAGTACATTTCTCGTACTGACCCCCTTTCTTCGGGGGCTGCGTTTCATACCCGTAGGTACAGACACTCAATTTGGTGATCCTCCTGCCTAGGACTTCTGCTCAGCTATTTGGAGAGCTCCATTGTTCCGGAGCATAAGTCATTTTGGTACAGATGCTTTGATATAGACTTATGTATATCCAGGGGTACGGCGGGGCCCTGTCCCATCATATTTCACTATGATACTCTTAGAGGTTTGTAGACATGTGTGGGTTGTATATGGGTTTTGGTCAGCTATGTCGATATGGTTCGTTTTGGTATTTCTGTATATAGTGGCAGCCTTGTCGGCTTGCATATTATGTTATGTTTTTGTTAGTTGTTTCTCTTCAGGAGACAGGTTCGTTAAGATATATGGCGTTATGAGTCTATAGTTTGCTTTTACAAGTTTCCATACTATCCTTAGTTTCTGTCTGACTATATCTAACAGGTTTGTATGAGTGTCAAGCTCGGGCACTAGTAATGGCTCATCGGGTTGGGTCGTGACAAAAATGGTATCAGAGCAGTTCATCCTCGGAGTGTCTACAGACCGTGTCTAGTAGAGTCTTGTTTATCGGTGTGTTGTGGACCATATCTATAAACAGGAAGCTACAAGAAATTTAGGATGTCATCTTTCCTTCTGTCTTAGATCGTGCGATAGAGCCACAGTCTAGGAAAGATCGCTTCTGACCTCTTTTCCTGTAGGTAGGTACAGACTGGCGAGAGATGAAGAGATCAGCTTCCGATAGTGGGGGTGCTAAGAAGGCCCCTAGAGTAGATTCAGGGCCCCAGGCTCCAGGACCGAGCAGGAGGAGCCTCAGTTATTCCATTGAGACTGACCCCTCTGAGGACCCAACGACGATTCCTCTAGAGTTTTTGATATCCAGGGAGGAGGACCCCCCAAGGGACAGTTATGACATAGATCCATCTGAGTATTCGTCTGGGACACCAGAAGAGGAGGTCCCCGAGGCCGTACCAGTTGCTTCTATGGCAGAGCACTATGTTATACTAGCTACCCCGGTAAGTGTTACGGATTACTCCAGCCCCCTATCCTGGCCGTCGGTAAACCAGCAGTTGCCCGGTTATCTATATTCCTCGGACTCAGATAAGAGAGATGATGAAGGCCAGATGAGCAGATGGTGGGTAGACAATGACGAGGAGCACACTTCACCTTATAGATCACCACAACAGACTAGAGACCGATCGACTACAGGTATATGAGACTTTATTGAAATTTCCTATGTATGTGCATTTGCTATAGATTATTACCTAATAGCGGCGAGCGAAAATCAAAGGGGCCGACAACCAAGTATTTATAAGTAATGGCGATTAAAGTGTTTTCGTCACCATGGGAATTTTGAAATCTAGGATGGAAAGTAGTCATACATACAGGTGAAAGTTGGATATTGAGGATTGAAAAAGGCCAAGGTAGTAATTGTGTAGTCGAAAGAATAAGAGATTCTTTCTAATTCGGAGGGAGATGCGTTATGAGAATGTTTTGGAATCTGTTAGGATGTCAACTTGCTAGAGATTAGGTGATGAAGGTCATGTAGTAAGGTGGTTACAATTATATCAGCACTAGCACACCGAATTTTATCAGAGTTTCAAGGTTAAGCGTGCTGGGTTGAGAGAAATACTGGGATGGGTGACCTTCCTGCGAAGTGTATTAGAAATCCTACGAAGTCAGACATAAGAGGCAGATGGGAAATTAGAGTAGCCTAAGGGGGAATTGGAGTATGCGGAGTGCTTGGGAGCTCTAAAAGATCGTGAAGAATTAGGCAGACTAGATCGGCAAAGACAAGGAAGGTGCATCACAGTTTTAGGATCAGGATAGGTTTGAAAAGTATTCGGATGTACTTGTGAGCAAGGCGTTAGAAAATATATGCATGTGCGTATGATATCTCATATGTGGTTGTACCAACGGGTATGTGTATCCCCGTAACCGACATTGCAGCATATGGAAGCCATTAATCGAACAAGGTAACGAAGTTCAAGTGGCGATAATGGTACGAATGTTACAAGATAAGTTAATGTTATTCTTACTGCAGGTTAGAGTTGAAAAGTCCTAATGCAATAACATCGGGGAAAGGAAGAAAGTGAGTATATATAGGAAGAGAAGAGATTATAATGTCTTGAGAAAAGGTGAGAGAAGTGAGAAATGAGGGGGAGTGAAGCTTCCAAGGGAAATGACGGGCAAAGCAAGGGACTATTTGGATAAAATTTGGGAGTAGGTGTGAAATAAATAGGGTATGATAGCACGGACAGGAAATGAACGTACAGAATTAGGAGAACAAATACTGGTAAGTAAGATTGAAGGGAAGTAACCAAGAAGAGGAAGGGGAAGAGGGGAAGAATGAACAGGTTCGGTAACAATGTTAAGGGATTCCCAGTTCTTATGAAGCAATCGAGGAACTAAAGGCACGACCAAGCAGACATAATCACCTTGGGAAGGGAGGAAGCCCTCCTAAAAGATGATTTGGAAGTAAAACGGATCTGCAACTCAAAAAGGATATTCTATGAACTTTAGGGTCAATGTTATAATATAAGGAAAGGAGAAGAGCATTTAGGAGTAAAGTAACTGGAAATCTTTAACCCCGGGGGTATACAGAATGCTTTAACAATTTAGTTGTAAGAAACCGATCAATCGTCGAGATAAGAACGAGGATGATGGGATGACACAAGAGATTAAAAAAATTAATGGCATGGGACAAGAGTTCCGGTAAAGGCCGAGAGATTCGGTCATAGAGGGAGTAGAATGAAATGTAAAGAACATGTATGGAAGACAATTCGGTCGTAGCGTCAGAAAGACGGATGAAGGCTCGATGAATGAAGCATGAAGAGAGTGTAAACTATAAGAATTTGGTGCTAAGAGCAAGAAGTGGTAGGACAATAAGAAAACCTGATGTACGGCTGCAACACAAACACATAGTCAGGAAGAATTGCGAGTAAATGAGTTAAACGGGTAGAAGGACTAACAGTGGAT
The DNA here is from genome assembly GCF_019175385.1 of Lycium barbarum. NCBI lineage: Eukaryota > Viridiplantae > Streptophyta > Magnoliopsida > Solanales > Solanaceae > Lycium > Lycium barbarum. The sequence goes on along the minus strand of NC_083338.1, from coordinate 83,362,943 downwards.
GGAAGGGCATGGAATAGTGACAGGACGGTACAGTATAGGCCTAGATGGAAGGAGAACTTAGGGCAAAAAGAGATTTTCAGTGTAAAAGGGATTCACACTCGTAACGAAACACTCCAAAGCTTCCTAACCCAGGAATAAAGGATGACTAATTGAAATAGGCATTGTACAAGTAAAGGAAACTATGAGGACTAAAGGAAGGAGAAGGTGTCAATGAAATGGTTAAAGGGAATTATGTGGCCACCGACAATAAGGAGAAGGTTAGTGAATCAGTAGGCTTGCCCAAGGGAAAACAAATTGAAAGTATAAGGAAAAATTTATGTAAAAGATGCAATGATAAGATCATGAAACCGAAATTGTATGTGTGTGCACAAGTTGTAGTATCAAAAAGAAAGATGAAGACTCGATAAAAGAAGAAAGGAAAAGGTGTACTTTGTTAGGATTTCATGTTAAGGACAAAAGCTGGCAGAACACTACAAGGACTATGAAACATAGTTGCGATGCAGACGAATAATTAAGGAGAATTATGGGACAAATGAGCTAAGATAATGGAAGGACGAGTCATGGGAATGGATAGTGTTGAATATAAACTTTCTATGGTATAGTAAAAACATAAATAGGAATTCAAAACCTAGAGCAAGGAGAGTTTCAAGGATATTAAGAAGGTAGTCTTGGAGAAAGACTAGGGCTAAAAGAGTGTGGTATAGTCAGACACTCCTTAAGGGGCTTAATGAATTCCGATGTCCCCATTAATTCATTAACCTAGGGGACTACTAGTCATGAGAGGTAGAATAAGACAATAAAGAAGTCGTTAGGATTGTATCCGATATGTATAAGCATTTTGTATTTGACACAAGAACTCAACTATCAAAAAAAAAAAAAAACAAGTTAAACCATGTAATGAAGAGAACTCCGACAGTATATAGAAGAGAGGAGTTGAAGGATCGTTAAGGTCGGACAGATGACTATCAAAGACAGTTAACACTCAGAAGTTACAGTATATGAAAACATCCTTTAAAAAAAGGGGGGGGGGGGGGGGGGGAGAACAAATTCAGTTTTAAGATGATCTACTATATTTCGAAGCTAAAGAAAAGGGAAATCTTAGCACTAGAAGAGATGAAAGTTTTAGCAAGAGGAATAAGTATAGGGAGTTCAATTATCTCCAAAGAAAAGGGAGATAGTTTGCCTATGAATAGCAAGACAGCAGTTCTACCTAATATTAGAAAGTACCTCGCACTTAGCGGAAGTAAGGCTCTATATGGGTTATTGTGGATAGGCTGACAAAATCATCCCATTTTCTTCCAGTCAGGACTACTTATTCAGCTAAAGACTATGCGAGGTTATACATCAGGGAGATAGTGAGACTTCATGGGGTTTTCATATCTATTATATCGGACAGAGGAGCTCAGTTTATAAGTAACTTCTGGGGATCATTCCAGAAGGGATTGGGGACACAGGTGAGTCTTAACACAACATTTCACCCTCAGACTGACGGACAAGCTGAGCGTACTATTCAGACGCTAGAAGATATGTTGCGATCTGTATTATTGACTTCAGAGGTAGCTGGGATGATCATTTGCCACTTATTGAGTTTGATTATAATAATAGCTACCATTCTAGTATTCAGATGGCACCGTACGAAGCCTTATATGGCAGGAAGTGCAGGTCACCTATCGGTTGGTTCGATGTTAGCGAGACTAAGTTAATAGGCCCAGACATGAGTCAGCAAGCTGTTGATAAGGTGAAGCTTATTCAGGAGAGATTATTGGCGGCCCAGAGTTGACAGAAGTCATATGCAGATAATCGATGTCGAGACTTAGAGTTTCAGATTGGTGATTGGGTGTTCCTGAAGGTATCACCCATGAAGGGTGTGATGAGATTCAGCAAGAAGGGAAAGCTTAGCCCGAGATACATTGGGCCTTATCAGATTATTCGTAGGATAGGCAAGGTTGCCTATGAGTTGGACCTACCGTCTGATTTGGATGCAGTACATCTAGTCTTTCACGTATCAATGCTTCGTAAATGTATTGGTGACCCTTCTAGAGTGTTCCATGTAGACGATGTCTAAGTAACAGAGGAGTTGTCTTATGAGGAGAGCCCTATAGCTATACTTGATCGCCAAGTTAGATGGTTATGTCCTAAGGATGTGGCTTCCATCAAAGTATTGTGATGAAATAATAATAGGGAAGAGGTGACTTGGGAAGCTGAAGACGAAATGAAGAATAAATATCCTTACCTGTTCCCTATGCCTGCAGGTAATTTAATTCCTTATTTGACTATGTTGATTAGTAGATGAGACTATATGTTATTGTGGCCCTGTGAGGCATCTGTGGTATAGCGATAAAGGAGACTTTGCCAAAAAATTTATAAGATCCTGTATAACTAGTTTAACATTCGAGGACAAATGTTCCAAAGGGGGTTAAGGATGTTACATCCCGTACTTCTGTACGTTGGATAATTCGTAAGTTAACCGACATAAACTCTGAGGACAAGATTATTTTGAGGTTATAAGTATTTATGTTGTTATACCCCGTAAGAGTCCGTGCTACTAGACTTAAGAAAAAATGAACGAGTTAAGAAACGTCAAGGGAAGTTAATCGAATTAGTAAGAATATCGTTATATAAATATGGTTGCCTTAAGTATCCCGAGGTGACATGGCAACCTAAAGGATTTGAAATAGTGTCATGAGTACGTATACGAGGTAATGTGAGTGTCCTTTTAAAGTATTTGAGATTATTAGTACTGATATAGAAGATGGACAAAAGATATGAATATACTTTGGCGATTGGAGTTTCGTCGAAGCTTTGTGAGTTCTCTAGCTATGTTTAAGGTTATTGTGATTCTCTGGACCCTTCGAGACACGTGTATGGATTGTTATGGATGTATATGAGTATGTATATATATGTATAAGAGGTTACATGAGGGTTGGAAGAGGATTAGAAGTTAAACGAAATGAATCGGAACAACTTCAGTAAAATCTCGAACCAGATTTTTAGCCCATATTGTTGGACGAATATCTCCTAGTATATGAGGAGTTTTAAGGTGTTTCAAAAGCCTAATATGCATTTCATCGAGTCTAGTTTCCAACGCAACAAACCGCTCGTCAAAACTATATCGAGATAAGGAGTTATGGACGATGCAAGTTGGGCTGGCGGGGCAGCAAGTTGAGACCCGACCCAAACATTTGCATTTCGGCCCATGAGTATATTTCGGCCCATGAGGCCCATTAACATTAATATATATATATATATATATATATGGAAAATTCATTTGAGGGCTCGTCATTTGCATCTAGGATCTTCCAAAACATTAGAGAGAGAGGGAGAGAACTTCTAGGCTAAGAAAGCCATTTTGATCAAAATCCGAGCCCCGAATCCCGAAGCTCATGAAGAGAAAAGCGTTGTACATCGCGTTGCCTTCAGTTTGAGCTAAAACTCTGCCAAAAAGAAGAGTATTGACGTGATTTCTGCATACTTAAGGTAAGATTAAGGTCCATTTTTCATTGTTAATAAGTTTATTTAGAGGTTTAACGGATTAGAACGAAGAAAATAGCGTTATAAACTCGTTTGTTGTTTTGTTGAGATTTATGGATCAGGGGCTGTTTTAGTTGAATTAAATGCATGGGATTAGCTGAGTTATGATGTATATTAATGATTGGTATTATTGTTGATGATTCAATTGAATTGGATTTTCGGGATTGTCCAGTTTATAGAGGAAATGTTGCCCGAGTTTCATTAAGTTCCGTTCGTATACAAATTAGATAGTAAGTGGTGTAAATGGTCTAATCGTGATAATATCGTCATGATTGTAGAGATTGTCAGGTATGTGAAGCTATCCTTTTTTTTTTTTGGCATGGTCTATATGAGACAAACAGACGACGAACGTATAAATTCTAAAGAAGCTCCTATTCTTAGAGATACTAGAATGGCTAATGTTCTTGATTTCCAGAAGCTATTTCATTATGTCCTGATACGTGTCTATGATTCCTGAAGTCCTATTTTGATATAATCCATAGTGACATTCGAGGGTGCTCCCAGGTTATTCAAGGACTTCAGAAATAATTTTATGAGTCTCACTTGCATTATGACTCCAATGAATTCTAGTTCTATGTGGTACTTGACGTGACTGTTGTCTTGATTCTCAAGTGTTTGTTCATTCTAATTATTCTATTGAGTCTCAGATGATGAATTAGTTTGCATATGGTTGCTCATGATATTCACCTCGTGCATGCCGTTAATATATCATTTACCGAGTCTCGGGCCGGGTATGTATTCGTGCACAGTTTCATGGCATTGTTCACCGAGTCCCTCACTAGAGGGCCGGGTACGGTATATATATAATTATTTCACCGAGGCCTTCGCTAAAGGGCCGGGTACGGTATATATGTAAATGACTTCATTCACCGAGTCCCATAATGGGCCGGGTATGGTATATGATATAGATATGCATGATTCTCAACTCGTAAGGCACAGGTGCATTGGTGTGTTTGATTATCATACTTGCCTTCTGTTATCTTTATTTCAGTCTTGATCTTCTTTATGGTATTTCATGCTTTATATACTCAGTACATTTCTCGTACTAACCTCCCTTCTTCGGGGACTGCGTTTCATGCCCGTAGGTACAGACACTCAGTTTGGTGATCCTCCAGCCTAGGACTTCTGCTCAGCTATTTAGAGAACTCCATTGTTCCAGAGCCTAAGTCATTTTGGTACAAATGCTTTGATATAGACTTATGCATATCTGGTACGGCGGGGCCCTGTCCCGTCATATTTCACTATGATACTCTTAGAGGTCTGTAGACATGTGTGGGTTGTATATGGGTTTTGGTCAGCTATGTCGATATGGTTCGTTTTGGTATTTCTGTATATAGTGGCAGCCTTGTCGGCTTGCATATTATGTTATGTTTTGGTTAGCTGTGTCTCCTCAGGAGACAGGTTCATTAAGATATATGACGTTATGAGTCTATAGTTTGCTTTTACAAGTTTCCATACTTTCCTTAGTTTCAGTCTGACTATATCTAACAGGTTCGTATACGAGTGTCAAGCCGAGCACTGGTCATGGCTAATCGGGTTGGGTCGTGACAAGTGTGCAGGTACAACTTATGGGACAAGCTTTATTTATTATATCCTTTTATGGTAAACAGTCTTGTGATGCTGAGTCGCATATTATATGTGTTTGGATATGTGTCCTATTAAGGCAGAGGATGTATTTTCTGGGCTATGTGCAGGTTTGGGATTGTTATGTTTACAAGAGAATCTCTGCCGAAATTTTCCCAGGAATCTAAAGGACATTGTGGGAACCGTAAAGAGAATTGCCGTGAAAAAAAAAGGAAAGCCAGGAACGAGTGATTAAGGACGGAGCTAGTGGTTAAAATGCAGGATAGACCATGGGAAGGGCGAATGATGTGCTCGGAATAGAAAGCATTTTTATACACTAAGTAGGATTAAAGGGATAGGCACTCTAGAAGAAGTTGTAAGTAAGAAAGTTTGGTTAGTTCCTTTCGCTTCGGGAAACATTAAGTTATGAGATAAACTTGATGTGTATGTGTAAGCCGATGCATGATGCGCCAAATCAGATTATTAAGCTAGGCTTCACCTGAGGAATACAGTGGGAGAGACTTTCATGTCACAAGCTAGCCTTAATGACCTTGGCGACACTTTGAGAAAAGAGATTAGAAGAGATGTGTTCACAAAAGCTCCTTGCCTAGCAATTGTTTGACCTTATGATCGCGGTTGTGTTCTATGTTATAGTTTAAGTTATACCTCCAGGAATTTGTTCGGGCGATTATACGGCAGGGATTGCTATTATATATATGAGGAAAGGCGAAAATAAGACAAAAATGATTGGCGAAAAAAAAGGATGACAAGTGATGAACGCTCAGCATATGTGATGTACGTGGTAGAAGTGTTAGAAACAAATAAGGAAGGGTAGGAGCGAGGCAAATAGGCAGGAAACCCACTAGGACAGTAACTCGAGAAACGGAGGGTGGAAGAGAATCAAACCCTGTGGATTTTCTAATACTATGAGGAAATATTAATGGGTGTCGTGAAGTGATTGAGACTTTTTATCCCGTGAGAGCAGTGTGGCTAATTAAATTATGTCCCGAAGTATGGAACCAACTATTGAGTAAGATATCTTATGTGTGAAGAGCGACTTTACACAACATCTTTCCAGAGAATCCTAAAAGGACCATGTATTACCCTGCCATCAATATGTTGAGGTAGTAAGGGTAGTACTTCTATGGCAGTGTGAACTGATCAGAGAAGAATATGGAAGGAGCGACGTTGAATCTTAAGTTGCAGCTTTATCAAAAGAAAGTCAATGATACTCAATGTTTAGGACTATTGCCCTACGAATGAAATCATTTGAGAAAAAGGATGAGAATTAAGACAAAAGAAGAAAACAAGGTTTGATTTTGAATGATCAATGAACTGACTTTATATGTATGTCAAGACAACAACAAATGGAGTCGCATCCCCGGTGAGTTACGCAGTGAAAGTCCCAAGGAAAGATTGGGGAGAAAGGGTGAGTCAAGAGAGGGAAAACTGGTGGATGATATGGTATAAGCAGTATAGGGAGGTCATGAGCTACATCGATGAAATGATGAATACGTAGGACGATCTATGGGTCTTAAATAGAATTGAGGAAAGGAGCATAGGGCTAAAGGCAATTCCCTTAAGGTTTGAGAGTGGTGGCAACAAGCTGGTAGCTAAAAGAGATTATCAAAGAAGTAGCCTCTGACTTTCCGAGGCAATGTGGCCGCTGAAGACGTAAGAATAAGATAACATAAGATATGGGCCATAGAATGTAAGACGGGCAGAGAATCCAACATGGCAGTCATGCAACAATAAGGTAGATTACGAGGTAGAGTTAACGGATGAGCATATGACGGAAGAACAGTATTAATCCCAAGAAGATACATCACATGAGTAATGCGGCTTCGGCTCGAGCGTAAGGTAGACAAGAATAAAATGGTATTTCCATATAATAAGGGCTCATCTGAATGATTTTATAGCGAGGAGATACAGGCGATGAGAGTATGATTTGGACTAAAAGGGGGGATGTGAATGATGGACTGAGACGGGAAGTCAAGTGAAATAGCCACCGCAAGCCAGTTACATGGATGCGAAGTTTCAATGGGGTATAAAAATTTAGAAAACATTGTACAGTGAAAGCCTTAAAGGCAAAGTGCTTGACTCAGAATTTAGTAATGCCTTTGCCAACGGAAAGATGCGGCGCTAATAATAAGAGAGGGTCGAAATGGAAATGAACCATTTAAAACCATGTAAATACTTGATGGTAGCAACCTACATTTAAAAGGAATGGATGTGTAAAGTCAATTAGAAGAGAAGGTTTATGGATTTTGCGAGAATTTCAAACTTAAAGTACTCAAACACGAAGCAATTAAGGCCGCATAGAGAAGTAAATGTAGTAAGATAGATTTAGACGAGAAACTGGTAGCGAGAAGTAGGGATGAAAAGTAAACTTGTGTGAGACAATTCCGCGGTACTGGTCAAGGATGAGGATGGATCTAGAGCTGAAATAGGCGTAGCAGTTGTAAAGAATCATATAAGCTACCTATGAAATTTTTTCAAAATTCTTGGTTCTCTACCAGCGTATAAAGACCAATACATGTCGAGAGATTTGGGGAAGATGGGCCATTCTAGTAAAGCTCCATTTTGGAATAAATGAGTGGGTAAAGCTTATTTTCTAACTTCCCAAGGTATGGCTTAGCACTGATGGTCGCGTAAATCTTACAAGAACGAGAGGGTATGAAATCATTGGAGTGCGGAAATTTCATTTTGAAAGGAATTGGGGAAGATTATTGAATGATTTTATGAGAATTTTTGGCTGCTCACAAATGGGTTTTAAAGTAGTAAGGGAAGAACTAATGTAAGCTTGATGAAGATATTAGAAAAGAACGTCGACGTATAAGAGATGCACTGGGAAACGAAAGAGGGTATGAAGTCTAAGCATACGCTTCTATCTCCCCCCGGAAGAGATTCAAGACGAGACGTCAACATTTGAGGACGAATGTTTTTAAGGGGGGGGGGGGGGGGGGGAGAATGTTACACCTCGAAAAATTCCCTGTCATTGCATAGTAAATAGAATAATGTAGGGAACGAAGTATATGATGTTTCTATAAGTAGGAAGCAATACTTAATGGTTCTAATTGAGATTCCAAAGACGTTTGAGGCAAGGGAAGAAAGTTCGTTGAGAAAGGCGAAGCATAAGTCGTGTTTTAAAAAGGGGTTTGCAAAGTATCGAGTTAATGTTGAATTAATGATGTCTTAAATAAGAGTTATAACTCCCCTTAGATTGTTAATGAAGTGCTAAACAAGTCTTAAGAAGGTTCCATAAGGATTAGAGATCAAACGGGTCGATGAGAGCAAGTTTCGGGATCCTTTATATGGACCGTATAAAAGATACGACCTGTATATCTGTCTGTAGAACTCTCTCAGAGAAGGATGAGGTTTTGGAGAAAATATACGATCCTCTATACGGACAGTATAAATTATACGGTCCGTATACTAGGTCGTAGATTCAGGTCGGGACAATTTTTAAGTTTTATAAAAGAGGGTCCAAGTTCATTTATTTCTCATTTCATTTTCTCTCCACTTCTCTCAAAACCTCTAGAACCTTTTTCCAAGTATACCAAGGCATAACCAAGGTAAATCAAGGATCAACTTCGTCAAACCAAGAGAATCAAGTGCAAGAAGCTCTCTAGGGTTGCTTGGAGTCAAGAAAACTTTGTGGATTGAAGCTAGGGTTTTCTTCAAGTGAGGAATTTTCATCCAAAACTTACTCCTACACTATCAAAGGTAAGTTTTATGATCAATTAATGTTATTTAGAGAATTGATAGGTTGAAAGACTTGAATTATGAAGGGAGGTAGAAGATGGGTTATAAATATGAGAATAGTGGCATTTTTTAGTAGTAACTTAAAATGAATCGTGATTCTTGATACGTTACGAGTATAGTTATGTTATAAATGATATTAAGAATATGGGAGAAGCATTATATGTGGATGAATGTAATGTGGTATATGGATGCCCTTGAAATGAAAGTAGGAGAATTGAATAATATATGATTGATGAAGATTGTTGAGTATGATATTTTGAATATTGTTATTGATGTTTGGGAGTTGTTATATGATGTGGATAAAGTTGTATAAACAAAGGAGATGCTGCCCAATTTTGTCTAGCTTTAGTTCAAGCATGCTTATGCTATCGATTATCTAATATTAGTATGAACTGTCTTGAAGGTAGAAATGTGAATATTGGAGGGGAACGTTCAAGTGATAAAGTATCTAAATGAAAAGGTATGTAAGGCTAGTCCCTTCTTTCTAAGGAATGACTCCTATGGCATAAATTATTCTATCTCTCCATGACTTTCTTGCATTCCGAAAAATGTGAGTGAATGTTATATAGAGTTTCTTGTGAGATAAAAGAATAATCCATGCTATGAATATGAGGTGACATTTTACGAAGCTAATAATAATCCTTGTACGACTCTTTGATGTTATTCATTACTGCTAGACCCACCTTATGATGCTAGTTCTTTCAAGGTGTGGTACGATGATTATGAATACTCCGTAATGTAATCGAGGGTTCTCGACCATACGTCACCCCAATATAGTTATAGAATATCTTTGAGTTCTAATGCATGCTTTATGAGATGTATATGATGATGAGATTCCACCGTGCCTATATGGACGGACATGTGTCACAACCCGACTAGGGGCCATGACGAATACCCGGAGCTAACCATCGAGCGCCACTCATTCTATTACACATCATACTCATCCTGCGTTCATTCATTATTCTCGTGCTTCTAATCATAGGGAAAACCATTTTAACTTTGAAACATATTTACCTTTATATACATAAGCCCTTTAGCTTTCAAAATAATACATACATATATATATATACAATGAGGAAATCGTGAGACCATGCTACCCACACATACGTATCTACGAGCCTCTACTAGAGTGCTAGACATATGGACGGGACAGAACCCCGTCGTGCCCAAAATATATATACACAAAACAATGAATCAAGTAGCACCTCCAGAATAATGGAGTGCTCTCAAAGTCTGCTGATGGCTCCTACGAATCTGGATCACCTCTCTGTCTATTTGTAGGAATGAACACAGCGTCCAAAGAAAAAGGACGTCAGTACGAGCATTGTATTGAGTATGTAAGGCATAAACAATAACAATAATCAATGAAGTAGGGACACATCGAGTGAAGAGCAACCTGTAACTGACTATCAATTTTGATAGAATAATGCATGCTAACTCACTTCATAAACATCATCATATCATGTTTGCATATATATATATATATATATATAAGCTGCCCGACCATATAGGTATGATGTGATCATCATTAGCCCGCGTCCAAACCTCCCACGTCCGGGGTAACCATCTCATGCCGCCCACTAGTGGTGCATGCCCATGCCATCTAGACATGGTGTATACGCTGCCCGCCTTAGCGGTGTCGGCCCAGCCATATAGGCACGGTGTGATATTATCATCATATACTTATTATGAATCATGCATAGGAACTCAAAAACAACTATACTTTATCGGGTTGACATAAGGTCATGAACCCCCGATTCCATTATGGAATTTCATGAGTATTCTGCCTCACCTTGAAGGAATTAGTATATAAGGTGAGTGTGGCACAAAGAACAACATCAATAAATCATAATTTGGATCATTATCTTTGTAGAAGCATCATATCATGAACTTTATAATCTTTAGACTTAAGCTTATCATCATCATCATCATCATACTCATAACGTATCTCTTACTTTATCTCATATGAGGCTCTTCATGGACATAGACTCGTAATTATCAAAATGCAAGAAGGTAATGGAGAATAAGGAAAAATCATGTCATAAGATTCATGCCTTAGGAAGGAGGGACTAGCCTTACATACCTTTTTCTTTTAGCTACTCTATCGCTTGAACGTTCTCTTCCAATGCTCACGTTTCTACCTTCAAGAAAATTTGTACTAACATTAGATAATCGATAGCTTAAGCATACTAGAATAAAGCAATTTGGGCAGCATCTCCTTTGTTTATACAACTTTCCCGTATCGTACAACAACTCCCAAATGTCCATAATAATATCTATCATATCATATTCAACAATCTTCCTTCATCCCACATTATTCAAGCCTCCCATTTCTATTTCAATTTATCCATAACCATGGTTATAGTGCAATATTGCATTCATTCTTATATAATGTTTCTCCCATCTTCTTAATATCATTTATGGTATATTAAAATCACAACATATCAATAATCATGATTCGCTTTAAGCTACTACTCAACAATGTCACTTTTCTCATATTCATAACCCTTCTTCTACCTTCTTTCATAATCCAAGTCTTTCAACCTCTCAAAACTATAAATAACATGCAAGAATCATAAAACTTACCTTTGATAGTGTAGGAGCAAGTTTGGATGGTAATCCTTCACTTTGAAGAAAAACCCTAAAGCTTCAATCCAAAGAGTTTCCTTGTCTTGTATGAACCCTAGTGAGCTTCTTGCACTTGATTTTGTTGGTTTGACGAAGTTAATCCTTATTCTTCAAAGGGGTTGCAGCTGATTTTCATGATGCTGAGAAGGTCTTGAATATCAATGCAGCTGTATTTACTCCTGGTAAGAAACAATCTTCACCTTTCAAGACTAAAGAGTGGGTTGAAACAGTTTTCTAATCAGGAGTAGATAAGGTTACCACTAACCAGGCCTGTCATGATATTCCTTCAACTAAATTTGCTGAGGATGGAGGCACTAGTAGTGCAAAGAAGTTGTGGAGTGAGCAGGTTGAGGAAGATGGGGAGGAAGGTGAAATAGTAGGAGGCACAAAAGCTGGTGTTACACAGTATATTGACTCTATTTCATCCTCCCAAGAAATCAACAATATGTTTGACAGAGTGGATGATGATATGGAGGAAGAAAATGACACTCAGAAGCAGCCGAATAAAATTCATAATGGGGCGAAGGGACAAAAGCAAGTTGAGCAGTCTTCAGCAAATCAGCTGAAGTATGATGTTCAGGCTCAGCTGATAGATGGTACTAAGCACAGTTCATAGATAGTATACAGGAGTATAGCCAGGAAGAAAGTGTAGCAGATGTTCAGGCTAATGAAACTCCAACAAAAGGTCCAAACAAACACCAGCAAGTCATGACTACAGATGTAGTGCATGAAGCTAAGAGTAGTGCAAAGAGGCAGGTATATGCCTCTAATCAGTCCATTCATGGTGGAAAGGAGAATGCTGAAGTTCTTAGTCAATAACAAAGCAAAGATAATACAGGTGGAAAGCAGAATCAGATTGCATTACAAGTATCAGGAGGGGCTCTAATTCCCAAGTCTGGTAAGCAGGATCAAATTGCTAAGGTAGATAATGAAAACTTGCAAGTAGCAATAATTGGAGGGGAAGAGCCAAAAATAGACTTGGATGAGGAGTCAACTGCTCAGAACTTTATGAATGCTGCAAGGGAGGGGGATTTGTCTCCCAAGCAGGTAGAGAAAGTTATTGGCAAAGGAAGGAGAAAAGCTGTCAAAGAGAATAATGCATCTCACACCATTGGGGTGCACACAAGAAGAACTGCATCTAAATCCCAACTTTAGTGATTAATGCACTAATTTGGAACATAACATCAGTAAACACTAAAAAAGCTTTTAAAAGGCTCTTAACAATGTATACAAAATATAAGTTCTTTCTTATAGGCTTGTTGGAACCATTTCAACAGACTTATAAGTTAGAATCTTATAGGAGAAGGCTTGGAATTAAGAATACTCTGAGCAATGTATCAGGAAAAATTTGGGCTTTCATTGATGAGGAATATGAAGTCACAGTGTTAATGGACACTGATCAGCAGCTCACCTTGAAATTAGTCAACTGGGATACTGAACTTGATATGATAGTCACTTTAGTATATGCTAAGTGTGACATAATTGATAGAATTGAATTGTGGGATTCCATGTATAACCCTGCATCAGACATGAATCTTCCTTGGCTTGTTGGAGGAGATTTTAATGTCATTGTGGATGAGGAAGAGAAATATGGTGGCTTACCTGTCACCTTAAATGAAGTGGAGGATTTCAGACACTGTATTTAGACTTGTAACCTTAGTGCTTTGGATTTTAAAGGAAGCATCTTCACCTGGTGGAATGGAAGGGCTGTAGATAAATGTGTATTCAAGAGATTGGATAGATGCCTGGGAAATTTTGAACTGCAACAGCAATTTCTAGTCCTGGAAGTTAGTCACTTAATCCAGCTGGGGTTTGATCATTCTCCACTGCTGGTAGAATGTAAACAGGAGGTTCATAAATTTAAGAAATCCTTTAAGTTCTTAAATTTTTGGAAAACATGCATAGTTTCTACAGGTTGTGAAGGATAATTGGAGGACAGATAGGGTAGCTAATTCTTTCATGACCTTTAATGTCAAGCTTAAGAGGTTGAAGAAGGTGTTGTCTCAGTGGAGTAAAACAACTTATGGTGACTTTTTCCAGACTGTCACTAATCTTGAAGAAGTCATCAAAACTCATGAGGGACTGTTTGAGGCAGATCCTTCTCATGCCAATAGGGAGAAACTTCAAAAAGTGCAAGCTGAGAACTTCCTATCGTCTTATAGCCTTAAGAACTTCCTATCGTCTTTAAGCTCACTTTGGTCCATTCACTACATGACGACATGAAATTTCCAAGGTGTAACATGTACATTCCTGGCTAAGTGGTTAGCCCATAAGACTTATGCCTGAGCTATGCTGACTCATATAATAACAAAATCAAGAACTCTCAGTCGTCTGAGCATGTATGCTTATATACATATATATACTGGGTGCAGGCCTACAAGGCCGCTACATATGCTGTACCACAAAAGGATGAGAGCCGACATAGCGATATCTCGTCTACTGCACAAATCTTCCTACAGACCTCTACTGGAGTACCAAATTGTCACACCCCAATTCGGATAGGGCATGATGGGCACCCGACCCTTACTTAGAGCTGAGCGAACCCGCTGGTTCTCGTTATACACATAATCTTACTAGACTCTTAATCATGAAATGATATGCATAATGAAAGCTTTTCAAAACATTCTTTTCGTCTTTCTTAAATCAAGTAAAATCTGTAATAATATGAATCCGTAAAGTAATGCAAAATGATATGTCGGCTTACATAGCCGCTTACAAGACTGACATACTGTATATATGACTCTGTCTGCAAAAGTCTCTAATGTAGAACATGATCTCAAAACATAATTTGGGACAGGGCCCCAACATACCCATAATGCATCTGACTCAAATCATAAAGAAATACTCTGACTCGGCATACTCCGAATGAAATGGAGTTTACCAATCCAGCTGATAGCCTTGGAATACCCTACAGTCAGTCTCCTGTATAATCTTTCCTGCAAAACAATCTGGGGCTGCGTGGCATGAACACAGCGCCCCCAGGCAAAGGGACATCAGTACGAACAATGTACCGAGTATGTAAGGCATAAGAACATCAAGTACAGATGAATCATGAAAACCAATCTCAATATTTGAATGCATCTGTGGCGAACATCTGAGAATATTTGCGTAACTCTATATGACTAAAACTGACTCTATGGCGTATGATAGGCATAGGTTATAATATAACTGATAGTGTTGTGGAACGTACAGCCCAATCCATATATAATATAATAGTGCCGAGGAACGTACGGCCCGATCCATATATAATATAATAGTGCTGACGAACGTACGGCCCGATCCATATATATAATATAATAGTGCCGAGGAACGTATAACCTGATCCATATATAATAATATATATGTATATATATATATATATATATATATATATATATATATGTAAGACTCAGAAAAGGATACTCTGAACTCCTCTGGTGACATAAGAAGCAAGTATGATAAGTCTCTGGGAGTTATGGACATAAAACATAGGAGGCCAAGGATACAAATATCTCTCCACTATCTAAGTATAGAGTCTTTGGAACTCGCTTGCTCACTGTGTTCGTTCATATGATAAGATCATACCAAAATGAAAGAAAGGGATAGCCTTAACATACCTTGTCCGCTTCTTAAGCTAATCCAAACTTAAGTGTCGGGCTTCCCAAGATCTATAACAACGTCAGTAGATACCTAACATTAGCTATAGGTACTTGGGAATCGAACCCTACGCTAGCACGTCATTTATAGAAATTCGGGCAACATTTCCCTTATAAATTCAACAAAGCCCGAGAATTCAACTTGGCCAAATCTTCAACAACAATACCAACAACCATATTAACAACATCAACAATTAATCCCATCGATCCAGCCCCTCAACAATATAAAAATAGTTTCAATAATTCAAACAATAATGCGACGAGCGGCAAGCTCGGCTTGTCAATTAAACAATAATTTTAAGCCCCATCTTCATTTCGAAATTTCTCAACAATATTAACAACAACAACACAACAATAACAAGTTCCAAAACAACCACCAAACAACCCATATGATAACAACAATTTATTCGATTTCCGATATAACTTTCGTATTCCTTTCATCTAGCAATGTAGATACTCTTTGGATAACTCAAATATGTTAGAGGAGAATTCTTACTTCATATGCCAATAACTACTCTTCTTTAACCTTACTTCACTTCGAAGAAATCTCCAATATTCTATCATTCGGAGAAAATCGACGTGGGCATAATCTCTAGGTCGTTCTTCGCGTTTTGATTCAACGTAAGGAAAATTACCTTCTACCTCAATCGTTGTTGCAAGTTTTGCTAATAAAACAATTTATCCAAAGTGGGATGTGAGGAAATCAATATGAATATGGCTGCTGCCTAATTTAGGATGTTGTAGCCCTTACTCTTTCTATTTTCGGAGCTACTAAGTAAGAACATCAAATATATTTCTCTTGGTGGAACGTGGGGTCTGCCCCCAAATATCTATTTTATTACTTACCCATAATTGATGTCCAAAAACGTGTCACCTACCAGAATATCAACTTAGTATTAGTCATATGACCCTTGCTTATCATAGTCTCACGTGGACATGGAAATACACTCACTTGTCCCCTTAATTTTCTAATTGAATCACTTTATCTCCCACTCTTATTGGTAATTAATTTCTTGTTCTCAATCCACTTAAATACTAGTCATTTGTATCATACATCATATACTCATTATCATCATCTTGTGGTATAACACTAGTCCATAGCCTCTTTTGCCACACATAAAATATTATTTCCAAGCTTCGTTGTCACAGTTTTCCGTCTTAAATCATTTTAGGACTTCTTCTTTTATACACCGATCTCTTTATTTGCGAATATGACTAAATTCTCCTGCTCGGGTAAATTTTCTCATGTTGGACGGTTCAATTTCCTATTCTAAAATACGGGATATTATAGCTTGGATTGTATTGCATTCAAATAAATTTCAAATCTCGACGAAACTTATTTTCTTCAATTTGTTTAACTTCTAATATTTACAACACATCTGTACCATTACTCTAACCACCTATAAGCTTGGGGAATAACCTCGTTTTCATTACTAATGTCATTTAACTCGCATGCTTTCAAAAGCATAAAAACACGGGATGTAACATGGGTCCACTTATTTAAAACTTAAAATCTATCCCGACATTATTATACGGACATTTATACGGTCCACATAAATTTATACAATCCGTATAAGTGACCATGAAATTGTCCCAGCAACAACTCAATCTGTGACCATTATACGGCACATTATACGGTCCGTATAAGTAACCGTATAATCCCAACTGAGATGGACCTTCACTGTAACGGTTATACAGACCATTATACGGACCGTATAAATGGTCGTATAATCTACTTTTCTCCGATCTTATTCTCATCGCTTCGTTTGATCTCCAATCCTTATGGAACCTTCTTAGCAATTTTTTAACACTTCATTAATAATATAAGGGACGTTGTAACTCTTTCTTAAGATATCATTAAGTCACCATTAGTCCGGTACTTTGGAAAATCTCTCCGAAACACATCGTATACATCGCCTTTCTCAATGAACTTTCTTCTCTTGCGTCAAACGTGCTTGAAAACTCACTTAGGATCATTAAATACTTTGTATTACTTATTGAAACATCGTATACTTCGTGTCTTTCGTTAGTCTATTCACTGTGCAACAACATGAAATTTTTTCGAGGTGTAGCATTCTTCCCCCCCCCCCCCCCCCCCCCTTTAAAAACATTCGTCCTCGAAAGTTAAGGATTCGGGAATTCTACGAAAATTTCGCCAGAGTTTCCCTTGAAATATGGAACTACCATCCTATCAAACAGCCCATAATAACAATGCCTCGTAGGGCTACAACACAATAGCGACAAAGTTGGCCACACACGACCCAAAAGCATAAAAAGAAAACATACAAACCTCATAATCTTGATGTTTCATCTTGGATCTCTTCCAGGGTTTGAAATAGGCGCCGGTACTTGGACTTCATATTTTCTTCCGCTTCCCAGGTCATTTCTTCTCGGTTATTATTTCTCCATAAGACCTTAACTGAAGCTACTTCTTTATTCCTAAGTCTCCGTACTTGCCTATCTAGTATGGAAATGGGTACCTCTTCATAAGTCAACTTTTCTGTCGCCTGAACATCACCTACTGGCACAATCCTAGTAGGATCTCTAACACATTTTCGGAGCTTTGAGGCATGGAAAATCGGATGGACTGATTCTAGTTCTGAGGGTAAGCCCAATATTGTCATAAGCTACTTGACCCACCTTGCGGACAATCTTGTAAGGTCCAATATATCGAGGGCTTAATTTTTCCTTCTTACCAAATCTCATCACTCCTTTCATTGGCAACAGCTTTAAGAATACCCAATCATCAACCTGAAATTCTAGGTCTCGTCGATGATTGTCCGCATAAGATTTCTGGCGACTTTGGGCTGTCAATAGTCGTTCTCGGATCACCTTGATCTTTTCCACTGCCTGTTGAATCAACTCAGGGCCTATTAGCTATACCTCTCCTACCTCAAACCACCCAATTGAGGATCTACACTTCCTTCCATATAGAGCTTCATACGGTGCCATCTGAATACTGGAATGATACCTGTTGTTGTATGCAAACTCAATAAGTGGTAAGTGGTCATCCCAACTACCACCGAAATCTAGAACATGTGCTCTTAGCATATCTTCCAAGGCCTGAATGGTACGTTTTGCTTGCCCATCAGTTTGTGGATGGAATGTCATGCTAAGCTTTACTTGAGTACCCAAACCTTCTTGGAAAGATTTCCAGAACTTAGCTGTAAATTGTGCTCCTCTATCTGTGATAATAGACATCGGAATACCATGGAGTCACACAATCTCTTTAAGATATAATCTTGCATAATCTTCTGCTGAGTATGTGGTTCTGACTCGAAGAAAATGAGCTACTTTCGTGAGTCTGTCCATGATTACCCATATAGAGTTATATTTAGTTCGGGAACGAGGTAACGCCACAATAAAATCCGTGTTGATCACTTCCCATTTCCAAGTTGGAATTTTCATGGCTTGCAATAATCTTCCTGGCTTTTGATGCTCAATTTTCACTTGTTGACAGTTTGGACATTGAGCTACAAATTCTGCTATGTCCTTCTTCATTTCATCCCACCAATACATCAACTTGAGATCGTGATACATCTTTGTTACACCTGGGTGAATAGAATACCGAGAATAATGAGCTTCTTCTAGAATTCGTCGACGTAATTCCGCAACATTCAGAACACATAGCCTGCCTCGGTATTTAAGAACTCCATCTATAGAAGTTTCAAATGGAGACTCCTCCTTTTCATGAAATGTGTCTCTACAGTGGCTCAACTGAGGATATTCATATTGACGTTCTTTCACCTCCATGTCCAAGGATGAAACTGTTGGATTATTAATATCAATTCTCGTACTGTCTGAATCACTTAGGCGAACTCCAAGGCTGGCTAGCTGGTGGAGTTCACGAATTAATTCCTTATTCTCTGGAGGGACCTCACATAGGCTGCCCATTGATCTGCGGCTAAGTGCATCAGCTACAACATTTGCCTTTTCGAGGTGGTATAAAATACTCACATCATAATCCTTCAGTGGGCTCTAACTACAGCCTCTGCCGTAGATTTAACTCCTTATGCTTGAAAATATATTGAAGACTCTTGTGATCTGTATAGATATCAACATGTACACCATATAAGTAATGTCTCCACATCTTTAGTGCATGAATAACCGCAGCCAATTCGAGATCATGAGTTGGGTAGTTCTTCTCATGTTTCCGCAACTGTCTTGAAGCATAAGCAATGACTTTACCGTGTTGCATTAATACACATCCTAACCTAACGCAAGAAGCATCACAATATACAACATAACCGTCTGGCCCTTCTGGGAGTGTCAAGACTGGGGCTGAGGTTAGCCTATCTTTCAATTCTTGAAAACTGCATTCACAAGCATCATTCCACTAAAATTTAGCTGACTTCTGGGTTAGCTTCGTCAATGGGGCTGAAATAGAGGAAAATCCTACTATGAATCTTCTATAGTATCCTGCCAATCCAAGAAAACTACGGACTTCTGTGGGTGTTGTAGGCCTTGGCCAGGTCTTCACAGCTTCAATTTTCTGAGTATCATCTCGAATGCCATCATCTAAAATAACATGGCCCAAAAATGTCACAGAATTCAGCCAAAACTCGCACTTTGAAAATTTTGCGTACAATTCTCGAGTTCAAAGAATTCAAAGAACGATACGTAAATAGTCTGCATGTTCTGATTCTGTCCAAGAGTATACCAAGATATCATCGATGAACACGATCATAAATAGATCCAAAAGAGGTATGAATACATTATTCATCAAATTCATAAACACTGCCGGAGCATTTGTTAACCCAAATGACATCACTCGAAATTCATAATGGCCAATCTCATTCGGAAAGTCGTTTTGGGAATATCTTCTTCTCTAACTCTCACTTGATGATAGCTTGACCTTATATCTATTTTGGAAAATCACTTGGCACCCTGTAATTGATCGAACAAGTCAGCTATTCTTGGGAGAGGATATCTATTCTTGATCGTCACCTTATTCAACTGCCTGTAATCAATGCACATCCGTAGGGAACCATTTTTATTTCATACAAATAGAACTGGTGCTCCCCAGGGTGATGAACTGGGCCTAATAAACTCCTTCTCAAGCAAGTCTTTCAGTTATGCCTTTAGCTCTTTCAACTCTGCAGGAGCCATTCGGTAAGGAGGAATAGAAATAGGTCGGGTGTCTACCAACACATCAATAGAAAAATCAATCTCTCTTTCCGGAGGAAGGCCTGGAAGTTCATCTGGAAATACATCCGGAAACTCATTCACTATCGAAACGGATTGGAAAGTTGATGACTTTGCTTCGGTGTCATGAACTCGGACTAGGTGATAAATGTAGCCTTTTTCTATCATCTTTCTTGCCTTATGGTAGGAAATAAACCTACCTCTTGGAGATTCTTTATTACCTTTCCATTCAAGCACGGGCTCTCCCGAAAATTTAAATCGAACCACTTTCATTCAGTAATCGACATTGGCATACCATGAGGCCAACTAATCCATACCCATAATCACATCAAAATCTAACACTTCGAGCTCAACTAAATCAACTTTAGTCCGGCAGTCACATACCACAATCACACAATTTTTTATATACTTGTCTAGCTATCACGGGATCACCAACCAGAGTAGACACCTCAAAAGGTTTAATTGGCTCGGGTTTCACCCCAATACGACCAATAATATACGGAGTAATATAAGGTAATGTAGAACCCGGATCTATCAATGCATATACGTGATGAGAAAATATGAATAATATACCTATAACCACATCTGGGGATGACTCAAGAACCTGTCGTCCGGCTAAAGCATAGATACGGGGCTGGATACCACTTGAACTGGATGCTTCCCCTCTGCCTCTACCTCGGCCTGCTGGAATCTGGGGAGTCTGCCCTACCGGGCGCACATAAGAAGAACTAGCCGCTGATCCTGTGGGCTGAACCCCAACTCTATCACTCATCGACGGGCAATCTCGCATCATGTGCCCAACCTGACTACAGGCATAGCAAGAATCTGAACCTCAGTGAAACTGTTCAGAATGTAATTTACCGCACTGACTACATCGCGGTACTGGGGTCTCCTCTGGCTATAATCACCCCCAAACTGGGAACCTGAAGCTCTCGAGCTCTGACCTTGTCCTGAATGAATGGAGCGGTTAAATCTCCTACCTGCAAATCGTGGAGGTGCACTAGTCGCTGATTGACCTTGGTGCCTAGAATATGGCTGCCTCATTCCCCCCCCCCCCTATAGTCGCTACCGACACCTATAGATCTAGCCCTCTTACTTTGTCCTCTATCAATATCACGCTCACCTCATTGCGGTTGCTGCTGCTCTTCTATGTTCTGGGCATGGGCCTGAATGCGGAAAATATCCATCCTCTCTTGCAATGAAGCCGTTAAACAATCTTTAAACAAATGTGGCCCTAGGCAACTCACAAACCTGTGCACCCCTATCTACCATGTCGGCCACCATAGTCGGAGCATATCTAGCCAATGAATTAAACTGAAGGCTTATATCCTGGGCACTCATATTTCCTTGCTTCAAATTTAAGAACCTATCTGCTCTATCTCGGCAGACCTCGGGTGGAAAATAGATGCGAATGAAGGCATCTACAAATTCTTACCGAACCGGGGGAGGTGCATTCTTTTTCTTGAAGATATACAATTATTATACCATAAGACCGCCACATCCCCGAGTCTATAAGATGCGAACTCCACAGATTTGGTTTCTGAGGCATGAATAATCTTCAATGTTCTCAACATTTCATTAATAAAACCTTGCGGGTCTTCATCCGGCTTTGACTCGAAAAACTCTGGAGGATTTAAACTCATGAAATCACGGGATGTAGTACTAACTGCCCTGTCACTTAGACCCGAACTCTGCCGCTGTGCCTGGGCGGCAACTAACTGCGTCAATAAATGGATAGCTTCGGTTATCTGTTGACCCGAAGCAGTCGGTGGAGGAGCTGTAGGCGTAGGAGCTGGAGCTGAAGCCCCCTCTTGTTCTTCTAAGTTAGGTGGAGTGGGAGAGGTATTAGATGGAGCTTCATTATATGATTCATCCTCTTCTACATTAGTTGGCGGCTCCCTTTCTACCCGCCTTTCTGTCGTAGTCTTGCCCTTCTGGGCGACTATAGCTTTTCTCTTTGGCGGCATCTCTGAAACCATAACACATTATTAGGGAGGAGAAAATCTTATAACACGGCTCTATCGCACGATCTCATAAGAAGAAGAATGGTCATTCTTCCTAAATGCCCTGTAGCCTCCTGTTTATGAATGTGGCGCGCAACACATCATAACAAAACTCTACTAGACACGGCTCATAGATATTTCCTAGGACTGAACTGCTCTGATACCACTTTTGTCACGAACCGACTAGGGGCCATGATGTTATATCCCACATTTTTGTGCAATCGGATAATTCAAGATAATCGCGGGAAGATAACAAGCAAGGCCTTATTCTTATTTTGCTTGGCATATGAGTTGTTTATGAAGAATTTAGAAGCAAAAATATTAAGAAAGGCTAGGGGCAGAAAGGTAAATTTTCAATATGACTCATGGAAATATGGAGGAAGGCGAAGGGTAAATTTGGAATTTGGAAAATAATTTTTATGAAGTGCAAAATAAGACACAAAAAAAATGGGCTTATGTTTTGGGCCATGTTGGCCGTCCCACTTAGAGTGGGCTTAGCCCACTTTGGAGCTTAATGGATAAATATAAAGATGACTTAGTCATCTTATTCCTAAAACTTTCTAGACATTTCAAGAAAACAAAGAACAAGAGAAAAAGGGAGAAATTCTCTAAGGCCATTCGGCCATAGCAAGGGCAACAAGAACCTTGGAAAATTTTTCTTCAAAAATCATTCTCTTCCACCCAAACACTCCATTGGAGGGTCCATAACAAAGTGGAGTTGTTATTGAACCAAGAAAAACACATATTCAAATAAGTTGCAAATCCTAGCCAAGTGAAGAATTAAGGAACAAGGTAAGAATTCACCCTTCCTTATATGTTATGGATGTTTGTGCATGTTGTAGTGAATGAAAATGAATGAAATTGTGAAAACTATGGATGTAGGGTTAAGGCCGTATGGTGGCCATGATTGTGTAATATGTGTGTGGCCATGTATATTTGGTGAATTATGAAGGAATGGTGAGCAAGTTTTATTTAGTATTTTGGTTGTTGTGTTGTGGATTTTATGTTGCAAGAAAAAGCTTAACGAGCTTAGTGAAGTTTAGTAGTTGGAGGCTTGCCTTGGAAGTGTATGTAAATTGAATATGATGTTCTTGCATGTGGGGAATATAATGTTGTTAGTATGATGTTGTTAGTATGTAAATTATTAGGTTGTTATTGTTTTTATTGGAGTTGGAAGGTCTTGAAGAAAGTAGTATATTGATTGAGATGTTAGAATATATCTTGGGTTGATTATTGAAATTATTAGTATGATTGTTGACATTGTTGTTGATAGTTTGGCCGGGTTGAATTTCCGGATTGTTGTTGATTAAAAATTAGCCAAGTTGAATCTTTGGGGATGGTGTATTTACAGGGGAAATGCTGCCGAAATTTCGGTAGACAAGTGTTACTTTAAGATTCAATCCTAAAAGCTCTAATTAATGTTTGGTAAATGTGACCAAATTGTAGATTGTGGCGAATTTGGAACTTGAGTTTGGAGTGGCGTAAGAGGTAAAAAAGGTATGTAAGGCTTCACTCTTCCTTCTTTGGCATGTCTTAGACATAATAGGCTTGGATACGAACCTCGGGGACTACTCTATTTCTAGAAATCCGAGTTTGCATT
Organism: Lycium barbarum; assembly: GCF_019175385.1. NCBI lineage: Eukaryota > Viridiplantae > Streptophyta > Magnoliopsida > Solanales > Solanaceae > Lycium > Lycium barbarum. The sequence continues at coordinate 83,339,073 of NC_083338.1, read as the reverse complement.
TGACCCTTATTTATTCAATAGAATTGAATTAGATACTCTAGGTTTAGTTGGAAAAGTAGTTTGAATATATGCAACTTTCACAAACGGAATTGGAATGTCCTAAAACTTTTGTAGGTAATTCCATCAAGTCTAGGATTCTAATGCATAATTTTCTTTCTAATAATTCGTAATGTTTTCCAAAACGTCTATTCTTCTCCAAGACAAAGGTGTATAAGTTTGTAAGCTTTTATGACTATACTGATGAACGTGCTTTTGTAATGATAACGATGATATCAAAGAAGAGGATAAGTCTACTGAACATAGGGATGGGACAAGACCCCATCGTGCCCAAAATACATATACATGGCTATATATATATACACAAAAGAATAATCATAAGCACCTCCGGGACAATGGAGGGCTTCCAATCAGCTGACAGCTACTACGGATCTGGATCGAGCTCTCCTCCCTGTCTACCTGTGGGCATGAACACAGCGTCCAAAGAAAACGGACGTCAGTACGAATATTGTACTGAGTATGAGAGGCATAAACAATGAAATAAGACAATGATGTAAAGGAGATACTCATATGGGACATCAAAATCTAGCTGCCACTATAAGAAAAAAAAGTCATGCTGTCTTACTCATGCTCATCATCATATCATATCATAGATGCATCATGTATAAACTGCCCGTCCATATCGGATCGGTGTGATAATCATAACATGAGCCTGGTTCCAGGCCTCCCGCGTCCGGGGTAACGTCTCATGCCGCCCACTAGTGGTGTCTGCCCATGCCATTTGGCCATGGTGTATCGTATAGTTGCCCGCCTTAGCGGTGACTGCCAGGCACAACAGGCGCGGTGTAATAGTGATATCATCATAATATACTTAACTTATCATAATACATACATAAGGCTCAAGACCCACCATACTCTATCGGGGTAACGTAAGGTCGTGATCCCCCGATTTCATTATGGAACAATCATGGACATTCTGCCTCACCTTGAAGGGATTAGCACATAAGGTGAGTGTAAGCGATAAATAACACCATTAGACTTTCTATATTCTAACTCATTACCTTGTGTAGCAAATTATAAACATAGGCTCATGGATTAAAAAAAAAAGTAGTTACGCTATAGGATTCATGCCATTGGAAAGAAGAGACTAGCCTCACATACCTTCGACGTTTAACTAAGCTATCGTCCGCTTGTCCTCCTTCGATATCACGTCTCTACCGTCAAGAGGGAATTCGCACTATCATTAGTTAACTGACCATAAGAATGCACTACTATTTCTAGAGAAAATTGGGCAGCACTTCCTTTGTTTCTACTACTTTTCCCGTATTCTATATCAACTCTCAAATGCCTACAATAACATCCACAATATCGAAATCAACAATCATCATTTACATGCATTAACCGCACTCCACCATTTCTCCCTAATTTCTCCACATTTATACATATAACTCATTATCACGTTTTATCTTATATGATACTTATTTCATGGTCTAAACATCCTTTACAACATATTCATAATCATAGCACATCAACATTTATGATTCCATTCAACTGTGACACTATTCATCCATTTAAGACCCATCTTCTATGCTTTTCTACCATTCAAGCATCTTAGCTTTCCAATACTTTAAACAGCATGATGAAGTCATGAAACTTACCTTAGATGATGGTTGAACAAGTCTTGAGTGGAATTGCTCCCCTAGCACCAAAACCCTACTTCACTCCCTTTGGGTTTTTCTTGAGAAAGATGAACTTTAGTGTGATTCTCACACTTGATTTCGTGGGTTTCATGTAGTGGATCACAAACTTCCTTTGGTTTTCTTGTGATGAAGAGTAGAGAGCATTCTAGAGGCTTCTTGAGAGGAATATCGTGAAATTGAAATGAATTGGGTGAGGTTTGGTCTCTTTTTAATGACTTAAAATCTAATCCGGAATGAACAGTGACTGAGGTGTACAGTGGTCGTAAACCAACGTTACGGGCCGTATTCTGGTTTACGGTCTGTCCTTCGTGACCGTATTTAAGCATATCAAAACCAGAAAGGAATGCTGGAGATCATGGCAATTTACGACTCAGTTTACGGGCCGTATTTCAATTTACGGTCCGTATTCCAAGTCGTTTTTAACCATTTGAAGGATTTGACAGAAAGTTGAAATTTTGATAGTTGGAAGATGATGGCACTTTACGGTTCGTAAATCACTTTACATGTTGTATTTTGTTTTACAACCACTGGGCCGAAATGCAAATCTGTAACTTTCCATTGTACGTTCACGGGGAAATTTCCGAGGATTGATGACTTGTTCGACCAGTTGCAAGGTGCCAAGTGGTTTTCCAAAATAGATTTGAGGTCGGGTTATCATCAAGTGAGAGTTAGAGAAGCAGATATTCCCAAAACTGCTTTCTGAAATGAATAATGTCCATAACTTTCTTGTGCTAACTCGGATTGACTCGAAACGTGTTTATGATCCTTCAAGTGTCGATTAGTGGACTTATCTGTTGAGTCCTAAAAAAAATTGATTTATATGCATATGGTTTCTCACTACTCTGCTCGTGCATACCGTTGTTACATCTTTCACCGAGTCCTGGGCCGGGTATGTTATCGTGCACAGTGTCACTGCATTATTCACCGAGTCCCTTAGTAAAGGACCGGGTACGGTATATGATGATATGATGATGTGATATATGATTATGACACCGAGTCCCATGATGGGCCGGGTACGGCATATGTATACAGGACTTTATTCACTGAGTCCCGTACTAGAGGGCCGGGTACGGTATATGTATATGATGAGATGATGGCATATGATGACTTTATTCACCGAGTCCCTCCTAGAGGGACAGGTACGGTATATATACGTATATGATGATAAAATGATATGATGATATGATTATGGCACCGAGTCCCAAAATGGGCCGGGTACGGTATATGATAATGATATGTATGATTTGGTTTCGTAAGCCACAGGTACAGTGATTTCTTGATTAACATATTTGTCTCCTGGAATCTCTATTTCAGTTATGATCTACCTAACTGTATTTCATGCCTTACATGCTCAGTACATATTCCGTACTGACCCCCATTCTTCGGGGGCTGCGTTTCATGCCACACAGGTTTACAGATGAGTAGAGGACATTGCTAGGAGATGACCAGCTGGATTGGTGAGATCCATTTCCTTCTGGAGTGTTGCCGAGTCGGAGTATTCATGACTATGGTATCTTGATTGATGTTAGAGACTTTGCAAACAGAGTCACGTGTATAGGATGTCAGTCTTGTAAGCGGCTCTGCAGGCCGACGTGCCATTACACTTTATGTTGCAAGTTCCATATGATTACAAATTTTACTTGATTTGAGAATGATGAAAGGAATGTTTTGAAAAGAGCTCTCATTATGTATTTCATTTCATGATTTAACAGTCCAGTGAGATTATGAACATAATGAGAACCGGTGGGGTTCGCTCGGCTCCGGGTAAGGGGTCGGGTGCCCATCACACCCTATCAGGATTAGGGTGTGACACATACTCTATCGGGGTGACGTAAGCTTGTGATCCCCCGATTGCATTATGGAACAATCATGGACATTCTACCTCACCTTGAAGGGATTAGCACATAAGGTGAGTGTAAGTGATAAATAACACCATTAGACTTTCTATATTCTAACTCATTACCTTGTGTAGCAAATTATAAACATAGGCTCATGGATAAAAAAAGTAGTTACGCTATAGGATTCATGCCATTAGAAAGAAGAGACTAGCCTCACATACCTTCGACGTTTAACTAAGATATCGTCCGCTTGTCCTCCTTCGATATCATGTCTCTACCTTCAAGAGGGAATTCACACTATCATTAGTTAACTGACCATAAGAATGCACTACTATTTCTAGAGAAAATTGGGCAGCACTTCCTTTGTTTCTACTACTTTTCCCGTATTCTATATCAACTCTCAAATGCCCACAATAACATCCACAATATCGAAATCAACAATCATCATTTACATGCATTAACCGCACTCCACCATTTCTCCCTAATTTCTCCACATTTATACATATAACTCATTATCACGTTTTCTCTTATATGATACTTATTTCATGGTCTAAACATCCTTTACAACATATTCATAATCATAGCACATCAACATTTATTATTCCATTCAACTGTGACACTATTCATCCATTTAAAACCCATCTTCTATGTTTTTCTACCATTCAAGCATCTTACTTTAGATGATGGTTGAACAAGTCTTGAGTGGAATTGCTCCCCTAGCACCAAAACCCTACTTCACTCCCTGTGGGTTTTTCTTGAGAAAGATGAACTTTAGTGTGATTCTCACACTTGATTTCGTGGGTTTCATGTAGTGGATCACAAACTTCCTTTGTTTTTCTTGTGATGAAGAGTAGAGAGCATTCTAGAGGCTTCTTGAGAGGAATATCGTGAAATTGAAATGAATTTGGTGAGGTTTGGTCTCTTTTTAATGACTTAAAATCTAATCTGGAATGAACAGTGACTGAGGTGTACAGTGGTCGTAAATCAACTTTACGGGCCGTATTTTGGTTTACGGTCCGTCCTTTCCGACCTTATTTAAGCATATCAAAACCAGAAAGGCATGCTGGAGATCATGGCAATTTACGACTCAGTTTACGGGCCGTTTTCAATTTACGGTCCATATTCCAAGTCATTTTTAACCATTTGAAGCGTTTGACAGAAATTTGAAATTTTGATAGTTGGAAGACGATGGCACTTTACGGTCCGTAAATCACTTTACGTGCCGTATTTTGTATTACGACCACTGGGCCGAAATGTAAATCTGTAACTTTTCACTGTACGTTCACGGGGAAATTTCAGAGGTGTAACATATGAGTACCGAGTTAATGATGACCGAATGATATTTTGGAGAAGAGTTATAACGTCCCTTAGATTGTTAATGAGGTGTTAAACAAGTGTTAAGAAGGTTACATAAGGATTGGAGATCAAACCAGTCGACGAGAACGAATTCCGGAAAAGTTGGGCAACATACTGTTACACCTCGGAAAATTTTCCCGTTGGTACGCAAGTAAATGTACTAATGATGTGTACGAGGAGTGCGAGTGTATAATGTTTCATGGGAAATGTATGTAAAGGGATGTGGATGATTAGAATGAAAAGTCGAGAAATGAGAAAAATTGAAAGTTGGCAAAACTGCCCAGTGGTCGTATAGTGCAAAATACGGGCCGTAAAGTGCAATACGGTCCGTAAACTTGAAGTCGTAAACTGGCATGCCCAACTTCAACTTTCTGCCAGCCGAGGAAATGGCTAAACACGACCTGGTGGACGGACCGTAAAGTGATTTACGGCCCGTAAACCATGGTCGTAAATCCCATACATGCAGGCCAAAGTTTCTGGTCCTGCTTAAGCTTAAAGACGACCACGAGGGACGGTCCATAAACTGAAATACGGACCGTAAACCTCCATGGACGACCACTGTTCACCCAGCACAGATTTTCCAATTCATTAAATATGAGGATCAAGACTTATTTTATTTCATTATAACATTACACCACTTCTCTCTAAAACTTCTCTCTACATTTATTATATGAGTTTTCAAGGATTATAAGCCATCAATAACATTAAGACAAGTGAATCAAGGATAAGGGAATCATCAAGGATCATCCAAGTCAAGAAATCCAAATGGAGAAAAACTAGGGTTTTGCTCAAAGAAGAGTATTATCAGCCAAAGCTTGTTCCTACAACTTCTAAGGTAAGATTCATGATTTTTACAAGATGTTTAAGGTATTGGAGAATTAAAATACATGGATTGTAGAAAATGTGGTCAACTAGGTCATGAATGATGAATAGTGACATTTTCAGAAATAGTTTGAATTGAGTTATGAATGTTGTTGTGTTGTGATATGAATGTGTTATAAATGGTATTAAGATCATGAACTAAACACTTTAGACGAATGGACGAAGTTGGGTGTTATGACCATGAATGTGGGTGAATTAGAGGCAAATTGAGGAATCTAGATGATGTGGATAATGTGAATGACTAATGGCCATTGTTATGATATTAATGAAGGTATAAACGCTAGCATTGGAAGGGAACGTGCAAGTGTAGAATAGTTCGACGGAAAGGTATGTAAGGCTAACCCATCTTTCATAAGGCATGGTTCTTGGCCAAATTCCTAATTCCTCTATATCAGTATGTTGTCTTCACATGGTTGACATTCCGAGCTCATAAGCTCACGACCCTTGATATGTACTATGATTATACTATGTTCCTCGTATGACGAGTAAGTCTATAATGTAAATGTAACGATAATAATGAGGATAGTAATGATGATGAGAGTAAAATGAGACTAGAGATGCTTACGAGCTATGATATATGTATATGTATGCCTATGAAGGGCTATGATAAGACCCCGAGCTTATGATGCCGGGTAAGACTATATGTATATGACTATGTATAATGTATGTATACGATTACGAAATGCGCGCACACCTCTGCAGATGGTACGGATAACCCTGATGCCTTGGTAGGGCCAGGTGTGTATGACCTTGAGCCTTGGTTGGCCAAGCATGTATAAGACACCGATCCTATGAGGTCGGGTATGCTATGTAAATGCTATGTATATGAAATGACTATGTATATAATATGAATTTGAATGTGATAAGACTATGTATAAGAATACGAATAAGGACATGTATACGAATATGAGCACAAGTATGGTACGAGTACTATTATGGGATACGGATGATGATGTAGGTGTACTAATACGTATGAAAAATGGAAAGTCCTACGAAAGGCAGGTAAGTACTGATAATAACGAGGTTAGGGAGATCCCAAATTTATAATTAAAATATAAGAAGTGCGGAAGCAAATATAGAAAAGAATCTAAAAACTAAAAAAATAAAAGATATGGGAAATTCGAAGGAACAATCCACGAATTTCCAAGAACGTTAGTTCTAAAGTCTTGACAAGATCCAAGTAACAACGTATAGATTTATAGGAAGAAATCTAACGCCTTTACTTGAGATAACTAATCAAAAACAGTAGATTAGGATCCTGACCGCTTTGTGAGTAACTTAAGACAACAATTAGTATTTAGAACTAACCGCCTTCGAAAGAATACCAAAAAGAAATCAAAGATATCAAGGAAGAAATTATCTTACTACCTTGAACTAGGAACTAGTTAGGTTGAAAGATAAATCCTAAAGTAATGCCACAAAGGTTCAAAAGAACTCTCAATATAATATATTCTTCAAAATCTTCTTTACAATGAATGACAATCACCCCTTTATATAGTTGTAAAGAAGGAGCTAGTCAAAATAGAAATAAATGGGAATTATCTTCCCTAGAAGCATAGAAGACTTCCCACACTTGGACCAAGGCAGTCAACATAGATTAAAACAACCTAGAAGACTACCCACACTTGGACCAATGCAAGTCAACATAGATTAAAACAACAATTAAATATTTATTCTAGAAAATAATAATATTTGGGCTAATTTTGGGCTGCTGGAAACTTCTTCTTTTGGGGCTGATTTGGACCTCATTCCATCTCACTTTGGACTTTAATTTGGGCCTCCAAAATAAGTGTAAGACTTGAGAAAAAAATCTGAATTGGGCTGGAGCTCTTCTTCCATCATAAGACACTTTTGAATTGTTGATTGCAGCCCATTAAGCATGTCTTGCAATTTCCTCGTTTGAGATCTTGTCATGGGTCTTCTTGGAACTTCCAAATCTTCATCCACGTCCTTCAATAATTCTGAGCTGCCATGGATGCTATCATTCCCCTCTTCTTGAGATGAATTCGTCCTCGAATTTAAACCTGCATCAAATAAGGAAAGATCAGAAACATTGAAAGTAGCACTAACTTGATACTCACTAGGAAGATCAAGTTTGTAAGCATTGTCTCCAATCCTTTCAAGGACTTCAAATGGACCATCTCCTCTTGGGTCTAGTTTGGATCTTCTTTTGGCAGGAAACCTTTCCTTCCTGAAATGCACCCATACTTGATCCCCGGGCTTAAAAATAACAGATTTTCACCCCTTATTTCTCCTTAAGGCAGTCTGCTCATTCTTCCGCTCAATTGCAAGCTTTGTTTGTTCATGAATCTTCTTCATCATTTCAGCCTTCTTCCTACCATCAAGATTAACAATATTATCAGTAGGCAAAGGCAGCAAATCAAGGGGGGTGAGGGGATTAAAGCCATAAACAACTTCAAAAGGAGACTTACCTGTAGAAGAATGGACAGTTCTATTATAGGAAAACTCTACCATGGACAAATGTTCTTCCCAAAATGTTAATTTTCCTTTTAGAACAGCCCTCAACATATTCCCTAAAGTCCTATTAACTACTTCTGTTTGCCCGTCAGTTTGCGGGTGACAAGACGTAGAAAATAGTAGTTTAGTTCCCAACTTTCCCCAAAGAACTCTCCAAAAGTGACTTAAAAACTTAGCATCCCTATCACTAATAATAGTTTTAGGTATACCATGTAATTTAACCACTTCTTTTACAAACAGATCAGCCACATGTGATGCATCATTAGTCTTCAAACATGGAATAAAGCGAGCCATTTTTGAAAATCTATCTACCACCACAAATATACTGTCCTTACCATGCTTAGTTCTAGGCAAACCTAACACAAAATCCATGGAAATATCAAGCCAAGGGGAAGTGGGAACAGGTAAAGGAGTATAAAGACCATGTGGTAACACTTTCGATTTGGCTTGTTTACATTCAAGACATTGAGAGCACACTTTCTCAACATCCTTTCGCATGCCTGGCCAAAAGAAATGTTCAGCAAGTATATCCAATGTTTTGGGCACTCCGAAGTGTCCCATGAGTCCACCACAATGTGCTTCCCTAACAAACAATTCACGCAAAGAGCAATTAGGGATACACAATTTATTTTCCTTAAAAAGAAATCCATCTTGAAGATTAAACCGTTCATAAGGACCCAACTTACATTCTGCAAAAACCTTGCCAAAATCAGAATCATTAGCATAAAGGCCCTTGATTTGATCAAAACCCATCAGCTTAGAAGTAAGAGTAGAGACTAAGACATACCTTCTTGACAATGCATCAGCAACCACATTCTCCTTTCCTTGCTTGTAAGCAATCACATATGGGAAAGTTTCAATAAATTCAACCCATTTTGCATGCCTACGATTAAGCTTACCTTGGCTCTTCAAATATCTCAAGGATTCATGATCAGTCTTAACCACAAACTCTCTAGGCCACAAATAATGCTGCCAAGTAGCTAAAGCCTTTACCAAAGCATAGAGCTCTTTGTCATAAGTTGAGTAGTTCAATGTAGCTCCACTCAACTTTTCACTAAAGTATGCAATAGGCTTGGATTCCTGCATTAAAACAGTACCTATTCCTTTTCCAGAAGCATCACATTCAACCTCAAAAGACTTAGAAAAATTAGGTAATTGCAAAAGAGGAGCAGAACATAATTTTTCTTTCAACAAGTTAAAAGCATCATCTTGGTCTTTCCCCCATGTAAAACCCTTATCTTTCTTGATAACTTCAGTTAGAGGAGCAGCAATGGTGCTAAAATCTCTAACAAATCTCCTATAAAAACTAGCAAGCCCATGAAAACTTCTAACCTCAGTTACACTCTTAGGTTTAGGCCACTCTCTAATTGCCTTGATTTTCTCTTCATCAACCTCAACTCCCTTAGAACTGACCACAAAACCCAAGAATACCACACGATCCACACAAAAGGCACACTTTTTGAGATTAGCAAACAATTGTTGTTTTCTAAGAACTTCAAAAACTTGTTTTAGGTGTTCTACATGCTCATCTAGAGTTTTAGAAAAGATCAAGATATCATCAAAATAAACCACCACAAACTTTCCATGAAAATCCTTAAAAACATGATTCATCAATCTCATGAACGTGCTGGGTGCATTAGTCAAGCCAAAAGGCATAACTAACCACTCATAAAGCCCATATTTGGTCTTAAAAGCAATTTTCCATTCATCTCCAGGATTCATTCGAATCTGATGGTAACCACTTTTTAGATCAATTTTAGAAAAGATTTTGGACCCATGCAATTGATCCAACATGTCATCAAGACGAGGAATAGGATGACGATACTTTACCGTAATCTTGTTGATAGCTCGACAATCCACGCACATCCTCCAAGATCCATCTTTTTTGGGCACCAATAGAACAGGAACTGAGCAAGGACTCAAGCTCTCTCGCACAAACCCTTTTTTAAGCAACTCTTCAACCTGCCTTTGCAACTCCTTTGTCTCTTCAGGATTACTCCTATAAGCAGGCCTATTTGGAATCTGTGCACCAGGCACAAAGTCAATTTGGTGTTCAATTCCACGCAAAGGTGGAAGACCTTTAGGAATATCTTCAGGAAAGATATCATCAAAGTCCTGCAAAAGAGAAAAAACACTACTTGGCAAAGAAGAAGTAAGTAGCTCAGAATTAATCAAGACTTCTTTGTAAGTAAGTAGTATTATGGGCTGTCCCTCTTTTCTTGCATTCAAACACTCTTTGGCTTTTATATAGAGACTCTCTTTTTTCTTTCCCTTAGCCTCTTTCCTCTCACCAAAACTTTCTTTTTTTCCACTCAAACCCTCTTTTACCTCTTTGCTTAAGTTGCTGCCCTCTTTCTCTCTCTCTTGGCCATCTTTCATTTCTTTTCCCTCAAGCTCACCTTTTTTCTGTCCCCTTTGTTTTCCCATTGATTCCCTCAATCTCTTTTGATCTTCAAACACCTGAGAAGGTGTTAAAGGCGCAAGAGTATACTTCTTGCCATTAAGCTCAAGTGAATATCTGTTCTTCCTTCCATCATGAAAAGTATTCCTATCGAACTGCCATGGACGACCAAGCAAGATATGACAAGCTTGCATAGGAATGACATCACAAAGAGTATCATCCTCATACCTGCTAACATTGAATGAAATCATGCATTGTTTGTTGACTTTCAGTTCACCACTATCATTCAACCATTGGAGTCTATAGGGCTTAGGGTGTCTCATGCATGCAAGCCCTAACGTATCTACCAAGTGTGAACTCACTACATTAGCACAACTACCACTGTCAATAATCATAGAACAAGTTCTCCCCCTTATCCCACACCTAGTATGGAATATATTTTCCCTTTGTTCTTCACTATTGACTCCCAAATTGATAGCCATAATCCTCCTAACTACTGCAACCAAACTATCATTAAAAGGAAGTTCTACATCATCTTCACTCACACCTCCCTCTTCTTCGTCTTTCTCACTTTTTTTACTCTCATTTTCTCCATCAAGAATCTTCCTAGCTACCCCAACAAAACCACTATTAGGCAACTCTACATCATCTTCACTCACACCTCCCTCTTCTTCCTCTACCTCACTTTTTTCACTCTCATACTCTCCATCTTCTTTCATGAGAATATTTCTTCTATTTGGACATTCATGCATCATATGTCCTCTTCCATGACATTTGTAACATTGAATAGAACTAGAAGGTTTTGGTGATTTAGGATTAAAAGTTTTACCTCCCTCCTTTTCATCTACTTTGGCCTTCCCCTTGCCTTCTTGAGGCCTAGAAGTCACATCTTGTTTCGGCCATGACTTCTTTGAATTGGTGTTTGGCTGACTCCTCCATGAGCTAGCTTGCTGCTTTCTTTTAATTTGCTTTTCTAATTTTACAGCCATGTCCACTAACTCATCTAAAGTTACATATTGTTGTATCTCTACTACATCAGCTATTTCTTTATTTAAACCATTAAGAAATCTAGCCATAGTGGCCTCTTCATCTTCTACACAATTAGCTTGGATCATAGCCATATCCATAACTTTGAAGTATTCATCAACAGTCATGGTTCCCTGCTCCAATCTTCGAAGACGCATTTGTAGGTCTCTTTGAAAGTGGGAAGGCACGAACCTCTTCTTCATGACTCTCTTCATCTCAGCCCAAGTAGCAATGGGTGGTTCTCCATCTTGTTGTCTATCCCTTGTAAGCTTTTTCCACCAAATAGAAGCATAGTCAGAAAATTCAACAACGGCAAGTTTTACCTTCTTAGCTTCAGAATAGTTGTGACAATCAAAAATGGCTTCAACTTTCCGCTCCCAATCAAGGTACAAGTCTGGATCTCTTGTGCCCTTGAAAGTTGGCATCTTCATTTTTATGCTATTGATGTTATCATCTTCCACTCTTCCTCGTTGTCCCCTCCTATCTCTCCCTACCCTATCTAGATTTACATCAAGATCATCAACAAAATCATCTATAGGGTTTTCTTGATTTACAATGGGGCCATGGGGCATATTTCTTCTATTTTGAGGCCTAGGATTATTTTGTGGTTGTACAACATGTTGACCTCCCCTCCTAAGTTCAGCTATTGTCTCATTTTGTTCAGCAATGGCATCCTTGATCTCTTGAAATTGCAAGGTCCATCTTTCGAATTGTTGGTGCATAGCTTGTAGAGTGAAGTCATTTCTTCCTCGGATCTCGGCTTCTTGGCGAGCCCTCCTTTCATCATCACTACTACCTGTATTAGTCATCTCAAAAACAATAGTTTATCACTCAAAGTTTGGCTTTTTTTTTTTTCTCAATTGTTCTCACTCACTCTTGCCTTTTTCCACTCAAATAACCTTTGGAAAAACACTTTATGGATTTATAATTAAACCCCACTAGATTCAAACCCTTGGTAGTAAAATAAAGAATTTTGGGGCACTAAAGAAAGTGAAGAACCAATCCTAGAAAGAATTAGAATTTAGTTGAAACAAGACTCGAACAAAAGGACTTTTTTTTTTTTTTTAAACAAGATAAAAGGAGTAAGAAAAAAAAATTGATTGCTTCTTATCTTTAAAGATCTAGGATCCCCTCTTCTTGTTTTCTATCTTAATCTTTAGAAAACAAATAAGATGGAAGAAATTTCTTGAAAGCAAACACTAATTTTTTTCGTCACTGTTCACTGCTACAGTACTTTTTTTTTTTTTTCCTCTTTTTTTTTTTTTTCAAGAATTCCCCAAGATTATCAAGAAAGGAATCTTGATAGAACCGCTCTGATACCACTTGATAATAACGAGGTTAGGGAGATCCCAAATTTATAATTAAAATATAAGAAGTGCGGAAGCAAATATAGAAAAGAATCTAAAAACTAAAAAAATAAAAGATATGGGAAATTCGAAGGAACAATCCACGAATTTCCAAGAACGTTAGTTCTAAAGTCTTGACAAGATCCAAGTAACAACGTATAGATTTATAGGAAGAAATCTAACGCCTTTACTTGAGATAACTAATCAAAAACAGTAGATTAGGATCCTGACCGCTTTGTGAGTAACTTAAGACAACAATTAGTATTTAGAACTAACCGCCTTCGAAAGAATACCAAAAAGAAATCAAAGATATCAAGGAAGAAATTATCTTACTACCTTGAACTAGGAACTAGTTAGGTTGAAAGATAAATCCTAAAGTAATGCCACAAAGGTTCAAAAGAACTCTCAATATAATATATTCTTCAAAATCTGCTTTACAATGAATGACAATCACCCCTTTATATAGTTGTAAAGAAGGAGCTAGTCAAAATAGAAATAAATGGGAATTATCTTCCCTAGAAGCATAGAAGACTTCCCACACTTGGACCAAGGCAGTCAACATAGGTTAAAACAACCTAGAAGACTACCCACACTTGGACCAATGCAAGTCAACATAGATTAAAACAACAATTAAATATTTATTCTAGAAAATAATAATATTTGGGCTAATTTTGGGCTGCTGGAAACTTCTTCTTTTGGGGCTGATTTGGACCTCATTCCATCTCACTTTGGACTTTAATTTGGGCCTCCAAATAAGTGTAAGACTTGAGAAAAAAATCTGAATTGGGCTGGAGCTCTTCTTCCATCATAAGACACTTTTGAATTGTTGATTGCAGCCCATTAAGCATGTCTTGCAATTTCCTCGTTTGAGATCTTGTCATGGGTCTTCTTGGAACTTCCAAATCTTCATCCACGTCCTTCAATAATTCTGAGCTGCCATGGATGCTATCAAGTACTATGATGATGATATTACTGTCTCCCCTCCTATGCTATTTCATATGATATCTATTATGCTTCTATATTGATGTTGATCATGCTTTACATACTCAGTACATTCTTCGTACTGACGTCCTTTTGTTTGTGGACGTTGCGTCATGCCCGCAGGTGCACAGGGAGACAGACTTGATCCATAGCTGCTTATTCAGAGATTGCATAGCAGAGCACCATTTCTTTCGGAGCCGTAGCTTTTGGGTACTTATTCTTTTGTGTAGATAATTATGGGCATAGCGGGGTCCTGTCCCGCTCATACGATATGTCATACTCTTAGAGGCTCGTAGTCATGTGTATGTGGGTAGATGTTCGGCCATGTCGGCCCATGTTTTGTATATCTTTTGTTAGCCACGTCGGCCTTGTACTTATGATGTGGCACAGATGCCTATGATATGTTAAATCATGATGGTCGTCTAATGGGATCAATATGATTAACGATAAGAAAAGCACGAATTGACTTATGGTTCACCTAGATGTTATGTTATGTACGATAAGGGGGTGCTCGGGTGGGGTAGCACCGGGTGCTCGTCGCGGCCCCCTAGCCGGGTCATGACATATACGGTCCAACATACGGACCGTATAAAACATACTGGCCGTATGTTATGCCCAGAGTGGGATCTTCTCTGGACCAAACTGTCACGACCCAACCCCGTAGGTCGTGACTAGTGCCCGAGCTGGACACCCATACACACTTACTTACCAAATCGACATATCCATAACTTATCCATATCCAACATATTTTAATTTATACAGGTACTGATAACAGACATCGTCTTAAGCGGCCACCTGTAACAAACATATCATGCAGAAGCCACCAAGGCTGTCGAGAGACATATCGCCCAAAACATATACATACATATACATACGCACAAGCCGTTAAGGATGTCATAGCAACTGGAACCTCTTAAGGCGCATATCACACGAACGTAACCGAACAACAATGACCCAGGACCCACATACATGTCTACAGGCCTCTAATAAAGACAACAGAATCATATGATGGGACAGGGCCCCGCCGTACCCCTAAATGGTCGTATATGCATAAATATGTACAACAGAAAGGTCTGTACCAAAAGTATGGGCTCCGGAGCAAAGGAGCACTTCAAAGTAGCAGAGTAGATGTCCTAAGCTGGCGGATCACCGTAACGAACGGCTGTACCTGCGGGCATGAAACGCAGCCCCCGAAGAAAGGGGGTCAGTACGGAATATGTACTGAGTATGTAAGGCATGGAATACAGAAAACAGAAACATAATCGGAACAACGGTACAAAAAGTAAGTACATTAGTCAGAATACCAAGGTGTTTATTTTTCAAACGTAAAATCATGCTTACCGATGTCATATGTCAGAAACGTACCGAAAATGAGTAAAACGTCCAAAGTACCAAAACACTTACATTCCAAACACAGATCATACGTGCCGACATCATATGCCACCATATACGTATACATATAACCGATCCATATGTAATGCGATAGTGCCGAGGAACGTACGGCCCGATCCATATATAACATATTAGTGCCTAGGAACGTACGGCCCGATCCATATATAACATATTAGTGCCGAGGAACGTACGACCCGATCCATATATAACATATTAGTGCCGAGGAACGTACGGCCCGATCCATATATAACATATTAATGCCGAGGAACGTACGGCCCGATCCATATATATATTACACTGCTGCGGAACGTGTAGCCCGATCCATACATATATTATACTGCTGCGGAACGTGCAGCCCGATCCATACATATAACATATACATATCCATAGTAATACCTCCTTTGAAAAAACATTTCTTGTTCAGATATATATAGAAAAATAGAACATATCATGTTGCCGAGGCGTCGGCTCCGATCCATATATAACATTACGTGTTAGTGGCGAGTATAACATAGTGCACACAATGGTATAACCGGCCCGAGGCTCGGCGAACGATATTATGGTAGCACGCACGAGCGGAGTAGTGAGAACCATATGTATATAAATCAATTCTAAGACTCGGTGAACAAATATACTCACCGACTCCTGAAGGCCCAGAAACAAGTTTCGGGTCACTCCGACTTAGTATAAGAAAGTTATGAGCGTTTGAAGTACAAAACCTTCTACGAGCATTTCAGAAGCCATTTTTGGAAAATCAAGGCAACAATTATGTTAGGTACCCTTTGAATATTGTTATGGATCACATCCGACAGAGCCTTTGGAACCATATGTACGTATCAGAATGTATCAAGGACTCGATGGAATAACCAAACGTGCTATCGTTTGAAAACCAAAACATTAATCACATCAATTATCTTTCGAGTGCCATTAGGAACATATCAAACAAACTTCGGACATCATAGGTACGCATGAACACCATATGAAACACCTTATGGAAGTCAAGGAGATTAGCCATCCTAGTGGCTCTAAAAATAGGAAATTTCTTTGAATTCATACATATACGTCATTTGCTCGTTTCATAGAGATCATGCCAAAAGAAAGAAAGGTAAGCCTTACATACCTTGTCTGCTTTCTACGCTAATCCGAACTTAAGTCTTTCGCTTCGCAAGATCTACAACAATATTCAGATATACCAAATATTAGCCATAACACTTAAGAGTCCAATTCTAAACCAACACTTTATCTACAGAAATTTCGGCAGCATTTCCCCTGTAAATGCAACATCCCCGAGAATTCAACTCGGCTATATTATCAACAACAAATCCGAGAATTTAACTCGGCCAAAATATCAACAACAATACCAACAGTTATTCTAACAATATCCACAATCGATTCAAAACGCATACTAACATTAGCAACTTCTTCCTACAAACTTCAACGGCGTCTCATTTATGTTCAATTCATATTTGCTCACACATTCAAGTACTAATCCGAAGCCATTCAAACAATATTCAAGAACGTTTCAAACAATCCGCACAATATTCAAAATAATCTAACTATTATTCCACTATACCCGAAAGCTTCCAATTGCAACAAGAACAAGAACAACACATTCTCTTCCTTCAATTTCATGAACTACACCAACAATTTACATACTAACAACATTGTATTCCATAAATACAAGAAGACTATATTCAAATCACATTAACTCCTAAAACAACTCTCCAACCATCACAACTTCACTAGAATCATCAAACCTTCATTATCAACATAGCATCCACAACGACAACAACCAAAACACTAGACAAAATAAGTGAGTCATTATTCTTACACACACACACATACATGGCCACACACACTACATATACACGGCCACCACACAACTTCCATATTTTCAGGAATTTCATTCATTTTTACATACTACCATATACACAACCATCCATAACATATAATAGAAGATTAATTCTTACCTTTTCCACTTATCTTCCTTCTTGGCTAAAGTTTCTCCTTGCAAGAATGGATGTTTTTCTTGCTCCAATAATTACTTCACTTTGCTAGGGACCTTCCAAGTGGTAGAAAATAATTTTTGAACTATTTTTTCTCCAAGGTTCTTGTTCCACCAAGTATGGCCGAATGGCCCCTTGTCTCTCCTCTTCTCCAAGTTTCTTGATCTTTCTTGAGTATAAGAGATGACTATGACTAATAAGTCCCCTTTCAGACTTATTTATTTTGCTCCCACATGGGCCTTGGCCCATACCTATTTGGAATGCCACTTTGGCCCTTTTTGTTTCAAGCCCATTTTTTTTTTTTTTTTGCTTTACACTTCATGAAAATTTATTTTCCAAATTTTCCCTTAGCCTTCTTTCATATTTCCATGAGTCATCTTGCGAATTTCCCTTTCTACCCCTAGCCATTCTTAATATTTCCACATCAAAAATTTTATGAAAAACTTATGCACCAAACAAGATCAAAATTATAGCCTTGCTCTTAACTTCCCGCAATTTTCTTAAATTATCCGAGTGTACAAAATGCGGGATATAACACAAACATACGGCAAGACATATGGCCAGTATAAAAGATACGGACCGTATGTTGGTCCGTTTGTTTGTGTCGAGACAGATTTTAAGATTGATATAAGGAGGACCCAAGTTCATTTATTTCATTTCATTTTCACCTCACACCTCAAGAACCGTCAGAAAACCCCCTCTACTCTTCATCCACATGAAATTAAGAGATATTTGTGATCTAACTTCATTAAACCAAGGAAATCAAATGCAAGAAGCTCTCTAGGATTGCTTGGAGTAAAGAAAACTCTTTGGATTGAATCTAGGGTTTTTCTTCAAGTGAAACGATTATCATCAAAAACTTCCTCCTACACTATCTAAGGTAAGTTTTATGGCATTTCTATGTTGTTTAAGGGATTGAGAAGTTGAAACACTTGGATTGAAGAGGGATATAGAAAATGGGTCTTGAATGTGAGAATAGTGATGTTGGTGAGTAGTAGCTTGGGTTGAGTAATGATTCTTGATATACTGTGATTATGATTATGCTATAAATGATATTAAGGACATGGGATAAGCATTATATGTGAGAAAACGCAATAGTGAACTATGACCTTGATTATGGAGGAATCAAAGTGAAATTGTGAAATGTGGATAATATAGATGAATGATGATTGTTGTTTATAATATTGTGAATATTGTTATGGATGTTTGGGAGTTGATATGTAAAATGAGGAAAGTAGTATAAACAAAGGAAATGTTGCCCAATTTTCTCTAGCATTAGTAAGCACGTTCATATAATCGAGTAGCTAATGTTGATGCGAATTCCCTTGAAGGTAGAGACGTGAGCATTGAAGGAGAATGATAAAGCGATAGAATTGTTAAACGAAAGAGGTATTTGAGGCTAATCCTTTATTTCTAAGGCATGACTCCATGGCATGAACTCTTCTATATTTCCATGACTTTCCTACACACCGAAAATTATGAGTCTATGATTATAAAGAGCTTTCATAAGATAAAGAAAAGAGATACGATGTGAGCGTGATAATGGTAACCATAAGTTGATCCTAAAAGTTTATGATATGCTAATTCCATAAAGTTCTTGCTATGAATACGATATGATGTTTCTACAATCTAATGACCCTATTTACGATCCCTTGAGGTTGCTCGTTGTGTTACACTCACCTTAAAATGTTAGTTCCTTCAAGGTGAGATATGATGATTATAATCACTCCATAATGTAATCAGGGACCCACGACCTCATGTCACCCCGACATCGCTATAGTTTCCCTCAATGTCCTAATGTATGCTTTAATGATAGATGTATGGTAATGCTAAGGATGAAGTTGATTTCATTTATGTATTTTTATATATATGTATGTATGTATGGATACCATCGAGTACCTGGACGGATACTATCGAGTCCCGGGAGGGCCGAGTACGGATACCATCGAGTCCCGAGAGGGCCGAGTACTGATACCATCGAGTCCCAGAAGGGCCGAGTATGGGTGATACCGAGCCTATATGGCCGGGTGTGTGACTGTACTGCATTGTAAGTTGTTGCATATTTAAGCATGTAGATGTAACAAGTGTATTCTAGGAGAATAAAGGGGTAAATACGTATGATGAATGTTTAAAAAGTATTATGAGAAATGAACGGTTCTTTTATCTTATGCTCTACCTTATACTCTTATCATGTTATTATCCACGCCTTACATACTCAGTACATTGCTCGTACTGATGTTTGTTTCCTTTGGACGCTGTGTTCATGCCCACAGGTAGATAGGGAGGCGATCCAGATTCATAGGAGCTTCCAGTAGACTTTGAGGGCACTCCATTGTTCCGGAGGTGCCATTGGTTTATTATTTTTGTGTACATATATGTTTTGGGGACGACGGGGTCCTGTCCCGTCTATATGTCTAGTACTCCAGTAGAGGTTCGTAGATACATATGTGTAGGTAGTATGGTCTCACGATGTCCTTATTATATGTACGTTATTTTGATAGCCGAAGGGCTTATGTATATAAAGGTAATTATGTTTCAAATGTGAAAAAAATGGTTTTCCTATGATTTAAGTATAAGATTAATGAATGAACGCTTGATGTGTACGATGGGCAAAGGTATCAGCAGTGCTCGGTGGTTAGCCCCGGGTACCCGTCATGGCCCCTAGTCGGGTCGTGACAAAAGTGGTATCAGAGCAGTTCAGTCCTAGGAAGTGTCTACGAGTCGTGTCTAGTAGAGTCTTGTTTATGGAGTGTTGCGTGCCACACTAATAAACAGGAGGCTACAGGACATTTAGGAAACATGACCATTCTTCTTCTTACTAGATCGTGCTATAGAGCCATGTTATAAGATTTTCCCCTCCCTAATGGTGCTTTTATGATTTCAGCAAAAGTGGATGAAAGGAAAAGCTACGGCCGCCCAGAAGGGCAAGGCAGTGATTGTAGAAGGGCTTGAACGGGGGCCATCTACTGATATGGAGGAGAGTTAACTCCAAAATAAGGCCCTATCTCGATTTTCCCTTACCTCGCCCACTTTAGAGGATCAGAGGGGAGCCTCAACTTTAGCTCCCACACCCCAAGTCCCTCCTCCAGATGCCTCGGGCCAAGAGATGAGACAGGCCATTCTTTTACTGTCCTAGTTAGTAGCCGCTCAAGCTCAGTGGCAGGACGTGGGACACGGTAACAGGGGTCAGATAAAGAGAGTCAATTCTCCAGGGTTTGATCATGGGTTTAGGGGTGCTCCGAGACAACAATTCTCCAGGCACTCAGTTCGTTCAACAACTAGCGCTCCTCCACAGTTCCTTGGACCCAGGTTTCAAGCATCTACTTATTTTAGGCCGCCCCAGAGTCTCAGAGTTCCCAGTTCTCGGGTTAGGGGTGATTCAAGCTAGATGAGATTACCCGTACCACCATGTAGTCAATGCAGAAAGTTACATTCTGGACCGTGCCGCTTAGGTTCGGACGTTTGTTATGCCTGTGCTCGGCCAGGCCATTTTAGGCGCGATTGTCCATCGCTACGTGGTAAAGATAAGGTTCGGTCTATGGGAGTGGTAGCTGGCTCTTTATCATCAGTACGCCCTCCTAGGCGGAGGCCACATATAGTAGCAGGTTGTGAAAGAGATCAAAGAGAAGTGCCCAGTCCGAGTTGATCCCAGCGCCATACCTATGCATTAGCTAGGCGACAAGATCTGGAGTATCTCTCTGATATTGTCCCAGGTACATTGTCAATAATCTCTTATGATATGTATGCGTCGATTAACTCGGGCCCTACACTGTCATATACTACTCCCGATGTGATGATAGTGTTGAGGTGAAAAATCTGAGCCAATCCAACAATTTGAGATGACTATATTTGTTAGTGACCTAGTGATAACCAGAATCGTGATTTACGAGTAAGTTGATTGACAGTGAGTGAACATAAATAATATGTGTATGTATATATATTGGAATTCTAGACCGAGTGTGCAGGCACAACTTATGAGGCAAGCTCTATTATTTATTCCCTTTAACGGTAAGTGATCTTGTGTTGCTGAGTTGCGTATTATTTGTGTCCCGATATATGTCCTATTGAGGCATCAGACGTGTTTTCTGGGCTATGTGCAGGTTTGGGATTGTTATGTTTACAAGAGAAACTCTGCCGAAATTCTCCCAATAATGTAAAGGAACTTGTGAGAACTGTATACAGAATTGCCATGAAAAGAAAAGAAGGCCAGCAACGAGTGATGCAAGACGGAGCTAGTGACCAAAATGTGGGATAGACATAGCAAGTATGTATTATACTAAGAAAAGGATGAATAGGTTAGGATGGAATAAAGAACATGGGAAAGGAGAATGGTGTGCTTGAGGTAGAAAGAATTTTTATATACAAAGGAGGATTAAAGGGATAAGCACTCCAGAAGAAGTTATAAGCTAGAAAGTTTGGTTAGTTTCCTTCGTTCTGGGAGATCTTAAGTTATGAGATAAACTTGATGTGTATGTGTAAGCCGATGCACGATGTGCTGAATAAGATTATTAAGCTATGCTTCGCCTGAAGAATATAGTGGGAGAGACTTTCATGTCACCATAAGCTAACCTTAATGACCTTGTCGATACTTCGAGGAAAGAGACTAGAAGAGATGTGCTCACAAAAATGCCTTGCCTAGTAACTGGTTGACCTTGTGATCGCGGTTGTGTTCTGTGTTATAGTTTAAGTTGTACCTCCACGAATATGTTCGGATGATATTACGGCAGGGATTGCTATTATAGATATGAGGAAAAGCCAAAATAAGATAAAAGTTATCGGCAAAACAAAAGGATGACAAGTGATGAATGCCCAGCATATCTGATGTACGTGGTAGAAGTGTTAGAAACAAGGAAGGAAGGGTAGGAGTGAGGCAATAGGTGGGAAGCCACTAGAGCAGTAACTCGATGAGCGGAGGAGGGAAGAGAATCAAAAACCTGCGGATCCCTTGATACCACGAGGACATATTAGTAGGTGTTGTGAGGCGATTGGAACTTTTAATCAAGCCGTGAGAGTGGTGTGGCTAATTAAATTATGACCCGAGGTATGGAACCAACTATCGAGTAAGATATTTTATATGTGGAGGGCGACTTTACACAACATCTTTTCGGAGAATTCTAAAAGGACCATGTATTACCTTGCCATTAATATGTTGAGGTAGTGGAGAATAGTACTTCTATGGCAGTGTGAATTGATCAGAGGAGATTATGCAAAAAGTTACGTTGAATCTTAAGTTGCAGCTTTATCAAAAGGGAGTCAATGATACTCAACGTTTAGGACTATTGTCCTATGAATGAAATCATTTGAGAAAAAGGATAAGAATTAAGACAAAAGAAGAAACAAGGTTTGATTGTGAATGATCAATGAACTGACCCTATATATATGTCAAGACAGCAACAAATGGAGTCGCGCCCTCGGTGAGTTATGCAGTGAAAGTCTTAAAGAAGGATTTTTTAGGAAAAGGTGAGTTAAGAGAGGGTAAGTTGAGGATGATACGGTATAGAGAGTATAGAGTGAATATGAGTTATATAAGTGGGCATGGAGAGCATACAAGATGGTCTATGGGTTTGGATAGAAGTAATGAAAGAAACATAGGGCTAAAGGCAATCCCTCAATGATAGTGGTGGCAATAAGCGGATAACCAACAGAGACCATCAAAGAAGAAGCCTCCGACTATCCGAGCAATGTGACCGCCGAAGGTGTAAGAATGAGATGACACAGGATATGGGCCGTAGAACGTAAGACGGGCGGAGAATCCAACATGGCAGCCGTACAATAATAAATAAATTATGGGATAGAGTTAACAGATGTGCATATGACATAAGAGTAGTATTAATCCCAAGGAGATACATCGCGTGAGTATCGCGGCTTCAGCTCAAGCGCAAGGTAGACAGGAATAAACTGGTGTCTCCATATAATAAGGGCCCATACGAATGATTTCATAGTGAGGAGTTACAAGTGACGAGGGTAAAATTCGGACTTAAAGGGGGGGGGGGGGGGGGGGGGAGTCAATGATGGATTGAGATGGGAGGTCAAGTGCAACAATCACCGTGAGAAAGTTACATGGATGCGAAGTTTCAATGTTGCATAACAATTTAGGAAGTATTATACAGTGAAAGCCTTAAAGGCGGAGTGCTTGACTCAGAATTTAGTAATGCCTTTGCCAACGGAAAGGTGCGGTGCTAGCTGTCACGACCCAACCCCGTAGGCCATGACTGGTGCCCGACCTGGACACCCGTATACATACTCTTTAGCTATATGTTCATTTCACAACAAACACAATATAGATCTTATAACTACCAAACCATGGTCTCAGAACTGTCGCATAATTGTACATATAAAGGCAAGCCGACAAGGCTGCTACCACAACATGATAATGACTGCAAGCCGGCGAGGCTGCTACTATGATAAATAAGCATACTGATAACACGCACACACAACTGATCACTTCTGAATACGACCCACACACATGTCCACAAACCTCTAAGAGTTTCGATAGTGAAATATGACGGGACAGGGCCCCGCCGTACCCTTAGTCAACATATGCATATATTTAGATCAAGAAGGATCTATACCAAAGTCTGGGCTCCGGAAAAATGGAAATCTCCAAGATAGCAGAGGGGAATCTTAAGCTGTCGGATCACCAAAGCGGGTATCTGCACCTACGGGCATGAAACGCAGCCCCCCGAAGAAAGGGGGGTCAGTACGGAATATGTACCGAGCATGTAAAGCATGAAATACAGTAAACGGGATCATAACTGAAATAAGAGGTACAGAAAATGAGTATAATAACCAGAATACCAAGTACTTGCTTTTGAAACATAACTCATGCACATCAATATCATATGTCAGATCCGGCCCCATTATGGGACTCGGTGAACATGGCCGCCACCCCGTCTCTGGCGCCATAACAAAGCATACTCCAGAATATAATATAACTCCGTAACACAGCATAACATCATATATATATATTGTACCCGACCCTTTAATGACGGACTCGGCAAACAATGCAGTGGAAGTGTGCACGATAACATACCCGGCCCGGGACTCGGTGAAAGATATATTGAGGTATGCACGAGCAGAGTAGTGAGAAACTATATATGCTGTTCAAAACATTTTTAAGGACTCAATAGGATAGTCAACACGAACCATCGTTCGCAATTTCAAATAATAGTCATACCATATACCTTTCGGATGTCCCTATGGATCATATCAAAATGGAACTTTGAAATCATGTGTACATATCAATATATAAAACAAAACATAAGTTATGGGAATCAAGATCAATAGCCATCCTAGTGGCTCTAAGAATAGGAATTTCCTTTGGAATCGTATATGTATCGTATATTCATTTCACAACGATCATGCCAAAAAGAAAGAAGGGTTAGCTTCACATACCTTTAGCGCTTATTCGTCACACAATATGTGTACGCTGCCCAATAATACTTCAACCTATATTAAGATGCCAACAACTACGTTTAAGTTACGGGGAGATTCAAAACGTATTCTAACGTTAGTAACTCCTTTCTAGATGTTTAGACGACGTTTTCTCTTGTATCCAAACCAACCACATACAACCAATCCAACATAAATAATTATGTGTTCAATACCAATCCGGACAGCCCACACAATATCCCAAACAGTCCGCATTCACAACATTCAATCGCGATTCACATACGGCTACTACATTCTCAAGTTATTCATAATAGTTTGTAGCCTTAACGTTTGCATGTAACAACTTTATAACAGCCCATCCAACATACAACATAATGCATAAACTTAATTATGATTAATCTTCCAAGCTCAATAAGAACCACAACAATGTGTCAAAACAGTCCGTACATTACAACACCCAATAATAGTCTACATGCGATTATGACACGTCCAATTTATTCTTGTTAGTCTATAGTCATAACATTTCGTCGAAATGATTCTATAACATCCCAACCACTATGAAAACAAGATGTATATTCTTAACTATAATTAGTTTTTCAAACTTAGCCAAAACAACACTTTCAAAACAGTCCCTAACCAACAACATGTCCAAAACAGTCCCTTACCGACAACATAAAAATGTTCGGAATTCTTGCAAACATTTACGAACATACTAAGAAAACCACATATGATTCATACACATTATTTCATGTCTTATTTTCATATAATTTCAGTAAGTTATGACCAGCTATCCACACGACAAGTACAACATCAATTCATACGCAACTAAGCTACATCGTCATCTCTATAATCCTTACAACAACTCACAAACGACTTTGGTTTCAACTCCAACCATTAAACACCTTCATTTCCATCATAAAATTCATGACAATAACAATCAAAATATCAAGTAAATTCAGTTCACTAACTTCTTACAAAAACAGTCCATACACGGTTTCAACATGCTTCAACATCACTCACATAAAATCATAGATTCAATTATTTTCATACTAACACAACTTCACTTTTAACCTTACAATTCTTTTCATTCCTTTTTACCATGAGATCTATGTTAGTAACAACCATATTTATTAAAGAAAATTAGTTCATTAATTCCACCAAAACAGTCCCCTCGGCCACATAGTCATTCCAACACCAACATTCCTGATTTTATGCATGCGATTCATGTTCATCAAGTTACAACCATACTTCAACATCAACACCTATAACCTCATGGTTAATATAATGTTCCCACATCAACACACCTTATTTCATGCATACAACTTATATTTACACATCTACATCACCCTTAATACATGAAAAAGAAAGTCAGATCTTACCTTGACAACTTGACTTCTCAACTTGGCTAGAGTTTGTGAATTGAAATGAAAATGGTTCTTGTTTCTCCAATGACTATCTTCAAGTTTCTAGGGACCTTCTAAAGGGTTGAAACACCTTGGAAAATAATTTTTGGATCAAGAGCTCAAAAATCAGCCATTGTGGCCGAGAGCTTTCTCTCTCTAGGTTTAGGTTTTCTTTCTTTGTGTTGTGTAGTTGAAATGAATGTATTTTCTGATCTCCTTAGTCCTTATTTGGTTAAACTATGATGCCTACAAGGTGACCACATTCTCCACTCATGACATTGAGCCACTCAAATAAACTTTACACTAAAATTCTAATTCTTTCCCTTCAACTTTCGGCTAGCCTCTTGGCCGAGCCCCCCCCCCCCCCCCCCCCCCCTTGTCTCCCCTTTCTTCTTTCTTTTCAATTGTTTACAATACAATTGCATGTGTGGTGGATGATTCATACACTACCCTTTGTCCATTGCAATCATACAAGATGAATTGTCAATATTTAAATATGAAATGATTCCTCCAACATGTTATGTCTTCATAAAATAATGCATGCCTTCATTATTCAATTGCATGCTTCAACTTTTTATCCTCCAATTTTCAGCCATCTTGGCCGAGTATTACATGTATATTTCTTCCAATTTAATTGTCCACAGTATAATGAAAGTGTAGTGGATGAATCAACATTAAATGCATATGTGTATGTCTTCCATAATAGCCTTGTTTTAGATGACTTTGAGTCATCTTTTGTGTATTGCACCTTGGTGTTCCTTCTTGGTTCATGGTTGTCACAAAATTTTAATTAACACCACAATTAAGTTGTTCCTAATCTCCAATAACATTTTTATACTAAGTAAAATTTATAACCGATTAGTTCTAGTTTAGAAATTAAAAATCCGAGGTTTCTATCTCACGTCGATTCCTTCGCAAATAATTCGACGTATAAAATACGGGGGTCTAACATTCTCCCCCCCCCCCCCCCCCCCTTTAGAACATTCATCCTCGAATGTTGAATTTGGTCTCGTGACGTTCTATACGAATTTTGGGTAAGTCTCCCTTATCGTTATAATATAGAGTCTTATCGGACAATCAATATAATCAAGTGAGGAGTCGAAGTTACCTGTAGGCGTAGAGAACAAGTAAGGATACTTGTCTTTCATCTCCTCCTCGGCTTCCCAGGTCATCTCTTCCCTATTGTTGTTTCGCCATAATACTTTGACTGAAGCCATGTCCTTAGTTCGTAACCTCCTAACCTGCGATCAAGTACGGCTATAGGCTGCTCCTCGTAGGATAATTCCTCTGTTACTTGGACATCATCTACAGGGAATACTCTGGAAGGATCGCCTATACATTTGCGAAGCATTGACACGTGGAAGACTGGATGCACTGCTTCCAAATCAGCTGGTAGGTCTAGCTCGTAGGCAACCTGGCCTACTCTTCGGACAATTTGATAAGGTCCAATATATCTCGGGCTTAGCTTCCCTTTCTTGCCAAACCTCATAACACCTTTCATGGGCGACACCTTCAGGAACACCCAGTCACCAACCTGAAACTCTAAGTGTCGACGTCGGTTATCTGCATATGATTTCTGCCGACTCTAGGCTGCCAGTAATCTCTCCTGGATAACCTTCATTTTATCAACAGCCTGCTGAATCATATCTGGGCCTATCAGCTTGGTCTCACCAACATCAAACCAGCCAATAGGTGATCTGCACTTCCTCCCATACAAGGCCTCATAGGGTGCCATCTGAATACTCGAATGGTAGTTGTTATTATAAGCGAACTCAATAAGTGGCAAATGATCGTCCCAGCTACCCCGAAAATCCATAACACAGGCCCGTAACATATTTTGTAGTGTCTGAATGGTACGCTCGGCCTGTCCGTCAGTCTGAGGGTGGAATGCCGTACTGAGACTCACTTGTGTCCCCAATCCCTCCTGGAAGGATCTCCAGAAGTTAGCTGTGAACTGGGTTCCTCTATCAGAGATAATAGTTGTGGGAACCCCGTGAAGTCTCACTATTTACTTAAGGTACAACCTGGCATAATCCTCAGCTGAATATGTAGTCATGACTGGAAGAAAGTGGGCTGATTTTGTCAGCCTATCAACAATGACCCAAACAGAGTCATATTTTTGCAGAGTGCGAGGTAAAACTATGACGAAGTCCATATTGACCACCTTCCACTTCCAGGTCGGAATCTCCATCTCCTGTAATAGTCCTCCAGGCTTCTGGTGCTCGACCTTAACTTGCTGGCAATTCGGACACTGGGCAACAAACTCTGCTATATCCTTCTTCATGCCATCCCACCAATACAAGCATATGAGGTCATGATACATCTTCGTTGACCCTGGATGAATAGAATAACGGGCACAGTATGCCTCTCCCATCACTTGTTGTCGTAACCCTGCAACCTCAGGTACACATAATCTATCTTTGTATCGTAGTACCCCGTTAGGTGCAACCTTAAATGGGGTCTCTTCCTTTTGAAGAGCTGCATCCCTATGATGTACAAGGATAGGGTCCTCGTACTGGTGTCTCTTTATCTCTTCTATGATAGAGGACTCAGCAACTCCCCGAACAGAAACCCTGTCATTATTAGAATCGGCCAAACGGACTGCCAAATTGTCTAACTGGCGAATCTCACGGACCATCTCCTTCTGCTCTGGTTGTACATCTGACAAACTACCTATAGATCTACGGCTGAGTGCATCTGCTACAACATTCTCCTTCCCTGGGTGGTATAGAATGTCAACATCATAGTCCTTCAGCAACTCTAGCCACCGCCTCTGCCGCAAATTCAGCTCTTTCTGCTTAAAGATGTACTGGAGACTCTTATGATCTGTATAAATGTCAACATGCACGCCATATAAATAATGTCTCCATATTTTTAAAGCATGAATCACCGCTGCTAACTCCAGATCATGGGTGGGATAATTTCTTTCGTGCTTTTTGAGCTGTCGGGAGGCATAGGCTATAACTTTGTCGTGCTGCATCAACACACAACCTATCCCAACACCGGAAGCATCACAATAAATAACATATCCATCCGGTCCCTCAGGGAGAGTTAGAACTGGGGCCGTAGTCAATTTATCTTTCAGTAACTGGAAACTCCGCTCGCAAGCGTCAGTCCACTGGAACTTAGCTTCCTTCTGGGTTAGCCTCGTTAAAGGCGCTAAAATTGAGGAAAACTTCTTTACGAACCTTCTGTAATACCCTGCTAGTCCCAGAAAGCTGCGTACTTCAGTAGGTGTCGTAGGTCTAGGCCAAGTCTTCACCGCCTCAATCTTCTGTGTATCTACCCGAACGCCATCAGCTCCAATAATATGCCCCAAGAATGCTACTGAAGTCAACCAGAATTCACATTTAGAGAATTTAGCATACAATTTATGGTGCTGGAGCACCCTAAGTACCATTCTCAAATGATCTGCATGCTCCTCTTCTGATCGTGAATAGACCAGAATATCGTCAATAAATACGATTACGAACAGGTCAAGAAATGGCTTGAACACTCTGTTCATCAAATCCATAAATACTGCTGGAGCATTGGTCAACCCAAAGGACATCACTCTAAACTAGTAATGTCCGTATCGGGTCCTGAATGCAGTCTTTGGAATGTCTGCCTCTTTTACTCGCACCTGGTGATAACCTGACCGCAAGTCTATCTTCGAGAAACACTTAGCACCCTGCAACTGGTCAAATAAATCATCGATCCTGGGGAGGGGATACCTGTTCTTTATTGTTACTTTATTCAGCTGCCTATAATCAATACACATCCGCAGCGACCCATCCTTCTTCTTTACAAATAATACCGGTGCTCCCCAAGGTGATGTACTGGGCCTTATGAAGCCCTTTTCTAATAGATCTTGCAGGTGCCATTCTGTAAGGAGGAATAGATATGGGCTGAGTGTCTGGTAATACGTCTATAGCGAATTCTATCTCCCGCTCGGGAGGAAGGCCTGGAAGTTCATCTGGGAATACACGGGAAACTCGCTAACCACCGGCACTGACTGAATAGTGGGCGCCTCTGCCTTCAGGTCGTGTACCCGTACCAGATGATAAATATAACCCTTTCTGACCATCTTCCTTGCCTTGAGGTATGAAATAAACTTACCCCTCGGTGATGCTGTATTTCCCATCCACTCTATCATTGGCTCTCCTGGGAACTTAAATCGGACTAACTTGCCTCTACAATCAACGTTAGCATAACAAGAAGCTAACCAATCCATACCCATAATAATATCAAACTCAGTCATATCTAGCTCTATCAAATCTGCCTTGGTGCAACGACTATATATGTTCACCGAACAGTCTCTATATACTTGTCTTGCTATAACAGAATCTCCTACTGGTGTAGCTACCTCAAATGGTTCTATCGATTCAGGCTTTATCCCAATTCTACTAGCAACAAGTGGGGAAATATACGATAATGTGGAGCCTGGGTCTATCAATGCATACACATCTCGAGAGAAAATCGATAGCATACCTATAACCACATTAGGTGACGCCTCCTGATCCTGTCTAGTAGCCAAAGCATATATGCGGTTCGAAGGACCGCTAGAACTAGAAGCTCCGCCGCGACCTCTAAGCAACAATTCCCTTAATCCAACTTATAGCACTTTAGGCGTATTATCTCGTCTCATTTCTCTATCTTTAATTCAAACTCTTCTATTACCTCTTTACCCAGATTTTGCTCTAAATTTCCCTATCACGCATCTGAATATGCGATGCGTAAGTGCTTAAATGAGTCCAAGAGATATCTTAGCGTCATCTCAGTAGTTCTCATGTTTTACCTTGCCTTCTCCTTTCTTATCTTACAATCGGTATCGGGATAATTCTTCGGCTCGGCCGTATTGGCAACTTAGTCAAATCCTATCCTTACTATTGACACAACCTTTCAAAACATATTACAAACCTATATCTCATTCTCTCTGGGAAGATTTGGGCAGAGTTTCCTCTGTACTTCTTACTATCCCAAAACCTACACGCAGGAAATACCAACAATGCCTCACAGGGCCAACATTTATACGTATATATCATATCGTATTATAGCCACACAGGGCTCCCAATATAAAAAACAATATGAAAATGATGAACATACCTCGTATTCCCAACTCAAACTGCACCTGTTATACTTTCCTGTTCACTTTCTCTTTGAATCTTCAACTTTACATTTCAATCGTACTTCCATAATTTACTCGACATATATCTTTCGTACCTTTGCTTACCTGCGTACTTTGTAACTTCCAATATCATCAGTCACTTTCTTCTGTCGATGCCGTTCTTCAGCTGAAATCAAGGGTTAGTATAAGGAATTTCATTTCCTATGGATTGGGCTCTATCGCACGATCTAAGATAAGAAACAAAGGTAACATCCTAAATGTCCTGTAGCTTCCTGTTTATAGATGTGGTGCACAACACACCGATAAACAAGACTCTACTAGACACGGTCTGTAGACACTCCGAGGACGAACTGCTCTGATACCACTTTTGTCACGACCCAATTCCGTAGGCCGTGACTGGTGCCCGACCTGGACACCCGTATACATACTCTTTAGCAATATGTTCATTTCACAACAAACACAATATAGATCTTATAACGACCAAACCATGGTCTCAGAACTGTCGCATAATTAGACATATAAAGGCAAGCCGACAAGGCTGCTACCACAACATGATAATGACTGCAAGCCGGCGAGGCTGCTACTATGATAGAATAAGCATACTGATAACACACACACACAACTGATCACTTCTGAATACGACCCACACACATGTCCATAGACCTCTAAGAGTTTCGATAGTGAAATATGACGGGACTGGGCCCCGTCGTACCCTTAGTCAACATATGCATATATTTAGATCAAGAAGGATCTATACCAAAGTCTGGGCTCCGGAAAAATGGAACTCTCCAAGATAGCAGAAGGGGAATCTTAAGCTGTCGGATCACCAAAGCGAGTATCTGCACCTGCGGGCATGAAACGCAGCCCCCCGAAAAAAGGGGAGTCAGTACGGAATATGTACCGAGCATGTAAAGCATGAAATACAGTAAACGGGATCATAACCGAAATAAGAGGTACAGAAAATGAGTATAATAACCAGAATACCAAGTACTTGCTTTTGAAACATAACTCATGCACATCAATATCATTTGTCAGATCCGGCCCCATTATGGGACTCGGTGAACATGGTCGCCACACCGTCTCTAGCGCCATAACACAGCATACTCCAAAATATAATATAACTCCGTAACACAGCATAACTCCATAACACAGTATAACATCATAACACAGCATAACACCATAACACAGCATAACTCCGTAACACAGCATAACATCATAACACAGCATAACACCATAACACAGCATAACTCCAGAATATATATATATATATATATATATATATATATATATATATATATATATATATATATATATATATATATATATATATATATATATATATATATATATATTGTACCCGGCCCTTTAATGAGGGACTCGGCGAACAATGCAGTGGAAGTGTGCACGATAACATACCCGGCCCGGGACTCGGTGAAAGATATATTGAGGTATGCACGAGCAGAGTAGTGAGAAACTATATATGCAGTTCAAAACATTTTAAGGACTCAATAGGATAGTCAACACGAACCATCGTTCGCAATTTCAAATAATAGTCATACCATATACCTTTCGGATGTCCCTGTGGATCATATCAAAATGGAACTTTGAAATCATGTGTACATATCAATATATAAAACAAAACATAAGTTATGGGAATCAAGATCAATAGCCATCCTAGTGGCTCTAAGAATAGGAATTTCCTTTGGAATCGTATATGTATCGTATATTCATTTCACAACGATCATGCCAAAAAGAAAGAAGGGTTAGCTTCACATACCTTTAGCGCTTATTCGTCACACAATATGTATACGCTGCCCAATAATACTTCAACCTATATTAAGATGCCAACAACTATGTTTAAGTTACGGGGAGATTCAAAACGTATTCTAACGTTAGTAACTCCTTTCTAGATGTTTAGACGACGTCTTCTCTTGTATCCAAACCAACCACATACAACCAATCCAACATAAATAATTATGTGTTCAATACCAATCCGGACAGCCCACACAATATCCCAAACAGTCCGCATTCACAACATTCAATCGCGATTCACATACGGCTACTACATTCTCAAGTTATTCATAATAGTTTGTAGCCTTAACGTTTGCATGTAACAACTTTATAACAGCCCATCCAACATACAACATAATGCATAACCTTAATTATCATTAATCTTCCAAGCTCAATAATAACCACAACAATGTGTCAAAACAGTCCGTACATTACAACACCCAATAATAGTCTACATGCGATTATGACACGTCCAATTTATTCTTGTTAGTCTATAGTCATAACATTTCGTCGAAAGGATTCTATAACGTCCCAACCACTATGACAACATGATGTATATTCTTAACTATAATTAGTTTTTCAAACATAGCTAAAACAACACGTCCAAAACAGTCCCTAACCAACAACATGTCCAAAACAGTCCCTAACCGACAACATAAAAATGTTCGGAATTCTTGCAAACGTTTACGAACATACTAAGCAAACCACAAATGATTCTTACACATTATTTCATGTCTTCTTTTCATATAATTTCAGTAAGTTATGACCAGCTATCCACACTACAAGTAAAACATCAATTCATACACAACTAAGCTACATCGTCATCTCTATAATCCTTACAACAACTCACAAACGGCTTTGGTTTCCACTCCAACCATTAAACACCTTCATTTCCATCATAAAATTCATTACAATAACAATCAAAATATCAAGTAAAATCAGTTCACTAACTTCTTACAACAACAGTCCATACACGGTTTCAACATGCTTCAACATCACTCACATAAAATCATAGATTCAATTATTTTCATACTAACACAACTTCACTTTTAACCTTCCAATTCTTTTCATTCCTTTTTACCATGAGATCTATGATAGTAAAAACCATATTTATTAAATAAAATTAGTTCATTAATTCCACCAAAACAGTCCCCTCGGCTACATAGTCATTCCAACACCAACATTCATGATTTTATGCATGCGATTCATGTTCATCAAGTTACAACCATACTTCAACATCAACACCTATAACCTCATGGTTAATATCATGTTCCCACATCAACACACCTTATTTCATGCATACAACTTATATTTACACATCTACATCACCCTTAATACACGAAAAAGAAAGTTAGATCTTACCTTGACAACTTGACTTCTCAACTTGGCTAGAGTTTGTGAATTGAAATGAAAATGGTTCTTGTTGCTCCAATGACTATCTTCAAGTTTCTAGGGACCTTCTAAAGGGTTGAAACACCTTGGAAAATAATTTTTGGATCAAGACTCAAGAGCTCAAAAATCAGCCATTGTGGCCGAGAGCTTTCTCTCTCTAGGTTTAGGTTTTCTTTCTTTGTGTTGTGTAGTTGAAATGAATGTATTTTCTGATCTCCTTAGTCCTTATTTGGTTAAACTATGATGCCTACAAGGTTTCCACATGCTCCACTCATGACATTGAGCCACTCAAATAAACTTTACACTAAAATTCTAATTCTTTCCCTTCAACTTTCGGCTAGCCTCTTGGCCGAGCCCCCCCCCCCCCCCCCCCCTGTCTCTCCTTTCTTCTTTCTTTTCAATTGTTTACAAGACAATTGCATGTGTGGTGGATGATTCATACACTACCCTTTGTCCATTGCAATCATACAAGATGAATGGTCATTATTTAAATATGAAATGATTCCTCCAACATGTTATGTCTTCATAAAATAATGCATGCCTTCATTATTCAATTGCATGCTTCAACTTTTTCTCATCCAATTTTCAGCCATCTTGGCCGAGTATTACATGTATATTTCTTCCAATTTAATTGTCCACAATATAATGAAAGTGTAGTGGATGAATCAACATTAAATGCATATGTGTATGTCTTCCATAATAGCCTTGTTTTAGATGACTTTGAGTCATCTTTTGTGTATTGCACCTTGGTGTTCCTTCTTGGTTCATGGTTGTCACAAAATTTTAATTAACACCACCATTAAGTAGTTCCTAATCTCCAATAACATTTTTATACTAAGTAAAATTTATAACCGATTAGTTCTAGTTTAGAAATTAAAAATCCGAGGTTTCTATCTCACGTCGATTCCTTCGCAAATAACTCGACGTATAAAATACGGGGTCTAACACTAGCAATAAGAGAGGGCCGAAATGGAAATGAATTATTTAAAATCATGTAAATACTAGAAGGTAACAACCTACATTCAAAAGAAAAGATATGTATGGTCATTTAGAAGAAAAAGTTGATGGATTATGCGAGAATTTCAAGCTTAAGGTACTCAAACGCAAGGGAAATTAACACCGCATAGCGCAGTAAATGTAGTAAGACAGATTTAGGCGAGAAACTAGAAGCGAGCAGTGGGAATGAAGAAGGAAATAAGGATTACTTGTGTGAGACAATTCCGCGGTACTGTTCAAGGATGAGGATGGATTTAGAGCTGCAATAGGCGTGGAAGTGTAAGGAATCATATAAGCTACCTATGAAAATTTGTCAAAATGCTTGGTTCTCTACGAGTGCCAAAAGACCGATACATTTTGAGAGAATTGGAGAAGATTATTGAAAGATTTTTAAGAAATTTTTTTGGCTATTTTCAAATGGGTTTTAATGTAGATGAATGATGATTGTTGTTTATAATATTGTGAATATTGTTATGGATGTTTGGGAGTTGATATGTAAAGTGAGGAAAGTAGTATAAACAAAGGAAATGCTGCCCAATTTTCTCTAGCATTAGTAAGCACGTTCATATAATCGAGTAGCTAATGTTGATGTAAATTCCCTTGAAGGTAGAGACGTGAGAGTTGAAGGAGAACGATCAAGCGATAGAATTGTTAAACGAAAGGGGTATGTGAGGCTAATCCTTTCTTTCTAAGGCATGACTCCATGGCATGAATTCTCCTATATTTCCATGACTTTCCTACACACCGAAAATTATGAGTCTATGATTATAAAGAGCTTTCATAAGATAAAGAAAAGAGATATGATGTGAGTGTTATAATGATAACCATAAGTTGATCCTAAAAGTTCATGATATGCTAATTCCATAAAGTTCTTGCTATGAATACGCTATGATGTTTCTACAATCTAATGACCCTATTTACGATCCCTTGAGGTTGCTTGTTGTGGTACACTAACTCTAAAATGTTAGTTCCTTCAAGGTGAGATATGATGATTATGATCACTCCATATTGTAATCAGGGACCCACGACCTCATGTCACCCCGACATCGCCATAGTTGCCCTCAATGTCCTAATGTATGCTTTAATGATAGATGTATGGTAATGCTAAGGATGAAGTTGATTTCATTTATGTATTTTTATGTATATGTATGTATGTATGTATGGATACCATCGAGTCCCGGGAGGGCCGAGTACGGATACCATCGAGTCCCGGAAGGGCCGAGTACGGATACTATCAAGTCCCGGAAGGGCCGAGTATGGGTGATACCGAGCTTATATGGTCAGGTGTATGACTGTACTGCATTGTAAGTTATTGCATATGTAATCATGTAGATGTAACAAGTGTATCTCTAGGAGAATAAAGGGGTAAATACATATGATGAATGTTTAAAACGTATTATGAGAAATGAACGGTTCTTTTATCTTATGATATCCCTCATACTCTTGTCATGTTATTGTCCATGCCTTACATACTTAGTACATTACTCGTACTGATGTCAGTTTCCTTTGGACGCTGTGTTCATGCCCACAGGTAGACAGGGAGGCGATCCAGATTCATAGGAGCTTCCAGCAGACTTTGAGGGCACTCCATTGTTCCGAAGGTGCCATTGGTTTATTATTTTTTTGTACATATATGTTTTGGGCACGATGGGGTCCTGTCTCGTCCATATGTCTATTACTCTAGTAGAGGCTCGTAGATGCGTATGTGTGGGTAGTATGGTCTCACGATTTCCATATTTTATGTACGTTATTTTGATAGCCGAAGGGCTTATGTATATAAAGGTAATTATGTTTCAAATGTTAAAAACAAAATGGTTTTCCTATGATTTGAGTATAATATTAATGAATGAACGCTTGATGTGTACGATGGGTAAAGGTATGAGCGGTGCTCGGTGGTTAGCCCCGGGTACCCGTCATGGCCCTTAGTCGGGTCGTGACATTGAAGCTAAGGTAGCAATTACTGTAAGGCAGATCGAGATTGGTTTCCTCCGAATATTAAAAGTTAGATAATCATGATGCAACAATATCAGGGAGAAGAGGAATAGGTATGCATACGAGTAAGAAGAAGATTGTGATGTCAAGATACGGAAATAAACATGAGCAGGAGAAATATGTTCCTAGTAAGGATCGAGCAAAGTATCGAGGGAAGGTTTAAGGCGGCGGTTGACACGGAAAGCCATTCGGATAAATTTTTAAAGTAAATGAGCAGGAAGGATAGAGTATGGCAAAAGGTGATAAAGGGCGAATGTGAAAATCCCGGAAACAGATTTTGGTAGATAGGATCGAAGTATAATAACGATGGATATGGATGTAACCTGAGGAAGAATAATCAGATTTTATAAAAAGTGTCAAGGGATTTCTGACTCTTAAGGTATACCCGGAGGGGTAAATATGAAGCCATATTGATACGCTTACCTAGAAAATGGAAAAGCACCCCAAGAAATGATCTTTGCAATAGAACAAATTTGTACTTATAGTGGAATGTTCTTCATACTCCCAGGCAATTATTATAGAATGGCAAATGGGAAAAGGGCGTTTATTGAGTAAAGGGAAATTCAGTGAAACTATAAGGATAAGAGTAAGAGAAGGTGTGTTAATGAATTGGTTAAAGAAGTGACACGATTAATAAAGTTCCCAAGTTTGGTCAGAAGCAAGCATTGATGCCATAAAACAATGGTCTTGATTGGGAGTGCAGAGATACGATACTAAAGGAAATAGGATGAATATGCGAGGGATATACATGAATATGAACAAGTTATGGCATTGAAAAGGGAAGTCAAGAAAGGGATGAAAGGAGGAAGAAAAAGATATATTTTATGGGTATTTATGATTAGGATAAGGATCGACAAGATGTTGGAGGAACTATGACACCTGACTATGGTACAACCATTTAGTAAAGAAGAACTACAAAACAATATGAGCTGGGCAAATGAAAGAGCGGGTCGTGGGAAATAGATGCGATAGCACATTGACTTATGATAGTATTGAAAGAAGAAACCAGATTTGGTTGGCTAGAGGATAAGGTCAGTGTAAGAGAGGGAAACAGACAAAAGCCTAAATCGCAAAGGTAAACAGAGGAAATGAGTATCTAAGAACTTTAGATAGCTATGCGACTGATAAACTCAAACAACAAATAGGGTATGCCAGACTAATGGGAAGACTTATCAGGTAAAAAAATTAAGAGAAGGCCAAAAGTCAAAGAAGAACCTCAAAGGAGGTAATAGAGAGATGACGCGTCTTATTGGAACAAAGCTAGTGACAATGAACTCTCATGGAATGAACAAAATAATGGTTCTTCTAGGAAGGAAATGCCTATGATTGAAAACTGCAGACAAAGGAAAGAGTGAAATGATTTGAATTCGCTGCATGATAAGAAGCCTGGGTCCCATTTAGGTAAATTTCCAAGTTTATCCCTAATTTATCAGCTGGATTAAGGGATTAGTAACCTTAAGAATAAATTGAAAGAAAAGGATCCTTGAAGAAGAGATTTGAGATACTCTTGGAGTAGGTGCAATAGTTACCGATAGCAAGACCAAACATAAGAAGCTTTATCAAGAATAAGAGAGAATCACGTAAAGTGTATAGATGAAAGGAAATTTCGGCGTGATATTAGCTAGAAGATAAAATACCACAAGGATCGATTCAGTTGCTTCAGGAAAGAAAGGGATACTACATTGCCAGTTTCTGAGGTTATCCTTAAGGGGGGAAGAATAAGTTAAATCCCAAGAAGATGAGGGCATGGAACATCTGTGAAGCGTAAGAAGGCTACGTAGAGATCAAAAGAAACAAGGATTTCTGGTATTTTGGGATAAAAGGGAAGATATGACCAAAATTGGATAAAAGTATATGATAAGTATTAGGTAAACGAGTATATGAGGATGTAAACGATAGAAGTTGAAGAGACAACGAGGATGATAAAGTATGAGGAGTTAGTCAGCAAACGAGTGATACGAAAAAGAGATGACCGTGAGTACGAACATAAATTTTAGCCACAAAAGGAGGATAATAGTACCCAAGAATTGATTGGGCAAGGAATTCAGTGAACCCGGGAATACACCCGTTGATAGCAAATCAACAGTAGTCAAGAAACACTAAAGGAATTGTGAAACCATGAATATAGAGTATATATGTACGTGAGGACGATGAGCTAGTAATTACACAAGAAAGAACTGTATATGTTAAGAAGAAACCATGTTGTTGCTCATACAAAGGAACCAAGGAATCCAAGGAAGATTAATCCTCAGAAATTGAGGCGCTCCAGTATAAGGAATCATAGAGTACTACTGCAGTAAGACTGGAAATGCCACAGATTCAGTGTAAGAAAACCCAAAAGGAGTAAGGAATATTAACTAGTTAAGGAGAATCAATCAGTGCCGACACAACTGAACGGTATGCAGACGAGAGATAGAGTAACATTTCAGCATAAGAGCTCACAATACAACTAGTGATCAACTGGGAAATAAAGAGTAAAGCTCGGAGTATTTTAGCAACTCTTGGTGATGATAATTAAATATTAGGTTGATCACTATGTATATGAATGATGGGGTTAATAGATAAGTTATCGAAAATCATCAGCAGAATATGAGGGAAGATTAAATGGACCATAAGTAGAAAGGTTTCAACACCGAAATGAATAAAGGAGGACTATCACTTCAGGAAAACGATACAGCATCATATGTCTATAAATTATAGTTGCGATTTATTAATCTAAGGTGTATAGCCTCCAAGGAACCGCGAAGAGGGTCATAAGTTACATAGTTCGAATAGGTTCAGCTCTAAATGCGTGAGTAAGACTGCAAGTAAGTCGAGTCAACACCAGCAAACACCGGTGAGAATATTGACAGCAACATCATAATGAGCTCTATTTTAACATTTGAGGACGAATGATCATAAGGGGGGAAGGACGTTACATCCCGTACTTCTGAAGAAGCACTTATTAAATTTAAGCATAAGTATGTCGAGCTATGGCTAAGTAAAATAACTTTGGAATATATGAAGTGAAGCATTATTAAGTATATTTCACGAGTAAAGGATGTATATAAGGAATACCAGAAGATCCTATCAGGAAATGAGTAGAAGAAATTGAGTAGTAAGACTTTGGAGAAAAGATGGGCAAGGTTTCGTACGATGATTCTGGTCCAAATTGGGGAAGGAAAATCTTTTAGAGTATGATGATTTTTGAGGTAAAACAAAAGCCTAAAATGAATTTCGTCGAGTCTAGTTTCCAATGCAACAAACCTCTTGTTGATACGACATCGGAGTAGACAATTATGGACGTTACAACTTAGGCTGACAGAGCAGAACTGCGTGCTACAGTAACCGACTTGCTACAGTACTGCTACAGTACCCGACCCGACCTCGAGCTCCTATTTAAGACCAAAATCTGGTCTTTGGCTACATTTTCTCCGCTCCTCTCCACCAAAACGCTCCCAAGAGACCTAAGAAACATTGAAGATAATTTTTTTTAGCGGATTAAAGTAATCGAGTCTCCATATCACTCTACTCTTAGAAGTACTAGGAGTATCTCAGTTCTTGATGATCCTATACCCTTGTTATGATTGTTCCTTCTGTTCATGGGTCCTGAGTTTTATATCATGATTATGTTAGTTCACATTCATGCATTGCATTCATTTACATATATGCATATTGACCCGTGACCAGAAGGCATTATATACGCGTATATTATGTGTATATATATATATATGGGTATGGGGAAATAGGCGAGGCATTATATACGCATTACCACCTGATCAGTGATGATGATTATGATGCCCGAAGGGGCCATTATGTTATTATGCCCGAAGGGGCATATATGGGATATGGATTGCGTCGTACGTTCCTCGGCACTATGATCTATGCATATCATACGCCCTCAGAGGCATTTTCAGTATGCAGATGCATTCATACAGGTATGTTCAGATAGTCAGACATATAGATGCATTCATACAGATATGTTCAGACAGTCAGATATACAGATGTATTCAGTTAATTAGTTTAGCTTATGATTTTCAGATTTCATTCATGACTCCTATGTGTATGCTACACTTCTGCCCTACATGCTCGGTACATTCTTCGTACTGACGTCCCTTTTGCTGGAGGGCGCTGCATTTAT
Organism: Lycium barbarum; assembly: GCF_019175385.1. NCBI lineage: Eukaryota > Viridiplantae > Streptophyta > Magnoliopsida > Solanales > Solanaceae > Lycium > Lycium barbarum. The sequence goes on along the minus strand of NC_083338.1, from coordinate 83,297,477 downwards.
GCCTGCAGGTACAGATCGACAGATTGACAGAACTTCTCAGTAGACAGTACTTGACATCCGCTAGTGGTGAGCTCCCTTTTGTTCGGAGTTGCCAGGTGTTACACACCGTAGTTTCGTATGTTGAGATTCGAGCTACCTTTCAGGAGGTATGTGAGCTTATATGTGTTTAACTTATGGTTATAAGGGTTTAAGTGCATATAGTAAGCTATGGAAGGATTGAAGGGCAAGTGAATTAAGGAAATTAAGAGCCCGTTTGGATTGGCTTATAAGTTAGCTTATAAGCTGTTTTCAGCTTTTTTGAGTGTTTGGCTGGCCAGCTTAAAGTCATTTTATGCTTAAAATAAGCTCAAAAAAATAATTGGACCTATTTGACTTAGTTTATCTAAAGCAGCTTATAAGCTGAAAACAGCTTATAAGCCAAAAAAAATAAGTTGGACTACCCCAACTTATTTTTTTCAGCTTATAAGCTGCAAACAGCTTTAAGCTGTAAGCCAATCCAAACGGGCTCTAAATTTGTTGGAACTTGGAAGAGAATATGAGGGGTAATTTTGGCCTAACTTGGAGAAAGAATATCTTTTAGTAGATAAGGAGTTTTGAAGCAAAGTAAAAGCCTAAAATAAAGTTCATCGTGTCTAGTTTTCAGCGCAACAAACCGCTCGTCGATACAGCATAGGAGTAGAGTTATGGACGCTACAATTTCAGCTGACAGAGCAGAAACTCATGCTACAGTGACCCCGAAATTTGACCCTCTATTTAAGGATCAAATCTGATCCTAAACCTCATTTTTCAGCCAAGAACACTGCAAATATTTCCCAAATTCTCTAGAAAACTCTCCCAACTTCCGTCCACTAGATTTTAAAGCAAAATAAGTGAAATCCCAGAATTTAAGTTTGGACAACACATAGCTGCGTTTATAGTATCGAATTGCAGTGAAACTCGGCTTGGATTCAAGGTGATAATCGAAGATATTGTAATTTTAGCGGGTGAAAGGTACGAATCTTTCCTTATTAGTATTGATTTATGCTTATCTACAGAGGAAAAGTTACTAAATGAGCGTATAAGGAATTTATGGGTCGAGAAATTGGACAACACATCGATAAACAAGACTCTACTAGACACGGTCTGTAGACACTTCCGAGGATGAAATGCTCTGATACCACTTCTGTCACGACCCAAACAGATGGGCCATGACCATTGCCCGAGCTGGACACTCGTATACGAACCTGCTAAATATAATCAAACTGGAACAAAGCATAATAATGAAATTTGTAAAAGCAAGCTATAGACTCATAACGTCACATATCAGAACGAACCTATCTCCTGAGGAGTCACAGCTAAGGAAAACATAACAAAATATGCAAGCCGACAAGGCTGCCACTATATACAGGAATATCCAAAACGGACTATGTCGATATAGCTAACCAAAGCCCATATACAACCCACACATGTCTACAGACCTCAAAGAGTATAATAGTGAAATATGACGGGATAAGGCCCGGCCGTACCCCTGGTTATGCATAAGTGAAGTCTATATCAAAGGATTTGTACCCAAAATGACTTAAGCTCCGGAAAAATGGAGCTCCGCAAGCAGCTGAGCAGAAGTCCTAGGCTGGAGGATCGCCAAACTGAGTATTTGTACCTGCGGGCATGAAACGCAGCCCCCGAAGAAAAGGGGGTCAGTACGAAAAACGCAGCCCCCGGCCCATTATTGGACTCGGTTAAATAATCATATATGTACCGTACCCATCCCTCTAGTGAGGGACTCGATGAAATAATCATATATATACCGCACCCGGCCCTCTAGTGAGGGACTCGGTGAACAATGCAATGAAATTGTGCACGAAAACATACCCGGCCCGGGACTCGGTGAAATGATGTAAAAATGTTATGCACGAATAGAATATCAGGAGCAACCATATACAAATTAAATCATAATCTGAGACTCAATAGAATAATTAGAATAAACCAACACTGGAGAATCAAAGACAAATATCATGTCAAGTACCATTGAGAACTAGAATTCATTGGAATTATGTACGTTCATCGTCAGCTCGTTTTATGTAATTCATGTCAAAAGAAAGAAGGGATAGCTTTGCATACCTGACAATCTACCTAATCACCCAACGTCTACTCCTCAAGTCCATATGTCTAAAATCACGATAATAATATCACGATTAGACCATTTACACCAATTACTATCTAATTGTATACGAACGGAACTTAATGAAATTCGGACAACATTTCCTCTATAAACTGGACAATCCCGAAAATCCAATTCAATTGAATCATCAACAACAATACCAACCATTATTATACATCATAAATCAACTGATTCCATCCATTTAATCCAACTAAAACAGTCCCCGATCCATAAATCTCAACAAAAGAACAAACAAGTTTATAACGCTATTTTCTCCATTCTAATCCATTAAAACCCTAATTAATCTTATTAACAATGAAAAAGGGACCTTAATATTACCTTAAGTATGAATAAACCACGTCAGCACTCCTCTTTTTGGCTGATTTTTAGCTCAAACTGAAGGCAACGCGACGTACAACGCTTTCTCTTCATGAGCTTCAGGATTCGGGGCTCGAATTTTGATCAAAATGGCTTTCTTAGCCTAGAAGCTCTCTCTCTCTCTCTCTCTCTAATATTTTTGTAAGCTCCTAGATGAAAATGACCAGCCCTCAAACGAAATTTCCATATATATTAATGTTAATGGGCCTCATAGGCCGGAATATACTCATGGGCCGAAGTATAAATGCTTGGGTCGGGTCTCAACTTGCTGCCCTGCCAGCCCAACTTGCATCGTCCATAACCCCTTATGCCGATATCGTTTTGATGAGAGGTTTGTTGCGTTGGAAACTAGACTCAATTAACTTCATTTTAGGCTTTTGAAACACCTTACAACTCCTCATATACTAGGATATATGCCTCCAACAATATGGGCTAAAAATCTGGTCCGAGATTTTACTGAAGTTGTTCCGATTCATTTCGTTTAGATTCGTTTAACTTCTAATCCTATTCCAACCCTCATGTAACCTCTTATACATACATATACATCCATAACAATCCATACACGTATCTTGAAGGGTCCGGAGAATAACAATAACCTTAAACATAACTAGAGAACTCACAAAGCTTCGACGAAACTCCAAAAAAGTATATTCATATCTTTTGTCCATCTTCTGTATCATTACTAATAATCTCAAATACTTTAAAAGGGCACTCACATTACCTCGTATACGTAATCATAACACAATTTCAAATCCTTTAGGTTACCATGTCACCTCGTAATACTTAAGGCAACCATATATATAACAATATTCTTACTAACTCGATTAACTTTCTTTGAACTTTCTTAACTCATTCATTCTTGTCTTAAGTCAAGTAGCGTGGACTCTTACGGGGTGTAATAGTTGCACTCTAACCTGAGTATCTCAGAAGCTGAGACATTATATGGCTGCATACATGACTCATGTGTAATAGTTGCACTCTAACCTGAGTATCTCAGAAGCTGAGACATTATATGGCTGCATACATGACTCATCTGATCTCAAGAATGGATCCACTGAGGTACATCTTTCGCCAACCTATGCCCATAGGAAAGCTGGCTAAATGGAAAATGTTTTTAAGTGAGTTCGACATCCAATACGTCGCACAGAAGGTAATAAAAGGGCAGGCATTTGCAGATCTACTACAAGGAAGCTCGGTAGATGACAATCCCATACCCTTATAGACTTACTTCCTAGATGAAGAAATAATGACAATTGAAGGTGACGAAAGCGAAGACAAGTCAGGATCGAAAGTATATTTTGATGGAGCAGTAAATTTTAAAGGATCAGGGATCGGAGCCGTCTTGGTTTCAGACTCAGGCCAATATTATCCAGTGGCGACCAAGTGGAGTTTTAACTGTACTAACAACATAGCTGAATACGAAGCTTGTATCTTGGTTCTACATTTAGCTCTCGACATGGATGTGAAAGATCTTCATATAATTGGCGACTTGAATTTGCTAATCCATCAAGTTCGAGGAGAGTGGGCCACTAAAAATAAAAAGATCATACCGTATGTTGGACTAGTGCAAAGATTGGCGGATCGTTTGTGAGAAGTCATGTTCAAACATATACCAAGAACTCAAAATGAATTCGCTAATGCAATGGCAACAATAGCATCGATGATTCAGCATCCCGACAGTAAATACATTAATCATGTCAAAATTTAGATCAAAGGTCAGCCAGCCCACTGTGCTTTTGTAGAAGCTGAGACTGACGGAAAGCCTTGGGATATGGACATTAAAATGTTCTTGGAGAAAGGAGAATATCCTGAAGAAATCAATTTTAACTCAGAAAAGGACTATCAGGAAGTTAGCATTAGTTTCTTACTCAACAAGGATGTCCTGTACAATAGAACTCCAGACCTAGGATTGCTTAGATGTGTTGACCCTTTCGAAGCTACGAAATTAGTTGAAGAAGTGCATGTCGGAACCTGCGGATCTCACATGAATGGGTTCGTGCTAGCAAAGAAATTTTTTAGAACGGGTTACTACTGGATAACAATGGAAAATAACTACAATAAATTTTTCCAGAAGTGCCACAAGTTTCAGATTCATAGAGACTTGATAAAGCCCCCCCCCCCCCCCCAACCCGACAGAGCTAAATGCTATGACATCGCCTTGGCCATTCACTGCTTGGGGCATGGATGTCATAGGACCAATAGAGCCAGGCGTGTCAAACAAACATCATTTCATCTTCGTTGTCATAGACTACTTCACCAAGTGGGTGAAAGCAGCATCCTATTCATCGGTGACAAAGAAAGTGGTCACGGACTTTGTGCGCAACAACATCATATGCCGATTTGGCATCCCAGAAACAATCATAACAGACAATGGGGCTAACCTAAATAGCCACTTGATGAGAGATATGTGGGCGCAGTTTCGGATCATCCACCGGAATTCAACCGCATATCGACCACAAATAAATGGGGCTGTAGAAGCCGCCAAGAAAAACATCAAGAAAATCCTCCAAAAAATGATTGGTAACTACAAAGCCTGGCACGAATAATTTCCCTATGCATTGCTGGGATACCGCATGTTACAGCCCGTATTTCATACGTTCGGATATTGCGAGATAGTGGTGAGACGTTAAGGACACGACTAGGTTCCAATTTTTTTTTTAATGTACAAGTTGGTTTAGAATATTATTTATGACTATTACTAGTATGGAAATATTGTGAAAGGTTAAGGGCAAAATGAGAAATTCGCAAAAGGGGCGATATTGACCATGTGAAGAAATAAGGGGCTAGGATGACAAAATGGGTCATCTTTTGTGTTGGAAAAGAAAATCAAAAAAAAGGAGGAATTTTCAAGAAAAAGAATGGAAGGGGGGGGGGGGGGGTCATGTGGCCAAACTTTTGTATTGAGGGACTTATCCATAAATATGGAAAATGAGTGGAAGACTTGTATAAAGTCATCTTTATTCCATAATTCACTAGAAAATTCAAGAACAAAAGAAAAGAGGAGAAGGAGAAAAAAAATCAAAGGCCTATTCGGCCAAGAGAAATTTTCCAAGAAAAATTGACAAAAAATTTCTTGAAAATTTCTTCTTACCAATTCAAGGGTCCCTAGCAAGGTGGGGTAGTCTTTGGAGCAAGAAGAGCACATATTCATATAAGTTACCAATTATAGTCAAGTGAAGAAGTAGAGGGAAAAAAGGGGTAAGAACTTATATTTTTTTATGTTATGGATGATTTTGTATGTGTAGTATGAAAAAGTGGATGAAATTCATGGAAGAGTAAAATTATGTGTGGCCGTGTATGTGTATATGTGGGTAGAAATTATGTGTTAATCATTTTGTTTAGAGTTTAGTTGTTATTGTTGTGAGTGTTATGTTGATAATGGAAGTTGAATGATTTTTTTTGAGAGATTGTAGTTGTGAAGGTGGTCGTGAGGTAGTGTGCATGTGTGGCCGTGTAGTTGCATGTAGTATGGAAGAAAATGAATCAACTTTGTTTTGTGTGTCGTGTTGTGTGTTGGTTGGTTGTTGTAGAGAAATTATGGTGGTTGGAAACTTGTGATTGAAGTTTATGTAAATTGAATATCATGTTCTTATATGTATGGAAAACAATGGTATTGGTATGGTGTTGTTGGAAAATATATTATAAGATTATTATTGTTTTTATTGGAGTTGGAAGGTTTTGAAGGAAGTGGTATATTCATTGAGTTATTATAATGTAGTTTGGATTGAATATGGAAACTGTTAGTATGGTTGTTGACTTTATGTTGATAGTTTGGCCGGGTTGCATTCCCGGGATTGTTGTTGGTTGAAATTGGCCAAGTTGAACTTGGTGGTATGGTATATTTACAGGGGAAGTGCTGCCGAAATTTCGGTAGACAAGTGTCATTTTGAGATTTTACATCTAGACACTTGAACTAACATTTGGTAAATGTGACCAAATTGTAGATTCTGGCGGATTTGCGAGTCGAATTTGGAATAGCATAGGCAGCGGAAAGAGGTATGTAAGGCTTTACCTTCCTTTCTTGGCATGTCCTAGATGTAATAGGGTTGGACACGGGCCTCGGGGACCTCTCCTTTTCTCGAAATCCAAGACTAAAATTAGCTACTAATCATTCAGTAGAATTGAACTAGAAAGTGTGCAAAATGTCGAAAAACCTTCCTAGCCCTCTAGAACTTGCATACAGAGGACCCGATTACCTTAAAACCCCCACAAGTAACGCCATGACATACAATATATGAAAATTTAGTACGCCGCCTCATTTGACTCGAGGCGGGCCCACTGTTCCCGAATTTCCTCTATTGCTTCATTTGACTTGTTTTGGAGTAGAATCCTAAGGAAACCTTTGATCCTTGTTCCGATTATCAAACGCTAAGTACAGCACCCCCCTAGTGTGAATATGTCTATGAGGACCATGATAACGATAATGCTAAGAAAGAACATACGCCTATGACAAGTATGACTAAGATGATGAATATGAGCTTATAACGATAACGATGAAGTTAAAGATGAGAAAAGTGCCTACGATAGATATGTTGACGATATATTCTGCTATAGAAATGAGAACATAAGGATGTTAAATTATTTCTAGATAACCCAATTCTATTATAGGTAATGACTATTCTAAAGGTTCTAAATACATGAAAATATGCCTTATGACCCCGATTGATGTTTTCTCATAGTGACACTTTTCATTGGTAGTCTCGCCTTATAACACTTGTTCCTTCCAGGTGAGGCAAAGCTACTACGGTTGTTCCATAATGAAATCGGAGGTTACCGACCTTACGTCACTCCGATGGATATGTATCTTTCTTGGGCTCTCATGCATGCTTTATAGATGACGTATGTTTATATGTATATGCATGAGTATATGGGGAAGTACGGGAAAGGGAAGGCGCTATAGGCGCACAGCCACCTGATCAGCTGGAGTATGATACATGATTTCGTCCCGGACGCGGGATTTATGGCTAAATGGATCGGAGCCGACGCCTCGGCGACATGACATGACGTATTTTCTATATATGTATATGAAAAGAGATATTTTTTCTAAGTAATTAAAGTGGTATGCATACATATGGATCGGGCTGCACGTCCCGCAGCAACATGCTATATTACATGCACTTATGGATCGGGCTGCCCGTTCCGCAGCTATATGTTATAGTATATGTACATGTGGATCGGGCTGCACGTCCCGCAGCGCTAAGCATGCATGGTATCCGCCAAAGGGCCCTTATATGTACAGGTTATCCTTCCACCTCATGATATTGCGCTATGCTTCTATTATGTTATTATCCTTGCTCTATATCTTTCATATGTTATTATTCATGCCTTACATACTCGGTACGTTATTCGTACTGACGTCCCTTCTTGTGGACGCTGCGTTTCATGCCGCGCAGGTCAGCAGGCAGATAGACTTGATTCCTAGGAGCTTCATCAGCAGTGTTGTAGCAGTGCTCCAGTTGTTCCGGAGCTCCAGTTACTTGGTACTACTTTCGTGTATATATTCAGGCCCGGCAGAATCCGGCCCTTCATATGTATATGTGTACTATGTTTAGAGGCTCGTAGACAGATGTGTACAGGTAGATGTTTTGTATCTATGAGTGCTCTCGTCGCTGTGTCATGTGCTGGCAGAGCTTACTGGCCTCTGTTTATAATTATGTTACCAATGTGAATGTTCAGTAACAAAAAAAAACTGGTACAGTTTATACGGCTTGCTTAGTGACAAGAATATGATACGAGACAAGGGGTGCTCGGTACAAGTATCGGGTACTCGTCACGGCCCTAGTTGGGTCGTGACAGAAGTGGTATCAGAGCAGTTCGGTCCTAGGGGTTTGTCTACGAGCCGTGTCCAGTAGAGTCCTATTTATGGGTGTGTAGCGCGCCACACTTATAAACAGGAGGCTGCAGGGCATTTAGGAAATAGGACCTTCTTTGTAATCTAGATCGTGCGACAGAGCTATGTTATCAGGCTTCCTTATTCTTTTCCTAATCCTATGTTATCGTTTCAGTAATGTCGGTGAAGAGGAAAGCTACAGCGGCCCAGAAGGGCAAGACGGTGGCTGGGAAAAGAATTGAACGGGAGCCACCAGTGGAAGTAGAAGAAGGCGAGTCGCATAACGAGGCTCCTCCTCAGACTTCTCATGTTTCCCCCGTGTCAGCGGAGCAGGGAGGAGTCCCAGCTCCGGCCCCGGCACCTCCAGTTCCACCGCCAGCAGCCCCGGGTCAGCAGATGGCAGAGGCCATCCAGTTATTGACCCAGTTAGTCGCCGCACAAGTTCAGCGGCAAGACACAGATGAGGGAGCCAGGGCAGTGAGTGCAAGGGCTCGTAATTTTATCACCCTGAAACCTCCGGAGTTTTACGGATCGAAACCAGAGGAAGACCCGCAGAGCTTCATAGATGAGATGCTGAGGACTCTGAGGATCATACATGCCTCGGATTCGGAGTCCGTAGAGTTGGCTTCGTACAGGCTGCGGGATGTGGCAGTTCTGTGGTATAACAGTTGGGTGGCTTCGAGGGGAGCAAACGCACCCCCTCCAGTTTGGCAAGAATTTACTGAGGCATTTCTGCAACATTTTCTACCACCAGAGGTTCGACGGGCTCGAGCCGATATGTTCTTGAACCTTAGACAGGGAAATATGAGCGTTCGAGAATACAGTCTTCGTTTTAACTCGTTAGCCAGATATGCCCCAGCCATGATAGCTAATATGGGAGATCATGTGCACCGATATGTGAGTGGACTGGGACCACATTTAGTCAAGGAGTGTTTGACGGCTTCACTACAGGATGGGATGACCATTACCCGTATTCAGGCCCACGCCCAAACCCTGGAGGAACAGTATCAGTCACAGAGAGTGGAGCGTTATCCAGATAGAGGTTCTAGGAAAAGAGGTAAATCTTTAAGGGCTAGGAGTGAATACAGAGGGGGGCAGGCACAGGAGCAATCTAGGTATTCAGGCCAATCGGCGGCCAGTGCACCTCCTCGGTTTGCTGATAGAGCTTCAGGGTTCCAATATAGCGCTGAGGCTAGCAGGACAATGCCACCCCCACCACGGTGTTCTCGGTGTGGTAGGACACACTCTGGAGAGTGTCGCGCAGGCACAGGTGCATGTTATACTTGCGGGCGGGTTAGCTATATGATGCGCGATTGCCCGCTGAAGAACGAGGGAGAAAGAGCCCAGCCCGCCGGATCGGCAATTGGTTCGTCATCAACCGTACGCCCACCTGGGCAGACTTCCCATGTCCCAGCGGACCGTAGCCGAGGTAGAGGAAGGGCGTCCAGTTCAGCCGGTCCTCCCCACCGTATATACGCGTTGACAGGACGACAGGATCCTGACACCTCCCCAGATGCCGCCACAGGTACATTATCGACACTTTATTATTTTATGAATATGTTAAATTGCCCTAGATTTTATTATATTATATCCCACTCCTTGTATTATTAAATATAGGGGGAAATCTGAAGATTCAGGATGAAGGATACCGTATACATAGGAAAAAGATGACAATAGGTAGTCGTGAAGGCTAAAATAGTAATTAAAAGAGAAAGATGTGTTACGAGGGCATCCCAGAAATTGTTAAGACACCAATACACCCCAGATTACGAGATAAAGATAGCCCGGGGAGTGGAGGCAAGAATATTAGCGTTAAAACCCCGAAATGCATGGAAGTTTCAAGGTTAAGCGTGCTAGGGTGAGAGAAATTTCATGATGGGTGACCCCCTGGGAAGTATGTTGAAACTTTCGTAAATATAGGAATGGAAGATGAATGTGAAATTAGGTATCCTAAAGTAAATTAGAGTGTGTGAAGTGGTTAGAAACCCTATAGGAGTCGTGTAGGCTGGGACGAACTAGACCAGTAGAAGGGGAGAAAGTATGACAGAACTTTGGGATTAAAGACAGTGTGACTGGTATTTGGAGATGTTTATAAGTAAAATGGTAGTATATATATGGATGTAACCTATCAATTGTGACTGTAGGGTTCTAGAAATAGTACCGCGATATATGGAAGGTCGCGGAAAACGATGGTTATTTCAGGGGCATAGGCGTGCATAGACCTTCTTAATAAAGGGGGGGAGGACATGCTAGATTTAAGATGGACTATGGCGATTTAAGCTTCCACCAAGAGACTTATTAATGCAGGGCCAGTGTTCGGAGCTAACTCAATCGACCTACGACAGAAAAAGGGCAACCGAAGTTTCCAAAATGGAGATGTTAAGCGACATGTGAGGTATCTAGGAAGGAGACCTCCCCAAAATATCATAATACATTATGAGGTCAGCTGAACATTCGAGGACGAATGTTCCAAAGGGGGGGAGGATGTTACAGCCCGTATTTCATACGTTCGGATATTGCGAGATAGTGGTGAGAAGTTAAGGACACGACTAGGTTCCAAATTTTTTTTTTAATGTACAAGTTGGTTTTGAATATTATTTATGACTATTACTAGTATGGAAATATTGTGAAAGGTTAAGGGCAAAATGAGAAATTCGCAAAAGGGGCGATATTGACCATGTGAAGAAATAAGGGGCTAGGATGACAAAATGGGTCATCTTTTGTGTTGGAAAAAAAAATCAAGAAAAAGGAGGAATTTTCTAGAAAAAGAATGGAAGGGGGGGGGGGGGGGAGGGGGGGGTCATGTGGCCATACTTTTGTATTGAGGGACTTATCCATAAATATGGAAAAATGAGTGGAAGACTTGTATAAAGTCATCTTTATTCCATAATTCACTAGAAAATTCAAGAACAAAAGAAAAGAGGAGAAGGAGAAAAACATCAAAGGCCTATTCGGCCAAGAAAAATTGACAAAAAATTTCTTGAAAATTTCTTCTTACCAATTCAAGGGTCCCTAGCAAGGTGGGGTAGTCTTTGGAGCAAGAAGAGCACATATTCATATAAGTTACCAATTATAGTCAAGTGAAGAAGTAGAGGAAAAAAAAAGGGGTAAGAACTTATATTTTTTTATGTTATGGATGATTTTGTATGTGTAGTATGAAAAAGTGGATGAAATTCATGGAAGAGTAAAATTATGTGTGGCCGTGTATGTGTATATGTGGGTAGAAATTATGTGTTAATCATTTTGTTTAGAGTTTAGTTGTTATTGTTGTGAGTGTTATGTTGATAATGGAAGTTGAATGATTTTTTTTTGAGAGATTGTAGTTGTGAAGGTGGTCGTGAGGTAGTGTGCATGTGTGGCCGTGTAGTTGCATGTAGTACGGAAGAAAATGAATCAACTTTGTTTTGTGTGTTGTGTTGTGTTGTGTTGTGTGCTGGTTGTTGTTGTAGAGAAATTATGGTGGTTGGAAACTTGTGATTGAAGTTTATGTAAATTGAATATCATGTTCTTATATGTATGGAAAACAATGGTATTGGTATGGTGTTGTTGGAAAATATATTATAAGGTTTTTATTGTTTTTATTGGAGTTGGAAGGTTTTGAAGGAAGTGGTATATTCATTGAGTTATTATAATGTAGTTTGGATTGAATATGGAAACTGTTAGTATGGTTGTTAACTTTATGTTGATAGTTTGGCCGGGTTGCATTCCCGGGATTGTTGTTGGTTGAAATTGGCCAAGTTGAACTTGGTGGTATGGTATATTTACAGGGGAAGTGCTACCGAAATTTCGGTAGACAAGTGTCATTTTGAGATTTTACATCTAGACACTTGAACTAACATTTGGTAAATGTGACCAAATTGTAGATTCTGGCGGATTTGCGAGTCGAATTTGGAATAGCATAAGCAGCGGAAAGAGGTATGTAAGGCTTTACCTTCCTTTCTTGGCATGTCCTAGACGTAATAGGGTTGGACACGGGCCTCGGGGACCACTCCTTTTCTCGAAATCCAAGACTAAAATTAGCTACTAATCATTCAGTAGAATTGAACTAGAAAGTGTGCAAAATGTCGAAAAACCTTCCTAGCCCTCTAGAACTTGCATACAGAGGACCCGATTACCTTAAAACCCCCACAAGTAACGCCATGACATACAATATATGAAAATTTAGTACGCCGCCTCATTTGACTCGAGGCGGGCCCACTGTTCCCGGATTTCCTCTATTGCTTCATTTGACTTGTTTTGGAGTAGAATCCTAAGGAAACCTTTGATCCTTGTTCCGATTATCAAACGCTAAGTACATCACCCCCCTAGTGTGAATATGTCTATGAGGACCATGATAACGATAATGCTAAGAAAGAACATACGCCTATGACAAGTATGACTAAGATGATGAATATGAGCTTATAACGATAACGATGAAGTTAAAGATGAGAAAAGTGCCTACGATAGATATGTTTACGATATATTCTGCTATAGAAATGAGAATATAAGGATGTTAAATTATTTCTAGATAACCCAATTCTATTATAGGTAATGACTATTCTAAAGGTTCTAAATACATGAAAATATGCCTTATGACCCCGATTGATGTTTTCTCATAGTGACACTTTTCATTGGTAGTCTCGCCTTATAACACTTGTTCCTTCCAAGTGAGGCAAAGCTACTACGGTTGTTCCATAATGAAATCGGAGGTTACCGACCTTACGTCACTCCGATGGATATGTATCTTTCTTGGGCTCTCATGCATGCTTTATAGATGACGTATGTTTATATGTATATGCATGAGTATATGGGGAAGTACGGGAAAGGGAAGGCGCTATAGGCGCACAGCCACCTGATCAGCTGGTGTATGATACATGATTTCGTCCCGGACGCGGGATTTATGGCTAAATGGATCGGAGCCGACGCCTCGGCGACATGACATGACGTATTTTCTATATATGTATATGAAAAGAGATATTTTTTCTTAGTAATTAAAGTGGTATGCATACATATGGATCGGGTTGCACGTCCCGCAGCAACATGCTATATTACATGCACTTGTGGATCGGGCTGCCCGTTCCGCAGCTATATGTTATAGTATATGTACATGTGGATCGGGCTGCACGTCCCGCAGCGCTAAGCATGCATGGTATCCGCCAAAGGGCCCTTATATGTACAGGTTATCCTTCCACCTCATGATATTGCGCTATGCTTCTTTTATGTTATTATCCTTGCTCTATATCTTTCATATGTTATTATTCATGCCTTACATACTCGGTACATTATTCGTACTGACGTCCCTTCTTGTGGACGCTGCGTTTCATGCCGTGCAGGTCAGCAGGCAGATAGACTTGATTCCTAGGAGCTTCATCAGCAGTGTTGTAGCAGTGCTCCAGTTGTTCCGGAGCTCCAGTTACTTGGTACTACTTTCGTGTATATATTCAGGCCCGGCAGAATCCGGCCCTTCATATGTATATGTGTACTATGTTTAGAGGCTCGTAGATAGATGTGTACAGGTAGATGTTTTGTATCTATGAGTGTTCTCGTCGCTGTGTCATGTGCTGGCAGAGCTTACTAGCCTATGTTTATAATTATGCTACCAATGTGAATGTTCAGTAACAAAAAACAAATGGTACAGTTTATACGGCTTGCTTAGTGACAAGAGTATGATACGAGACAAGGGGTGCTCGGTACAAGTATCGGGTACTCGTCACGGCCCTAGTTGGGTCGTGACACCGCACTACAGCTATGACTTCGACAGGAGCCACCCCGTACTTGTTAGTGTATGGCACTGAAGCTATGATACCAGCTGAGGTAGAAATCCCTTCACTTCGGATAATACAAGAAGCTGAGTTGGACTATGTAGAATGGATCCATAAAAGGTATAAGCAGCTTTCTCTAATATATAAAAAGAGGATGATTGTTGTTTGCCATGGTCAACTATACCAGGACGATGCGGAATGGATCCGTAAAAGGTATGAGTAGCTGGCTCTGATAGATAAAAAGAGGTTGATTGTTGTTTGCCATGGTCAACTATACCAGCAAAGAATGACGCGTGCTTTCAACAAACGGGTAAGAACTAGAGTGTTTCAAGTTGGGCAATTAGTACTCAAAAGAATATTCCCTAATCAAGAAGAATACAATATGGTACGAAAAGTGCTATCAGGAGGAGCCGTAGTGCTTGCTGAAATGGACGGTCAAAAGTGGTCAAAAGCAATAAATTCAGATGCCATCAAAAGATACTACGTGTAAGGAAGAAGACAACTGCAAAGATTTAGAATTTCCATAGTTAGGTTTTCTTTGTTTGCATTCCCTTTGCTTGTAATTTTGCATTTCTCTTATAAAAACCGAACCCAAAATTATGCACGAACTATGAAAGGACCTGATTCCTTATACTTATAAGGGGATACGTAGGTGCTTTTCCCAGCTCGGCCGCTTTAAGCCAAAAATCTAAAATTATGTATTTTGAACTACATTATGACGTGATTCACATTTGGGATACGTAGGCACTCTCCCGAGCTCGATCATTCCAAACAAAATTCCTAATAAACTTTAGGAAACCTCATAAATGTTTTAGCAAGAGAAAGATAAAAGTAACCCCATAAGGAAACTAGGGCAGAATTTTTTAGAGGACCTCAAGAATTCTTTAAATATATCGGTTCTATGGAATGGACTGATTAAAACTTCTACAGTGGGGCAGAATTTTTGAGGAGGATCTCAAAAATTCCTCAAGCACGATGAAACCAAGAATTGACAAGTACGCACTTACTCGGGGGAAAATATTTTGAGAGGATCTCAAAAATTCCTTCAACATAGCAAAATTCGAGCTGGTATAAAGATGTATACAAACTGGGGCAAAATTTTTGAAGAGGATTCAAAAAATTTCAAGTCGAGATCAAGAAGAAGAAGAGATAGGAGACCTTGCTTGAGTAACTAATGTCATGACAATTAAAAGGGAGTATATAAAATATTATTTTCGAAACGTATATAATGTATCAATAAAAATATATGCATATATTTTCCAAAAATCATCGCCCAAAAACCTTTTAGCTCTACTAGAAAAAATAAAAGATTTTAAGGAAAATGAGCATCCTTTCCTGCCAAAATGTAAACGGGAGAAATCCATGCGCAGGGAGAGTGGTCGTCCATATAGGAAACTGACAAATTTTCTGTGGATTTACACTAAGTCATTTGCTAGAATGTTTAAAATAGGATAACGACGACAAGCCAAGTGAAGAAGAAGCTTCAAAGAATAGCGGCGGCACAAAGAGTGCGCAAAAGGGTAACGAAGTCCTTCCCAAGTGAAGTTTCCATTACACTGACAAGTTTGTCCATTTTGTAGAGCACAATGATTTTACAAAAGAAAAACTTTAAAAGACTACTGGGAGATATAATCACGGTATCAGAAGCCGAGATTCCACTAAAAATATAGTTTCTATATCAAGGTATTGAGACTCCGGCCTAGACGTCGCATGGTTTGCCTTAGTACATTGGCTGAGTGGACATCCAAAAATTCAAAAATTTAAAAATGACACGTTGATAGCACGATTGAATGCCGTTAATCACAATCGAGTCTAGTCCTTTTGGAAAATATGAATCCTGTTGACGGGCAGGTATTCTTTCCCGGAGTCAAAAAAGGAAGGTGTAAGTATTGCCATCAAGGTAAGCTTCACTCCTCAAAATGACAATATGGATTAAGAGACTATGTGCCGAAGGGGCTGAGTCACAATCCATATATATATAGCCAAAAATAGATAGCATAATTCCGAGCTTGATGTCCGCAATCGTTGAAATACGAATGTGATTCCTATGTCAAGATTTGCGGTCGCTATTGCAGTCTATTTCAAGTTGACGTAATCATGATTCAGGGATAGTGATGGTCATTAGAAAAGGATCCACCCTTGAATATGTCGTAGTTAACTTGAAGATTCTGACCAACATTCTGGACACAGGGATTAGTAGTCATCATGAGAGGAATATGATACTGCACTCTAATGTGCAGTCTACATTTGGGTATTTTTTACTATAGGTGATGTTAGACCAAATGAGTTTCATGATCTACATATCAAGTTACAAAAATGACAACCGGACTGGGTTGTGTTGGTTCACAGAAATGCGATATAGTTCGACCCAAATCCCAACAGAAGTTATCATTTGAACAATGGAAACATCTAACGACGATGAAAAAAACCTGGTCAAAGTGTTGTGATTATTATCAAGAGTAGATTGTTTTCAAAAAATATACACAAAACACACACTTACAGGAGAAAAGAAGAAGACGAATAAACAACAACGAAAATACGAATATAACAGTAAAGATGACAACAATGACAACAAAATGGCAAAACGCCACACAGGTATGACTACATTAAAATTAAAATTTTAAAAAGACTAACGCGCAGGACTCAGCATTTGGAGACGAGCTAGAATTCACCACAGATGGAAGCAAAGGCCGGATTCAACACATGCAAAGCATACGTGGAACTTATTCTTGGGCAACCAGTCAAAAACCGTGTATGAAAGTCAAGCTTTCTACACCAGAGATTGGAGATCACTTCAAGCATCAACACTAATAAGTCCTCTCAAAACCAGCCTCCGGTTCGAATTTTCAATCGGAAATAGCCAAAGGGGTTCCCACATAAAGGGATATTCCTTTTCGGGCCATCTAGTCGAACTACAATTGGCCTGATTCCCAAAGCCAGTGATATGTAGGCTACTCAAGTTTTGAGGCTCGGCCATATTCCTATAGTTATCTGGGGACATCCCTAGATAACTTAAAGAAACTCTTTATATCATAGTCCTCATAAAGTCAAACTACAAACGGTCTAAATTGTCATTTTGCCTGAGATATGTAGCAAGTCCAGAAGCCAGGATCCGGCCATACTCCCAAAATATTGCGAAAAAGGATTGTAATTTCTACTATTCGGTGAAAATTAGTTTGTCTAATTCGCAGCTCAAAGATGGCCTTGCCATCCTTGAACTTCGAAGGGGAAATTGTTGACACCTAATTTTCACCGCATAAAATGTATATTTTTAATTTCCATATTTCCTGAGTCCAAGATAGGGTGAGGATGCCCTTGAAAAATTAAAAATCCAAATATCCCGAGAAAATTGCAAAAATTGACGTTTAATTGTTATTTTTCATAAAAATTAATAATTTATAAGAAATTACGAGTTATTTACTTTCACAAATGTGATTTGAAAAGAAGATACACACCTTTTTCCGTCTAGCTCGGGAAAATTGTTAATTTGGACAATGTATGAATTACGGTACCCTTGACCGCATTTTTTGTATTTTTTTATTATTGTTCAGAACTATATCAATATTGGGTTCGTATCGAAGCTCGTTTTTTAAAATGACGTATTATGAACTTTATTTTTATAAATACGAACTTACGTGTTAGTTTTATATAAATATGTAGTTTCATGACATTGTATATTTTTATTTAATTTATGTACAAAGGGTATTTTTAAACTATGCTTTGAACTAAAGGGGCCATTTTAAACTTGTTAAATAACTTTCTGGGGAAGGGTATATATACAATAGGGGACCAAAGTTGCAAATGAGCAACTTCAGTCCCCATTTGATCCCGTCTTGTTTCTTCTCTCGTCCTCGGATGCTTCAATGGCGATATTTTTCTAGGGTTTGATCGCGAGCTTGATTCAACCACTTCCTGTCACGCCCCGAACTATGGCCTGGACGAAACACGGCACTCGGTGCCTGACTACATGTGACCGAGCGAACCACATGACTTGCTAAATCATCATGATGCATAACATAAGCGGAATATAACGTGAATGCATGATGAGCCTTTGTAAAACGTAATAATTCATAATACTTAATAAAGTACTTGTTTAAAACATGAGTGAGCCAAAATGGCTATACGACTCCAAATGTCTGACATAACATAACTGACTGGTCTAGTCTATGAAACCTCTATCATGAGTCTGACTGGAAAACATAATTACTGGGACAAGGCCCCCAACATACCTTTACATGCAAAACTAAACAGAGAAATACAATGATTAAACCCCGAATGAGATGGGGCTCACCGATAAGCTGGTACGAGTAAATCCTAATGATCAGAAGCGTCGTCCTGTAACTCCGTACCTGCATCGTGAAATACAGGCCCCCGGGCAATAAAAGGGGACGTCAGCACATTGAATGTACTGGTATGTAAAGCAACCGAAAGAAACAACAGGGGACATGGAATAACATAATAAGAACTAAAATTGGAAACTTGGACATGAACATGAGTATGAGCATGAGTACATATACGTATACATAACATGAGTAAAACATGATAAGTAGGGAGAGCATTTCATAAACCGACATATCATATCATATCATATCACCACGTGGGTACGTGGAGTCTGGTACCTCGCCGGACCAGCAGAGCCCCTATACCTTGCCAGGGTATAAGGTAGTAATTTACCACGTGGGCTACCAATATGTTGGATTTAATGCCCTAGGATTTGAACTTCATAGATGTTACGAAACGGATCATGGGGAAGAACGTAGAGATTCCCACATGTGGATGGAAGTTCTACATACCTTAACCTCCTGCTTTTGAGCGTATCACAATGTCTTTCAATCCCTTCAACTTCAATCTATAGCAATACAAGTCATAGGGATTCTATATTAGCAACCATATCCATGTTTTGTTCATCTAAGCATTTTATCAAACACTTAATAGGCATGAAGCTTTATAACCCTCATTACTGGTGTTTTCTTCACCAAATCCCCATCCTTTTACTTCTAGCTAATTCTACAATCCCGTTAGATGTAATTAACATCATTTTTCATCAACCACATGAATACAACAATCCCAAGTCAACAACCCAACAATTCTAGCATAATTCATATAATCATCTTCAACAACCCAATTATTATTCTCCCAAGAATTCATCAATTCACAACTATAAGTGATTAGGGAGTAGAAATATTACCTTTTTGGGTGGTCACCACGAAATCAACACCCCCAAGTCCGATCTTTAGCTTAAAATGACGACCACAACTTGTACTACAAATTATCCTTCACGAACTTTGGGATTCGGGGCCTTAAACTTGGTTGATTCTCCACTTCTTCTCTCTAGATCTCCTCTCTTTCTTTTTCTCTCTCTAAAAATCTGAAAATGAGGGAAATAATGGCTGCTAGGGTAATCATTTTCTTTATATACCAATGCGAAAATGGGTTGACCCAACTTGAAAACGGGTCGGGACTGTTCTGTCTTAAAACGTCCATATCTCCCTATCCCGACGTCTCCTGTGAACTCACAACCTATGGTTGGAAAGGTATTTCAATCCTCTACAACTTTCATTCTTTGAGTTTTCCCAAATTCCCAACTTACGATAGGGTTATGGCCTCCCGAAGTCAGTTGACCTGAAACTCAACTGCGGACCAAAACACGCCCATGTTACGGTCCCGTAACACAGGGTACGGACCGTAACGTGGCGTCGTACCTTGATGAAAATTTCCAGAAAGTTTCTGGAAATTTTCCCTGTGTTACGGTCTACTGTTACGGCCCGCAACACAAGGTACGGTCCGTAACACGAAGGGACGGACCGTATCTTGGGACCGTATCCTGGAGTGAATTTCCAGTGAGGTTCTGGAAATTTCGTCCGTGTTACGGCTCACTGTTACGGCCCGTAACACGAGTTACGGTCCGTAACGTCACTGTAACGTAGACGAATTTTCCAGCGAACATGCCTCAGTCAAATAGGCATAACTCTTTGCACAGATGTCCATTTAATCCCCATAATATACCGTTGGAAAGCTAGTTAATAGGGCTACAACTTTCACCAAGGAAGTTCTTCCAGATTCACAACGGATCAAGTAGTTATCGCTGCCCGAAATAGGCCAATCAACCCACTAGAACTTTAATGATATGAGCCTAGACTTAGTTCCAAGATGCGGGGTGTTACAATATCTCCCCCTTGGGATCATTCGTCCTCGAATGATGGATAATGGTTAATAATATGGCTGGACATGGCTTGAGTACATGAACGTGAAGGAATCATGACATGAAACATGGAGGCTGAACTAACATGACTTGATTACATGGAAACGTGAATACATGAACTTGAACGTGAAACGTGAGGCATGAATACATAAGGGACATGACATGAATACTAAAGGTATTTACCTTGAAGTGTATCTGGCTGCTCTTCAAACAAGTGAGGATATCTGGATTTCATGTCCTCTTCGGCTTCCCATGTGGCCTCTTCAACTTTCTGGCTCCTCCACAAGACCTTTACTGAGGCTACTTCCTTAGTTCTCAACTTGCGAACTTGACGATCAAGAATGGCTACGGGGACCTCCTCATAGGTCAACCCATCCTTAACTGTTATAGTATCCGTAGGAACAACCAACGATGGGTCTCCTACACACTTTCTCAACATGGACACATGAAACACGGGATGTACAGCAGCCAAATCTTGTGGCAACTCAAGTTCATAAGCTACTAGACCGACCTTTTGTAGAATTCTGTAAGGTCCAATATATCTGGGACTGAGCTTCCCTCTCTTGCCAAATCGCATAACACCCTTCATAGGTGAGACTTTAAGGAACACCCAATCGTCAACTAAAAATTCGAAGTCCCTTCGCCTCACATCTGCGTAAGACTTCTGGCGACTGTGAGCCGTTTTTAAACGCTCCTGTATTAACTTGACTTTCTCCATAGCCTGATAAACAAAATCTGGTCCTAGCAACTCTGCTTCACCAACTTCGAACCAACCGATTGGTGATCTGCACCTTCGCCCGTACAGAGCCTCAAATGGTGCCATCCCAATACTAGCATGATAACTTTTATTATAAGAAAACTCAATGAGTGGTAAGTGATCATCCCAATTACCTTTGAAATCCAAGACACATGCTCTTAACATGTCCTCTAGAGTCTGAATAGTACGCTCTGCTTGGCCATCTGTCTGCGGATGAAAAGCTGTGCTAAGGTTCACCTTGGTACCCAATCCTTTTTGAAAGGATTTCCAGAAGTTCGCTGTAAACTGAGCACCACGATCTGAAATAATGGACACTGGTGTCCCATGCAATCTGACAATCTCATTAACATACAACTTGGCGTAATCTTCTGCTGAATATGTGGTCTTGACTGGCAAAAAGTGTGCTGACTTAGTAAGCCGGTCAACGATCACCCAAATAGAGTCATGTCTCTTAGCTGAACGAGGTAAACCTGATAAAAAATCCATATTGATCATTTCCCATTTCCAGACAGGAATATAAATATTCTGAGCCAAGCCACCCGGCCTCTGGTGTTCGGCTTTCACCTGTTGACAGTTCAGGCACTTAGCTACAAAATCTGCCACATTCTTCTTCATGTCGTTCCACCAGTAAATATCCTTGAGATCATGATACATCTTAGTAGAACTTGGGTGAATGGAATACCTGGAATTGTGAGCTTCTTACATGATTCGCTCTCTGAGTCCATCTACATCTGGGACACATAATCTGCCTTGGTACCTCAAGGTACCATCATCTCCCCCTTGTTCAAAAGCCGTCGTCTTATGCTTGTGAATCCCTTCCTTCAGCTGCAACAAATAGGGATCACTAAATTGTTTCTCCTTGACTTCAACGACTAAAGAGGAATGAGCACTATTCTGAACGACCACACCACCATCCCCGGATTCCATAAGTCGGACTCCAAGGTTGGCCAAACGGTGAACTTCCTTCGTCATAATTCTCTTATCCTTGTCCACGTGGGCTAAACTTCCCATGGAGTGTCGACTAAGAGCATCGGCTACAACATTTGCTTTTCCCGGATGATAAAGAATATCCACATCATAATCCTTAAGCAATTCGAGCCATCTCCTCTGTCTAAGATTTAGCTCCCTTTGCTTGAAGATATATTGCAGGCTTTTATGATCCGTGAAGATATCAACGTGCACTCCATACAAATAATGACGCCATATCTTAAGTGCAAAAATTACAGCTGCCAACTCTAAGTCATGAGTCGGATAATTCTTTTCGTGTACCTTGAGTTGACGAGATGCATAAGCTACAACCTTACCATGCTGCATTAAGACACATCCGAGACCAACTCCTGAAGCATCACAATAAACCACGAATCCTTCAGTTCCCTCTGGCAAAGTCAAAACTGGAGCAGAAGTCAATCTTTTCTTCAACTCCTCAAAGCTTCGCTCACACGCATCTGACCATTGGAACTTAACTTTCTTCTGTGTCAACTTAGTCAACGGAGCCGAGATAGAAGAAAATCCTTCTACGAAGCGTCGATAATAGCCTGCCAGACCCAA
The DNA here is from genome assembly GCF_019175385.1 of Lycium barbarum. Taxonomy (NCBI): domain Eukaryota; kingdom Viridiplantae; phylum Streptophyta; class Magnoliopsida; order Solanales; family Solanaceae; genus Lycium; species Lycium barbarum. The sequence goes on along the minus strand of NC_083338.1, from coordinate 83,274,881 downwards.
GAAACTTCTTATATCAAAAACTGAGGTGGGTCTGGGCCAACTCTTTACGGCATCAATCTTTTGAGAATCAACTTTAACACCTTCACCCGAGATCACATGGCCTAAGAATGCCACTGATTTAAGCCAAAACTCACACTTTGAGAATTTTGCAAAAAGTTCACGATCCTTAAGAGTCTGCAACACTATTCTGAGATGTTCTGCATGTTCGGCCTCATTACGGGAATACACCAAAATATCATCAATGAAGACAATGACGAATAAATCGAGATAAGGTTTGAAGACCCTATTCATAAGATCCATGAAAGCAGCTGGCGCATTTGTCAACCCAAATGACATAACAAGAAATTCAAAATGGCCATAACAGGTCCTGAAAGCTGTCTTCGGAATATCAACTTCCTTAACCTTCAACTGATGATAGCCTGTTCTGAGATTAATCTTGGAATAACATTGGGCGCCTTGCAGCTGATCAAATAAGTCATCGATTCTAGGAAGAGGGTACCTGTTCTTAATGGTGACCTTGTTCAGCTGACGGTAATCTATACACATACGTAAAGAACCATCCTTCTTTCGGACAAATAGGACTGGTGCACCCCAAGGCGAAACACTAGGCCTAATAAACCCCTTATCAAGAAGATCTTTCAATTGGGCTTTTAACTCTTTTAACTCTGTTGGGGCCATCCTGTATGGCGGAATAGATATCGGCTGAGTATCGGGAAGTAGATCAATTCCAAATTCAATCTCCCTGTCAGGAGGGACTCCTGGGAGACCTTCTGGGAAGACTTCCGGAAATTCATTTACAACTTGAACAGATTGAAGAGTTGGAGTCTGAGCATCTGAATCCTTGACTCGAACTAGGTGGTAGATATGACCTTTGGAAATCATTTTTCTAGCTTTTAGGTAAGAAATGAATCTACCCCTGGGTACTACTGAATTACCCTTCCATTCTATGACTGGCTCATTAGGAAACTCGAATCTTACTGCCTTAGTTCTACAACATACTGTGGCATAACATGAAGCTAACCAATCCATACCCATGATCACATCAAAGTCTACCATTTCTAATTCTGCTAAATCAGCTATGGTTCTGCGGTGGTAGACCAAAACTGGGCAACCCCTATACATATGTCTAACTGTGAGTGATTCCCCAACGGGGGTGGACACCTCAAAGGGTTCATACAATTTTTCAGGTTCAATACCAAATTTCTTAGCAACAAAAGGGGTTACATAAGATAGGGTGGATCCGGGGTCAATAAGGGCATATACATCGAAAGTGAAAACTGTTAGAGTACCTGTAACAACATCTGCTCGAGCTTCTGTATCCTGACGGCCTGTCAATGCATACATGCAGTTTCGCCCCCCGCTTGTGTTTCCAGACCTAGCTGCATTGTTCCCCTGCTGGGCCTGATTATTACGAGGAACCGCTGAATTAATGGATGGCGTCGTATTACCTCCAGTACCCTGCCTGGTTGGTGGACAGTCTTTCTGAAAATGGACCTTCTGACCACATCTAAAACAGGCATCAGTACCCACACGACAATTACCTAAGTGTCTCTTATTACACTTGCCGCACATCGGATAAGTATTAGTTGACTGACCCCCACTAGCTTGAGGGTACGGACTTGATGGCCTGAAATTCGGCTTCTTATCATTGCGGAACTTAGGAAGTGGGGCACTTGCTGAGGACGGAGCCGGTACTGCTGACCTGTTCTTAAAGAATTTCCTGTTTCGGTTCCCGCTGAACTGTCCGGTAAACTTGACTCTCTTGTTGAACTCCTTTTCCTTTTCTTTTTGTAAGGCTTCTTCCTCCTTTAGCCTTGTCTCCTTGACCTGTACAAAAGCAACCATTTTGGAAATAGTCATTGTCACATTCTGTGCAACAATATTGGCTCCATCATACAAATGGGAATCAAGACCTCCAACGAATCTTCTCACTCTTGCCCTCATATCGGGTAACATGTGTGGGGCTTGCTTAGCCAGGCTAACGAACTCCAAATAATATTCTTGAACTGGTCTGCCATTTTGTTTGAGCTTCAGGAATTGTTCAGCCTTAGCCTCTCTGAGCTCTACTGGCATAAAGTGGTCTAGGAATGCACTAGCAAATTCATCCCATGTAGCATCAGGCACATTCTCACCTCGGGACAATTCCCAAGATTCATACCATGTGTTAGCAATACTTTGTAGCTGATGAGCTCCAAAAGTAGGTGCCTCAGTTTCGGTAACTGTCATAACCCTGAAGATCTTTTGTAGAGCATCAATGTAGTCCTGAGGGTCTTCATCTTTCTTTGTCTCCGTAAAGACTGGGGGTTTCATTCTGAGAAAATCCTTCGTCTTAGAAGACTCTCCATTACCTTTTGAACTTGACCCAGATTCCTGACGTTGGGCCTGAGCTGCTACCAGCTGGGTGAGCATGTTGATAGCACTTCTAACATCCCCGTCTGAAGCACTAGGAGGTGTAACAGTAGGGGCGGCTGGAGCTGTTGCCTGAGTCGGAACGGTATCTTCGCGAGCTACTTCCGCGGCAACCCTTTGACTGGTGGTTGTGTTTCTCTTCTTGTAATTTTTTTTGTAAGGCATTTTCTGAAAACACGTACACGCACGAATTAGGAAGCCATCCTAAAAATACTGCTCTAACTGCACGATCTAGAATATGAAAGAAATGAGACAATCCTGAATGTCTTGGTGGTCAACTGTTTATATGTGTGGGGCCCTCACACATATAAAAGAGACCCCACTGGACACGGTTTCATAGACTCCCTAAAGATCCTTGAACTTAGGCTCTGATACCAAGCTTTGTCACGCCCCAAACAATGGCCTGGACGTAACACGGCACTCGGTGCCTGACTACATGTGACCGAGCGAACCACATGACTTGCTAAATCATCATGATGCATAACATAAGCGGAATATAACGTGAATGCATGATGAGCCTTTGTAAAACGTAATAATTCATAATACTTAATAAAGTACTTGTTTAAAACATGAGTGAGCCAAAATGGCTATACGACTCCAAATGTCTGACATAACATAACTGACTGGTCTAGTCTATGAAACCTCTATCATGAGTCTGACTGGAAAACATAATTACTGGGACAAGGCCCCCAGCATACCTTTACAGGCAAAACTAAATAGAGAAATACAATGAATAAACCCCGAATGAGATGGGTCTCACCGATAAGCTGGTACGAGTAAATCCTAATGATCAGAAGCGTTGTCCTGTAACTCCGTACCTGCATCATGAAATACAGGCCCCCGGGCAATAAAAGGGGACGTCAGCACATTGAATGTACTGGTATGTAAAGCAACCGGAAGAAACAACAGGGGACATGGAATAACATAATAAGAACTGAAACTGGAAACTTGGACATGAACATGAGCATGAGCATGAGCATGAGCATGAGTACATATACGTATACATAACATGAGTAAAACATGATAAGTAGGGAGATCATTTCATAAACCGACATATCATATCATATCATATCACCACGTGGGTACGTGGAGTCTGGTACCTCGCCGGACCAGCAGAGCCCCTATACCTTGCCAGGGTATAAGGTAGTAATTTACCACGTGGGTACGTGGAGTCTGGTACCTCACCGGACCAGCAGAGCCCTCATACCTTTCCTGAGGTAGTAAGGTACCTGATGGATCCATTCAGTGTAAAATTAAGGTATCGTCTTATCTGGGCGGAGCGATCCTTGTCCTACGGTGGCTCCGTAGTTTCAGGCTATCTGAGCCTTCTAGGTAATTTATGCAACTCCCAAAAACATGAACATAATATATTTGGCTAAGAATCCCATGACTTTCGTGAATTTACTTGTACTTGTCTTGAAATCATGATTTCATGAAATGACTTGTAAACATGGTTTCATGAAATAGCTTGTAAACATGGTTTCATGAAATAATCTTGTAAACATGTTCTTGATTCATGAGTAATACAATAGTTCATAATCATATATTTGTAGTTGACTTGAAAACTTGTTTATAACATGCAAAATAACTCATGCAGTTTCATATGAACATAATGAGAACACATGAGGAAGAATTCATGATTCATGGATTAAGCTAGGATTCCTAATGTCCGTAATGGAAGGTTAGGAATACAATAACGAACATATATACGGGAATTCATGTACATACATACATAATTACGGGCTACCAATATGTTGGATTTAATGCCCTAGGATTTGAACTTCATAGATGTTACGAAACGGATCATGGGGAAGAACGTAGAGATTCCCACATGTGGATGGAAGTTCTACATACCTTAACCTCCTGCTTTTGAGCGTATCACAATGTCTTTCAATCCCTTCAACTTCAATCTATAGCAATACAAGTCATAGGGATTCTATATTAGCAACCATATCCATGTTTTGTTCATCTAAGCATTTTATCAAACACTTAATAGGCATGAAGCTTTATAACCCTCATTAATGGTGTTTTCTTCACCAAATCCCCATCCTTTTACTTCTAGCTAATTCTACAATCCCGTTAGATGTAATTAACATCATTTTTCATCAACCACATGAATACAACAATCCCAAGTCAACAACCCAACAATTCTAGCATAATTCATATAATCATCTTCAACAACCCAATTATTATTCTCCCAAGAATTCATCAATTCACAACTATAAGTGATTAGGGAGTAGAAATATTACCTTTTTGGGTGGTCACCACGAAATCAACACCCCCAAGTCCGATCTTTAGCTTAAAATGACGACCACAACTTGTACTACAAATTATCCTTCACGAACTTTGGGATTCGGGGCCTTAAACTTGGTTGATTCTCCACTTCTTCTCTCTAGATCTCCTCTCTTTCTTTTTCTCTCTCTAAAAATCTGAAAATGAGGGAAATAATGGCTGCTAGGGTAATCATTTTCTTTATATACCAATGCGAAAATGGGTTGACCCAACTTGAAAACGGGTCGGGACTGTTCTGTCTTAAAACGTCCATATCTCCCTATCCCGACGTCTCCTGTGAACTCACAACCTATGGTTGGAAAGGTATTTCAATCCTCTACAACTTTAATTCTTTGAGTTTTCCCAAATTCCCAACTTACGATAGGGTTATGGCCTCCCGAAGTCAGTTGACCTGAAACTCAACTGCGGACCAAAACACGCCCATGTTACGGTCCCGTAACACAGGGTACGGACCATAACGTGGCGTCGTACCTTGATGAAAATTTCCAGAAAGTTTCTGGAAATTTTCCCTGTGTTACGGTCTACTGTTACGGTCCGTAACACAAGGTACGGTCCGTAACACGAAGGGACGGACCGTATCTTGGGACCGTATCCTGGAGTGAATTTCCAGTGAGGTTCTGGAAATTTCGTCAGTGTTACGGCTCACTGTTACGGCCTGTAACACGAGTTACGGTCCGTAACGTCACCGTAACGTAGACGAATTTTCCAGCGAACAGGCCTCAGTCAAATAGGCATAACTCTTTGTACAGATGTCCATTTAATCCCCATAATAGACCATTGGAAAGCTAGTTAATAGGGCTACAACTTTCAGCAAGGAAGTTCTTCCAGATTCACAACGGATCAAGTAGTTATCGCTGCCCGAAATAGGCCAATCAACCCACTAGAACTTTAATGATATGAACCTAGACTTAGTTCCAAGATGCGGGGTGTTACACTTCCATGGCTGTTTCAGGCCTAAGTTTTCTGGGGTTTTCATCCCATCCTCTGTTTTATCGATTACCAGGTTTAATTTGATTCAATTCACATTTTTATTCCTAAAATTAACCCTAATAAAGGTGTTACCCGAATCCCTTCAGGTGTTGAGGATGCCATGGTTGAAGTTGTGAACTCTTACCTCTCTTGTGCTACTCAATACAAATTTGAAGGGGTTTTAGGGGAAATTCCCTTAAGATTCTATGGTTGGGTACAAATTTAGGAGGGTTTCTATCCATTAATACGTTTGTTTACATTATTGTCCTATGATTGTACCTATTTTGATGACTAGTGTGCTATCTCTTAATTTTATGGAATATTTGGATAAATTCTAGTACAATATGGTTGTTTTCATGTTTGTATATGCTTAGGTGTAAAAAATTCTATTAGAATATAGTACATTTGGGCATATTTGCTGAGAAGGAACCTGTCCTTCAGGGGAATTTCGAATTTTTTTGAATGTTGGGTAATATTTAGGGGGGGGGGGGGGGTTCGATGGGGATATTCATTTTTTTCCCATTCCTATCCCTAAACCCTAATTTGATTGCTATAAATAGCAAGCCATATGGTTGTTTGAAGGAGTCACTTTTTTTTTCTGAAAATTTCCTAAGTTAATAACAACACTAAGTGTTCTAGCCTACAAAATACAATACATATACATTATATATAGAAGCATACCACTGATATACTAAGTATAACCCTTTACTAAAAACCATAATATATATATACTACTATCTACTTGATATATATATATAATGCATAAAATTTTGAAGGAGAGAGGGCTTATTATTAAGGTGTCAAGTGTTGGTATTTGAAGAAGTTGAATCAATACCCTCCATTTTGATCTTTAGATTGCCCCAATAAGAGGTAATTTCTTATTTCAAATCTTATTCTGTTTTGGTCCTGATCATTTGTTATTTAAGCTTGTTTGATATTCAAATATGCTATAAATGATTAGCTTAGTCTTATATGTTGCTATTCTGTTCTGTTTCCATTCTGAGAGGTGATAAACATAAGTTAAGTTTAAATCATGTTATGTCAAGTAGATACAATGCCTTGTTAGTTTAATAAAATGAGAAGAAATAGCTAAAATGGGGGGTTTTAGGCTCTTAAGTTTTAGTTTAAGGATAGCAAGTAGATGGTTATGATAAGCAGTCATAGTTGGTGATAAATTTGTATTTAAGCTATAATCTTAACTTCTCAGTTCTGTGTTCTGTAAAATATGGGGTTGTTGAGACTATAACATATAGCTGTTGGAAAATTACTTTTCAAAGTCTAAAAATGACTCACTTTGGCTTATTTGGTCACTCAACCATACATGGTTGTTAAATTAGTTAGATATGATCATTACTAGTTACTTAAGTTCGTTTTAGAGTAGTATACTTGCTTGATATGTTGAAAACTATCTTTAGTTAGTAAGTCTTCCTTTAAAATGGGTTATGAAGCTGTCTGTTAAACTTGAATGAAGTTTTTTCCAAAAAAAAAAAAACATCTTGAAATTACTTCTTTTCGTTTTAATTTGTGGTCTGTTACCTCTTCTATTGTCAAACTAAAAAATGGTACACCCTAGTGTCTAGTGCTTGATAGTTTGATTTGGGCTGACATACTCATAGCGTTTTTCTGTGGAAATGACCTGAAGTCATCACTATAATCTAGCTTTGGTTAATTTGAAGTCTTGAAAGCCTCCTTAAGTGTTTATATTATCCTAAATTAAAATTGATTAGCTTTGACTATGTTTGCTATCTTGTTTGAGTAGTTTAATAGGAATAAAAATGGAACTTGGTATCTGTCTCATAAAATTATTGAAACCTATGAGTTGTTATGAGTGGATGACTAAAGATTGAGGTCTGTATTTGCTAAAAAATGAGTTTTTATCAGCCTATGGGGATTTATGTTTTGCCTCATCTGAGATTTGCATAAGTTAGAATTTGAAAATGGCTTTAAAAGTGCAGAGTTTTCTTTGAAATGCAACTCTGTCCCTCTTTTATTCAAAAATAGGATAAAATATGAACTTGTTTAGACTTCCTGTACAATCTGCTAGGTGTTTTTGCATCTATTGCATCTTCATGGTCTAGGATAGAGGTCACGCACCATCTAAGTTCCTTGTCTTAAACTTTCTGCTATTTAGTATGATTCCTATGGAAAATTTCCTAACCATGTGACTAAAAAATAGAAACTTGCTTTGAAAATCAACTATCTAGACCAAACTATGTTTATCTAGGTGTTGTTTGAGGACAACCGTGATCCATTTTTAGATGATAATTTCCTTTGAGTGTTATTATTTGCTTCAATTTATAATTGGACACCCCACATAACTTGTTTTGTGGAGATTAAGGATTAAGTTGTGAAATGAACCTGTTTTGGACCCTAGGATACTGAACTGTGATGATTAGACACCTTGGAACTTGTAGCTCTGATTGTTTCATCCTAAGTCTAAAAATCAGAGACCAAATGAGGCCTATTAATGCTAAGAGCTTTTAAAATATGCTTTAACTTCTTACTTTTGTCATTTGATTTCAAGACTGTAGGGGAAGGATTCAGTTTCTTGACTAAAAAATAGACTAATGAATCTAGAGAAAGGATTAGTGTTATTGGTGATTTTATCCTATTCCTACACTATGTCCTATTTGCAAATTGATTGTAGTGACCATAGTAGTTGCCATTTGCGTCTTACACTGATATTGCTTATAGTTTATTCAATCCCTTTGCTTGACATGACTACTTAGTAGATTAAAATGAATCTTAAAACTGAAACCATACTTAGGTGATCCTATTTGCTTGATTTACTTATAATGTTTAGTTACCTAGCTTTGACTGTTTATTTGAATCAAGTATTGCTCACCGAACCATTTCTTGCACCTAGGATAGTGCCATGAAACATCTTGTCTCAGTTTTTCTTTTAGAATTCCTGAAACTTGTCGTTCTTCCTACTTGAAGTTCCTTTGCACCTCCGATTTGCTTGTGAATTACAGACCATTTGTCTTATCTCTTGTTGGTTATTTATTTGCAATGTTCATGTTGTTTGGTCACCTGTGACCTGTATTTTGTACTTGTATTGTCTATGGACTACTTGGTTCTCTTTACTTGATATAATCAACTAATAAACTTGGTGTAGGGAATCTAAACTAGGAACTAAGGCTACTTAAAAGATTAAGAGTGATACTTGCTTCTGTGACGCATCCCTCCCTCTTGTCATTGCTCGTGAAATCTGAATTGTCCCACTGTTAAACCATGTTACACTTGGCATTTCATTCCCAACTTAGTATAGCATTCATGCACTCATTATGATTTTCACAGGTTCCTACTCATATATATGGTTCTTTTATGCAAGTTCTATAAATAGAACAAGCTTATGGTGTCCTAGAAAACTCTACTATCAGTCTGTTAAACTTGCCATTTGCTGAGGTCAATTTGAAGAACTAAAAATGGCTAAAGTTGATTACAGCTAAACTTGATTTGAACCTGGAATGCTTGTTAAACCTACTGACCTGTTTATGTAGTATTTGGAACTGTTTTAAGTTTAGAACTAGTTTGAAATGTCTTGAAACTCTATTGTTAAGTCTGTCTTGATTATTCTGTATGTTTTCTTAGAACCATGCTTGATTCCACATTTGTGAATGAACTTGCCTAGTTTAGGACTAAATTTGTAGACCCTGGTATATTTACTTGTCATCACCCTTGAATCCCAAAGAATAGGCTAAGTTTGAATTGAAAATCTTGTTTGTGAACTGTGTTTGTGGAAACTGTGTATCAACCTCCTAAAACTGGAACTTTGAAAAGCTATTTGACTAAATGTTGCTTTACTATTAGCCTAGACTAATCATGAATTTTCAGTGATAAATTGACTTCAAAATTTATTTTCTCCCTGCATTAAGGTCGGGACATGGTCTCTTATGCATTTCCCTTGGTTTAAAATGTTTATTCTTTTCATGTTTAGTGGCTGGAATACTATTTGATTAGCTTTGCTTAAAACCTGTTATTCTAGATCACAACTTTAAATTGCCTATATGCTTGATTGCTTGATAAAATCTTGATGCGCTTGAACCTGGAAAATCTGGGAAATGTTTTAGGAACTTTGAGTTTCTTTGGGAAGTTAAAGGAGGTTTTAGTAGAGTGGATATAGAGAAGCTTAGTGTATAAGAGTTGAATGTGGAGGGTATGCCCCCTTTGGGAGGGTTTTGCTCTCCCATTTGTATGGTATATCACTATGTATATCTAGGTAAATTATAGTCTTGAAACTTAGAGAATTTTGGGATAAAAAATGTTCCTGGGCATGTTTACTGTTTCAGCCGATATTTTAAAGGAATTCCCCCTTTTTTGCATAAATTGCCCCTCCCTATTTGTTTAAAAACAATGGGCCTAGCCCAATTTTGTTGTAATTTAATTGTTGGCATTGTAACTTAATTCATGTCTCTAAGTCAAATACTAATACAAAATATTCTCATTTATTTGTAAACCCCGAATTCGTTAGTGAGCCCCAAAGAAGCCCACTAACGTATCTAGATCGAGTCAAACGAATCCGAAGCAAAATGGAGCATATGTATGGACTTAGGAACAAACTTGCATAATACATTGGTTTGGCTTGGTGGGCCCAAAATCCCTACTCTTTACTTTATGCAATTTAAATTCATATTTGCGCCTTTAAATTCGAGATATTGGAACCCTTATACAATTGTCACATAATTTAGAGTTGCCAAGTTGATTTAAAAAAAAAAAAAAAACTAATTCGAACTTGTGTAAAAATTAGATAAAAATGGACTGAAACTGTTTTGGACTTAAAACGTTGTATTTGGAAAACCTGCTGGACTAAATTAACATTATTGAAACTTTGTGGATTGAGACTGCCTGGGACCATTTCGGACTGTTTAAAACTTATGGACCGATCCTGGATGTTTTGAATCTTGTGTAAATGCGTATAAAACTTGTACAAAAATGGATTAAAATCTGGCTAAGTATAAAATATAATTAGTTGACTAAAAACTAAATGACTTAGTATAATCATATATATATATATATATATATGACAGTATAATAGTATGCCTAAAACTATTTTTCATAAAACTACTTTCATAAACTTAAAATTCTTCTTTTTCAAGACTTTTTTGGGTGGACTTACGTGGAGTCCTACCTAGGCTAAGTTAGCCTAGGTGTTCAAGTCCAACACCCACACTCAATTTTGAGAAAAATAATACTTTAAAGATTTCTTTAAAAAAAATGTATTTCTTGCATGTGAATGACATCCTTTTATTGCGGAAATATAGATTTAAGCAATTTTTGTCGAAAAATGATTTATGATCATAAAACACACTATTAGAACCCGTAGGTGTTTAATACAGGGGTGCCTAACACCTTACCCGGGAGCTCACCAGAACCCTTACCTAGACTTTGGTAGATTAGGTTTCGTTTAAATAACTATTTTAAATGAACCCTTTTCGAACTGGTTTACCTAATTTCCTAAAAATTAGATGGCGACTCTAAAATGTATCCTTTAGAGCACCATTAAGTGATTGGCGAGTTTTTTCAAATTTCCCGGTACGATTCACAACCGTACTTCCCTGGGACACCTCCCTCTTTTACGAGGTATGTGCGAGCCGATTAAACTTAGAATTCCCAATGCCCGCTACAGACGCTGCGTTCATGCCCGCAGGTAGATAGGGAGACAGACCAGACCCCTAGGCTGCTTCATCAGTGATTGCACAGAGGTGCTCCATTTGATTCGGAGCTGCAGTTTAGTTGGTACTATTCTTTTGTTTACATACTTGGGCATGTCGGGGTCCTGTCCCAATTTTTTGATAATAGATACTCCATGTAGAGGCTCGTAGATATCTATACATAGCTATATATCCCATAACCTTATCGGTTTATATTTGTATATCATTTTTTGCAGTCTTGTTGGCTTGTGTATATGAGCATAATTAATGGCATTTATATAGATGCGCCTATGTTCGATGGAACTTGTGCCCTTTTGGTTCGCGGTAATTATAGGTTAGCCATGTGGCTGGCCAAGATATGATTATGAGAGTATGTTAAAGGTGCTGGGTAGGTTAGCTCCGGGTGCTCGTCATGGCCCTTCAGTTGGGTCGTGACAAAAGTGGTATCAAAGCAATTCGTCCTAGGGTGTGTCTACAAGCCGCGTCCAGCACTTTCAAGGTTCTTATGATTTTATTGATAAAAGTACTGCATGATGATGATGATAATGATGATAATGATCATGATGATGATGGTGATGCCATAATAGAAATCAGGGGTTTACCGACTTTATGTCACCCCGATAGAGTTGTAGTGCTTCCTTTGGGTACTCATGTATGTCATATATGTATATAGCTATTTTCTTACACCGAACTTATTGGGCCGGGTATGATATTTATTGTGCACACCACTGCAGTTGAGTATGAACAACACCGAGCCCTGTTACGGCTAGGAATGGACACCACCGAGCTCTGTTATGGCCGGGTATGGACACTACCGAGCCATGTTATGGTCGGGTATGGACATCATCGAGCCCTGCTATGGTCGAGTATGGACACCACCGAGCCCTGTTATGGCCGGGTATGGACACCATCGAGCCCAGTTATGGCCGGGTATGGGAGACACTGAGCCTATATGGCTGGGTACGGTATCATTATATGTCTATGTATGGAATGTGTCCTTTAGAGAAATGATAAGTATGCATGATAATCATCTTAAAAAAGTATAAATTGTTCTCTTTTTCTTATGTTATCTTCATGCTTTCATCATGTTGCTATTCATGCCTTACATACTTTGTACATTGTTCGTACTGATGTCCTTTTATTTCTGGACGCTGCGTTCATACCCGCAGGTAGATAGGAAGAGAGGCCAGACCCTTAGGCTGCTTCATCAGTGATTGCATAGAGGTGCTTCATTTGATCCGGAGCTACAATTTAGTTGGTACTATTCTTTTGTGTACATACTTAGGCATGGCGGGGTCCTGCCCCGGCTTTATGATATTACATACTCCATATAGAGGCTCGTAGATAGATGTACATAGCTAGATATCCCATTACCTTATCGGTTTATATTTTTTATATCTTTTTTAGTAGTCTTGTCGGCTTGTATATATAGGCATAGTTAATGATGTTAATATAGATGCGCCTATGTTCGATGGAACTTGTGCCTTTTTGATTCGTGGTAATTATGAGTTAGCCATGTGGCTCACTTAGATATGATTATGAGAGTATGTTAAGAGGTGCTCCGTAGGTTAGCTCCGGGTGCCCATCATGGCCCTTCGGTTAGGTCGTGATAAAAGTGGTATCAGAGCAGTTTGTCCAAGGGTGTGTCTACGGATCGTGTCCATTAGAGTCTCGTTTATGGGTTTGAAGCGCGCCACACTTATAGATGTAGATGAGGGCGAGTCTCAGAATCAGGTTCCATCTCGGTCCTCACATACTCAACCCATTTCAGAGGAGCACGGAAGATCCTCAGCTCCAGCTCCAACACCCTCTGTTTATCCACCAGATGCCTCAGGCCAGGAGATGAGAGAGGCCACCCGTTTGCTGACCCAGTTAGTCCCCGCACAGGCCCAGCGGTAAGGTACGGGGCATGGTGATAGAGCAGTCAGTGCCAAAGCCCGTGATTTCATTAGTTTCAACCCTCCCGAAATCTTTAGGGCAAAACCGAATGAGGACCAACAGAGCTTTATAGATGGAATGTTGAGAACATTAAGGGTAATACATGCTTCAGATGTTAGGTCGGTAGAGTTGGCCTCCTATAGATTACGGGATGTTGCGGTTCATTAGTATGTTGTTTGGATGTCTTCTGGAGAAGTTAATGTACCTCCACCGATATGGCAAGAGTTTGTTGATGCTTTTCTCAAACACTATTTGCCGCCAGAGGTCCGACGGGCCAGAGCTGATAGATTCTTTAATTTTAGATAAGGGAATATAAGTACCCTAGAGTATACTCTTCATTTTAATTCTTTGGCCATGTATGCTCTAGGCATGGTAGCTGACATGGGGGATTGCATGCATCATTTTGTGAATGGTTTTGGGCCACATTTGATTGATGACTTTTTGACGGCCTCAGTTCAAGAGGGTATGGATATTCCTCACATTCAGGCCCATGCTCAAAATTTGGGAGAGCGGCAACAACAGCGAAGGAGTGAGCGTGAGCATGATAAGGGTTATAATCAGAGGGCTAGATCCTTAGGTCCTGTCAGTGAGTTTAGAGGGGTCAGAGGCAGCAGCATTCTAGGCACTCAGGCCATTCAGCGACTAGTGCTCCTCCACAATTTGCTGGCTAGAGATTTGATAGACCTATTTTGTCACGACCGAGCTAGGGGCTGCGACGGGTACCCGGGGTTAGCCACCGAGCACCACTCGTTCTATTGCTCATTTTACTCATTTTACTCATTTTATGCTCTTTTATCACATTTATACTCAAATCATAGGAAAATCATATTTCATATGGAAACATAAGTACGGATATATATATATATATATATATATATATATATATATATATATATATATATATATATATATATATATATATATATATATATATATATATATATATGTATGTATATATATACGCCTCTTGGCTATCAAAATAATATATACACATGATAGCATCTTGTGAGACCATCTAACCCACACTACGCATCTACGAGCCTCTACTAGAGTACTGAACATAAGGACGGGACAAGACCCCGTCATGCCCAAAAATATATATACACGAAAGGATAATCATAAGCACCTCTGGAACGAAGGAGTGCTTTCAATCAGCTGACAGTTACTACGGATCTGGGTCGAGCTCGCCTCCCTATCTACCTGTGGGCATGAACACAACGTCCAAAGAAAACGGACGTCAGTGCGAATATTGTACTGAATATGAGAGGCATAAACAATAAAATAAGACAACGATATAAAAGAAATATCCATATGAAACATTTGTACCTAGCTACCAATTATAAAAGAGATAATGCATACTGTCTTACTCATACTCATCATCATATCATACATGCATAAATGTATAAGTATAAGCTGCCCGTCCATGTAGGAACGGTGTAATAATAGGTAACATGCGTCCAGGTCTCCCGCGTCCGGGGTATAAGCTGCCCACTATAGTGGTGTGTATATCTGCCCGACCATATAGGTACGGTGTAATATCATCATTATATGCTCATCATAATATGCTTATCATAGTACATGCATAAAGCTCAAGAACAACTCTACTCTATCGGGGTGACGTAAGGTCGTGATCCCCCGATTTCGTTATGGAACAATCATTGACATCCTGCCTCACCTTGAAGGAATTAGCATATAAGGTGAGTGTGAGCAATAAATGGCATCATGAACATCATGGGATCATCACGTCATACATATTAGAATCTCTATTCTTTACTCATTACCTTGTGTAGCTAATTATGGACATAGACTCATATTTTCCAGAACTTAAGGGATTCGCGGATAAGAAAGAGAGTCATGCTATAAGATTCATGCCATAGAAAGAAAAGGACTAGCCTCACATACCTTTTCCATTTAATTGGCTTAGCGTTCGCTTGTTTTCCTTCAATGTCACGTCTCCACCTTCAAGAGGGAATTCACACTATCGTTAGTTAATCGATTATAAGAGCGTTCTACTATTTCTAAGGAAAATTGGGCAGCATTTCCTTTGTTTCTACTACTTTTCCCATGTTTCATTCCACTACCAAACATTCACAACAACACTCACAATATCGCATCAACAATTGTCATTTAGCTACTTTTACCACATTCCACCATTTTTCTCCAATTTCTCTACACTTATGGGTTTTAGCTCATCATCACATTTTCTCATACATCACACCTATTTCATGGTCTACACGTCATTTATAACATATTTATACTCCCAACTCATCAACATTCATAATTCAATCCGACTACCATTCAACTATGGCACTATTCACATTTTATGACCCATTTACTACACTCTTCTATAATCCCAGTGTTTCAACGTATAAATACTTCAATCATCATGATAAATTCATAAAACTTACCTTAGATGTGGTAGGAACAAGCCTTGAGTAGCAATACTCTTCTATACCAAAAACCCTACTTCACTTCCTTTGCAATTTCTTGGTGTAGATGAACTTTGATGAGTTTCACACTCTTGATTTCATGTATTTGGTGTTGTTGATCTTGATTTTCCTTTGATTCTCTGGTGGGTGAATATTAGAGAGTATTCTAGATGTTTCTTGAAGTGTGGAGTGAAAATGAAATAAATGGAATGAAAAAGGGTCCCTTATACTTAACTTAAAATCTATTTTTTATGAACAGTAGTCGAGGTGCACAGTGGCCGTAAACCCAGTTTACGGGTCGTATTCTAGTTTACGGTCCGTCTTTCACGACCGTATTTAAGCATAACAGAACCAGAAAGGTTTGCTGGAGGTCATGGTGGTTTACGGTCACAGTTTACGGGCCGTATTTCGATTTACGGTCCGTATTCTGAATCGTATTTAACCATTTAGACATTTGGCAGAAAGTTGAAGTTTTGGAATGTTGAAAGACGATAGCAGTTTACGGTCCGTAAACCACTTTATGGGCCGTATTCTATTTTACGACCAACTGGGCCGAAGTGCAAATTTGCAACTTTCACATTTTCAATACTCATAAGTAGTCATCCCCTTCTTAGTAAAACATCATACACTCATAATCTCTTCGTTG
This sequence comes from Lycium barbarum, assembly GCF_019175385.1. NCBI lineage: Eukaryota > Viridiplantae > Streptophyta > Magnoliopsida > Solanales > Solanaceae > Lycium > Lycium barbarum. The sequence continues at coordinate 83,258,544 of NC_083338.1, read as the reverse complement.
GTCTATTCATTGTACGTTCACGGAGAAATTTCCGAGGTGTAACATATTTACTTCGGACCATGTCAGATTTTCAAGGCTTCGGGTTCTCAATATAGGGGTAATTCAGGCCAAATGAGGTTGCCTTTACCACGGTGTACTCAGTGTGGTAAACTAAATTGGGGAAGTGTCGATTAGGTTCAAATATTTTTTGCCCCTTCGGTCTGTCAGGCCATATTATGCGTGACTGTCAATCGAGAGGTGGTAGAGGTATGGTCCAGCTTATAAGATCAGCAGCTGATTCTTAATCATTTGTACGCCCTCCGTGGAAAATCTTATAGACACCAGTAAGTCATGGTAGAGGTAGAGGAGGAGCATCCAGTTCGAGTAGTCCTCAGCTTCGTATCTATGCACTGGCTGGATAACAGGATCTTGAGTCTTTCCCTGAAGTTGTCACAGGTATATTATCAATATCCTCTCATGACGTATATGCATTGATTGATCTAGGTTCTACAGTATCATATGTTACTCCTTATATTGCTAGTCGATTTGGGGTGAAACCTGAGCCAATTAAACCTTTCGAAGTGTCTACACCCTTTGGTGACCTAGTGATCGCTAATCAGGTATATAGAAATTGTGTGGTTATAGTCTGTGACCATCGCACAATGGCAGATTTAATTGAGTTGACTATGGTAGATTTTGATGTTATTATGGGCATGGATTGGCTGGCTTCTTCTTATACCAATGTTGATTGTAGAACAAAAATGGTTCATTTTCAGTTTCTGAGAGAACCAGTTTTAGAGTGGCAGGGTGATACAGCGTCTCCGAAAGGTAGGTTTATTTCCTATCTCAAGGCAAGGAAGATGATTGATAAAAGTTATATTTATCATTTAGTCCGGGTTTAGGATATAGAAGCAAAGTCGCCAACCCTTCTATCTCTGTAGTGAATGAGTTTCCATATGTGTTTTTGGATGAGCTTCCAAGCCTCCCACCAGAGCGAGAAATTTATTTTGCCATTGATGTGCTACTGGATACTAAGTCAATATCTATTCCTCCTTATAGGATTGCTCCTGTAGAGTTGAAGGAGCAATTGAAGGATTTGCTTGAGAAAGGCTTTATTAGGCCTATTTCATTACCGTATGGAGCACCTGGGTTATTTGTAAGAAAGATAGATGGATCCTTGCGAATGTGTATTGATTACAGACAACTTAATAAGGTGACGATCAAGAATAAATATTCGCTCCCAAGAATTGATGATTTATTTGATCAGATTCAGGGTGCCAAATGGTTCTTAAAAATAGACTTGAGATCAGGGTACAATCAGGTGAGAGTTAGGGAGAAAGATATTCCTAAGATGGCCTTCAGAACCCAATATAGTCATTTTGAATTTCGGGTAATGTCGTTCGGATTGACAAATGCACCGGCGGTGTTCATGGATTTGATGAACAATGTGTTCAGGCCTTTCCTAGATTTGTCTGCGATTGTGTTTATTTACAATATCTAGTATACTCTCGATCTGAGGCAGAACATGCAGATCATTTATGTGCTGTCCTTAGAGTTCTTCAGGCTCAGGATCTATATGCAAAATTTTCAAAATGTGAGTTCTGATTGAATTCTGTGACTTTTCTGCGGCATATTATTTCAGCTGATGGTATTTGGGTGGATACCCCAAAGATTGAAGCTGTGAAGATGTGGCCAAGGCCTATAATACCTATGGAGGTTCGTAGTTTCCTGGGCTCTGCAGGTTATTATCGAAGATTTGTAGAGGGATTTTCTTCTATTTTTGCAACACTGATGAAGCTGATTCAGAATTCAGCTAAATTTCAATGGACGGATTCTTGTGAGCGCAGTTTTTAAGAGCTAAAGGATAGATTGACTTCGGCCCCGGTTATGACACATCCAAAAGGATCGGAGGGCTACGTTGTTTATTGTGATGCCTCAGGCATTAGGTTAGGTTTTATGTTGATGCAGCATTGTAAAGTTATTGCTTATGTCTTAAGGCAGTTGCGAAAACATGAGAAAAACTATCCAAACCATGATCTAGAGTTAGCTGTTGTGATTCATGCATTGAAGATGTGGAGGCATTATTTGTATGGTGTTCATGTTGATATTTATACAGACCATAAGAGTCTTCAGTATATTTTCAAACAGAAAGAGTTGAATTTACGACAAAGGCGACAGTTGGAGTTGTTGAAAGATTATGATATAAGCATTCTATATCATCCCGGAAAAGCAAACATCGTAGTTGATGCCCTTAGTCGTAGATCTATGGGTAGCTTATGTGATATTCGGCCAGGGAAGAGAGAGTTAGCTCGTGAGATTCAGCAGTTAGCTAGCCTAGAAGTTCGATTAATGGACTCGGGCAATATGAGAGTTACCATTCAGAATTCAGCTGTTTCGTCTTTGGTAGTTAAGGTGAATTTCATTACAGACTTGCCTCATTCTCAGCGTAAGTACGATTCTATATGGATAATTGTGGATAGACTTCCAAAGTCACTTATTTTATACTTGTCAAAACTACATACTCAGCTAAATATTATGCAAAGTTTTATATAAAAGAGATAGTACGCCGCCATGGTGTTCCACTATCCATTATTTCAGATAGAGGAGCACAGTTTACAGCAAATTTATGGAAGTCCTTCCAAGAAGGTTTGGGGACTCAGATGAGTTTTAGCACACCATTTCATCCACAGACTGATGAACAAACTGAACATACCATTCGGACTCTCGAGGATATGCTACGGGCATGTGTGTTAGATTTTGGAGGTAGTTGGGATGATCACATACCGTTTATTGAGTTCGCTTATAACAACAGTTATCATTCCAGTATTCAAATGGCCCCGTATGAGGCTTTATATGGGCGCAAGTGTAGATCACCAATTAGGTGGTTCGAAGTAGGAGATACTAAGTTAATAGGGCTAGACTTGATCTAGCAAACCATAGAAAAGGTCAAGCTTATTCAGGATCGATTATTGGCAGCTCAGAGACGTCAGAAATCTTATGCAGATAATCGCCGATGAGACTTAGAGTTCCAAGTTAATGACTGGGTATTCTTGAAGGTGTCGCCGATGAAGGGCGTCATGAGATTTGGTAAAAAGGGTAAGCTTAGCCCTCGGTATACTGGGCCTTACAAGATTGTATGCAAGGTAGGCCAGGTGGCGTATGAGTTAGATCTACCTTCAGACTTAGAGTCAATCCACCCAGTTTTCCATGTATCAATGCTTTGCAAGTGCATTAGAGATCCTTCCAGAATTGTACCTGTGGATGATGTCCAGGTCACTGAGCAATTATCTTACAAAGAAATTCCCATTGCGATTTTAGATAAACAAGTTCGGAGACTCAGAACTAAAGATGTAGCTTCAGTTAAAGTTCTATGGAGAAATAATAATAGAGAAGAAATGACATTGGAAGCTGAGAAAGATATGAAGTCTAGGTATCCATAACTATTTCCACTCCCAGAGGAGGTTCAGGGAGAGCCACCATTGTCTTCAGGTACGTAATGCTTTCTTTTGATGATTTATTTGTCGTGTGTGGCCATTATTGTTATTATTGTTGTAGCCCTATGAGGTATTGTATATTTTGGGTTGTTGCAATAGGATGGTAGTGGCATAATTAAAGGGGAAACTCTAGCGAAATTTTCGTAGAATCCCTAAGAGACTAACATTCGAGGACGAATGTTCTTAAGGGGGGAAGAATATTACACCTTGGAAATTTCGAGTCATTTGCATTATACATTTCATAGAATTACCTTGATGGGGAAGCTATAGGGCCCCTTATATGGTTAATGAGGTTTTATACAAGTGCCAAGAAGGTTCCATAAGGATTGTAGGTCAAACAAATCGAAAAGAACACATTTTTGCGAAATCGGAGAAAATGGGGCAATATGCGGCCGCATACTCAATATGCTGGGCCGCTCATTGGCAGAAAACTCTCCATTTTGGCTGAGATTTCTGGCCACCACCACCCTATGTTGTGGAGGGAGTATGCGGGCCGCATACTCACCACAACACGGAGCGTGGGGGCAATTTTCAGCCTTTTTAAATCCCAAAGGACCCCACTTTTCACAATAACTTTCCACACTTCTTTCCCCACATTTCTAGATAGTTCTTGTGAGTTCTCCAACATTCAAAAACCTTTCATACCATTAAAAGGGAAGATCAAGCATCAAAACTTCAAGATAAATCCATGAAAGATGATGATTCCTGTTTCTCTCCAAAGTTGTGATAAACTTGGTCTTGAAGGAAGTTGCGTAGGGTGAAGTTCTTCTATTAAAAGGTATGTTATTCCTATTATTTATATGATTGAGTTGATGTACAGGTTAGTCACTCTTGGAAAGGAAAAGAATTAAGGTGGAGAAGTTATAAAGGGTTGAATTGAAGTTCATGACTATGGGGAGAACTTGAAAAAGGATTTTGGATTAATTTGAGACTAAATTAAATATAACTCCTTGAATATGGTATTGTGGATATTATTATGGTTGTTTGGGAGTTTTTTTATAATATGGTGGAAATCGATAAAATAGGGGAAGTGCTTCCCAAATTTCGTTAGCTCGTTAATTACACAAGTTTGGACTTAAGAGTGTTTTCAAGACTTAACATTAGTATGAATCCTCTTAAATGTAGATTTGTGGGCTTGGGAGGAGAACGTTAAGTAATTGCGGAGACGTAAAGGTATGTTAAGGCTAACCCTTTCTTTCCAAAGCATGATTTCCTATCACGACCCAACTAGAGAGTCATGACGGGCACCCGGAGTTATCCTATCGAGTACCTCTGAATATACACCTCATAATCATTTCTAGGTGGGCCATAAGCTAGCTCATATGCATCATACTCTGTAAGGACGGATATCGCAACATAATATAATGGCATGCTAATTATTATACGTCAATATTTACTGACAAAGCTACGAAACATCTAGATACATACATCGGTCTACGAGCCTTTATATATACAGAATACAAGAATCCATAAGGACGGGGTAGGACTACGCCGTGCCCAACTATGTACACAAAAGGGAAGTACCAATAAGCTGTAGGTCCGGGACATCTGAAGCCTTTCTGGAACTTTGCTGGTAAATCTCCTAAGGGGCGGATTTATCTACCTGTCCACCTATGGGCATGAACGCAGCATCCACAAGAAAGGGCGTCAGTACGAATAATGTACTAAGAGCCCGTTTGGATTGGCTTATAAGTTAGCTTATAAGCTGTTTTCAGCTTTTTTGAGTGTTTGGCTGGCCAGCTTAAAGTCATTTTATGCTTAAAATAAGCTCAAAAAAATAATTGGACCCATTTGACTTAGTTTATCTAAAGCAGCTTATAAGCTGAAAACAGCTTATAAGCCAAAAAACATAAGTTGGACTACCCCAACTTATTTTTTTCAGCTTATAAGCTGCAAACAGCTTTAAGCTGTAAGCCAATCCAAACGGGCTCTAAGTATGTAAGGCATGAATAATATCATAATAAGAGGCGTGAAACACAACACCAATTAAATAGACTTGTACATCTAATTGCCTCTTAAGGCGGATGTCATGCCTGCTAACTTTAACTTTATAAAACAATATTATAAATATATACAAGTAAACTGCCCGACCATATAGGTACGGTGTCATGCTGCCCGACCGTTTAGGCACGGTGTTATCATCATTAGCCCGCGTCCGTGGCGTAAGTAGCCCACTGCAGTGGTGTGTCCGCCCGGCCTCCTATAAGGCGGTGCAGTGTTGTACTGCCCGGCCATGTAGGCATGGTGTTATTAAAATACATACATAATTATAAAGCATGCATGAGAGCCCAACTGAAAACTACAACTCTATCGGAGTGACGTAAGGTCGGAAACCTCCGATTTCTATTATGGAATAATCATCATCACTATATCTCGCCTCGAACGAACAATTCATGAGGTGAGATCAACAACAATGAGAAACTCAAGAAAATCATGAAATAAACTCGATAATCTCATAAGTGCATTAAACTCATAGCTTTGGAACTTCTAGAAATAGAATCATCACCATCATTATCTTCATAAAAACATTCTCGTCTTTTACTTCATAAGAAACTCTTGGAATCATGAATCTCTAACTTCTGCGGATAAGGACATTATGAAAAACATCTCATCTTCATCATTACCATATTACACATCTTACCTCTTTCTCATACGAAGCTCTTAAGAGTCTTTGACTTTCAACATTTGGGGTGTAATAAGGTCATGGAAGTATAGAGAGAAAATCATAATGTAGGAGTCATGCCTTTGAAAGAAAGGGACTAGCCTTAACATACCTGATTGACCTCCTACGAATTAACGCTTATTCTCCCGAACTTATAAATCTACATTCAAGAGAAAGTAGACTACCGTTAGACTTATCGTCATATGCCTATCTCATGTCTTTAAATCAAACTCCTTTAGAATCTGCCAAAATTCGGGCAGCATCTCCCCTGTTTCTATGCCTAGCCCGAAATCATAATTTCATCAACCAAACAACACTACAACCACAAAAACACCAATAACATCATCCTTAATACCAAAATACTCCATAAAACATCCCACATGATGTTTATCCAATTTTTCAACCATCCAATTGTTCAACCAACCAATTTATTATTCAACTATTTAATAACTTTATTCCCATAATTAAACCTAAATTAATACCAAAAAGGAAGATTCATACCTTTCTCCCGCTAAAACCTCGATATCTTCAATATTCACCTTGAATGTCTAGCAAAGATTCACTGTAATACGATATTACAATCGCAACTATACGCTGTCTGAATAGGAATTTGGGAATTATACTTGATTTGGGCTTAAAATTTGGTCTTGGGAATTAGGAAGAGTTTTCCAGAATTTTGGAGAGAGTTTAGGATGTTGGATGAGGAAATAAGGGGATAAGCCCCATTTTATGAGGTTCTGGGGTCTGCCTGGACAGACATAAAAATTGCCCAGTGCATTCGCGTGGGTTTTGGGCTCGTTCGCGCAGGCTTATTTTTCTGCCTGCGCGTTCGTTCAGTAAAAAGGTCATAACTCCTGATCCCGATATTTTATCAGGGCCCACGACCTATGATTGGAAAGCTAATTCAATCATCTACAATTTCATGTATGGTGTGTTTCCAAATTCGATGTTTTGGCCTCTTTAAGTCAGATTACTCGAAAACATATCCTTAAATCATCCTTTTGGAGGGCTTATGCCCATATTTGGCTTAAGGGTCCTTCTTAAGACATGCTCAACTTCCCATGTACTACTCATATAACTTTTCATATGTCCTTTATAAAACCCCGACATGTGGGCTTACAGTTACGAGGGCTACTCATCAAGTAACGTATTAACTGATTTACACCACACGGTCTCCAAATATCATATATATGTTATTATTATACTCATATAATATAATCTTCATCCCCAATCCTGGTATAACCTTACTCTCCCTTGAATTCATACTAAGCCGTCTACAGTCTTAGTAGCGCAAAAAATTTTGGGGTATCATATCCTTCCCCTCTTTGGCATTTCTATGAAAATTTTATCAGAGTTTCCTTTGTAATTGTACCACTACAATCCTGTCACAACAACCCAAAATATGCAATGTCTCACAGGGCTGCAACATCAATATCCATATTGGCCACACGCGACCAAGACATCATTCAAAGAAGCATAACATACCTGAGACTCATATTTTCCTCGGTTTCCCAAGTCATTTCTTCCCTATTATTGTTTCTCTACAGGACTTAAACTGAGGCTACGTCCTTGGTTCTAAGTCGTCGAACTTGCCTTTCCAGAATGGAAATGGGTACCTCTTCATAGGACAACTTCCCAGTAACCTGGACATCGTCTACAGGCACAATTTTGGAAGGATATCCAACACACTTGTGAAGCATGGACACGTGAAACACTGGGTGGCCTACCTTGCGCACAACCTTATAAGGCCCAATATACCGGGGACTAAGCTTCCCCTTCTTTTCGAATCTCATCACGCCTTTCATCCGCGATACTTTCAAGAATACCCAATCGTTAACGTTGAATTCCAAGATTCGCCGCAATTTTCCGCACAGGATTTCTGACAACTTTGAGCTGTTAGTAGTCGATCTTGAATAAGCTTAACCTTCTCTACCGCTTGCTGGATTAGATCTGGGCCTACTAACTTTATCTCTCCCACTTCGAACCATCCAATAGGTGATCTACACTTCCTCCCGTATAGAGCTTCATATGGGGTCATTTGAATACTGGAGTGATAGCTATTGTTATACGTAAATTTGATGAGTGGCCAATGGTCATCCCAGCTACCTCCAAAATCAAACACACAGGCTCTTAGCATATCTTCAAGGGTCTGGATAGTGCGCTCAGCCTGCCCATCAGTCCGCGGATGAAATGATGTACTAAGCTTCACTTTTGTTCTGAAACCTTCTTAGAAGGACCTCCAAAAATTAGCTATAAATTGTGCTCCTCTATCAGTAATAATGGACGTTGGAACACCGTGAAGTCGCACTATCTCTTTGATATATAACTTTGCATAATCTTCTGCTGAATACATAGTTCTAACTGGCAGGAAATGAGCTGATTTTTTTAGTCTATCCACAATCACACATATGGAGTCATAATTACAATGGAACGGGGCAAGCCTGTAATGAAGTCCATATTAATCGCCTCCCATTTCCACGTTGGAATCTCTATAGCTTGCAGTAATCCTCCGGGCTTCTGATGCTCCGTCTTGACCTGTTGGCAATTAGGGCATTGGGCTACAAACTCTGCTATGTCTTTCTTTATTCCATCCTACCAATATACAGACTTAAGATCATGGTACATCTTTGCTGCTCCTGGATAGATGGAATAACGGGAATAATGGGCTTCTTCCAGAATCTGATATCGTAGTCCTGCAATATCAGGAACACATAATTTGCCTTGATACTTAAGAACTCCATCTGCAGGAACCTTAAATGGCGACTTCTCCTTCTGAGGAAACACGTCTCTATAATGAACTAACATGGGGTTCTCATATTGACTCTTCTTTACCTCTTCTACTAAAGATGACACCGTTAGGTTCTGGACGGTGACTCCCGCATTTCCCAAATCCATTATGCTCCTAGGATGGCTAGCTACCGAAGCTCGCAAATCAACTCCTTCTTCCCCAGTTGAACATCACTTAAACTACCCATGGACTTGCGGCTAAGAGCATCGGCTATTGAATTTGCCTTTCCTGAATGGTACAAGATACTCACATCATAATCTTTTAATAGCTCCAACCACTGCCTTTGCCGCAAGTTTAATTCCTTCTGTTTGAAAATGTATTGGAGACTCTTATGATCTGTATAAATGTCCACATGAACACCATATGAATAATGCCTCCACATCTTCAGTGCATTAATAACCGCGGCCAATTCTAGGTTATGAGTCGGGTAGTTTTTCTCGTGTTTCCGCAGTTGCCTTGAAGCATAGGCAATAACTATACTATGTTGCATCAGCACACAGCCTAGCCCAACACCCGAAGCATCACAATAAATAACATAGCCATCCGATCCCTCTGGAAGTGTTAGGATTGGGGCTGAAGTCAACCTATCCTTCAACTCCTGAAAACTCCGCTCGCACGCGTCTGTCCATTGGAATTTAGCCGATTTTTTAATCAACTTTGTCAGTGGCGCTGAAATAGAAGAAAACCCTTCTACAAATCTCCTATAGTAACCGGGTAACCCCAAGAAACTACGAACCTCCGTAGGCGTTGTAGGCCTCAGCCAATCCTTCACAGCTTCAATCTTCTGGGTATCTTCTCGAATACCGTCGGCCGAAATAATATGACACAGAAAAGTTACAAAATTTACCCAAAATTCACATTTTGAAAATTTGGCATATAGCTCCCAAGCCCGAAGAATTTCAAGGACAGTACATAGATGATATGCATGCTCTGCCTCCGATCGAGAATATACTAGAATATCATCAATGAACACAATTAAAAATAGGTCCAAGTAAGGCCTAAATACATTATTCATCAAATTCATGAATACCGCTGGGGCGTCAGTCAACCCAAATGACATCACCCAAAACTCATAATGACCATATATGGTTCGGAAGGCCGTTTTTGGGATGTTCTATTCCTTAACCCTCACTTGGTGGTATCCTGATCTTAGATCTATTTTTGAGAACCACTTGGCACCCTGCAACTAATCTAACAAATTATCAATCCTTGGAAGTGGGTATTTATTCTTTATTGTCACTTTGTTCAGTTATCTGTAATTAATACACATACACAAGGAACCATCTTTCTTCCTTACGAACAATACAGGCGCTCCCCATGGTGATGAACTGGGCCTAATAAAGCCCTTTTCAAGAAAATCCTTCAGTTGCGCCTTTAACTCCTTCAATTTTGCATGGGCCATTTGATAAGGGGGAATAGATATAGGCTTAGTATCCGGCAACACATCAATAGTAAACTCAATCTCCCGTTCTGGTGGAAGACCTTAGAGCTCATCTGGAAACACATCCGGAAACTCATTCACCACTGGGACAGATTAAAGAGTCGGTGGTTTTGCTTCTGTGTCTTGAACCCGGACTAAATAATAGATATAACCTTTAGCAATCATCTTTCTCGCTTTGAGATAGGAAATAAACCTACCTGTCAGGGACGCTGTATTACCTTTCCATTCCAACACTGGTTCTCCCGGGAACTGAAATCGAACCACCTTTGTTCTGCAATCAACGTTAGTGTAACAGGATGCTAACGAATCCATACCCATAATAATGTCAAAGTCTACCATTTTCAGCTCATGTAAATCAGCCATAGTATGGAAGTTGCAAACTACAACCACACAACTCCTACATACTCACTTAGCTACCACTGGTTCCCCTATCGGTGTAGACACCTAAAAGGGTTTGATTGGCTCAGGTTTCATCCCAATATTATTAGCAACATAAGGAGTGATATACGACAAAGTAGACCCAGATCAATTAATGCATACACATTATGAGAAGATACTGATAATATACCTGTGACAACGTCAGGGGAAGATTCAAGATCTTGCTGACCCGCCAGTGCATATATAGCATTTTGAGATCCGCTTATACCGGATGCTCCTCCCTTGCCTCTACCACGAGCTATCAGTGCCTGCAAACCTTGCCCTACAGGGCGCACGAATGACGAAGTACCCGCTACGATCCAGTGGGATGGGTTCTACCTCTGCCGGCCATCGATGGACAATCACGCATCATATGCCCATTGACCGCAGGCATAGCAAGCATCTGAACCTAGGCAGCACTGTCCCGAATGTAGCCTACCACACTGGTTGCACTATGGTAGGGGCGGCCTCATTTGATCGGATTCACCTCTATATTGGGAGCCCGAAATCCTGGAGCTCTGACCCAGTCCAGAATAAATAGGGCGACCAAATCTCTTGCCCGCAAACCGAGGGGGTCCACTAGTTGCTGATTGGCCTGTATGACTGGAATATTATTGCCTTTGGCTCCCTCTGAACTCGCTAGTGGTACCAAAAGATGTGGCCCTCTTACTGTGCCTCCTATCAGCATCACGCTCACTCCTTCGCGCCTGCTACTGTTCCTCCAAATTATGTGCATGGGCCTGAATACGGGCAATATCCATCCCGTCCTGGAGCGAAATTGTCAAGCACTCCTTAACCAAATGCGGGCATATTACGCTGCCTGAGATTTAAGAATTTATCGGCTCAAGCCTGTCAAACTTCTGGTGGAAGATAATGTTGGAGGTGTATTTTCCCTCCGCGAAGACCTCCAAGTATTATACCAGTGGACGGCTACATCCCGCAGTCTATAAGAAGCCAGTTCAATTGACTCGGTATCAGAAGCATGTATTATCTGTAGTGTCATCAGTATGTCGTCTATAAATCCCTGTGGGTCTTTATCTGGCTTCGACCCGTAGAATTCTAGAGGATTCAGGCTAATAAAATCGCGGGCTCTTGCACTCACCACTCTATCACCTTGGACCGCACCTTTCCGCTAAGCCTGAGCAGCAACTAATTGGGTCAGCAACTGAATAGCCTCGGTCATCTGCTGACCTGGGGCACCTGATGGTGCAACTGGAGGTACCAGAGCCGGGGCTGGAGCCCTTTCATGCTCCTCGATAGGGGTGGAGTAAGAGAGGCCCAATATGGAGCATCATTATGCGACTCACCCTCTTCTACCTCCACCGGTGGCTCCCGTTCAATCCTTCTTCCGGCCATCGTCTTTCCCTTTTGGGTCAGTGTAGCTTTCTTCTTCATAAGCATTGCTGAAATCATAACACACGATTAGGAAAAAGGGAATCCTGATAACATAGCTCTATCACACGATCTAAGATAAGAAAAAAGGTCAATTATTCCTAAAATGCCCTGCAGCCTCCTGTTTATAAGTGTGGCGCGCTTCACACCCATAAACAGGGCTCAACCGGACACGGCTCGTAGACACGCCCTAGGACGAACTGCTTTGATACCACTTTTTTCACGACCTAACTAGAGAGTCAGGACGGGCATCTGGAGTTACCCTACCGAGTACCTCGGAATATACACCTTATACTCATTTCTAGGTGGGCCATAACAAGCTCATATGCATCATACTCTTTAAGGACTGATACCACAACATAATATAATAGCATGCTACTATATAACTATCGACAACCATATCTATGAACATGAGTCACCAAGGTTTCCTAATTATTATACGTCAATATGTACTAACAATGCTACAAAACATCTAGACACATACATCAATCTACAAGCCTTTATATATATAGAATACAAGAATCCATAAGGACGGGACAGGACTACGTCGTGCCCAAGTATATACTCAAAAAGAAAATACCAATAAGCTGCAGCTCCGTCACAACTGGAGCTTTTCTAGAACTTCACTGGTAAAACTCCTAAGGGGCAGGTTCATCGATCCGTCCACCTGCGGGCATGAATGCAGCGTCCACAAGAAAGGACGTCAGTACGAATAATGTACTGAGTATGTAAGGCATGAATAATATCATAATAAGAGGCGTGAAACACAACATGAAGTAAAGAGATAGCCTGTACATCTGATTGCCTCTTGAGGTGGATGTCATGCATGCTAACTTTAACTTTCTAATACAATATTATAAATATATACAAGTAAACTGCCCGACCATATAGGTATGGTGTCATGCTGCCGGACCGTTTAGGCACGGTGTTATCATCATTAGCCCGCGTCCGGGGCGTAAGTAGCCCACTGCAGTGGTGTGTCTGTCCGGCCTCCTATAGGGCGGTGCAGTGTTGTACTGCCCGGCCATGTAGGCACGGTGTTATTAAAATACATACATAATTATAAAGCATGCATAAAAGCCCAACTGAAAACTACAACTCTATCGGAGTGACGTAAGGTCGGAAACCTCCGATTTATATTATGGAATAATCATCATCGCTATATCTCGCCTCGAACGAACAATTCATGAGGTGAGATCAACAACAATGAGAAACTCAAGAAAATCATGAAATAAACTCGATAATTTCATAAGAGTATTAAACTCATAGCTTTAGAACTTCTAGAAATAGAATCATCACCATCATTATCTTTATAAAAACATTCTCGTCTTTTACTTCATAAGAAACTCTTGGAATCATGAATCTCTAACTTCTGAGGATAAGGACATTATGAAAAACATCTCATCTTCATCATTACCATATAACACATCTTACCTCTTTCTCATAAGAAGCTCTTAAGAGTCTTTGTCTTTCAACATTTGGGGTGTAATAAGGTCATGGAAGTATAGAGAGAAAATCATAATATAGGAGTCATGCCTTTGAAAGAAAGGGACTAGCCTTAACATACCTGATTGCCCTCCTACGAATTAACGCTTATTCTCCCGAACTTATAAATCTACACTCAAGAGAAAGTATATTACTATTATATTTATCGTCATATGCTTATCTCAAGTCTTTATATCAAACTCCTTTAGAATCTGCCAAAATTCGGACAGTATCTCCCCTGTTTATATGTCTTGCCCGAAATCATAATTTCATTAACCAAACACCACAACAACCACAAAGACACCAATAACATCATCCTTAATACCAAAATACTCCATAAAACATCCCACATGATGTTTATCCAATTTTTAAACCAACAAATTCATTATTCAACTATTTAATAACTTTATTCCCACAATTAAACCTAAATTAATACCAAAAAGGAAGATTCATACCTTTATCTCGCTAACACCGCCATATCTTCAATATTCACCTTGAATTTCTAGACAAGATTCACTGTAATACGATATTACAATCGCAACTATACGCTATCTGAATAGGAATTTGGGAATTATACCTGATTTGGTCTTGGGAATTTTGGAGAGATTTTAGGATATTGGATGAGGAAATAAGGGGAAAATCCCCATTTTATAAGGTTCTGGGGTCTGCCTGGACCGACATAAAAATTTCCCAGCGCGTTCGCGTAGGTTTTGGGCGCGTTCGCGCAGGCTTAATTTTTCTGCCGGTGCGTTTGTTCAGCAAAAAGGTCATAAGTCTTGATCTAGCTATTATATGAAGGCCCTCGACCTATGGATGGAAAGCTAATTCAATTATCTACAACTTTCATGTTTGGTGTGTTTTCAAATTCCAAACCTATAATGAAGTTTGGGCCTCTTTAAGTCAGATCACCCGAAAACATATCTTTAAATCATCCTTTTGGAGGGCTTATCCCCGTATTTGGCTCAAGGGTCCTTCTTAAGACTTGCTCAACTTCCCATGTACTACTCATGTAACTTTTCATATGTCCTTTATAAAACTCCAGCATATGGGCTTACGGTTACGAGGCCTACTCATAAAGTAACGTATTAACTAATTTACACCACACGGTCTCCAAATGTCATATATATGTTATTATTATACTCACATAATATAATCTTCATCCCCAATCCTGGTATAACTTTACTCTACCTTGAATTCATACTAAGCCGTCTACAGTCTTGGTAACGTGAAAATTTTTGGAGTGTAACATTCCCTCATCGTGAATCCATCTAGATATCCATAATGTCCTATTTCCTAGGAAATGCTAGAAGCTCATGACTTTCAAGGTTCTTATGATTTTATTGATAAAATTTCTACGTGATAATGATGATAATAATGATGATGATGATGATGCTGATGCTATAATAGAAATCGGGGGTTTACCGACTTTATGTCACCCCGATAGAGTTTTAATGCTTCCTTTGTGTACTCATGTATGTCATATATGTCTATAGCTCTTTTCTGACACCAGCTTATATGCCGGGTATGATATTTATTGTGCACACCACTGCAGTTGGGTATGGACAACACCGAGCCCTGTTATGGCCGGGTATGGACACCACCGAGCCCTTTTATAATTGAGTATGGACACCACCGAGCCCTATTATGGCCGGGTATGGACACCACTGAACCCTATTATGGCTGGGTATGGACACCACCTAGCCCTGTTATGGCCGGGTATGGGAGACACCAAACCTATATGGCCGGGTACGGTATCATTATATGTATATGTATGAAATGTTTCCTTTTCCTTTAGAGAAATGTTAAGTATGCATGATAGTTGTTTTAAAAATGTATAAATTGTTCTCTTTTTCTTATGTTATCTTCATGCTTTCATCATGTTGCTATTCATGCCTTACATACTTAGTACATTATTCGTACTTGCGTCCTTTTATTTGTGGACGCTGCGTTCATGCCCGCAGGTAGACAGGGAGACAGACCAGACCCCTTGTCACACCCCGACTTTACTAGGGTGTGATGGGCACCCGACCCCATATCTGGAGCCGAGCGAACCCGCTGACTCTTATTACATAGATAAACTCTCGTATCAATTAAGAAATAAATAGATAGTAAACTCTCAATATTTTTTTTTTGGAAAGTATATCATCATATGGAACGCGAGACATGAAACGTAATAACATTTTGACTGGTGAAGCCGTCTACCAAGCTGACACTCTATACTCATGACTCTGTCTGCAAAGCCTCTAGCATTGAACAAGGACATCATAGCATAGTACGCTGACTCGGCTACACTCCAGGGCCAAGTTGAGCTCGCCAACTTCGCTGGAACACCTTCTATAATGACTTCGGCTCATCTGGGTGTACCTGCGCGGCATGAAACGCAGCCCCCGAAGAAGAGGGGTCAGTACGAGCAATGTACTGAGTATGTAAGGCATGAACGACAACACAATGAGAGGTACCAGTGGGGATAATCACAAAGGAATCATATGGCATCTCATAGAGTACATATCATGTCATATCATAGCATATCCTGTCGTATCATATCATAGCATGTCATATCATATCATAGGGAGACATATAGCATATCATAGGCTGACTGAGATACCTGTACATGTGAATGCCACTTAGGGCGGAAACCATGCATGCTTATTTAGTCATATCATATCATTGCACCGAACAAGTCGGCTCGCCCACATTGCGCCGAAATATGTCGGCTCGCCCATATATCCCGCGTCCGGGCATCCCGCGTCCGGGATGATAATGCCAGCTGACCAGGTGGCGATGAAACATGTTTCCCTTCCCCATGTCCCCATATACATGTATCCTTTCGCCCCTCCCATTTACATATATAGCATGCATGAGAGCCCAAGGAAAGTCATGTGTCTATCGGAGTGACGTAAGGTCGGTAACCTCCGATTGTATTATGGAATCATCTTGGTCGTCATGTCTCGCCTTGAAGGAACAATTATAAGGCGAGATTATCAATGAAGAATATCATCACGGGGAAACATGAAACAGGATTATAACATTTTATTTCATATACTTTGAAACCTTCAAATAGTCATTATCCAAAATAGCTTAACATTTCATATCGTCGTAGTCATGGTAAGAACATATCCTTGACATACTCGTCATATACACTTTATCATGTCTGGCATCATTATTATCGCCATAGTATCGTAGTCGTTGTTTTAATCATAAAAACTTTCAAAATCGTAAAGCTTGGATTTTGGAGAAAAATGAATATTTTGGAAAACATTTATAACTTTTAGAAAGGAAATCATGTTTTGAATTCATAACTTCTAGCTTTTGAAAACAAGGACGTTATGGGAGCATTTATAAGACTATATCATATGATTCATGCCATAGAAAGAAAGGGCTTAGCCTTACATACCTGCGCCGCGCCTTACTAGCTACGCTTATCGTCCAACTTGTTAATCTACATTCATAGGAGTTCACACATTCGTTAGATCCTTTGTCATATACTTGCCTTAACCTTTCAAACACATTCATTTATATTCTGCCGAAATTTCGGCAGCATCTCCCCTGTAAATACACCACCCCCGAGATTCTAACTCGGCCAAATTTAACAACAACAATCCGAGAATGGAACTCGGCCAAACCAACAACAATATTAGCAATTCATTCTAGCAACATTCCATCATTCAATTCAATTCAATTCAATTTAATTCACGTAATCTTTCCACGACTTAATCAACATATTACTTTGCCCGAAACACTCCAATTCAACAACAACCGTGTATGTCATCATCATTCATGTATGCTAACTTCAACAACAACCTTCATTCCTCATCACATAATCCATAACGACGACAACTAGAATGTCAAATAACATCGATTTACCTTAACTTACCAAAACGCCTATTATTTGACCATAACCACTTCTTACATATTTTCATGCATTTTCATCCATCTTTTCTATATATTACAACAACAAACAACATACTACATATAATTAATTTAATCCTCTCACACAACACAACACATGTACACGTCCAACACTACCCCATACGGCTACCATTCCAACATATTATATTCATGGTTTTTCATTCATTTTACGTTATGGATTTCACCACACAACAATTAAACTACCAAAATAAAATCAATTCATTACTTCTACACCACCACTACTACATTCGGCCATACCACCAACATTACAATTTCATAGATTTCATTCATTTCCACACTCCACAACATATACAACAATCAAATAACTTCAAATAAAATTTGTTCATCATGCTTGCACCAAAGGAACATGCACACGGCCATATCTTCCAACACACAACCTTTCATGGTTTTCATCCATTTTCATTCACCATAACACGTCCAAAACATCCATAAACATGTAAAGGAGGATTGAATCTTACCTTTTTCCATTCATCTTCACTCTCGGCTAGGCTTGGAGAATCGCAATATCGAACGGTTTTCTTGTTCCAACAACTACTCCACGTCGACGAGGGCCTCTTAATTAGTATGAAAGCATGAAGAAAGAAATTTTCTATGACCAAATTGATGGGGCTGGTTCGGCCAGCCCCCCCTAGCCGTTTGCCTCTTTTTTTTTTTTTTCTTCATGTTTCTTGGAATTTCTAAAGTGGAAGAATGATTTCTTTTTTTTCTTGAATTAAGAGAGGGACTTATATATATATATATATATATATATATATATATATATATATATTATGGGCATGTGAAGAGCACATGCTTTCTTTCTAGAGGATTCTCCTCTTTTCTTGATTTTTCTCATTTGGTCAAGGAAGACCAAATATCTTCCTTTTTACACTTTAGTCCATCCATATTTACACTTTGCCCCCTTCACTTATGAAATGGCCACTTGCTCCTTCTTTATTTCCTAGAGAATTCCTCCATTTTTCTTGAATACTTGTGAAATTACCATTTTACCCTTAGACTTCCATGATATTACCATAGGTCATTTTGCGAATTTTTTTATTTTTACCCGTTGCCTTTCCCAATATTTCCATACTACCGACGTACACAAATAATATTCTTAACAACTCGTACATCAAACAACTCTTGAAAATGATCTTGTCCTTAACTTGCCACGACTTTCTCGAATCATCCCAATGTACGAAATACGGGATATAACACCCCTAGGCTGCTTCGTCAGTGATTGCATAGAGGTGCTACATTTGATCCGGAGTTGAAGTTTAGTTAGTACTATTCTTTTGTGTACATACGTGGGCATGGCTGGGTCCTGTCCTGACTTTATGATATTACATACTCCATGTAGATGCTCGTAGATAGATATCCCATAACCTTATCGATTTATATTTTATATATCATTTTTGGTAGTCTTGTCGGCTTGTCTATGTGGGCATAGTTAATGACGTTTATATAGATGCGCCTATGTTCGATTGAACTTATGCCCTTTTGGTTCGTAGTAATTATGAGTTAGCCATGTGGCTCACCTAGATATGATTATGAGATTATGTTAAGAGGTAATCAGTAGGTTAGCTCTGGGTGCCCGTCATGGCCCTCTGCTTGGGTCGTGACAATTTGGGGGCCGCGATGTAAATCCAAGAGGGCAAAATTCGGGTAGTCATCAGTGTCATGTGTCATCGAGGATGATGAAGATTTTGAGTAGGCTAGGATGTCACGCCCCAGAGTTTAGGACATGTCACAGTGCATCGTTGATGAGTTGCATTAGTGTTAACAGTGCTGACGACTATACTAATATTGGACCGAAATAGGCATATTGGGCGAAGGGGCATGGCAAGAGGCAACGTCCATCTAGAGATATTGAATGACATGTACCATGAGTGACAAAGGTGTTTGATATAGACTTGGGAGAAGCCCAAGGGCTTGTCCTATGGGGTAGGCAGCATGCGGCAACGAATGTCAGTGCCGTATGTTCTTGAGCTAAAGTTATAATCCAGGGATTTTGGATGAAAACCTTGTTCCTAGTATGTTCTTGTATATGTTCACCAAGTTTGGGGTCATTTAGCATTGGTTTACCTATGGGCTTGACTGCCAAGGAGTAGTGGCATTGTTGGATGAAACTTCATGGAGGTGTGAAGGAAGTCAAGAGGAGGAATTGAGTACAAATGGTACCTCATTTGGAGTTTGGATGAGTGAGAAAGACCCATTATGATCTCTGGCCAAAGCATGTCTACTGGGGTCAACTGGGTATTTTTCTTAAGAGCATATATAAAGGGGGTATGCATGGTGACAACCTACCAGCCCTCTCCGGGTGAGTTAACAGTGAACTGCCCCAAGTGTGCTGCCTTGAGGGGCAACCTCAAGGGCCTGCCTGGGCACCTCAAAGGAGTGTCTAAGGTATCCATATGATTTTGGGAGCTCTATGGACAAACTCATAGCCCAAAATGTCTTCTCGTTATCGCCATCCCCCGACACACCAAACGACCCTGCAAGCACATCCTTTACTAAAGATACACTACCGCCTATCCCTTTAAGATTCATTCATCTCAAATAGTTTTCCCCACTTGACCTAAAGCCGATAGATATTACCTCAAAGAACTCCCAAACCACTGGTTCCTACTCCATCGACATTATTCTATCATGGCCAAGCTTACTTACCTTTCCATAACCTTATCCTGGCAAGCACGTGACATACCAACTGTCCCCTTCATATACTCCATCGATCCATTTAACCTTTTTTTCCTTACCTTTCTGCTCCATAAGACAACAAAATATTCTTTCTAATAATTTCCCAAGAAGCCTTACTCCTTCACACCGTACCACAAGGTCGTGTTTCACATTTTATCAGAAGCTTCCCCTCAAAGTATTAACATGGTCACTATCCTCTTATCAAACCAAACAATCCTCTCTAAGCTTATACTTTTCTTCAAATTTTGACATCTATACTCTTCCATTGCTTATTAGTTGACTTTCCATTTATACACTCGTGCCATAGAATTATCATAATAGACTTAGATGACTTTGAAGCTTCCCCACTCTAATCACACCTCGAGCGAACCATTCTTGTTAAGCCAGAATTGCACTTTCTTGACTTCCGAGCAACTAACCGTTGAAGACATGGTAATCATGCAGTCCTGCGTATTATCACTCCCATTTCCTAGGTATATCACAGAACTAATGAGCCTTAATGACAAACATATTTAACTGAGTCTTCAAATCGTAGCTGAAAACTGAACGTGGTCACTCGTCCGTATGGCAACAACACATCTCATACCATACCGTGCGACGTCATATCGATCCACCCCAGTGCGAATACAAAAGCATGCCCCCACCATCAATGAGAGAATGGAACAACGAAGTTCAAATACTAATATGAACAAACTTGCATGATAAGAAAGAAAGAACGAAGGTTTCCTAAATGTCCTGTAGCCCCTCGAGGATGGGTACAGACGTCTATGTACCAATCAGCAAGACTCTACTAGACATTGTTCTTGTACTCGTGAGACCGGTGAACCTAGGGCTCTGATACAAATTTGTCATGACCCATTTCACGAATTATGATGGCACCTACACTATCCCTCCGGTAGGTGGACCATCGCCAAAACCTTTAATCATTTTAGAAATAAGCGAAAATAAACACAATTAAAGTACCTTTTAACGATCTTTATATATATAAAAAGTGCGAAAATATATAATTATTATAGAATCCCCAAAAACCCGATCTAACCTGTACAAGAGCCGCTAATAATTGTTACAAGACATAATACTTAAAAGTAACGTCTGTTTGGAAAGGAAACAAAGATAGAAATAAACATAGACAGAGGTCCAGGGTTACTGATAGCACTAATGGCTCACCCTGAAATCTCCAATGGACTACCTCGAGAACTAGTTACGAGGCCTAAAACTGGACCTGGGGTCGGTATTTGCATCCAAATAAAGATGCGGGAGGTGTAGTATGAGTACATCCGCCAGTACTCGTAAGTATCATAGGCCGACAACAAAGGGAACACAAATGCAAAACATAAAGATTGAAGTCAAACATTCAATGCATCAATTCAACTTAGCTTCACCACTATGACCAATTGAATCACATACTACACTAAAACAACCCATCATGTATCGTATAAGGGGAATAAGTGACAAATGGATATACTATTAAGAGCAGTTTAGTGATAAAGATTCAATCTTTCCTCAATTAGGGCTCATATTCTTATAAAGATTCAACCTTCTCATCTTTTAAGTCAAGGAAAGCCATAAAGATTCTTTCTTTCATCTCAAGCGAGTAAAACCATAAAGATTCCATCTTGATATCATGTAAGGCATAAATGACATGAAATCACATAAGAAGATAAGAGAATGATGGATGAATAAATTCATGAATTCAATGCATTGGCCAATGCCAAACCTGGTACACACAAGTTATGGTCATGCCATTTACTCGTGACCTATGGGGGACTCGTGAGGTCCATATACCTATCACTATACTGCCCAAGGTCCTATCCCTTTGGACTGGGATCACTCACTATACCGCTCGACTATATCACTAAACTGTGAGACATTTACTGTACCTCCCAACATTACCGTCGGACTGTGAAAACAATAACCTTACCTCATTCCGATCCTTATACCATCTTGTATCCTTCCCTTGCTATAATTCATCCAAATGTGAATATAAATAGGAGTTAAATGCAACCACATAATATCTTATGTTACCAGCACTACGAATTTCAAGTATGTGTATGCGTAATCAAACTAGGTACATATGTCAACACATAAATTCTGACCAATTTCCTTTCACCATTATACGAGATATGGAGCTATGAGATAATAATTCAATGAAGCAAGTATAAGTCAACTCACGACTATTATAGCCCATAAACAACAAACATACCAACCTAAGTGGGTTTATCACCACAACCATGTCTGAGGGTTCAACATAATTTTCCCCGTCATTCTAGCTACCCAATAATATACACCGGTACCCACCCAAGTGCTCATAGCAATCACTAAGGTGGGAACCTCATCACACCCAATACACCTTCAATATGTATAAACTATATATCCCGTCTAATCAGAATCTAAAGAATAAATCATAACCTATGTCAAGGCAGAACATGAGCAACGAACTTTCACGCTGCCATCTTTCTCTTCCGGAGTGCTTCCGAATGGTCAAAGTCTATCAAATATGAATTCTACGTTAAGATACGAATGCAGATATCTATATTGCCATGAAAAGGGTTCAAACCCAAAAAATAAAACTAAAACCCCGCTCCAAACCCTTGAAGGTCAAAATGATAATTTTATTATTAAATCAAGTTACACACGATCAAACTAGTGCTCTGCATGGTCGCACAAGTCCATCAATACCCATATTTCTATACTTTTGCCCATAACACAAAAAGAACCTAAAATAACCAAACCTTAACCCCAAGGGTAAAACTGAAAATTGATTATAAATTTATCTTACCCATAGTCTAAATTGTCCATAGCCTAAATTTTATGAGAATCTTACCACAATTCAGCCTTCAATTCCACTATTTATTAAAAACCCCAATTTACGGGAAAACCCTTATCTCAAATCTATAATCATGGAATGGAATGGAAATTAACAGATGAAATCATGGATTAAAGCGTAGGTGGAAGTTAGGAGCTTACCTCAATGAAGAATATTGAATTTAGAACTTGAAATCACACAAAACCGAGCTCTAGAACTCCAAATATTTGAGAATGAAGTTTCCCCTTCGAGTTCCAGAATAAGTCACTGTGCATTGATATTCCCTCATCGCGATCGCGAGGAAAAGTGACCCCTCCCATAAATTTTGGCCTACGCGAACGCCAGAGGTTACTCGCAAACACGAGGCCCTTCGCATAGGCCAGCCCAACCCATCTCCTCTTCGCAAATGCGAGGAGGCCCATGCAAACGCAACCACACCAATGCATCCCTCCCTCGCGAACGCGAAGAAAGAAAATCCGAAACCGGACACCAAAAATTTCTGTTGTCCTCTAGACTCAGAATGGATACCCAAAACTCACCTAGAACCCCCCCAGAACACAAACCAATTGTGCATTTCATTCATAAAACACGCTTCTAACTCTCTCGCGTTGATGTTTCCAAAAGAGGTCATACTGACCCGGTGTTGACCACTGTCAACTCCTAAATTCCAAAACCTATAAATTCAACCAATGATGAAAATCACACCCGAATGCCTCATGACCCGAACCAAAAGCTCGATTAAGTCATAAATTACATTTCAAACCTAATAGAATCTACAAAACTTTGAAAATGACGCATTACCCCTAGTGTTGACTTTGTTCAAACATCTTCATTTCTTTAACTTGAAAACTTCCTAAATCACTAAAACTAATCTGAAACTCGTCCGATTACCTCAGGAACTATCCTTTCCATCCTCGCAAGTCGTAAACACTGAAATGAAACTACGGGAAGGGTATTTGGGGAAAAGAAGTCATAAAGCTCAAAACAACCAAATGGTTCTTTACACACAATTTTCCAAGCCCCACAGTGGGCACCAACCGTTTACCCATAAAACTGTACAGTTGAATTTGTAGATGTGGTTTATGGATACGAGAATCAAGATGACCAAATTGATAAGATAATGAATAAAAATTAATTAAAACAACTATGAAAGATAATCTAAATATCAAACAAGACGAGCTTGGATCCTAGAGACTTCTTGGAATCTGGTTTTAAGAGAAACCCTCTGGGCAAGCTTGAAAGTATCCTTAGCAAGCTTGAAAGTATCCTTAAAATCAAAACTCAAAAGAAATTTTAAGTGTTTTACTTACTGAAATCAGAATGTCTTATAATGAAACTGAAGCTCTTTATTCATAGCTGATATATAGAGTACACGATCCGCTAATTATTTCCTCTTAATTATCAAATAAATATTTGTAATAATGTGTAAATAAGGGTTGGAGGAGATCCCAGGAATGTGTAAATAAGGGTTGGAGGAGATCCCAGGAGGTCACCTGATGGGCTTCCTCACACATGATCGGTAGTCTGACTCCAATAACACTTCCTTTGATCCTCGCCTTCGTGTCCGGAGGCTGCCAATAAAACAAGATCTTTGACTGGCCATGTTACCCGGTGTCTCTTACTTGCTGACTCATGTCTGATCTGTCGCTACTTCCACGTGTCAACACCTAATACAATCACTTGGCTTTATGGGATTTTACCCAATACATATGCATTTGCCATAACTAATAACATCATTAGGCTACACAGAAAAAAAATATTAAAATCTTCACGATGAAATAGTCTCTTTATATCAATTTTTAAATGGGATATCTACATTGTATATAGTCTACCAATATAATAGCTAGCAAATTTATTACTTCAATACATTGATGTATATATATGTATTTTTTTCTATATATAACTAGCAGACAAAGTTATTTTTGGCCGGCCGGCCGGCCCTATGTGTAATTACTTGTCCATTTTAATTAACAAGTTGAATTTGATGTGTTATACCTTCTCTAGAATTTCTGAATTTGTTCACCGTTCTCGCTTCCTCTTGGTATCTTGGTTATGTTTTCTTTATAAACTATAACTCTCATGCTTTCACAACAACCGTGTAAATTGAACTCCTTGACATCATCAACATTAATATCATAGGTCATCAGAAATCCTGTTCTGCTTTGAAAAAGCAATAAATTATGTTTCCAAACTGCTAATGGTATTTTAATCGGAAGACCTCTAATAGATACATCATAATCTTTCAATATCTATATTTCAATCAGATCTTCTGTTGGATCAATAACTGGCACGACGGAAGGGTAACATATCAAGGTTAGAGACTCATTTAAGATTACAAGGCTACGATGTGGGTCGTTGCGAAAATTATGAATAGTATCAGGCATTCTTATATTTCGAAAAATCTCAGTGCTCATGTCAAAACAAAGAATTACCTTTCGGGCAATCCAATGACAAATTCCCTTATAAAACATCTGAGAGCAAGACAACCAATGTATGATGGGTAACTGTTGATCTACATGATCCAATTCTCTCCAACAATCAATACCCAATTCATAAATCTCAACATTTTCCTCTTCCACTTGAATATATCTGTAACGATCATCCTTGAGAAACTCAGATATTCTAATAACCTTATAGTCGTTCACAACAGTGTCAAGGCTAAATCCAAGGCATCTGATGGATCGATGGAATCCCTTTGGACGGTCAAAAGGGCTAGGAGGGAGAAGCCTAATATTTCTAGTAGATGGATTAAATATGACAGCTCTAACATTATCCGTCAAAGCAATCAAACCATTGCAAGGACCGATTAGTTGATCAAAAATAATACTATGAGTATCGGTCATATATGGCACATCGAGGTCTGGAAAAATTGGTTAAGATAATCATCACCATCACCAGAAAGAAAAGAGAAAACTGTTTTATATTGATTTATATCTTCTTTGAATGAGCGCTTAAGAAGAATGAATTCATCTGCTACAGTTGTAGCGCGATTGAGATAAAGATTGATAAAAGTGGATGATTGCAAGAGAATGTAACAAATTTTTGAGACGCAATTGAATCGCAAGAGAGATTTCACTTGAAGCCTCAAAAGTATACAAACTACAACATCTTCGGGCATTTTCTGAGCAAGTCCATCCGACATCTTGTAATGTTCATCGGACATAGGAGAATGGTGTTTCTTTGAACATCCTTAGCATTACATTGTCCGGGGATTACTATCAGATTCAAATTCGATCGACAAGCGTAGTTCTCGCATATTAAAATACTTGAGTTCAAATAATTACACAATACTACCACAAACTACATATAGACACTGTGAATTGCATCCTATGTACTAAATTTATAATATTATATTATGTTATATTATATTGTCTGTATCTAGCTATATATGATATTAAAAGCGTGAATATAAATATTGATTGACCAAAATATTCTTCAAATATTGAACGACTTTTATACCCTTAATGTTGCTTATAATTGTAATATTATAATAGAGGAATGACCATCGAAAGAAGAGATAGAATCATGAACTTGAGTTGCAAAAGGTTTGTTTAACCAAAAAGTTTCACTGATATACTTAATCATGAGGTGGAATTCTACGAGGAAACGGTAGCTTCAATTGACTACCACCTTGCTATTCGATTACTGTATGAATAGCTTCCGCCATTACAAATTTGCAATCTAATTATATGGTGCCGATGAAGGAAAAATAATATGGCTGTAGATTTCGAATCATCATGTATTAAATTCAACATTATTAAATCAAAATCTGCCCTATTAAATATTACACAATTTTTGGCGCATTTATTTTTAATTTACAGTCCATGCTATATCAATTTTGTTCTCAAACATTATACATACCGAGTTTTGAAAAGTATGCTACAGAATAATGGGGAAAAAGAATTAGCGAAAAAGCGCCTTGTAAGCCACACCTACATGAGTTATTGGTCTAATAATAAGGTAAGTAGTGATTATTTTTTAGCCCAAAAAAACTATAAAATACTCAGTTGATGTTAATCTTTCTTTTTGTCAACTCTAATAAGTTTATGGTGATGAGTATGACAACTGTAAATTTCAGTTTGACTATGATATCCGATACTACATAAGTCTATCAACTTAATAAGATGGTGTTGAACCAATGTCATGCTTTTTACTCTAAAATAAATTCTTCTGACAAATTTACTTTGTTATTACTCAGTCATACTTACATTTAAGTTAGTCTGTGTGTTGAAACTAAAAACATTACGTTTCGTAGATAGTATTGCTGCAACAAATAATAAATCATGAGAAATTTGTAGACGTCACGTAATTAAAATTAGTTAATTTGGGATTTATTTTTCATTTTTTGTTGCAATTTTATTTACATGGGATATCCGTGCAAAGCACGAACCGATAATAGAAGCATAAATATAAATATTGGTTGACTAAAATAGTCTTGAGATATTGAACTACTTTTCTATGTTTAATAAGCTCTAATTCTATTCCTTATAACTACCTGAAAGAACTAAGTATTATCCTATTACTATTAACGTTACTAATGTTACATCTGCCATTTCAATATGTCTTTAGTCTATGGTGTATCAATCATCTTGGCCTCGAGTTTTAAAATTCATATTTAAGATTATGAGATACTAGACATGCTTAACTCTTGCATAAGAATAGCCAAGTTTAAGTATAACAAGTATTAGAAGGACTAGAGATTAAACGAATCGACGACGAACGGAAAAGTGCATAATGCAACTTGACGCCACAAGTTGATGACTCGTCAACGCTTTGACACCGATCAGAGGCATGTTGATACCCAGCTACCTGAAAATCAGGGGCTGTGGCATGTCGACGGTGGCATAAAGACGGGCCGTCGACACGTTGACGCCTTCGTTGACCATGTCAACGCCACCGTCCATTTGAGGCGGTGGACACCTTTGTCCCTTGATATATAAAGTTGGGGCTCGACTCTTTCTTCATAATTTCATCCAAGCAGACCCTAATACTTCCTAAAGGCTCTCCATGGCCCTCCAAATGATTTTCCTCAAATTAAACCAAGTTTCCATCTTAAAATTTGGGAATTAGTTGGAAGAACATTATGGTGTTGATGCCTAAGTGTGTGGTGATTTTTGAAGCTTGGAGCTAAGATCTTCATTGAGTTTTCTGGAGTTTAAGGTATGATTCATTCCTTACTTATGTTAATTGAGTTTTTTATGGAAGCATCCCCTAGTTTAAAGTGACGGAAATGGTGTTATGAAGGCGTAAATTAGTTTGTTGGTATGGTGGCCTTGTGGGCTGTTTTTTATTAGATTTTTTGAGAGATTCTCACTTGTTTAGGTTGCTATATGATGTTTTTATTGTTGTTGGTGAAGTTATGTACATTGTGGGCTATTTTAGAGTTGGATTGGAGTAAGAATTATAGGGGAAATGCTGCCCGAAATTCGTTAAGTTCCATTTATACTCGAAGTAGATAATAAGGGATGTAAATGGTCTAATTGTGATTTATGTTATCTTGATTGTAGACTTACGAGTCCGAGAAGTAGACGTTGGATCTTTAGATACACCTTGAGGTATGGAAGGCGAACCTTTCTTCGTTCTTTTGGCATGATTCATACGCAAACAAAGTATAGCTAAACATGTTCCATAACAATTTCCACTCTTAGAACATGAGAAATGATTATTCATTGATACTCCATGTTGTTATCTTAAGTTCACAATTGTTTTGATTCTAAGTCCCGAAGGGGCACCTTCCTAGTTCTATAATCTATACACGTTTACATGTTACCTTCCAGGTCCCGAAGGGGACAGCCATAGGCTTTTATGTCCATACATTATCTTCATGTTTAAGTCCAGAAGGGGACGTTCATAAGAATTCCTTGTTCATGCACTTCATGTTAATGTTAAGTCTTGAAGGAGACGAATGGTTATAGGAAGAAGTTCCTAATACGAGTCAGAGTTGCTCCGAAGGGAGTTTCCAAGTCTTATGAGTTGCATATGCATTTGTATATATATATATATATATATATATATATATATATATATATATATATATATATATATATATAAAGGGAAAAGGCTATGGCATTATATACGCGCACCACCTGATCAGCTGGTGTATGATGATTATGATGCCTGAAGGGGCCTATATGATATGATGCCTGACGGGGGGAAGCTCGAAGGAGCGAATGGGTGAAGACACATGTTTTTTTAAGAGATTATCAGGCATACACATGGCTCGTAGTGACAGGTTACAGTTCAGGTTGATTCTCGTATTCCTTCTGATTCATATTGTATTTACTATGTTTTCTTGCTGCCTTACATATTCAGTACATTTTCCGTACTGACACCCCTTCGCCTGGGGGTGCTGCATTCATGCCATGCAGGTTCGGATAGACAGGTTGGCGATCGATATTCTTAGGGCTCCTCTCCAGCGGTTGTTGGTGCACTCTATTGTCTCGGAGTTGCAGTCTATTTTGGTATGCTAGTTTCATATGTATATGGGTATGGCAGTGCCCTGTCCCGTCCTTTCTACAGCTTGTACTCCATTAGAGGTCTGTAGACAGTTGTATATAGTTGGGATGTTATGTAGCCTTGTCGGCTCTTATTTTGTTGTACAGCCTGCATAGCGGCCTGGTCGGCTTGCGCAGTTATATTCAGTACGTGTATATATATATATATATATATATATATATATGTGTGTGTGTGTGTGTGTGTGTGTGTGTGTGTGTGTTTGTGAGTTCTCGATGCAGAGTTCATTGTGTTGTTACTACAGAAGTCAGTATAGCTTAGTTATGAGTCGTGTATCGGCCACCCTGTTATTCAGTAAGATCCAGGTATGAGTATAAGGGTGTCTGGTCAGTAGAAGTCAGGCACTTGTCGCGACTCATCAGTTTGGGTCATGACAACTAATCCTATTTCTATTGAACTACCTAACAAAAAAGTCTTCTTATTGAGCATACTACTCGACAAATTTAGGAATATTAGTCCTATTAA
Organism: Lycium barbarum; assembly: GCF_019175385.1. Classification (NCBI taxonomy): domain Eukaryota; kingdom Viridiplantae; phylum Streptophyta; class Magnoliopsida; order Solanales; family Solanaceae; genus Lycium; species Lycium barbarum. The sequence continues at coordinate 83,228,496 of NC_083338.1, read as the reverse complement.
CCCAGCCCCGTGGGCCGTGACTGGTGCCCTATTTGGACACCCAAACAGACTTACGTACCAGATCGACATATCAAAGATTTATTCAAACGTAATATGCGCTATTTCAAACAGATACTGAAAACAAATGTCATCTTAAGCGGTCGCCCGTACCGAAACATCATATCAAATCCAGTAGGCTGGCGGAATACACATCGCCCAGATATACACACATATACGAACAAATGGGCCGTTTTGGCCATAATAGCAAACGGGACCGCATTAAGACACAGATCATAATCACAAACGAACAAACATGACTCATGACCCACATATATGTCTACAGACCTCTACAAACCATAACAGAAACATATGACGGGACAGGGCCCCTCCGTACCCAAATAGCCATATATATACAGAACATGTATAACAAAAGATATGTACCAAAAATATGAGCTCCGGATCAAAAGGAGTGCTCCAAACAGCAGAATATGTACCCTACACTGGCGGGTCACCTGAACGAACGTCTGTACCTGCGGGCATGAAACGCAGCCCCTGAAGAAAGGGGGTCAGTATGAAATATGTACTGAGTATGCAAAACATGAAATACAGAAATCCAAATCATAGCTGAAGTGAGGAGTACAGAAAATGGATACAGAATTAGTATATCAAAACATGTGCTGAATATATATATATATATATATATATATATATATATATATATATATATATATATGATGCAAATAAAAATCATGCGTAGGGCTCAGGAACGTGGCCGCCACTCCGACGCTGGCGCCACAACACATCATACTCCAAAAGGCTTCATATCTCCGTACAATCCCCGAACATATCGTATCATCATAACATATCACAACACCAGAACATATCATATGCCATATCACATGCGAGGTCTCGGGAACCGTAACACATCATACTGCCAAATATAACATAGTGTGCACGATCACAAAACCGGCCCGGGTTCCGGCGAACGATATCATAGTAGTATGCACGAGCGAAGTAGTGAAGAAACCATATGCATATAATTACATAAACAAATATCAAAACTCAATGGACAAATATATTTACGACATCTGAAGGCTCATAAATCTGTTTCGGGTCAATCGGAGTTAGTATGTGAAAGTTTCAAACTTTTGAAGTACAGAACTTTCTAAAAACATTTCAGAAGCTCTTTTGGAAATTTCGAGTAGCAATCATATTAGGAAACTTCCAACTATCGCTAAAGAGCAAATCAAATGGGGTCTTAGAATCATATGTACATATCAAAATACATGTATCCAAAACTTTAGCCATATCAAATATTTTTCGGACATCATTCGGAAATATACCAACTAGAATCTTTCAAACATCATAAATGCGTAGCAAACCATATGGAGATCAAAAACGTCGGCCATCTTAGAGGTTCAAAGAATAGAGTTTTCTTTAGAAGCATACATATATATCATTCGTTCATGTTATATCCCGTAATCTTGAACATTCGAATAAATTGAAATAAGTGTGACTTGTATGAGATAGAACAATATTTTGATTTTAGCTAATATATATGTTGCTCATGAAAAATATTGATGGGAAAGTGTTGAGGAAGGCTAAGGGCAAAATTGGAGTTTCGGAAATTAGTTTCGTGAATTACGAAATATAAACCAAAATAAATTGGGCTAAAAAAAATGAAAACAAAGGCCCAACATTGGAGGGTGGCCGACCATACACTTATGGCCCAAGCCCATGTGTTCATTAAACCCATGTGGCTAATAATAAATAAAGGGACCAATTGTTCATTTCTAGAATTTTCAAGAAGACAAAAAAAAGAGTGAGAGCAAGAACAAAGAGGCCATTCGGCCGAATGGAATAGAGAAAACAAAATCTTGGAGATTTGATCTTTGATTCAAAAATTTGTTACTTCTTGAATTCTTACCAAGTTCAAGGCGCTCTTCAACGTGGTATAATTCTTTTAGCAAGAAAGCTACGTTTGTGGCAAGTGGAAGTTTGAAGAAAAGGTAAGAATTTCATGTTCTTTATATGTTATGGAAGGTTATGTATGTGTTGTGGTATGTAGAAATAAATGGAAATCATAGAAATGTTGTGTGATGAAGTGTGTGGCCGTGTGTGTGTATTGAGTGTGTTGCCGTGTGGTGTAATTGGTGAAGGGAAGGTGAATTTACTTTACTTAGTATATTAGTTGTGTGGTTGTGGCTTTTGTGATGTAAATGGAAGGCTTATGACTCTAGTTGGTATGGAAAGTTGTAGTAAGGTTGTTGTAGGAAAGTATTGTGATTTTAATATGATTTTATGTAATTGCGGGAATGAGGTTGTTAATGTGTAAATTGTTGTTGTGGTTTATGAATTTGAAAGAAAGAGATGTGTTGTTGTTGTTCTTGTTGAAATTGGAACGTTTTGGGTAGTATGTTAGTTTGGCCGTTCGGGATGTTGAACGTATTGTTGAAGTATTCTTGAATATTGTTTGAATGACTTTAGATTAGTACTTGAATGTGTGATCGAATGTGAATTGAATATAATTGTGACGTCGTTGAAATTGTAGAACGAGGTTGCTAATGTTAGTATGTGGTTTTGGTTGATACTGGCTATTGTTAGAATAGTTGTTGGTATTGTTGTTGGTATTGTGGCCGAGTTAAATTCTCGGATTTGTTGTTGTGGTATTTTGGCCGAGTTGAATTCTCGGGGATGGCGCGTTTACAGGGGAAATGCTGCCGAAATTTTTGTAGACAAGTGTTACTTTAAGATTCAACTTCTAAAGGCTTTAATTAATGTTTGGTAATTGTGACCAATTGTAGATTTTGGAGGAAACGGGATTTGAGTTTGGACAAGCGTAAGAAGCGAACAAGGTATGTAAGGCTTCACTTTTCCTTCTTTTGGCATGTCTTAGACATAATAGGTTTGGATACGAGCTTCGGGGACGATCCTATTCCTAGAAATCCGAGGTTGAATTTGACCCTTTTTTATTCAATAGAATTGAATTAAGTTTTCATGCCTTGTTGAAACAATTGCCTAAACATCTATAATTTGCCCAAATGGAACCGGATTACACTAAAACGTTCATAATTGGCTGCATAATGTTTTATGTATGTAATTGGTGTGTGCCGCCTCAGTTGGCCCGAGATGGGCCCACTCTTTCTGATTCTCCTCCTATTGTGCTATTGATTTGCTTTCAAGTAATATTTAAAGGAAATGTTCTAGCTACCCTTCTCACTACTAATCGACAACTATTTTCAATATTCTATTGAGCCTCACAAACTATTCTGGAACATGGAAACGATCTCAAAAAGTTTCGCTTTGACATAATTCGTCGAAACATCCGAAAGGTATTTGGTATGATAATACATCCGGTTGTCCCCTCGAGCCTTGATATGTTTGATACGTGTATAAGATTCCAAGTTCCGTTTGATTCGATTCATAATGACATCCAAAAGGATTTTGACATAATAATGGTTGCTGAAATGCTTATTGGACATTCTGTACTTCAAAGGCTCGTAACTTCCGTATACTAATTCCGATTGAACCAAAACTTATTTCTGAGCCTTCAGATGTCGATAAATATGTTGGTATATCACTACGTTCGTATCTTGGGTGTTGATTTACATGTATGTGGTTCCGTACTGACCCCCTTTCTTCGGGGGCTGCGTTTCATTCCCGCAGTACAGACGTTCGTGTGAGAGATCCGACAGCTTAGGTCATTTGTTCGGCTGCTCTGGAGGGATCCCTTGTTCTGGAGCCCATCTTTCGGTATATACTCTTCCATTATGTATATGTATGTGTATATTCAGGGGTACGGCGGGGCCCTGTCCCGTCATATGATTCTGTTCTGTTTTGTTAGATGCTTGTAGACATATATGTGGGTAGTGGGTCGCTATGGTTTGGTTATGTCTGTGGTTTGCATTTAAGTGATCCTATTTGCTACGACGGCCTCAACGGCTTATATATACATATATATGTACTTATATATATGCTTCGATATGATATGTACGATATACGCGGCTGCTTCAGAGTAGCACTTGAATAAATTATCATATGTTGGGTATGAATAAGATATGGCTATGTCGATTTAGTAACAGGTATGTACGGGTGTCTAGCTCGGATACTAGTCATGGCCCACGGGGTTGGGTCGTGACAAAAGTGGTATCAGAGCGGTTTGTCCTCGGAATGTCTACAGGTCGTGTCTAGTAGAGTCTTGTTTATCGGTGTGTTGTGCACCACATCTATAAACAGGAGGCTACAGGACATTTAGGATGTTACCCTTTCTTTGGATCTTAGATCGTGCGATAGAGTTGTGCTATTAGGATGATTTCTTTCTGACCGGCTGTTATGTTTTCAGCGATGCCTCCGAGGAAGGCGACGGCTGCCCAGAAGGTCAAAGCAGTGGCAGGAGAGGATAGCCAGATACAGAGAGTCACTCGGGCTCATGCTCAGATTGTGCCCGGTAGTGCTCCCCAGTCAGAGGGTTCTGTTACACCCCCACCAGAGGAGCCTGGAGCGGCTCCCCCAGTAGCTCCAGAGGCTCCAGCGCCAGAGCCATCAGCTCCTCAGTTAGGAGCAGAGTATAGGGCAATGAGAGATGCTGTCCAGTTATTGACAAGGTTAGTAGCAGCGCAGGCTCACAGGCCTGGACCAGGGCGTGATTATGTGGATAGACGCGACAGTATAAGAGTTCGCCACTTTCTGACCTTTAATCCTCCGGAGTTTTATGGGTCGAAGCCCGACGAGGACCCCCAGGACTTTATTCGACAGATACAGCGTACACTGAGATTAGTCAGAGCTTCCGAGACCGAGTCTATCGATCTCGCTTCATATAGACTGCGGGATGTAGCGGTCAATTGGTATGAGTCCTGGGAGCTGTCCAGAGGCGAGGGTGCCCCTCCGGCTGTGTGGGATGAGTTTACAGCCGTTTTTCTCAGCCATTTCCTGCCGCCCGAGTTGCGATGAGCGAGGGTTGATAGATTTCTACAGCTGAGACAGGGGGGCAGGAGTGTCCGAGAGTATAGCCTAGAGTTTGACTCCCTGGCCAGGTATGCACCTACCATTGTAGCCGATATGACTGACAGGATGCACCGATATGTTATGGGACTCGATCATTATTTGGTGGATAGCTGTATGGCGGTGGCATCTCAGTCCGGAATGGACATTGCACGGTTACAGGCTTACGCGCAAGGGATGGAAGACCGACATAGAGAGGTTCAGTCGGGTAGGGATCACGATAGGAGGCAGCCCAAGAGGGCTAGATCAGGTGGATATTTCGGGGAGTCTCGAAGCAGTCAGCCTTGGCAGCAGCACAGTGGATATTTTTCTCAGCCAGCCCGTAGTATGTCTTCACAGTTCACGGGCAGGCGATTTGATAGTACTGGGCACACAGTAGTAGGCCATAGTTCTAGGGCCTCGGGTTCGCGGGCGGACAGAGGTTCCGGTCAGACGAGGCCACCTTTGCCTCGGTGTTCTCACTGTGGTAAGCCCCATTTCGGGGAATGTCGTTTTGGTACAGATGCATGTTTTGCTTGCGGCCGTCCGGGCCATGTTATGAGGGAGTGTCCATTTAGGGGTGGTCCAGGCGGTTCAGCCCACCCTACCGGAGCAGTTGCCGGCTCATCTTCCCCTTCTGTAGCTATGCGGCCGATGCCAGCAGGTCGCGGTAGAGGTCGAGGCGGAGCTCCCAGTTCTCGCGGTCCTTCGAACCGCTTATATGCTTTGGTCAGTCGGCAGGACCAGGAGGCGTCACCCGACATGATTACAGGTATACTGTCAAGTTTCTATTGAAATGTATATGCATTGATAGATTCAGACTTTATTTTATTATGTATTTCCCCCCCGATTGTCATAAGAACTGGAATAAAAACCTGGAAATTGGTAGGACCGTCAGAGGTAGCTATACATACAAATAAAAAGAGAAAGTTGAGAATTTAAAAAGGCTAACTCGGTAACTACACAGGAAGAAAAATAAAAGACCCTCTTTAGATCGGAGTGGGACCCGCTACGAGAACTTTCCAAAAATTGTCAAGACCACCCCCGACTTGTCTTAAATTACGTGATAAAGGTCGTACTGGGTAGTGGATGTAATTATACCGACATTAACGTATCGAAATGCACCAAAGTTTCGAGGTTAAGCGTGCTAAAGCCAGGGTAATTTTGGGATGGGTGACCCCCTGGAAAGTATACTAAAATTTCTACAAATCTAGTTATAAGAGACAAATGGGAATTTGGGGTAACCTAAAGTAAAGGAGAGTAGGTGGAGTGATTAGAAACCTTATAAAGGCCGCGTAGGCTGAGACGGACTAGCTTGGTGAAAAAGAAGGAAGGGCAACGCGGTTCTGGAATCAGAATAGGTTTGAACAAGCGTTTGGAAATGTTTTGTAAGAGAAATGGCAGTAATATATATATGTATGCATAGGACGTTTCATTCATGACTATATTGATCGATAGGTAGACTTTAATAACCAGTGTTGTAACGCGTGGAAGATAAGGAGATTAAAATGTCGGAAAGGATGAAAAGCAAGAAGCATAATTAAGTAGAGCCTCTAAAAGAACCGACGGGTAAAGTATGAAATTATTTACGTGGAAAAATTTGAAGGATAGATTTGTAAGAAATTAGAATGAAATAGTATAGGATAAAGAGGGACAAGCTCGAAAAGAATTAACGGTGAGAATAGGACAAGCATATGGAAGTACGGAAGGCATTATGATAAGATGGCAGACTAATTACTTATCACGGAAAGATAATTTCACAGCCATGTTGGTACGGTTGATTTGAACATAAGAAAATTCTGAAAGATTATTTAAGAATGGAACCGATTCGCGCAATAACAGCAATACCTTACGAGCCTCGGATTCGATCCTATAGACGACAAGAGAAGAAGCTACTCACTCCCAAAGAAAAGACCTCAATTGTAAGTAAATCGTGGAAGGCGATGGTTACTTAAAAATCATAGGCATATATGGACCCTCCTAAAAGGGGGGGGGGGGGGGGGGGAGAACATACTAGAATTGAAATGAACTATGATAATCTGAGCTCCAGGAGAGGAAGCAATAATGAGAGTAGGAATAATTAACATGAAACAACGTCTAACTATAAGGAGTGTACGTTAGAGGGAAGCCGAAAGGGGGTACCAAAGCGATGAACGCAAAGAATATGGAATATGCCATACATGAATCAGAGATATTATCGAATTAGAAACGGTACATCCAGTCCTCCACATGCCTATGCTTCGTGAATGTGTTAGTGACTCTTCCCAAGTGTGTCATACAAGTGATATCTAAGTGACAGAGAAGCTACCACATGAAGAATAATATGTGTCTATAACGAATGGTCAGGTGAGAAGTTATACACCAAGAACGTGGACTCAATTAAGGTATCGCGGTACAACAATGATTGAGGGAAGAAGATCTGAGAAGTTGAAAGAAGAAATTGAAAAGGAGTACCCCTATTTATTTGCTACGCCTACGGACAATCTAAGCTTTTCAAACGGATATGTTGTACGATCGTATGTGACTACTATAAAGGAAGCCTCCCCGAAACATTGTAATGCACTGTGAGGTCAGTTCAACATTCGAGGACGAATGTTCTAAAGGGGGGGAGGATGTTATATCCCGTAATCTTGAACATTCGAATAAATTGAAATAAGTGTGACTTGTATGAGATAGAACAATATTTTGATTTTAGCTAATATATATGTTGCTCATGAAAAATATTGATGCGGAAGTGTTGAGGAAGGCTAAGGGCAAAATTGGAGTTTCGGAAATTAGTTTCGTGAATTACGAAATATAAACCAAAAGAAATTGGGCTAAAAAAAATGAAAACAAAGGCCCAACATTGGAGGGTGGCCGGCCATACACTTATGGCCCAAGCCCATGTGTTCATTAAACCCATGTGGCTAATAATAAATAAAGGGACCAATTGTTCATTTCTAAAATTTTCAAGAAGACAAAAAAAAAAGAGTGAGAGCAAGAACAAAGAGGCCATTCGGCCGAATGGAATAGAGAAAAAAAAATCTTGGAGCTTTGATCTTTGATTCAAAAATTTGTTCCTTCTTGAATTCTTACCAAGTTCAAGGCGCTCTTCAACGTGGTATAATTCTTTTAGCAAGAAAGCTACGTTTGTGGCATGTGGAAGTTTGAAGAAAAGGTAAGAATTTCATGTTCTTTATATATTATGGAAGGTTATATATGTGTTGTGGTATGTAGAAATAAATGGAAATCATAGAAATGTTGTATGATGAAGTGTGTGGTCGTGTGTGTGTATTGAGTGTGTGGCCGTGTGGTGTAATTGGTGAAGGGAAGGTGAATTTACTTTACTTAGTATATTAGTTGTGTGGTTGTGGCTTTTGTGATGTAAATGGAAGGCTTATGGCTCTAGTTGGTATGGAAAGTTGTAGTAAGGTTGTTGTAGGAAAGTAATGTGATTTTAATATGATTTTATGTAATTGCGGGAATGAGGTTGTTAATGTGTAAATTGTTGTTGTGGTTTATGAATTTGAAAGAAAGAGATGTGTTGTTGTTGTTCTTGTTGAAATTGGAAAGTTTTGGGTAGTATGTTAGTTTGGCCGTTCGGGATGTGGAACGTATTGTTGAAGTATTCTTGAATATTGTTTGAATGACTTTAGATAAGTACTTGAATGTGTGATCGAATGTGAATTGAATATAATTGAGACGTCGTTGAAATTGTAGAACGAGGTTGCTAATGTTAGTATGCGTTTTGGGTTGATGGTGGCTATTGTTAGAATAGTTGTTGGTATTGTTGTTGATATTGTGGCCGTGTTAAATTCTCGGATTTGTTGTTGTGGTATTTTGGCCGAGTTGAATTCTCGGGGATGGCGCGTTTACAGGGGAAACGCTGCCGAAATTTCTGTAGACAAGTGTTACTTTAAGATTCAACTTCTAAAGGCTTTAATTAATGTTTGGTAATTGTGACCAATTGTAGATTTTGGAGGAAACGGGATTTGAGTTTGGACAAGCGTAAGAAGCGAACAAGGTATGTAAGGCTTCACTTTTCCTTCTTTTGGCATGTCTTAGACATAATAGGTTTGGATACGAGCTTCGGGGACGATCCTATTCCTAGAAATCCGAGGTTGAATTTGACCCTTTTTCATTCAATAGAATTGAATTAAGTTTTCATGCCTTGTTGAAACAATTGCCTAAACATCTATAATTTGCCCAAATGGAACCGGATTACACTAAAACGTTCATAATTGGCTCCACAATGTTTTATGTATGTAATTGGTGTATGCCGCCTCAGTTGGCCTGAGGTGGGCCCACTCTTTCTGATTCTCCTCCTATTGTGCTATTGATTTGCTTTCAAGTAATATTTAAAGGAAATGTTCTAGCTACCCTTCTCACTACTAAACGACAACTGTTTTCAATATTCTATTGAGCCTCACAAACTATTCTGGAACATGGAAACGATCTCAAAAAGTTTCGCTTTGACATAATTCGTCGGAACATCCGAAAGGTATTTGGTATGATAATACATCCGGTTGTCCCCTCGAGCCTTGATATGTTTGATACGTGTATAAGATTCCAAGTTCCGTTTGATTCGATTCATAATGACATCCAAAAGGATTTTGACATAATAATGGTTGCTGAAATGCTTATTGGACGTTCTGTACTTCAAAGGCTTGTAACTTCCGTATACTAATTCTGATTGAACCAAAACTTATTTCTGAGCTTTCAGATGTCGATAAATATGTTGGTATATCAGTACGTTTGTATCTTGGGTGTTGATTTACATGTATGTGGTTCCGCACTACTCTGTTCGTGCAAGTCTTGATATGTCTATTCACTGAGCCCGGGCCAGGATATGTTATCGTGCGTAATCCTCTGCATTGTTCACCGAGTCCCTCGGTAGAGGGCCGAGTACGGTATATGTATATGATGATATGATTATGGCATTGAGTCCCATGATGGGTCGGGTACGGTATATGTGCACATGACTTCATTTACCGAGTCCCTTAATGGGCCGGGTACGATATGATTTCACCGAGTCCCTCACTAGAGGGCCGGGTACGGTATGTATACGTATATGTATATGTATATGCATGCATGATGGTATGAAAGCAGTATGATATGATTCTAATTACCGAGTCCCAGGGCGGGCCGGGTACGGTTTGTGATATGAAAATGTTTGCTTCTGTTCCGTACTGCACATGTATAGTGGTTTCCTGTTTATGACATTTGATTTCCGTAATCTCTATTTCAGTTATGATCTTTTCAGTTGTATTTCGTGCCTTACATACTCAGTACATATTCCGTACTGACCCCCTTTCTTCGGGGGCTGCGTTTCATGCCCGCAGGTACAGACGTTCGTGCGACAGATCCGACAGCTTAGGTCATCTGTTCGGCTGCTCTGGAGGGCTCCCTTGTTCTGGAGCCCATCTTTCGGTATATACTCTTCAGTTATGTATATGTATGTGTATATTCAGTGGTACGGCGGGGCCCTGTCCCGTCATATGATTCTGTTCTGTTTTGTTAGAGGCCTGTAGACATATATGTGGGTAGTGGGTCGCTATGGTTTGGTTATGTCTGTGGTTTGCATTTAAGTGATCCTATTTGCTACGACGGCCTCAACGGCTTATATATACATATATATGTACTTATGTATATGCTTCGATATGATATGTACGATATACGCGGCTGCTTCAGAGTAACACTTGAATAAATTATCATATGTTGCAGTATGAATAAGATATGGCTATGTCGATTTAGTAACAGGTATGTACGGGTGTCCAGCTCGGACACTAGTCATGGCCAACGGGGTTGGGTCGTGACAGTTCATTTCATAAAGGTCATGCCAAAAGAAAGAAAGGTAGGATTTACATACCTCGATCGCTCGCTAATCAATTCCCGAATCAAGTCTCGGGCTCTCCAATATCTACAATATTATTATCAATTACCCATTATTAGCTACAAGTATTTAGAAATCCAATTCTAACTAGTACTTGTCTACAGAAATTTCGGCAGCATCTCCCCTGTAAATTCAACATTCCCGAGAATTTAACTCGGCCAAATTCATCAACAACAATACCAACAATACCAACAACCATACTAATACCATCAAAAACCAATTTAAACGCATTCCAACACTAGTAACCTTCCTTTCTACATAGTTCATCATTATTCAATTCAACTACGTATTTTCAAGCCGATTCCAATGCTCACATATTCATTACTCATTCAAGATCAACCAAATACAATTCAAAAGCATTTCATGCAATTCTACCGAATTTTCTACAATTCCACTATCACCATATTCCATTCGAAATCTCCACAAATGCGACAAGGTCACAACGTCACATTTTCTTCTTCCAATTTCATCAACAACAACAACAATTCATATTTTGGCAATTCCATTTCCATAACTACATAAAACTATAATAAAATCGCATAATTTCCTACAACAACTTACAACTAATTTTCCTTCCAATCTTGAACCATTATTTTTCTATTTACATCACAAGGCCACAACAACATAATTTAACATACTAAATAAATTTCATTCTTTCCCCCCTTCACTATACCCACACACGGCCACACACCCACAACACACAAATTTCATACTTTACATTCATTTCCATATACTACAATATATATATATATATATATATATATATATATATATATATATATATATATAATTCTTCCAAGACAAAAAGGATAGAATCTTTACCTTTTTCAAGAATTTCCACTTGCCACAAAAGGGTACTTTCTTGCCTCAAAATTTATATCACATTGAAAAGGGTCTTGAACTTAGTGAGAATTCAAAAAGAGACGAATTTTTGAACCAAGGATTAAGGCTCCAAGATTTTTTTTTTCTCTTTCCCTTCTATTCGGCCGAATGGCCTTGTTTGGTTGAGCTCTCTTCTTTTGTTTTTGTTTCTTGAATGTTCTAGTGAATGACAAATGCTAGACCCTTCTTTATTTATTTAATTATGGGTCAAATTTCTACATGGGCTTGGGCCCCTTTCTTCAACCATGGCCGGCCACCACACACACACATTGGGCCTCTTATTTTTTTTTCCAAGCCCAATTACCTTGGTTAATATTTTGTAAGTCATGAAATTAATTTTCAAAATTTCAATTTTGCCCTTAGCCTTCCTCGATATTTTCGCATCAACATTTTTTTTTTGAACAACACATATATATTTTATAAAATCAAAATATGGCCTTATTTCTTACAAGTCAAAATTACTTCGAATTTTCCGAATATGCAAAAATACGGGATATAACATAATGCCCTATTAATTACTAATAATGCTACTCAATATAGGTGAACTATTAACCCTATGACTACTAGTGTTAATATAGGCGAACTATTAATCCTATTACTATGTTCCTCAATGAAGGTTTACTATTCAGCATATGTTAGGACTATTAATCCTATTACCACTAATCTTATTACTCAATATAGGTGAGCTATTAATCGTGTTACTACGTTTCTCAATGAAGGTTAGAAATACTATCATATTACACCAGGAAGTCAACTCAACTACGAACTTACCTCACATTTTTTATTCGAGTAAATTGATCTCCATTTTTTATTTTTTACATGAATCGTATTATCAATTTAATTTGATATGGGATCCAACGACTTCTATATATAAAAAAAATTATTCCACATTCTTCATCGTAAACTTTCCAAGAAGCATTAATCTTAAGCTTTGATACTGCTTCGGAAAGAAGATAACAAAATCTGGCAAACTTCTTGAAAGGTATTATTTCTTCTCATTATGAATTTTTTTTATTTTCAACTTTATTATTCATGTTTGGAGGTCTCTGCGTCAACTTATCAATCATGTTGCCTTGCTTTAGCTTAGGATTTTGATATCTTATTATTCGGTAGACTAAAACTCAACTCATACGTATAATTCCTTGACAGTGAAACTTATTACATTTCCTAGACACTATGCAAAAGAAAAATATATTGTAGTGTGTTTAATTTTCTAAGTTTATGCATGTAATGAGAGATTAATTAGATGTAATAATGACAACTTCTAATTCAAATAATTTGTTCAAATGCTCGTAGAGGATAGACAGTCAGACATGAGCGGCATGTTTCAGTTTTTGAACTACTTTTTTGGATGGAAAAGCAAACCATCACCTAGATAGTTATTTGAATTGATAAAAGAAATTCCAGATCTAATAATATAATAATGATTTTTGGTATATAATGAAAATAAATAGAATATCTGGTCACTAGCTCAATTCCTAATGTTGGATTATTTTATTCCTAACATATTTTTCCACATAGATAAAAACATAAAGGATATATGTATATCAAAATAATATTTTAATGGAAAATATTAAGTATATATGATAAAATAATATTTTTGTACCTAATAAAATAAATAATTTATGTAATTTCAAATAATATTACTTAACATTTGTTATGATTGTTAGGGAATAACGTGCGAGCCACGTTCATAGATATTAGTTATTATAAAAGCATGAATATAAATATTGATTGACCAAAATATCCTTCAAATATTGAACGACTTTGATACCCTTAAACTGTTAATTTTAACTTCTATTAGAAAAGGATAGAATTGTCATTAAATAGAGACCATACCAGTTATTGATGTAAACAACAAGTGTAAATTGTCCAATCCTATTAAGTTAGAGTTTGTAGAAGTTGTGTTGGTCTCTACAATTGCATGTCATCAATGTGAATGCAAAGGTTACAACGCCAATATTGGATCCAAATTCTAATAAATGAAATTAGGGTAAAAAACTATTGGTGTTTACACTAAATCATACAATTTAGCATAATTAAGTTATATAATTAAATAGAAATATATGTTAATTAATAATAATTAAGTACTAAAACAAACTTCATATGTTTAAGCAATAAACACTGCCAGAATCATTTATGCAACAGATGTTTATGCAAAAATTTCAGGAAAATTATCATCTTTTTATCGTTTGATGCTATAATCAATTAAATTGAGCGCCATATCTAGCTCAGTAGTAGAGCTATGTGTTTTCTATTTAAAAAATAATAATTTCATTACAATCTTCAATCATATAATATTAATGTTCATAACATATTCTAATTTCAAATGATTAAGCGGTAACTTTTTACCTAATTAGTTTCTACTCCATAACATAAACATCAGATTAATAAAATAATGTCAGTATTCATATAACACTTACAAACCATCACCAGATATTATGTAATATTTAAAACTTCAGGTAATTTGAATTTGCAGGGACTCCCAATCTTAATCAAGTTTAAAATTTTAAGATATTATGTTCAGCCTATCCTTCCAAACCATACTAATTCTACACAAACAAGAACACTTTCAATGTATGAAAAGTAATTCCTTTCCTCATTAAATTGTTAAGGACAGCCTTCATACTTTGTAGTTTGTACCGTGGATTGCTCGAAATATTAGTTATACAGATGTATTTCATCATTGGCAGGTGGCAGCCACTATAGTCACCTTAAATTTTCGCGGTTTCCTCTTTCTTATAGCCATTAGGAAGCTAAAAATACTTTTCTTATTTTACAAAAAAATATTTATTTTAAAGAGTTAAGGTGTTTGACCAAACTTTTAGAAATAAAGTAACTGTTTTGAGTAGTAGAAAAAAAAATTCATAAGCTGAAAAATGTAGCTTTCTCTAGAATCAATTTTGGTGTTTAAATTGCTACTTAATATTAGCAAAAGTATTTTTCAAAATTGATTAGTCAAATACAAACTACTACTTTTCAAAAGTATTTGATTGAAAACACTTTTCACAAAAAATATTTTCCTAAATAAGCAGATTTTAAAAGTTTGGATAAACAGATTATTATTTTGGTAGTATACTACTTAATACAAGTTGGTGGATGTTAAATTTTATGTTGAAAGAAAACAAAATAGCAGAGAATATTTCTAATGCGTATATAAATTTTACTATGTAAAACTATCATAAAGGGCAACTCAGTGCACAAGGATCTTGGATTTATGTGGGGTTCGGGAAAGAACTACACCCTGAGGAGTGTAATGTAAGACTGTGTACCCTAACGTCAACATTAGTGGCTGCTTACACAACTTGAAACTATCCTTTTAATTTAATTTTTCTTAGTAACGAAATTTTAACACATTTATATTTGTAAGTGGCAATAATAAATATAATGTCACTTAAGCCCTAATATTTTATTTAGCAATAATAAATATATGGATATACAATCTTAAATATATAACATCTTTTTACCTCAGAAAAAAATGCAATGTGATTAAAATAATATTACCGAACATTTTTTTGCATGATTGAGATTGATAGGAAATAACGCTTGAGGCACGTTCGTAGAGACTAGTATTATAAAAGCATGAATGTTAAAACGCTAAATGTTGAATGACGAAAATATCCCCGATATGTTGATTGACTTTTATGCCTTTCAAAGCTAAAATATTCCTTCAAATTAGTAAGTGAGATCGGATAAGATTGTAATTACGTTTAAGTTTTATTAGTTTGATTAAACTAGAACTTTGAGTTCTACAAAACCTATGAATTCTGAGTTCAAGCGATCTATTTAGAGCTAGAAACCAAATAGATCATGTTTTGATTCAAATAATTAAGGATTGATATCCCCACAAATCGTACGCTTCAAAATATTCAAATATTGATATCAAAATTTCTTTTCATCTTGTATTTTCAACTTACGTATTCTTCATCTCCACAAAGATGGTATTTTCAACTTCAGGTCATCAAATCTAATCAAATTATCTCATTTAAAATGTTTTTTTTACGTGTTTTAGGTCATCAGAGCTAATAAAGTTCCCATATAAAGTATATGCACTTACATGTATTACTTTCTTCTTCTCATTTTTCTTGTGCAGGATGCGTACATCTAATGCACGTTTTGCTAGTATTTTTATACGTAGCAGTATTATTGAAATTTCAAATTATAGGTATATTACTTTTAAAAAAATATTCACTGGGATAAAAAAATCGTTTTTTCATTATCACAATTTCTTAACGCAGAGACGTTAGCCAAGAGCTTGGGGTTCTGAGCAATGATTATTCACATATGACAGTTATGGACTATTTTCTATTCTAGAATGTTACTTGATATTATTTAGTACACATTGTATTGGATGTTAATATATACGCCTTTATTTGTACTGTTTTTTTCCATAGATAAAATTTAGATAACTGTACGATATGGAAGCTATGTTTATGAGTTAATTTTCGTATATACGACAAGAATTGAATTTCTAATCAGTTAACTCATACATCGTATCCTAAAAAGTTGTTGTCCATACCTGGCTGCTACTGGATCCTTGATGTGTGATCATTGTGAGAATTGTATATTAATAATAAAAACATCATCATGAATGAATAGTTTCATGCCAATGGAAAAGAAAATAGACACAACTTTTTGTTTAAGCGGCATATTCAAGGAGGAATATTGAACGCCAAAGAAAAGGAGGAAGCTCCTGTCAGAAGAAAAAAAAATCACACAAAAAGGTTCTGCCACATCTAAAGATCATGCAGAAGCAAATAAATCCTACAATAGATTTAGCAAGTCGAAGAAAAACAATTAGAAAGGCACATTTATTAGTAAAAATATAAATAAATTCATGTCCTTAATCATATCGATTGGAAAAAGAAAAAAAAACTCATAGTTCTAATAGGTGGATATCTTTAGTTTCTTCTCAATACCTAATTTATCGAGTAAACATTTTTAATTTAATTACTTCAATGAAATAATTCTCTAAGGATACAATTTTAATGACAAATACTTATTCGAATATTTAAGACTTTGAAATCAATTAATAATAGACGTCTTTGAATACATAATAGAAGGTGTGCATCGCCATACTAGACAGTAAAAATGGATAAGGAATGTGAAATTGTATTTCATTAGGTTTCTTATAACGCAATCCAATCTAATTATGATAATGTTCAAGAAGAAAAGGAAGAAAAGATGTCCTTCTATGATTCTAAGTGCCTGTATAAACTTACGGGACTTAAATGAAATATACGGGAGCTTCACCATCCATCATCATATCCTCTTTGACATGTATAGGAGTGTGGTTATATAGCATGGTAGTAAATATGTTACAAAAAATAACGGGGCAAGAACAACGAATAGTGTACCTTTCAATTTGCAGCGGAAGTTGTTGATCTTACCACCAAAGAAATTTGCCCAAGATCAACTTCGTCTCACTAGGAAACTAAGTATTCTTTACCACAAACTAGATGTCTTTTGTGTGGAGAATTTAAGATTGCTGGAGAAAGGAGTTTTTGGAAGAACTTCCAAAAAGAATAGTGCTCCCTCAATTGCACGTTCATTCCTCAAATACTGTAGTGGTAGTTTTTCTTTAGGAGTTAAAAAATAAATGCCCTAGGTAAACTGCCTACATGTTTATCTCCTTTAAATGGGTAGGGTCAGTCCACATGGACCACCCGCCCAAAATAAATAGCCAACATCTCTCACTTAGCACATGGTGGACTAGACCCAAGCCAACACCATGTTAACAACACACACAATTCATACGACAAATAGTTCGTGCGACCTACGAGCATCGAGAGCTATACAAGAGCTCTTTGTAGGAATCCAATCACATGCGGAAAGAATTCACTACTAACATGAGGATCTTATTACTCGCAATACCCCAGACATTATCTGCTACATCAGTAGCTAGTTATCTGATCCCTCGTCCTCGAAAGAGGTGAACTCGAGTTCATGTTTAACTTTATATCCACAATTACACTTGACACTCTTATGGTAAGTGCAATGGCCGGCCTTTGAACACAAGTTAAATTAATAATTTTTATTGTCTTCTCTTTCTACTCGAATCTATCTGTTCCAAATCAACTGCTTTCCTAGACATGCACTGCATTGCCGAATCACTTATGGCTATTAGTAACATGCTAAAGTAGCAACGCCGATTGTAACTTCAAGAAACAGTCAAAGGTCAAAGGGTATTCCATGGAAAAGTTAATGTAACTTTTTAGGGTCTCACACAATGAAGAAACAGGAATCCATTCTTCCATTAACCCATTGGTCGCTTAGCACACGTGGTATGAAAACACGTGCTACGGTGTTGTCACCTTCTAGTGGCGCGTGTGTCTCATTCATTCACTTTTCAACACCGTACAGATGTTGATCTAGACACCTCCAGATATCTAACTTGAGCTTCTCTCTTCAATGATCCTTAAATCCATCTTCTTAGATAAACTCATATCTGGCTTTCAAAACAAGTCATAACATGGTGGTGGAACTTATCTCTTCACATTACTCAACGTAAGAGGCGATTGCTCGTGTGAGAGAGCCAATCTCATGACTTTTTCGACACACTTTATCAATAAAATTACATCATCACACGCATAAAAGATATGAACACAAATTCAAGAGTCAAACATTGATGAAAATATTGTAACAACCAAGTCATTTTACAATACAGAAATATGATCATATCCTACGCAAACCTAGAGCCATAACATGTTTCTCAAACAGGTCTTTAGATATCGCCTTTGTAAAAGGATCAACTATCATTTCTCGCGTAGGTATGTATTGTAAAGTTACTTCTCCACTTGCTACTGTGTCTCTTACAAAGGTATACTTGATGTCAATGTGTTTGGTTTTGCTGTGATACTTAGGATCCTTTGTGTATGCAAAGTCATTTGACTATCACAATGTAAAATCATTGATCCTTGAGAATTCTTTGCTACGCCCAAATGCTCAAAGAATCTTTTTAACCAAACAGCTTCTTGTACTGCAGATGCAGAAGCCACAAACTCAGCTTCCATAGTTGAAAGAGTTGTGCAAGTTTGTTTCTTACTTTTCTATGAAATAGCACCACCATTAAGTAACAAAGCATAACCGGATGTCGATTTTCTATCGTTCCGGTCACCACCCCAATTAGCATCTGTATATCCTCTCAAGTGTAAATCATTTACACTATGACATAGTGAATAATCAACAGTTCCTTTTAGGTATCGAAAGATTCTTTTCACAGCTTTCCAATGATCTCTTCCAGGATTGGATTGATACCCGCTAACCAGACCTACGACATAACAAATGTCCGGACGAGTACACATCATAGAGTACATCAAGCTCCTGACAGCAACAGAATATGGAACTCGAGACATGTCTTCTTTTTCTTTTTCAGTCTCTGGACACATTTCAAGGCTTAAAGTTTCACCTCTTGTATAGGAGTATCCATGGGTTTACAACTATTCATTCGGAAGAGTTCCAAAATTTTCCTTATATAAGTTTCTTGAGATAGACTCAAAACCTTCTTGGAACGATCTCTTTGGATCTTAACACCCAATACATAGTCTACTTCACCCACGTCTTTCATGTCGAATGACTTTGAAAGCCATGACTTGATAGTTTTCACATACTCCAAATTATTTCTAGCTAATAAAATATCATCCACGTAAAGGGAAAGAATTAAAAACATCCCATTGGACTTCTTCACATAGATGCAATGGTCTTCATCGATCATGGTGAAATCATATGTAATCACCTCTTTGTGAAATCTCAAATACCACTGCTTTGAAGACTGCTTCAGGCCATAAATAGAACTTTTTAATTTGCAAACTTTCTTGTCTTGGCCTTTAACGATGAAACCTACAAGTTGTTCCATGTAGATTTCCTCGTTTAATTCTCCATTGAGAAAAGTTGTCTTCACGTCCATTTGGTGTAACTCAAGATCCAAACGTGCAACAATAGGCAAAACTAACCGAATTGAGGTAAACTTCACAACTGGTGAAAAGGTTTCCTCATAATCTATTCCAGCTTGTTTGGTAAAACCTTTTGCGACCAATCATGCCTTGTATCTTTCTATTGACCCATCCGCTTTACGTTTAACCTTGAGAAACCATTTGTTCCCAATAGCTCTACGCCCAGAAGGAAGGTCAACCAGATCCCAAACTTTGTTGGTTCTCATGGACTCCAATTCTTCTTTCATTGCTTTCATCCATTCATCTTTTCCAGGACTTGCCAAAGCCTCAGTCACAGAATTAGGCTCATCCAAATTTGTGGGAGACACCCGGAAAACATAATCTTCAATCTCATAAGATTGTTTAGGTACACTTTTTCTGGTACTCTTACGTTGTTGAAATTTAGATTCCTCTAAAGGATTTTAGGATTCAAAACTCCCACCTGGACCAGGAACCGATCCTTGATCTATTTGACTATCAAACATGTCTGAAGACATTGTCTGATCATCTAAATTTAACATTTCATAAAGAGGTTCTCCTTCTTTTATTTCGCCCTTTTTGGGAAAATCATTTTCTAAAAATGTGATATCTCGTGATTCAATTTCAGTTATACTTCCATCTTCTCTAATCCACCAATGAACACATACCCTTTGAAGTGTTCTGTGTATCTTATGAAGATATATTTCTTCCCTTTTGGACTAAGTTTTCCAAACTTACCGAAATGATCCTTTACATATGCAGCACAAACCCAAGGTTGTAGATCATTCAAGTTCGGTTTATGACTAGTCCATAGCTTATAGGGAGTGGAAGTAACTGATTTAGAATGGCCATTGAAAGGGCACCCAACGGTAAACCATGGTTTACTGACATCAGGGAATATATTGAAGACCAAACGTATCCCAAACATACAACGAAAAATGATAAGAAGACAATCAGGAGGTTGGCAATGCAATTCGTTGCGCGGGGATGCGATTCGCCAAGCTGCAGTCAGTAACGCGTCAGCCCAGAAGGAGATAGGTAAATTGGCCTGCACCATCATAGATCTTATCATGTCCAATAATGTTCTATTCCTCCTTTCTACTACACCATTCTGTTGAGGTGTGTAAGGAGTAGTTAACTGTCTAGTAATGCCTTTTTCATCACATAATTCTTCAAACTGTTTTGATAAATATTCACGGCCTCTATCGGTTCTTAAAGTCTTTTTACTTTTATCTAATTGATTCTCAACTTCATTCATATATTTTCTAAAGCATTCAAGTGCTTCAGATTTATGAGAAATCAAATAGACATAACCAAAGCGGGTGAAATAATCAATAAATGTAATGAAATACAAAGCACCAGACCTTACCCTCACATTCATTGGACCACAGATATCAGAATGGATTAATTGCAACGGGGAATCTGCTCTCTTAGCCTTCCCAAATGGTTTACGTGTAATCTTTCCGGCAAGACAATTTTCACAAGTTGACATTTCAATTTTGGAGAAAGGACATAAATGCCCTTCCTTTGCCAATCTATTCATCCGGTCTTGCCCTATGTGGCCTAATCTTGCATGCCATGTAATAACATCAACATCACTGTTACTAGAATAACATGTCATTACACAACGGTCAACATAGTAGTCATAATGTCACACCCTAATTCCGCTAGGGTGTGATGGGCACCCGACCCTTACCTAGGGCCGAGCGAACCCTCAGACTCTTGCTATACATAAAATCACGTCAAACTTTTCAAATCAAATGAGATGAAATACATCGTAATTTTTTTTTCCAGAAATATTCTTCCACATAGCTTCCAAGCATAACAAATCTATAATCATACAAAATTCAGTACATAACACAGACCGACATTTCGGCTGACGGAGCCGCTTACAGACTGACAACCAATACCCACGACGCTGTCTGCAAAGTCTCTAATGTAATCCAGAAAGCATAACATACCAACTCTGACTCGGCAGCACTCCGGGAACAAATGGAGCTTGCCATCTGCACTGGAACATCTTCTATGCTGTCTTCAACTCACCTGGGAGTACCTGCGTGGCATGAAACGCAGCCCCCAAAGAAAGGGGGTCAGTACGAAATATGTACTGAGTATGCAAAACATGAAGTACAGAAAACGAAGTCATAACCGAAGTAAAATGTACAGAAGGTGAGCACAATAACCAGAATACCAAAGTGTTGCATTTGACGTACAAATCATACATAGGAGGTTCCGGAAGACAAATACGGCAATCAAAATGCCAAAATGCTTGCTTTCCTTTGAAAAACATTTCCGTCTCATACACGCAGAAAACCAGACACACAATTACCGCGACCAAAAGTCCAGCGGTCCCTGTCACATAGTGCGGCATACCGCGGTCAGGAGTCCAGCGGTCAATGTCACACACACCGCGGTCAAGAATCCAGCGGTCAACATCACAAATGCGGCATACCGCGGTCAAGAATCCAGCGGCTAATGTCGCACACACCGCGGTCAAGAATCCAGCGGTCAATAACCAAATTTATTACTTTCCAAACATAAATCACATATGTCAGAATCAGGCATTACACATACATACAACGTGCCCCGGCCCTCGGTGATTAGATTCATGTATGCCAAAATCGTATATCAGAAAAATACAGAAGGTAAGTAGCTTATCCAGAACATCAGAACACTTACTTTTCAATCACAAAGGATACATATCAAAGTCATGCAAAGGGCACAAGAACATGGTCGTCACTCCCGTCTCTGGCGCCATAACACACCATACTCCAGAAGATTCCATAACATGTACACGGTATCTCGGGAACCGGACATATAACACGAGAACCCGGGAACCAGTCACATCATAATCCATATACACAGTAACTGGGGATGGACATGTACCACAATACCCCAGAGCCAGATACATCATAGTTCGAAAATTACATACATGGAACCTGACCCCTAGACAAGGTACTCGGCGAACCATACACACGATACATACCGGCCCGGAACTCGGTGAAAGGGATCATAACATATATACGAGCGGAGTAGTAAGAAATTAGGTGCACATAAATCAAAACCCGGTAAAAGAATCGAATGTATTATTAGGATATTCACATTAAGGAGCTTTCCAATGACTTATGGAACGAATCAAACGGAGTCTTAGATTCATAGACGAAAGTCTTACTTTCATATCATACAAGGATAGCTCAAGTGAGACAAACGAAGGAAGTTTCGGAACTTGTGGGCCCACCTCGGGTCAAGTCGAGGTGGCGGATATAAATTACAAACATTGGACTCTATGGATTCATCCAAGAAAGTTTCAAAGCAATCCGAATACACTTGTGGAAGTTATGGATGTTTAGACACTTTTCCAACAAAACATAAGAATTATAGTTCAATTACATTGAACGAATAGTATTCAAAATCAAACTCGGGTTTCGATGGACAGAATTGTTCCCGAGGCTCAAGTCTTGACCTAGTATACATAGGACATGCCAAAAGAAGGAAGGATAAAGCCTTACATACCTTTTCCACTTCTTACGCTACTCCAAATTCAAGTCCCAAACTCTCCAAAATCTACAAATGGTCACATTTACCAAATATTAATTAGAGCTTTTAGGAATTCAATCTTGAATTAACATTTGTCTACAAAAATTTCGGCAGCATTTCCCCTGTAAATGCGCCATCCCCGAGAATTCAACTCGGCCAAAAGTACAACAACAAACCCGAGAATGGAACTCGGCCAAATTTACCAATAACATTACCAACAATGATACTAACAAATTCAACGATCAATCCCAAAATATATTCTAACATTAACAACTCTTGTCACACAAGTCAACAACATTCCATTTGTATTCAATTTAATCGCATATAATCAAGCCAATACCAATGATTCCACATTCAAGTATAAATCCGAAATCATTCTAACATGATTCAAGAGTACTTCAAACAATTCACATAATATTCCAAATAACCCGACCAACATACCACTTCACCCAAAACCGTCCAAATTCAACAAGAACAATAACAACACATTTCCTTCTTTCAAATTCATGAACTACACCAACCATTCACATGCTAACAACATTATTTTCCAAAAATACAAGAAATTGTATTAAAATCACATTAGCTTCTAAAACAGCCCACAACGATTACAACTTCCACTTGAACCATTAAACCTTCATTTTTACCATAGAATCCACCACAACAACAACAACCAAAATGTCACATAAAACGCATTCACCATGTTCTACAAAAACAGCCCCTACACGGCTCAAACAAAGCTTCAACATCAACCCACACAATTTTTGCATTCAATTCCACATCCACCAATTCATACCAAGATTAATCATTTCCAAACATGGAAAAAGGGAATGAAATCTTACCTTAGAAGCAAAACTCTTAAAGGAAGCATGTGACCTCTTCAAGTGCAGCCATGGCCATGAGTTGCCATGGCTATTGTGACCTCCATCTTTTTCCTTCAATTTGCCATGAAATCCCTCAATTTAATTATGTAGAAAGGAAGGGAGAGGGGCTGAATTTTTCTGGAAATTTCTGGAACCTTTTTTTTGCTGAAAAGTGAAGTTTTTTGTCCCTTTAAAGAAAAGGCCAAAGTCAGTTACTGTAGCTACAGTACTGTAGCGGTACTGCTGAAATGCTGTTTCTGCGTCGACAGTTCAGTTTGTAACGTCTATAATTCTCTACTCCGATGTCCTATCAATGAATGGTTTGTTGTATCACAAACTAGACTCGATGAAATTCATTTTAGGCTTTTAAAACACCTTAAAACTCCACATATACTATGAGATATGCGCCTCCAGAGTTGACTAAAATTTCGCCCAGCATTTTTTTCAAATTTTCGTCGCACTTATTTTCTTCAATTTGCTCGATCTCTAAATATTCCGAAGCTCTCCATTGCTACGGTAAGGTGCATGTCATACTCATGCTCTGAAAACGCGGGGTATAACACATAAGTTGAAAGATTACAATCTAAAACAATAAAACCATCATAATGAAGTCCAAAACCATAAAAAAACATTATCTTGAGTAAGTCTAACACCATTGCGACCAAACTTTAAATCAAAACCTAGATCTAGAAGAACAGACACAGATACTAAGTTACGTCGGGTCTCTGGAGCATAGGACGTCATGCAACATCAAAGTTCGGCCACCACGCAAGTCCATTTTGAAAGTGCCTATCCCTTTGACTTCAAGCTTTGCATTATTTCCTACATATATCCACCTTGATCCAGGTGAGACTCGACGAAACTCCATAAACACTTCTCTATCACGTTTTACATGGTCGGTGGTCCCTAAGTCTACAATCCACACAGGATAAGATTCAGTTAGTAAAATAGTGCTAGAAACATATATAGCACTTTGAGATGCATTTTGAAATGCTACATTTTTCGGCTCGGGACACTCATGAGCAAAATGCCTTGTAACATGGCAGTTGTAGCATTTCATCTTACTCTTGTCTTTCTTTTTGAAAAACCGTTTTCCCTTCTTGGGATTTGGCTTGTTCCTTTTCTTGGAGGGTCCTTCTCTGGTCTCCTTACCCTTTCTATCATTTTTCCAATTCTTCTTGCGTTTAAATCCTGAAGACTTTGTGCCACTGGATTCTGCCACATAAGCATTAGATACAGTTTTAGCAGCACCAAGTCGCTCGTCTTCAAGCTTGACATGACGAGCAACATCAGAAAAAGTTTTGATGCTATCATTATGGGTTAAGTTAACCTTCAAGTGTTCCCAACTATTGGGAAGAGATCGGATCATTGCCTGAACCTGCTGCTCATCAGAGAGAACATGACCATCACTTTTGAGTTGGGCAATCATGTTAGACATCACCCTAAGGTATTGCTTGACATTGTGATCGTGACGCTTCTTGTAAGTGTCAAATTTGATAGTCAGCTGCCTAAGGCGGGTGTCACGACCCGACTAGGGGCCGTGTCGAGCACCCGGTGCTATCCCACCTGAGCACCCCTTAGCATACCTTTACACTTACATCTAGGTGAGCCATATAATAAAACATATATTTCTATTTATCCGTTATGCTAGTCCCATTGGACAACAACATCTTTTATATCATCATAGGCATCTATGCCGCATCAATGTACATGAGTCGACAAGGCTAACAAAATGATATACAAAATATAGGCCGACAAGGCCAGACATACCTAACCACATACACATGTCTACGAGCCTCTAAGGAGAGTATAACATATCACATAAGCGGGAGAGGACCCCGCTATGCCCATGATTATGTACACAAAAGAATAAGTACCCAAAAGCTATAGCTCCGAATGAAATGGAGCTCCGCTATGTAGTCCCTGAGAATGTGACTATGGATCAAGTCTGTCTCCCTGTGCACCTGCGGGCATGACGCAGCGTCCACAAATAAAAGGACGTCAGTACGAAGAATGTACTGAGTATGTAAAGCATGATCAATATCAACATAGAAGCATAATATACAACATAAGGAATAGCACAGGATGGGAGATAGTAATACCATCGTCATACGCACTTACTTTCCTTTCATAGGGACTTTCCAATTCAAAAGCGTATTTGTGTACATACATCCATATCCGTATCCATATTCGTATCTGTACCCAATCACGTGTCCTTATTCACATTCATATCATGTACATATTCTAATTTGTGATCGTATCGTATTCGCATTCGTTCTCATATCTATATCATATACATCATCATATCATATATATAGCATTTACATAGCATACCCGACCATGAAGGATCGGTGTTTCATACATACTTGGCCAACCAAGTGATACAATAACGGATACGCGAAAGCAATAAAATAACAAGGAAAGTAAATGATAGATAGATTGACACAAGAAAAGGGAATTAAAAGCAACCTAAAGGTATATCAAACCTAAAGACCTCAATTAATTAACATTAACAAGCACCAAACTCTTAGGAAGACCTCAAGGGAATTAGATTCCCTTGCAACCAACCTCTCAACAAATCTCAAATCAACAAGAGCTTAAATCCGTAAGACTCTCAATTGTTTCTCTCTCTAGAGACAACACAAAACACTCAAAATATTTTTATCATTCATCAAAAGTCCCCTAATGAAAATAAAAGTCTAGCTATTTATACTAACTAAATAATAGAAGACCCTATTATTACATAAATGCCATTAATGAGGCAAGGGCCTTGTTTGGCTAGTCTTGTGGAGATGAAAATCTTGAATTTGCGAATGTGACCTCTTGCAAACATAGCCTTCCTTGCTCGTTAGCCACTTTAATGCTCTTCCATCTCCCATCCGTCCTCTCCATGCTATCATCCAAACTTTGGCTCCACGAGACGGTCCTTTAAGTGTCCTTGAGGCAACTCGGCTTGCATCATTCTCCCCTTCTTGAAAAGGATTCGTCCTCGAATATAAACCTTGCAAAACCATAAGAGAGACAAACAAAAACATACTCCTCAAGGATTGAGGGTTAGCACACAACGCCATAATCACATATTCATGCCAAGGATGAACAAACTTGTGGTACAACCACACATCTATGACAATCATGACTAACATTTGCATACTTGAGGTATCAAGAAGTTGATTCCTCCAAGGTTCATGACATAAGGATAGAGTAATAAAACCAATGGATTCAAAATACGAAGTATGCAATTCAACATTGGTTCTATTTGACATGTAGCATAATGTCCAAACAAGAACACTCTCATTTTTCAAACAAAGACTCCCCCAAGATAGTGCTCTCAAATCACACAAGGTGTCACCCGGATCAAAGGGGACGAACATCCATCTAGTATGGTCAAGAACACAATCGGCTAGATCATAAGAGCCTTCTCCCACATAAGATGCACTCTCTATATGCTCAAGAATGTCATCATATGCAAACAAGTAATAAAGAAAGGTATCACGTAAAATAACTTCCTCATCAATATCACTCGCCAATGTAACCTCACCATACAGTTCAAGGACAAGATTATCCAAGGGGTTACTATGAAGTTGAACATGAAAGGAAGAATTTGCAATTTCTAGACAAGAACTACCTTCCTTTGTAACACTTTCCATCCCCACAAATGGATCACAATTCCTCAAAAGAAGATCTCCATCATGGGAAAGAGTGTCTTCATCCCATAGTGGGTTACATATCACATTATAGTCTCCAAAGGAAACTAAACATTCAACATTACCAAACACCCCCACTAGGTTCATCACTCTCAATAGTCATGTCATCCTCAAATAAAACATTATCTTTTACAAGAGAGTAATCCAGGAATAATGAGGAGTCAAAGCATGTCATTTCACTCTCAAAAGATCCAATGTCATCTTTCAATGCATTTTCGCTCACATGACTATCTACATGACACACATCACCACTACAAATTGGAGTCTTATCACATGACAGTAAACTATGATCGAGAGACTCATTTTGACATGAAACAAGCAAGGGTGAGATGTCACATTCTTTCAATTGACCAACTATATCAACATTATCACTAACTAGAGGTACATTAAACACATCACAACGATCCTCAAGTAGTGAATTATCATTACAAGCAAGTTGATCAACACAAGTTTCAACACTAGTTGGTAGTATGTCAAGCTCGCAAGAATTACTAACATGATGTTCACATGACATTGTACTACCATTTAATTCACAAGTGCCAAAACTAGGTGGACACAAATCGATCTTGCAAGAAGAATCAATTTGGTCATCTAAAGGATCAACTAGTGTTTGAGCACTCGCCTTCGATAATGCACTATCATTCAACGCACAAGTGTCAACACTAGGTGGACACAAATCGACCTCGCAAGAAGGATCAATTCGGTCATCAATAGGATCAACTAGTGTAGGGACACTTTCAACAATGACATTATCAAGACATGGCAAGGATTCACTAGGCTCAATGCAAGGTAAACTAACTTTCATACTCAAATTGGCATTAAGATCACTCAACAAAGTAAGAGTATTAGGGGAAATTATTTTACCTTGATTCTCATGTAAGTTATCTTCCTCGCCTTGAGACACCAAAGGAAAGCTCATTTGACCACTTGAATTAATGGTCTTGTCCATCGTTCCTCCTTTCAACCACTTCCTTTTCAATGCCGCCCAAATCTCACATGGGGTTTCTATAGGAGAGGGAATATGTTGAATTTGTGGCATCTCACAAGAGGGACTTTGCTTCTTCCCTTTTGACTTTTTCTCTTGGGAAGTGGTTTTGCTCTTATAACCCTTTTCATGTGGTTCGGGATAATGGCCTCTCAAGCTCTCTTTCATTGCATCCCAAGTAGTGATTGGATCTCCCTTCTTGTACACCCAATAGTGTGCAAGCTTCTTCTCAAAAGTCCCAATAGCCAATTTCATTTTCCTTTCTTGGGAATAAGGGTAACTAGCAAAGATTTCTTCCATCGTGAACTCCCATTTCACATACTCTTCTCCACTAGCTTCCATAATCAAGATAGGCCATCTCACATTGGGCTCTTGCACGTATGGAAATAGAGGTTTCCTCCTTTCATCCACGACATACTTATGCCACTCTTGCTCATATGGGATCTCATGCCTTTGAAACCAAGGGCCACCTAAACATACGTGACAAGTATCCATTGGAAGCACATCACACCAAACCTCCTCTTTGTCACGACCCAACCCCGTAGGCCGCGACTAGTGCCCGACATGGACACTCGTACATACTTACTAACCAAATTTCACTTGCGTTTACATATTATGAACCTCGTGCATACAAAATCATATACATATCATTTAAGTCATTCCTTATATTGTAACAGATATATCGATCAAGTTAACATAGTGTAGGGGAAAACCGGACACAGCCCAAATAAACATCACTAAGCAAACACGACCCACGACCCACATATATGTCTACAGGCCTCTAATACAGACAATAGAATCATATGAAGGGACAGGGCCTCGTCGTACCCAAAATAATCATAAACACAAAGGTATGTACAACAGAAAGATCTGTACCAAAAGTATGGGCTCCGGATCAAAGGAGCGCTTCAGAACAGCAGAATGTGTACCCTAGGCTGGCGGATCACCTCAATAAGCGTCTGTACCTGCAGGCATGAAACACATCCCCCGAAGAAAGGGGGTCAGTACGGAATATGTACTGAGTATGTAAGGCATGGAATACAAAAGACAGAATCATAACCGGAACAACAGTACAAAAAGGTAAGTACACTAGTCAAAATACCAGGGTGCTTATCTTTCAGAATGCAAATCGTATATACCGATGTCGTATGTCAGAAGAAGTACGGAAAATAAGTAAGTCGTTCAGAGTGCCAAAACACTTACTTTCCAAATACAGATCATGCGTGCCGACATCATATGTCGTCATATACATATACACATAACCGAACCATATGTAGTCTGATAGTGCCGAGGAACGTATGGCCCGATCCATAAACATATATTATATTGCTGCGGAACATGCAGCCCGATCCATATATATATATATATATATATATATATATATATAGTACTAATGACATCATATCTCAGAAGAAATACAGAAGGTAAGTAGCTTATCCAGAATGTCAGAGTGCTTACTTTTAAATCACAAATGATGCATATCAAAGTCATGCATAGGGCACAGGAACATGGTCGCCACTCCTGTCTCTGGCGCCATAACACATCATACTCCAGAAGATTTTATATCTCCGAACGTCTCCGTCACATAACACATCATAGCGTATACACGGTACCCGGGGACATACCACACGACGGGGAACCGGACACATCATACTTCGTAACATATACACGGTACCCGGGGACATATCACACGTCGGGGAACCGGACTCATCACACTTCGGAATTCATATATGGAACCCGGCCCTCAAGCAAGGGACTCGGCGAACCATTCGCACGATACATACCGGCCCGGGACCCGGTGAAAGAGATCATGACGCATGCACGAGCAGAGTAGTGAGAAACTAAATGCACATATATCCAGACTCGATAAATACGAACAATTGCCAATGTTTGAAGATCACAAACACGTTTCGAGTCAATCGGAGTTAGTATGTGAAAGTTACGGACATTTTTACCACAGAGCTTTACGAACATTTCAAAGCAAATCCGAGATCTCTTACGAAAGTTAAGGATATCAAAACTTACAGAACTCTTTAGAAACAAAATTCTTTATGCTTATTTCGTTAGTCATTCATACAATAAACTCAACTATACCGAGCGTACTCATGTCGAAAGTGAATAAGAATCATAGACGGACTCGGAAACATATCAAATAGGGCTTCAGAAGTCATAGATACATATCAAAACCATATGTCGATGGACGGATATACTTACCGACACCCGAAGGCTCAGAAACAAGTTTCGGATCAATCCGAATTAGTATACGAAAGTTACAAACTTTTGAAGTACAAAACTTTCTAAAAGCATTTCAGAAGCTCTTTTTTTGGAAATTCAAGTAACAATCATATTAGGGAACTTTCAACTATCGCTATGGAACAAATCAAATGGAGCCTTAGAATCATATGTACATATCAAAATATATATCCAAGACTTTAGCCACATCAAATATTTTCCGGACATCATTCGGAAACATAACAACTAGAATCTTCGAACATCATAAACACGTATCAAACTATACGGAATAGCTTATGGAGGTAAAAGACGTCGGCCACCCTAGTGGCTCTAAGAATAGAATTTTCTTTAGAAGCATACATATATGTCATTCGTTCATTTCATAAGGACCGTGCCAAAAGAAAGGAAGGTTAGCCTTACATACCTTGTCCGCTTTCTACGCTACTCCGAACTTAAGCCTTTGGCTTCGCAAAATCTACAACAATATTCATGTATGCCAATCATTAGCCATAAACACTTAGAGTCCAATTCTAAACCAACACTTAATCTACAGAAATTTCGGCAGTATTTCCCCTGTAAATTCAACATCCCCGAGAATTTAACTCTGCCAAATTCATCAACAACTATACGAACAATACCAACAACCATACCAATAACATCAATAATCAATTCAAAACGCATTCTAACATTAGTAACCTTCTTTTCTACATAGTTCATCATCATTCAATTCAACTACGTACGTTCAAGCCGATATCGACACTTACATATTCACTCACTAATTCACGATCATTCAAACATAATTCAAGGACATTTCAAACAATTTGTACAATATTCAAACAATCTCACTAACACCATATTCCACCCGAAACTTCCACAAATGCAATGAAACTACGACGACGCATTTTCTTCTTTCAAATTCATCAATAACAACAACAATTCCACTTTAGTAACTCCACTTCCATAATTACATAAAACCATATTTAATCACATAATTTCCTACAACAACTTACAACCAAATTTTCATGCCAACTTGAGCTATTATTCTTCCATTTACATCACAAAGGCCACAATCAACACAATTAACATAATAAATAAAATTTGTTCATCCTTCTCCACCAAAAATACCACACGGCCACACACCCACAACACACAAATTTTATACTTTTCATTCATTTACACATACTACAACATATATATAAGTCTTCCATAACAAAAAGGATAGAATTTTTACCTTTTCTTAAATTTTCCACTTGCCACAAAAGTAGTTTTCTCGCCTAAAAAATTATACCACATTGAAGTAGTTTTCTTGAGCTTAGTAGGAATACTAGAAAATTATAATTTTTGGATCAAAGTTGGAAGGCTTAAATTTTTTTTTTCTCCTTTTCTCTTGGTGGCCGAATGGCCCCTCTCTTGCTCTCACTCTCTCTTATTTTCTTGAAGGTTCTTGAAGAATGA
Organism: Lycium barbarum; assembly: GCF_019175385.1. Classification (NCBI taxonomy): domain Eukaryota; kingdom Viridiplantae; phylum Streptophyta; class Magnoliopsida; order Solanales; family Solanaceae; genus Lycium; species Lycium barbarum. The sequence continues at coordinate 83,196,100 of NC_083338.1, read as the reverse complement.
ATAATTGACATGGCCCTTTGTCTATTTAATTCATGGGTGTAATTATCACATGGGCTTGGGCCCCCTTTTTTTTTTTGCTCCATGGCCGACCACCCTATTGGGCCTTGGCCTTTTTTTTTTTGATTTTTCTAGCCCAATTCACTTATGGTGAATATTTGAAATTCATGAACCCATTTTTCAAATTTTCAATTTTTCCCTTGGCCTTCCTCCATATTTCCGCGTCAATATTTTCATGAACAACATATATATTAAATAAGGTCAAAATATTGCCCTATCTCTCACTAGTCCAAATTATTCCAAATTATCCGAGTATGCAAAAATGCGGGATATAACACTCTTGGTACTCACCAAGTGAAATGAATACAATCACTCTCTTATCAACCCAATACCCTCCCTTGTCGTAGTAAGGATTTCGCCTAATCACACAAGGTAGCCTTAACTCTTCAACCGCACGAGAGGTGATGAAATTGGTGTAACAATCATCATCAAGCACAAGGATTCCCTCTCTACCACAAAGGTTTACCTTGGTCTCCATGAATCGCCTCTTTGGAACCACCTTCTTTTGCATATGACGACTCCAACTAGTACTCACATTCCCACGCATGCCACTTTGCTTCGGATAGGAAGTACTACAAGAAAAAGCATATGCATACCCACTAGAAGCCCTTCCATAATCAACTTTAGCACGTTCACTACCTCCATAGACATACCCTCAACAATTCTTATTTGTATAAGGATTTCCCCATAAGTCCCATGAGACACGTGGGAAGGAGAGTCATATCCCGAGTCATCTTCATCATCATGATCTATAGCACAAGAACCTTCACCTTCATCATGTGAATCATAACAAGTTTCTTCTTAATCCCCATCTTTCTCATGAGACACATGAGTACCACTCTCTTCATATTCTCCTTCAAAATGGTAATTCTCTCCTTGAACTTCCTCATGATCACCATTCCCCATATAGCCCGCATATTCCCCATCATCACACTCTTGATAGCTCCCATAGTCCTCCCCTTCGTAACTACAACCATCATCGTCATAACAATCATAATCGCCACCACATGAATCGGAATCCATAGAGAAGTACCTGCAAAGAACACTTAGCAAACACATTAGTAGTAAAGAAATCTCACCACACTCGTGTCTACACTCGTTTGTGCTCGGCTAGCACCACTCAAATGAACTCACACACTCTTGCCTTTTACCACTCAAATGGATTAGCCGATGTTGATTCTCGATTGGATTCGGTTTCTTGCAAGGTGCACAATTGCTACTTGAGGTCGGAATGGATTCTTGTTAGACTCGAAGAAAGGGGATGACTCAATTAAAACAAACGCACTTGAATCAAGATATTAACGATGAAGCACAAACGAAGAAAAGCACGAAAGAATTGGCACGAAAGAAATGCGGACTCAAGAACTAATTAGTAACTAATAAGGTCGATTACTAGTTGCTAATTAGTTGTAAGAATCAAAGAAAAGGATTAGGAATGGAATCAAAGAGAATTAGAGTTGAAAAACCTAAAATGCGCAACATGCTACACCTGTGCAGCACATGCTACTCGCAGGTTCAACATGCGATGGTGATCTGCGTCTCGCAGATGATGCAACCCAAAGTGTTCAACTCTCTGTCACAAGGTGCGACACCACCTGCGACTCGCATGTGTCGCATGTAGTGTCGCATATGGGCCAACTTTTGTGACTTTAATTTTTCTCTTGGGATTTGCTTGCAACTCTCTGTCACAGAATGCTACACCACCTGCAACTAGCAGGTGCTACATGCGACTAGCATGTGTCGCATGTGGTGTCGCATATGGGCCAACTTTGCGGCTTTAATTTTTCTCTTGGGATTTGTTTGGATGCTTCTATTTTCTGAATTTTCCTTGTACTTGGGCCCACAAAACCTGGTATCTTCCTCTTTTGGGTCTTATAACACTTTTTCACAACTTTGTTTGACAACTTTCGGATCAAATGGCCCTTTGGAGAGTCTTCTTCCTTATGAAGATTTGAAGGTCTTCAAGAACACAAAAACAATTCAAAAATTCAACTACCCTCAAACCAACTCCAAATTAGCTCAAATTTCGGATTTAAGTTCTCTTTGATGTAAGAACAAAACCCTATAGGTTTCAACCTTCAATTTCAACCAAATCACAAGACCCACTTTTCAATTTCTTGAGTTCTTTAAAGCTCCAAATACCAAAAATGGTAGATCCTCAAATCGTTGGTCAAATACCTCCAAATTTCGGATTTAGAGTCCTTATCCACTACAGAACAAACCCCAATCAACTTGAACCTTCAATTCTACTCCTTTTTCAAACCCACCAACCTTGTTCTTGAAGCTTTAAAGCTCAACAATGGTGGAATACAAACCCCAACTTCAAATAGCTCGAAATGGAAGATTTGAACTCTAGAAACACTAAGAAACTCTAATCTAACACTAGATTAAACAAAATCAACAAGAAAATTCGAGATTTGTTTTTTTGAATTTCGATTTTTTTTTGTTGAATCAAAACCCAAGATTAGATTTGGTGGAACAAACCTAAACTAAGCTCTGATACCAATTGATACAATGACGGATACGCGAAAGCAATAAAATAACAAGGAAAGTAAAGGATAGATTGACACAAGAAAATGGAATTAAAAGCAACCTAAAGGTATATTAAACCTAAAGACCTCAATTAGTTAACATTAACAAGCACCAAACTCTTAGGAAGACCTCAAGGGAATTAGATTCCCTTGCAACCAACCTCTCAACAAATCTCAAATCAACAAGAGCTTAAATCCATAAGACTCTCAATTGTTTCTCTCTCTAGAGACAACACAAAACACTCAAAATATTTTTATCATTCATCAAAAGTCCCGTAATGAAAATAAAAGACTAGCTATTTATACTAACTAAATAATAGAAGACCCTATTATTACATAAATGCCATTAATGAGGTAAGGGCCTTGTTTGGCTAGTCTTGTGGAGATGGAAATCTTGAATTTGCGAATGTGGCCTCTTGAAAACATAGCCTTCCTTGCTCGTTGGCCACTTTAATGCTCTTCCATCTCCCATCCGTCCTCTCCATGCTATCATCCAAACTTTGGCTCCACGAGACGGTCCTTTAAGTGTCCTTGAGGCAACTCGGCTTGCATCACCAAGGCTCAAGGTTACACATACCTGGCCCTACCAAGGCTTCAGGGTTACATCTACCTGGCCCTACCAATGTGTCAGGGTTATCTGTACCATCTGCAAAGGTGTGCGCGCGTTACATAATCATATACATATTCTACCCGGCCTTATAAGCTCGGGGTTCCATAATAGTCATACATAGATATGTATATACATAATAGCTCATAAGCATCTCTACTATTAACATCATTATCATCATCGTCATTATTATCGTCATCGCTATTACCATTATAGTCGTCATCGACATCATTATCACTATTATCGTCATTCATTACATCTATCTTTATAGGCTTACTCGTTATACGAGGAACTTAGTACAATCATATCATATCAAGAATCGTGAGCTTACTAGCTCGGAAGATCGAATCGTTTGAAGGACATCATAGACTTATGGAAGATTTAGATGTTTGGCCAAAGAACCATGCCTTATGAAAGAAGGGTTAGCCTTACATACCTTTTCTGTTCAACTATTCTACTCTTGCACGTTCTCCTTCAGCGCTCGCGTTTCTACCTTCATTAAAGTCATACTATCATTAGAATCGAGAGCTAGAATACATGACTAAAGCTAGAGAAAATCAGACATCATCTACTTTATTTATACGACATTCCTCCATAGCGTATATCAACTCCCAAATGTCAATAATACATTCACAATACCATAACAATAGTCATTATTCATCCACATTATCAACATTTCTCAATTTACTTTCAATCACCCATATCCATAGCCATAACACACAACTACGTTCATTCACATACATTGCCTATCCCATGTTCTCAACGTCATTTATAACATGTTTATATCACAACACATCAAGAATCATGGCTCGATTTAAGCTATTACTCAAAATGACACTATTCCACATTCATGACCCATTTTTCTATACCCTTCTACAATTCAAGTATTTCAACTCTCAAATACTTTAAACAACATAGAAATACCATAAATCTTACCTTAGATGTCGTAGGAACAAGCCTTGGTTGATAATACTCCACTTGAGCAAAAACCCCAGTTCATCTCCAATGAGATTTCTTGACTTGAATGATCTTTAATGGGTTTTATTACACTTGATGCACTTAATTTATGTTGTTGATCACTAATAATCCTTGAATTCTTGTGGAATAAATGTAGAGAGATGTTTTAGAGAGAAGTGGTGTGATATAGAAGTGAAATTAAATAAGACTTGGTCCCTTTATTTAATGAACCATTTCAGTCCCGACCGTATATACGAACCAACATACGGTCCGTACAAATTATACGGGCCGTATGTTTGGCCGTATGTTTGGTCCATAAAGTTATGCCATTCTGGGTTGATTATACGGTCCCAAACATACGGATCTTATAATTTATACGGCCAGTATGTTTGGCCGTATAATCCCCAGTGATTCCGAAGCTCGTTTCGTCGACTCGTTTGATCTCCAATCCTTATGGAACCTTCTTAGCACTTGTTCAACACCTCAATACCAATCTAAGGGACGTTATCACTCTTCTCCAAGACATCATTAACTCCTCATTAAATCGGTACTCGTATTTACTCTCCGATACCTATCGTATGCCTTGCCTTCTCTTGACAACTTTCTCGCCTAACATCGGATGTCTTTGAAATCTCACTTGGGGTCGTCAAATGTCATTTCTTACTCATTGAAGTACCATATACTCGTACTCCTCACTAGTCTATTCACTTGTGCATCAACTGAAGATTTTTCGAGGTGTAACAGCGGGTCACAGTGGTACCCCCATAGGTCTCTTGTAAGTCTGCCCACATAGCATAGGAAATAGGGTATTCTTCATATTCGTGAATGAGATCATCAATGAAAGAACTTAAAATAATTCCACGTATAGTAGAATCTTTATTTTTCCACGCATTGTAAGTTTCCAGATCTGTTATGTGCTGAGCAATGTTACCCTCTTCTGCCTGAACCAAAACATGGTTAATACCTTCCAGAGCATCTTGCTCTTCTTGTGCATACCACATTTTATGACTCCAGATGTCTTAGATGTCATATCTGTTGATTGAGACAATGAAGAAAGTTTTTATTCATCAATATTTACTTTAACAAATTTATGCATGTGATATTCACACTCAAGCAAATTAATTCTCATAAATGACTTCACATTTAGTGTAAAATCGAAAGGTCACAAAGTTTCCGATCATCATCTATAGTCTAAACGTTTAATAAAAAATAGAAAAAATAAATCTTAGCGTGAATTTTATTTAATGACTTTCAATTAAGTCTCAACCCATTTAAAATAAATAAATAAATAAATGGGATATAAAAGAAAGTTAAACAACATAACCATATATTGAAAAGAAATTCACAATTCAAATTACTAGTTCATAATCTCCCACTCGACTTCATGTTCTTGAACATACACCTCAAAAGGTTGACTTAGAAAGAAATCATGATAAATATTAACTAAAATACCACTCCAAGGCTCTAGGAGGGAATCTACTAAAATTGATAAAGCTTCCCAATCCGAGATTTCAATAAAATTAGCCAGTTCTTCTCGTTTCAACCGAAAAAGTTCAATATGTTCAGGCACTGAAGTATTATGAGACATCTTAATAGCTTTAAACTCTTTGAATTTTTTCTCTCCTTCCCTTCGTATAGCCCCTTGATCCCTTAGTAGATTTTGCGTCGCTCTTGGAACATTATTCCTTATGACTTCACGTCCACAGAAATATGTCCTACGACGACATATTCTTCTACATTTTCTCCTTGCTCAATTTCGGGAACTCCCACTTGGAGTACTTCGAGTTTGTCCCTGTCCAGCCATGTCTGAAATGAGAACAATAAAACAATAAGAATGAACATACCATTCAATGTGATAACACATGCCACATTACTCGTTGAAGACAAAAATACGTTTAAGGATCATATACCAATATAATGGCATGGCTATTAGGAGGTTAAAAAAAAATTACTTTTTATTTTATTTTACTTAACATAACTTCAACACTTCATAACTCTCTCGTTTTAAATCCGCTTTTAATGATTAATATATCAACGAAAAGCTTGTAACGAGTAGATTCCGAAAATATATATCACGCATTGTAATTCATAATAAGCAATTTCCAGAAATTAAATTTCAGAAGCAATTTTTCATAAGAACTGTCTTAATTTTCGGCTTATCTTCAAAAATCATAACACACTCGTTTAACTGTAAGCAAAAAACAGAGACAAACCATCTCCTTTATACTAATGACATGTCTATATTTTTGGTTTCTCTATGAATCTGAGTCAAAACAATTATGCAACCAAAAAATTAGAGAAAAGGTCATAAATAGTCCCTTATGTATGGGAGTAGGTCTAAAATGGTCCCTTAATTATATACTTACCGGTTTTAGTCCTTTAACTATCCAAATATTTATCAAATTTAGTCTCTATCTATTTTTTTATACAAACAGCGTACAAACTCATAAACCTTCGTGTGATTAATCGTTAAACCATTTCTCAGACCTATATTTCTCTCTCCCTACTTCTTTTTCCTCAAGTTCATTCTTTAACATCATTTTTTTCCCTTAAGTTCTCTCTCGCATTTCGTAATCGACGGACTGCGTCGGTTTCAACCGACCCAGTTCGTCAGTTTTGCTAAAAAAAAAAAAAAAAAAAAAAACTGACGGTCTCACGTTGTTTTTTTTTTTTTTTGAAAATTAAAGAATGAAATGTAGGAACTTGGAGTCAAACCCGGCTATGTTCCTTGGCATTAAAGGGATTTACCACTAGATCACTGATATTTTTTGTTCATATACTTACATTGATTTAATTTATACTGTTTTTTCGCTCTAAAAATCGACGGACTCCGTCTTCGTCGGTTTTTTATAAAAAAATAAAAAATAATAAAATAAAATAAAAAACTGACGGAATCCATCGGTTTATTTTAGAAAATAATATAACAAATAATTATATTTTTTCGTGCATTTTTGTGCAAAAAATAATCGACGCAGTCCGTCGGTTTTCTTAAAAAAAGAAAAGGATTTAAAAAAATTATTGAAAAAACCGACAGAATCTGTCGGTTTTTTCCATCGATTTTTTTCCGTCTATTTTTACCATTTTTTTTTTTAAAAACAAGAGGAACTTGAGGAAAAAGAAGCAGGGAGAGAGAAATATAGGTTTGAGGAATGATTTAATGATTAATCTGACGAAGGTTTATGATTGTACGCTGTTTGTATAAAAAAATAGACGAAGACCAAATTTGATAAGTTTTTGAATAGTTAAAGGACTAAAACCGGTAAGTGTATAGTTAAGGGACCATTTTAGACCTACTCCCATAGATAAGGGACTATTTATGGCCTTTTCTCCAAAAAAATTACAACTTGATTTAAAGCTGCACTCAACAGTTTTGACGCAAAGCATCTAAAATCCATTCACTGTATCTCTATACGTAAGGCCGACATAGGTTTGTATATAGTCTGATGCTATGGTCACAATTTAATACATCTCTTGTATTCTCTTTAATAGAAACGTGATCAAAGTAAAGAATTGAGTCACATTCCGTTAACATCATAAGAATACATATATCTCAATCATAATTTATGGAGCCCATCTTCTTACCAAAAAAAAACTTTTAAAACCATGGGATGGAGACAACAAAGTCTTCTCTTTAAATTGAAAGATTAGATTTTTCAATATATAATAACAGCAACAACTAAACTTTTGTCGGATTATATTATTGTCACAGTTTCAATGTACAGAATCCAGCAAATTAGATAAAGAATATCATCAATACCTCACACCTTAAGCGAAAAGGATTTTCTTTTTTTTACACAGTTCCGCAACATAGAGGCGATGCATTCTTCAATTTCTCTATTTCAGTCGTCACTTAATTTAACAATTGAAGAATACAACTAAGAGCAATAAACATCTATTTAGTCTATAATCGAGACTTGGGACAAAATAACCTTGCTCTGATGCAATTGTTAGAAAAAATAACAGGGCAAGAACAATAAATTGTGTACCTTTTAATTTGCAACGGAAGTTGTTGATCTTACCATCAAAGAAATTTGCCCAAGGTCAACTTCGTCTCACTAGGAAACTAAGTATTCTTTACCACAAACTAGATGTCTTTTGTGTGTATTTTGTGTGGAGAATTTAGGATTGCTGGAGAAAGGAGTTTTTGGAAGAACTTCCAAAAAGAATAGTGCTCCCTCAATTGCACGTTCATTCCTCAAATACTGTAGTGGTAGTTTTTCTTTAGGATTTAAAAAATAACTGCCCTAGGTAACTCCCTACATGTTTATGGGCAATTCGCAGAATTGCCCTTCTTTTGGGTGGTTTTTAAATTTTGCCCTTCGACTAAAACTCATTGGTTCCAGGTTCGAACCCCCACACAATCAAAATTTTAAAAAAAATTCACAAGGTAGAGTTTAAATTTCGCTATGGTCCCACCGGCATATACTTGTGAAGGAATTATCAAAGTTATGTCAGACCCGGCATACTTATGCCTTATGGGCAGACTTGGCATAAGTATGTCGGGTCCGGCATAACTTTGGTAATTCCTTCACAAGTTTATGCCGGGTCTAGCATAAAAGTTTACCCATTAAAAGTATGCCCCCACCGGCATAAACTTGTTAAGGAATTATCAAAGTTATGCCGGACCCGGCATACTTATGTCAAGTCTGCCCATAAGGCATAAGTATGTCGGGTCCGACATAAATTTGGTAATTCCTGAACAAGAGTATGCCTGGTCCGGCATACACGCGACCCAAACCTTGCCTTGCAATTTTTTTTTTAATTTATGTTTGAGCGGGGGTTCGAACTCAGAACCTCATGATTTCTGCGTGAACGCTCAGAGTTGAAATGCGAAGGGCAAAAATTAAAGGCTAGCAATATGAGGGGCATAATTTAAAGACCACAAATATGAGGGGCAAAATTTAAAGACCACCCCAAAAGAAGGCCAATCCGCCCAAAAAAATGCATGTTTATCTCCTTTAAATAGGCCGGGTCAGTCCACATGGGCGACCCGCCCAAAATAAATAGCCAACAAAATATGGTACCATTAGGAAGCATGGCATATGCAAAACAATTCATTAGGGACATTGGTAATTTTAAAGGAAACAAATTTTTGGAACGATATTGCATTTAAAAAATAAAATTGAGATATATTAATAAATTTCAAAAGCTATTAATATTTACCCTCTTACGGTACCTGGTAATTTCCCCATCTTTCTCTTCTCAATCGGGAGCTTTACGTGTTAGACACGTACATAGAAGCTAGTTATATTAAAAATGCGAAGGGTGTTAGAAATATTGATTGAATTTTTTGCCATTCATTAAAAGACTAAAATAGACAAAATTGTCAATTACCATTTACCTCAAATTATTATTAAATTATCTTTAAATATTTCACCTAACATTGCTGTACGAGTCCTTCCAAAATAAAAAATGTAATGTAATATATATTATATTTGCTACACCCCAACCTAGGTGAGGTGGATAGGCACCTAGTGCCTTACTTACACGAGCGAACTATTTTGTACAATTATAGCTTATTGAGTTTGTGGCACCTGCAAGCAGAAAATCTCAAATGCGTATACTACTGTTACACCTCGGAAAATTTTCCGTTGGTACGCAAGTGAATGAACTAGTGAGGAATGGCATTTGATGACCCTAGTTGAGATTTTAAAGATGTTAGAGATGAGAGAAGAGGATTTCCTAGAGAAGGAAAAGTATTTGATGGGTCTTGGAGAGGAAATACGAGTAACGAGTTAATGACGACTTAATGATGTTTTAGGAAAGGGTTATAATGTCCCTTAGATCGACAATGAAGTGTTGAACAAGTGTTAAGAAGGTTCCATATGGATCGGAGATCAAACGAAGCGAAGAGAACAAGTTCAGTGGACTGATGAGTTATATGGCTCATTATACGGACCGTATAATGGACCGTAAAACCATCACAGAAAAGGTTGCTCACTGGTGGGATTTTACGGTCAGTTATACAGACCGTATAAATTTATACGACCCGTATATTGGATCGTAAAATGGTCACAGTGAAGGGTGAAGGAAAAAGCACATTTTACGGTCAATTATACGGACCGTATAATGAACCCGACAGATCAGTGATGGGTTATTAAATATGGGACCAAGTTCATGAAATCATTTCCACATTTCATCCTTCTCTCTAAAACATTTCTCTACATTTATTACACAAGTTTTCAAGGCTTATAAGTCATCAACAACATAAATCAAGTGAATCAAGAGCAAGGAAACCCATTAAAAGCCATTCAAGTCAAGAAATCCAAATGGAGGAAAACTAGGGTTTTTGCTCAAGTGGAGTATTATCAACTAAGGCTTGCTCCTACAACATCTAAGGTAAGATTCATGATATTTATATGTTGTTTAAGGTATTTGGGAGTTAAAATACTCGGATTGTAGAAGAGTATAGCAAAATGGGTCATGAAGGATGAATAGTGACGTTTTGTGAAATAGTTTGAATTGAATCATAATTATTGTTGTGTTGTGACATGAATGGGTTATAAATGACATTGAGATTGTGAAATAGACATTGTATGTGAATGGACGAAATCATGCATTATGACCATGAATATGGGTGAATTAGAAGCAAATTGAGAAATCTAGATAATATGGATAATGTGGATGATTAATGGCTATTGTTATGATATTGTGAATGTATTGTCGACGTTTGGGAGTTGAATTATGATATGGGCGAATGTTGTATAAATAAAGGGGGTGCTGCCCGATTTTCTCTAGCCTTAGCCATGTGTGCTAGTTATCGATTTTAACGATAGTATGACCTTAATGAAGTGTTACACCTCGGAAAAGTCCCCGTACATGTACAAGGGATAGACCAACGAAGGGTAACAGTATGTGATGTTTTACTAAGTAAGGGGCGATGATTCATGAATTTTTGGAAAAAGAGAAAGTTATAGAATTTCCTTCTGCCCAGTGGTCGTAAAATGATTTACGACCCGTAAAGTGATTTACGGACCGTAAATCACCATCGTCTTCCAGCCTTTAAAAAATCTCAACTTTCTATTGAGTGCGAAAATGGTTAAAAGCGACTTGGTATACGGCCCGTAAATTGGTTTACGGACCGTAAACCTCGATCGTAAACTACCATATCATCAGCCAACCTTTCTGTTTTGAACATGCTTAAATACGACCACACTATACGGTCCGTAAACTGTGGTTTACGACCACTGTTCACCCCGACTGCAATTCATTAAAAATCAAACTTTGAGTTATTAAAAAGGGACCCAAGCCTCATTTTATTTCATTACTCATCTATACCATTCAAGAACACTCTAGAACTCTCTCAACACTTCATCCATTGAGATTGAAGAGAATCAAAGGAAAGCTAAGGGCACTAACACTAAATCCAAGCAACAAGTGTATGAAACCTAGTTGGAGGTCATCTTCTTCAAGGAATTCCAAAAGAGGTGAAGTAGGGTTTTGCTGCAAAAGGAAGAATTTCACTCTAAGATTGTTCCACCACTATACAAGGTAAGTTTTATGAATTTGGCATGTTGTTTAAAGCATTAGAAGACTAAGACACTTGAATTATAGTAAGACATAGAAAATGGACCCTTACTGAGTGAATAGTGTCACTATGGAATGATAGTTGGATGGAATCATGGAAGTTGACATGTTATGATTATGAATACGTTATAGATGGTGTATAGGTCATGATATAAGTGTCAAACACAAAGAAATGCGATAACGGGCTAAAATCATTAAATGTGGGGAAATTGGAGGAAAATGGTTGATTTTGCTTAAGGTATATAAATGATGATTGTTGCTTGCAATATTATGGGTGTTGTTGTAAATGTTTAGGGGTTGAAATAGAACGGGGAAAGAGGTAGTAGAAACAAAGGAGATGCCGCCTAATATTCTCTAGAGATAATGATGCGTTCTTATAATCGGGTAACTAATGTTAATACTATTCTCTCGTGAAGGTAACGATGTGACATCGAAGGAAGACAAGTGAACGATAGCGTAGCTAAACGACCAGGTATGTGAGGCTAGTACTTTCTTTCCAATGGTATGAATCCTATAGTATGAGTTCTTTTCCTCTTCATGAGTTCATGTATCCCGAGAAGCTAAACGCCTATATTCCTACATGTCTATATAAGATAAGAAATATGCTATGATGATGTCATATTGACAATGATGTCCTTTATTGCTCACACTCACCTTATGTACTAATTCCTTCAAGGTGAGACAGAATGTCGATAATTACTCCATAATGAAATCGGGGGATCACGACCTTACGTCACCCTGTTAGAGTATAGATGATCTTGAGCCTTATGCATGTGTCATGTTAAGATAAGCATGTTTTGATAAGCATATTACTATAAGTATTTTATAATGAGCATGTCATGATTGCATCACACCGCGCCTAATTGGCCGGGCAGTCACCGCTACGGCGGGCAGCTATACGGATACACCACGACCTTCGGGCTCGTAGATGCGCAGTGTGGGTAGGATGGTCTCACATTTTTTTTCATGTACATGTGCACTATTATTTTACTATACTAAAGATCTCTACATTGATATAAAAGTATTTATGTTTTCATATAAACTATGATTTTCCTATGTTTTGAATAAAAATGTGATAAAAGGGCATTGATCGAGTAAGGTGAGTAATAGAACGAGCGGTGCTCGGTGGTTAGCCCCGGGTACCCGTCGCGGCCCCTAGCTGGGTCGTGACAAAAGTGGTATCAGAGCAGTTCGCCCTAGGAAGTGTCTACGAGCCGTGTCTAGTAGAGTCTTGTTTATGGTGTGTTGCATGCCACGCTAATAAACAAGGGGCTACAGGGCATTTAGGAAAATGACCATCTTTCTTTTCATTAGATCGTGCGATAGAGCCATGTATAGGATTTTATCCTCCCCTAAAAGTGCGTTGTGATTTCAGAATGCCGCCAAAAGGAAAAGCTACAGCCGCTGAGAAGGGCAAAGCTACGACAAAGAGTGTCACACCCTAATGTCCCTAGGGTGTGATGGGCACCCGTCCCCATATTCGGAGCCGAGCGAACCCACAGATTCTTATTACACACATAATTTCTTCGGACTCTGAAAATCAAATAAAAGTAAAATACATATTAAGCTTTCGAAATCTTTCTTTTATCGTTCACAAAATTAAACAAAATCCGTAATTATATAAAATTTATTACATAACACAGAATGACATATCGGCTGATGGAGCCGCTTACAGACTGACAACCAATACCCACGACGCTATCTGCAAAGCCTCTAACATCAATCCAGAAATCAGAACATACATATACCCTGACTCGGAAACGCTCCAGAAGTAAATGGAGCTCGCCAATCCTGCTGAAACATCTTCTGACAAATCTTCTATTCATCTGTAGGTACCTGCGTGGCATGAAACGCAGCCCCCGAAGAAAAGGGGTCAGTACGGAATATGTACTGAGTATGTAAGGCATAAGATACAGAAAACGGAACCATAATCGAAACAAACAGTACAAAAGGTACGTACATTACCCAGAACACCAAATACTTAATTTCCAAACGCGAATCATGTATCAGAAGAAGTACAGATCCAAAATACCAAAACACCAGAATATCAAAATGCTTGTTTTTCCAGACACAAAACATGGATGCCAATGTCATACGTAATATAATAATGTCGCGAAACGTACGGCCCGATCCATAAATATATATACATATATATCGCTGCGGAACGTGCAGCCTGATCCATATAACATATCACATGTGCAAATAACGTGTCCCGGCCCTCGAGTGAGGGACTCGGTTAATAGAATCATGTATGTCAACATCGTATATCACATATGCATAACGTGTCCCGACCCTCAAACGAGGGACTCGGTAGATAAAATCATGCATGTCACATCAAATATCATGTATGCATGTAATGTGTCCTGGCCCGCCAGTGAGGGACTCGGTGGATAACGTGTCCCGACCCTTCAATAAGGGACTCGGTAGAGGGGATCCGGTCCGGATCTGGCGCCATCATCATATAACGTGTCCCGGCCCTCTACTGGTTGGTCTCGGTGAACAATGCAATGGAATACGCACGAGAACATATCCTGGCCCAAGCTCAGTGAAATCCAAACTGAGGCTTGCACGAACAGAGTAGTGCGAAACCATATGCACACAAATCAAGACTCAATAGATACGCACACTTACTGACATTTGAAGGCTCAGAAACAAGTTTCAGGTCAATCCAACTTCGTATGAGAAAGTTACAAACGTTTGAAGTACAGAACGTTCTATAAGCATTTTAGAGCAAATCTGAGATCCTTTCCGAAGGTTAGGGACATTATGACTTACAAAATTCTTTCAGAAACAAAACTCTTTATACTTATCTCGTTACTCAATCGTATAACAAACTGGATCATATCAGACATACTTATATCAGAAGTGAATCAGAATCGTAGGCAGACTCGGAAACATATTAAATAGAACTTCAGAAACAAATCTCTTCCGGATATCATATGGATCAAATCAAATATAACCTTTAGAATCATATGTACATATCAAAATATATTAAAGACTCAATGGAATAGTTAAACGTACTATCATTTGGAAATCAAAATGTTAATCATACCAATTGTCTTTCAAATGCCATTCAGAAACATATCAAACAAAACTTTGAACATTTACGCATACAGAACTCTTTAGGGACAAAACTCAGAATTCAAGAGTAGAATTTCCCCAAAGTGCATTTCATATCATACCTTATGTGGCTCTAGGACATGCCAAAGAAAGAAAGGGTAAGCCTTACATACCTGTGCCACGACCAACTAGGTACGCTTATTTGTCCAAACTTGCTAGTCTACATACAAAAGAATTCACATGATCATTAGATTTATCGTCATTCACTTGTCTTAACTTCTCAAATAAATTCGCTTATATTCTGCCGAAATTTCGGCAGCATCTCCCCTGTAAATACATCATCCCCGAGAGTCTACTCGGCTAAATCATCAACAACAAACCCAAGAATGGAACTCGGCCAAAATATCAATAACAATGCCAACAATCATATCTCCAATCTTCAACAATTTACTCAAAATGCATTCTAACATTAATAACTTGTTTTACATAATTCAACGGCATTTCATTTAGGTTCCAACCAATTATCACAACACACTCCGCAACCTTCCTAATTAAACAAAAACATCAATAATACATTCCTTACTTTCAAATTCATGAACTAGATCAACAACCTACACGTCGACAACTTTCTTTCGAATTACCAAACCATCATTTTCATCATAGAATCCGCATCGACTACTACTAAGATGTCAAATAGAATCCATTCATCATAACTTACCAAAACAACCATCATTCGGCCACAACAACTACATGCATTTTTTTCATGAATTTTCCATCCATTTCTATACATCACAACAACCAACACACTACATAAAATTAACCCTTTCTTTCTACACTTTAGCAATATCATTCATTCTTATAATCATAAGAAACCATACTAATATCGCATTAGCCTCCTCCATAATTCACAACGATTTCAACCTCATTTCCAATCATTAAATCTTCATTTAACATCATAAAATTCACAACACAACAACAATCAAAATGCTAAATAAAATCATTTCATTTATTCTACATGATACCACCATATTCGGCCAACACATATACACACATATTTTATGAATTTAATCCTTTTATACACACTTCAACATACATAATTCATCCATAACATATAAAAGGGAATTAATTCTTACCTTTTTCCCTCCATTTTTCTTTTGTCTAGAATCATGAACTTGCAACAAATAGTGGCTCTCTTGCTCCAACAACTACTCCATGTTGTAGAGGACCTTGAACTTAGTAAGGATTCAAGAAGAAAGGAATTTTTGGATCAAAGTTTGGAAACTTCAATTTTTTTTATTTTTTTTTCTATGGTCGAATGACCTTTCTTTTTCTTGGTCTATCTTTTGTTTTCTTGAAGTTTCTTGAGCAATGAAGAATTATGGCCCCTTTTCTCTTATTTATCACATGGTTTTGATTTTGATGGGCTTGGGCCATTTTATTTGGACCATGGCCGGCCACCACCAAAAATTGGGTCTCTCTTGTTTTTTTTTTTTTTTTGATTTTCCAAGCCCAACTTCTTTTGATTCATTTTGTAATTCACGAAACTAATTTCCGAAATTTCAATTTTGCCCTTTATCCTTCCTCAATATTTCTATGAGTCGTCTTGAGAATTTTCCTTTTCGCCCTTTTCCTTTCTCAATATTCCATGCCAATAATATTCATAAACAACTTGTGTATTAAACAAGATCGAAATATAGCCTTACTCTTAGCTCCCCCCAATTATCCTGAATTATCCCAATGTACAAAATGCGAGATATAACAAAGAGGCGGGCAGAAAGAGAGCCTCCCGCAAATGTAGAGGAAAGTGAATCACAGAATGAGGCCTCACCTAATGTAGAAGAGCAGGGAGGAGCCTCAGTCCCAATTCCTCCACCAGTTGCTTCGGGTCAATAAGTGACCGAGGCCATACATTTATTGACACGATTGGTTGCCGGCCAGGCACAGCGGCAGAATGCGGGCCCGAGTGATCGTTCCGCCAGTACGAGAGCCCGTGATTTCTTGACTTTAAATCCTCCAGAATTTTTCGGGTCGAAGACGGATGAGGACCCATAAGGCTTTATTGATGAGATGTTGAGGACACTGAAACTTATGCATGCTTCTGAGACCGAATCGGTAGAGTTGGCTTCTTATAGACTCCGCGATGTGGCGGTATTGTGGTATAACAACTGGATAGCGTCAAGACCAGAAAATGCACCTCCTCCTATTTGGCAAGAGTTTGTTGACGCTTTTATTCGCCACTATTTGCAACCCGAGGTCCACCGAGCTAGAGCGGACATGTTCTTGAATCTAAAACAAGGGAGTATGAGTGCCCGAGAGTATAGTATGCAATTTAATTCTCTAGCCAGGTATGCCCTGACTATGGTGGCAGATATGGGCAATCGTGTCCATAGATTTGTGAGCGGTTTGGGGCCACACTTGTTTAGAGATTGCTTGACGGCCTCTTTGCAAGAAGGGATGGATATTTTCCGGATACAGACACATGCTCAGAATCTTGAGGGATGGCAACAACAGCAAAGAAGTGATCGTGATAATGACAGGAGGCAAGGCAAGAAAGCTAGATCTACGGGAGCAAGCAGTGAATATAGAGGGGGATCGAGACAGATGCATTCTAGGGACTCAGGTCAGTCAGCGACTAGTGCGCCTCCCAGGTTCCCAGATAGGAGGTTTGACCGTTCTTTCCAGTCAGGACAAAGCCAGAGTTCGAGGGCCTCAGATTATCAGCCTAGGGGACATTTTGGTCAGCGGAGACCTTTAGTACCGCAGTGCAGCCAGTGCGGTAGATTGCATTCCGGGCAGTGCCATTAGGGTTCCGATGCTTGCTATGCCTGTGGACAGGCTGGTCATATGATGAGAGAATTCCCTTCAGCGAGAGGTAGAGCGGGGACTCAGCCCACAGGCTCAGTAGTAGGTTCTTCTTTAGTACGCCCGACAGCACAGACTTCTCAGACTACAACAGGTAGAGGCAGAGGCAGAGGCAGAGGGGGAGCATCTACCTCAGGTGCTGTTCAGCCCCGCGTATATGCTTTGGCAGGGCGACAGGATCTAGAGTCCTCCCCGGATGTTGTCACAAGTACCTTGACTATATTTTCCCTTGTCGTATATGCTTTGATTGATCCAGGTTCTACTTTTTCTTATGTTATCCCGTATGTTGCAAATTGTATTGGGGTGAAACCCGAGCCGATTAAACCTTTTGAGGTGTTCACTCCGGTCGGTGATCCGGTAATAGCGAGGAAAGTGTACAAAAATTAGGTCATTGTGATATGTGATCGCCAGACGAAGGCTGATTTGATCGAGCTGGAAATGATAGACTTCGATGTAATAATGGGTATGGATTGGTTAGCGTCGTGTTACGCAAATGTTGATTGCTGGACGAAAACGATTCGATTTCAGTTTCCGGGAGATCCCGTACTTGAATGGAAAGGTAACACGGCATCTCCAAAGGGTAGGTTTATTTCCTACCTCAAAGCGAGGAAGATGATAGCTAAAGGTTATATTTATCATCTAGTTCGGGTTCATGATAACGAGGCAAAGCCGCCAACTTTCCAATCTGTTCCGGTGGTAAATGAAATTTCAGATGTATTTCCAGACGAACTTCCAGGTGTTTCTCCAGAAAGGGAAATCGATTTTGCTATCGATGTATTACCAGACACCGAGCCCATTTCTATTCCTCCGTATCGGATGGCTCCGGCGGAACTAAAAGAGCTAAAAGCACAGTTAAAAGATTTACTGGAGAAGGGTTTTATAAGGCCTAGTTCTTCGCCGTGGGGAGCACCAGTCCTGTTCGTAAAGAAGAAAGACGGATCTCTACGAATGTGCATCGACTACAGGCAGTTGAATAAGGTGACAATAAAGAATAAATACCCTCTTCCCAGAATCGATGATTTATTTGTTCAATTACTGGGTGCTAAGTGGTTCTCCAAGATAGATCTGAGATCTGGTTATCATTAAGTGAGAATTAGAGACGAAGATATTCCCAAAATAGCCTTCAGGACAAGATATGGTCACTACGAGTTCCAAGTGATGTCGTTTGGGTTGACAAATGCCCCGACAGTGTTTATGAATTTAATGAATAATGTGTTCAGGCCATTCTTGGATCTCTTCGTGATAGTATTTATCGATGATATTCTGGTATATTCTCGAACAGAATCAGAACATGCAGATCATCTATGAATTGTCCTTGGTGTCCTCCGAGCTCGGAAATTATATGCAAAGTTCTCAAAGTGCGAGTTTTGGTTAAATTCCGTGACATTTTTGGGTCATATTATTTTAGATGATGGCATCCGAGTCGACACTTAGAAAATAGAACCTGTGAAGACTTGGCCAAGGCCTACGACGCCTACAGAAGTTCGTAGTTTTCTGGGTTTGGCAGGTTATTACCGAAGATTCGTAAAGGGATTTTCTTCTATCTCAGCCCCATTAACGAAGCTAACTCAGAAGTCCGCTAAATTTCAATGGAACGATGCTTGTGAGCGTAGCTTACAAGAATTGAAAGACAGATTGACCTCCGCCCCAGTGTTAACACTTCTAGAAGGGCCGGATGGTTATGTTGTATATTGTGACGCTTCCTGTGGGACTAGGGTGTGTACTGATGCAGCATGGCAAGGTTATTGCATATGCTTCGAGACAATTGTGAAAACATGAACAGAATTATCCGACTCATGATCTCGAATTGGCCGCGGTCATCCATGCCTTAAAGATATGGAGGCATTATTTGTATGGTGTGCACGTCGATATTTATACGAATCACAAGAGTCTTCAACATATTTTTAAGCAGAAGGAGTTGAACCTACGGCAGAGGCGGTGGTTAGAATTATTGAAGGATTATGACGTGAATATCTTGTACCATCCTGGAAAAGCGAACGTGGTAGCCGACGTGCTTAGCCGTCGATCAATGGGTAGTTTATGTGGAGTTCCTTCAGAAAAGAAAGAAATGGTTCGTGGGCTTCATCAATTAGCAAACCTTGGGGTACGTGTAATTGATTCGGGTAAGGCAGGAATTAGTGTCAATGATCCTATGGTCTCGCCTTTGAATGCGGAGATAAAAGAACGCCAGTATGAAGATCCACAAATATGTCATCACAGGGATGTATCCCAGGGAAAAGAAAAGTCTCGATTTGAAGTTTCCATAGACGGAGTCCTTAGACATCAGGGCAGGCTATGTGTGCCGGATGTGGCAAATTTGCGCCAACGGATATTAGATGAAGCACACTATTCTCGGTATTCCATTCATCCAGGTGTAACCAAGATGTATCATGATCTCAAATTGCTATACTGCTGGGATGGCATGAAACGAGACATAGCAGCATTTGTGACAGAGTGCCCAAATTGTCAACAGGTGAAGCCGAACATCAGAAGCCAGGGGGCTTATTGCAGGCAATAAAAATTCCTACATGGATGTGGGAAGAGATTAATATGGATTTCATTGTAGGATTACCTCTCTCACGAGGCAAATATGACTCTATATGGGTGATCGTGGACAGACTTACGAATGCAGCTCATTCCCTCCTAGTTAGAACCACGTATACAGCGGAAGACTATGCCAGATTGTATCTAAAGGAAATTGTGAGACTTCATGGAATTCCTTTGGCCATTATTACAGACAGAGGGGCCCAGTTTACAGCTAAGTTTTGGAAATCTTTTCAAGAAGGTCTAGGTACTCAAGTCAAGTTCAGCACGGCATTTCATCCACAAACTGACGGGCAAGCCGAGCGCACTATTCAGACCTTGGAGAATATGCTACGAGCGTGTGTGTTGGATTTTGGTGGTAGTTGGGATGAGCATCTACCCCTTATTGAATTTTCCTACAACAATAGTTATCATTTCGGTATTCAGATGGCCCCGTATGAAGAATTATATGGAAGGAAATATAGATCTCCAATTGGATGGTTTGAAACTGGAGAAGTATAATTGATAGGCCCCGACTTGATCCAGCAAGCAGTTGAAAAAGTTAAAATGATCCGAGACTGACTGTTAACAGCCCCGAGTCGCCAAAAGTCTTATGCGGACAACCGCCAACGAGATTTAGAATTCCAGGTGAATGATTGGGTATTTTTGAAAGTATCGCCAATGAAAGGGGTGATGAGATTTGGCAAGAAAGGGAAGTTAAGTCTAAGATACATCAGACCTTATAAAATTGTCCATAAGGTGGGTCATGTAGCATATGAACTGAACTTGCCTCCGGAGCTTGAAGCAGTTCATCCAGTATTTTCATGTTTCGATGCTCCGCAAGTGTGTTGGAGACCCAACAAGGATAGTTCCAGTAGAGGATGTGCAAGTGACAGAGAAGCTGACATATGAAGAAGTACCTATTTCCATTTCAGATAGACAGGTGCGAAGACTCCGAAATAAAGAAGTCGCTTCAGTCAAGGTTCGATGGCGAAACAACAATAGGGAAGAAATGACTTGGGAAGCGGAAGAGAAGATGAAAGCCAAATACCAACATTTATTCCAATCTCCAGAAGAGGTTCAGGATGAGACGTCGAGGTTATAATGCATGTATACTTTATCTTTATGTTTTGGTCGTGTGTGGCCATAGAGATGTTGCTATTGTGATGTAGCCCTGTGAGGCGAAGATATTATGGGTTGTTGTGGCAGGTAGGTAGTGTCCAATGTACAAAGGAGACTCTGGCAAAATGTTCCCAGGATTCCCGAGTATTTCAACATTCGAGGACGAATGTTCCAAAAGGGGGGGGGGGGGGGGGGGGGGGGGGAGAATATTACACCTCGGAATAGTCCCCGTACATGTATAAGGGATAGACCAACGAAGGGTAAGAGTATGTGATGTTTTACTAAGTAAGGGGCGATGATTCATGAATTTTTGGAAAATGAGAAAGTTGTAGAATTTCCTTCAGCGAAGTGGTCGTAAAGTGATTTACGGCCCGTAAAGTGATTTACGGACCGTAAATCACCATCGTCCTCCAACCTTTAAAAAATCTCAACTTTCTGTTGAGTGCGAAAATGGTTAAAAACGACTTGGTATACGGCCCGTAAATTGGTTTACGGACCGTAAACCTCGATCATAAACTACCATATCATCAGCCAACCTTTCTGTTTTGAACATGCTTAAAAACGACCACACTATACGGTTCGTAAACTGATTTACGGTCCGTAAACTGTGGTTTACGACCACTGTTCACCCCGACTGTAATTCATTAAAAATCAAACTTTGAGTTATTAAAAAGGGACCCAAGCCTCATTTTATTTCATTACTCATCTATACCATTCAAGAACACTCTAGAACTCTCTCAACACTTCATACATAGAGATTCAAGAGAATCAAAGGAAAGCTAAGGGCACTAACACTAAATCCAAGCAACAAGTGTATGAAACCTAGTTGGAGGTCATCTTCTCTAAGGAATTCCAAAAGAGGTGAAGTAGGGTTTTGGTGCAAAAGGAACAATTTCACTCTAAGCTTGTTCCACCACTATCCAAGGTATGTTTTATGAATTTGGCATGTTGTTTAAAGCATTAGAAGACTAAGACACTTGAATTGTAGTAAGACATAGAAAATGGACCCTTACTGAGTGAATAGTGTCACTATGGAATGATAGTTGGATGGAATCATGGAAGTTGACATGTTATGATTATGAATACGTTATAAATGGTGTATAGGTCATGATATAAGTGTGAAACACAAAGAAATGCGATAACGGGCTAAAATCATTAAATGTGAGGAAATTGGAGGAAAATGGTGGATTTTGCTTAAGGTATATAAATGATGATTGTTGCTTGCAATATTATGGGTGTTGTTGTAAATGTTTAGGGGTTGAAATAGAACGGGGAAAGAGGTAGTAGAAACAAAGGAGATGCCGCCTAATTTTCTCTAGAGATAACGATGCGTTCTTATAATCGGGTAACTAATGTTAATACGATTCTCTCGTGAAGGTAACGACGTGACATCGAAGGAAGACAAGTGAACGATAGCGTAGCTAAACGACCAGGTATGTGAGGCTAGTCCTTTCTTTCCAATGGCATGAATCCTATAGTATGAGTCCTTTTCCTCTTCATGAGTTCATGTATCCCGAGAAGCTAAAAGTCTATATTCCTACATGTCTATATAAGATAAGAAATATGCTATGATGATGCCATATTGACAATGATGTCCTTTATTGCTCACACTCATGTTATGTACTAATTCCTTCAAGGTGAGGCAGAATGTCGATAATTTCCCCATAATGAAATCGGGGGATCACGACCTTACGTCACCCCGTTAGAGTATAGATGATCTTAAGCCTTATGCATGTGTCATGTTAAGATAAGCATATTATTATAAGTATTTTATAATTAGCATGTCATGATTGCATCACACCGCGCCTAGTTGGCCAGGCAGTCACCGCTACGGCGGGCAGCTATACGGATACACCACGACCTTCGGGCGTGGGCAGACACCACTAGTGGGCGGCATGAGATAGTACCCCGGACGCGGTAGGCCTGGACGCGGGCTTATATTATTGATTATCACACCGTTCCGGTAAGGACGGGCAGCTTGCATGTCATGCATTTATGATATCACGATGAGTATGAGTAAGACAGCATGTATCACTTCTCTTATGATTATTGTTCAGACTCAGATGTTCATATTGATGTTCTCCTTATATTATTGTTGTTCTTCTTCATTGTTTATGCCTCTCATACTCAATACAATATTCGTACTGACGTCCTTTTCTTTGGTCGCTGTTTTCATGCCCACAGGTAGACAGGGAGGCGAGCTTGATCCAGATCCTTAGGAGCTGTCAGCTGATCGAAAGCACCCCATTGTTCGGAGGTGCTTATGATTCCTTTTTTTAGTACATATGTATATATTTTTTTTGTCACGACGGAGTCTTGTTCCGTCTATTTTTATAGTATGTCAGTAGAGGCTCGTAGATGTGCAGTGTGGGTAAGCTGGTCTCATATTTTTTTTCATGAACATGTGCATTATTATTTTACTATACTAAAGATCTCTACATGGATATAAAAGTATTTATGTTTTCATATAAACTATGATTTTCCTATGTTTTGAATATAAATGTGATAAAAGGGCATTGATCGAGTAAGTTGAGTAATAGAACGAGCGGTGCTCGGTGGTTAGCCCCGGGTACCCGTCGCGGCCCCTAGCTGGGTCGTGAAAAACGTGGTATCAGAGCAGTTCGTCCTAGGAAGTGTCTACGAGCCGTGCGTAGTAGAGTCTTGTTTATGGTGTGTTGCGCGCCACACTAATAAACAAGGGGCTACAGGGAATTTAGGAAAATTACCATATTTCTTTTCATTAGATCGTACGATAGAGCCATGCATAGGATTTTATCCTCCCCTAAAAGTGCATTGTGATTTCAGAATGCCGCCAAAAGGAAAAGCTACAGCCGCCCAGAAGGGCAAAGCTACGACAAAGAGGCGGGCAGAAAGAGAGCCTCCGGCAAATGTAGAGGAAAGTGAATCACAGAATGAGGCCTCACCTAATGTAGAAGAGCAGGGAGGAACCTAAGTCCCAATTCCTCCACCAGTTGCTTCGGGTCAACAAGTGACCGAGGCCATACATTTATTGACACGATTGGTTGCCGCCCAGGCACAGCGGCAGAATGCGAGCTCGAGTGATCGTTCCGTCAGTACGAGAGCCCGTGATTTCTTGACTTTAAATCCTCCGGAATTTTTCGGGTCGAAGCCGGATAAGGACCCATAAGCCTTTATTGATGAGATGTTGAGGACGCTGAAACTTATGCATGCTTCTGAGACCGAATAGGTAGAGTTGGCTTCTTATAGACTCCGCGATGTTGCGGTATTATGGTATAACAACTGGATAGCGTCAAGACCAGAAATGCACCTCCTCCTGTTTGGCAAGAGTTTTTTGACGATTTTATTCGCTACTATTTGCCACCCGAGGTCCACCGAGCTAGAGCGGACAGGTTCTTGAATCTAAATCAAGGGAGTATGAGTTCTTGATAGTATAGTATGCAATTTAGTTCTCTGGCCAGGTATGCCCCGACTATGGTGGCAAATATGGGCGATCGTGTCCATAGATTTGTGAGCGGTTTGGGGCCACACTTGTTTAGAGATTTCCTGACGGCCTCTTTGCAAGACGGGATGGATATTTCCCGGATACAGGCACATGCTCAAAATCTTGAGGGACGACAACAGCAGCAAAGAAGTGATCGTGATAATGACCGGAGGCAAGGCAAGAAAGCTAGATCTACGGGAGCAAGCAATGAATATAGAGGGGGATCGAGACAGATGCATTCTAGGCACTCAGGTCGGTCAGCGACTAGTGCGCCTCCCAGGTTCCCAGATAGGAGGTTTGACCGTTATTTCCAGTCAAGACAAGGCCAGAGTTCGAGGGCCTCAGATTTTCAGCCTAGGGGCGATTTTGGTCAGCGGAGACCTTTAGTACCGCGGTGCAGCCAGTGCGGTAGATTGCATTCCGGGCAGTGCCGTCAGGGTTCCGATGCTTGCTATGCCTATGGACAGGCTGGTCATATGATGAGAGATTTCCCTTCAGCGAGAGGTAGAGCGGGGACTTAGCCCATAGGCTCAGTAGTGGGTTCTTCTTCAGTACGCCTGACAGCACAGACTTCTTAGACTACAACAGGTAGAGGCAGAGGCAGAGGCAGAAGGGGAGCATCTACCTCAGGTGCTGTTCAGGCCCGCGTATATGCTTTGGCAGGGTGACAGGATCTAGAGTCCTCCCCGGATGTTGTCACAGGTACCTTGACTATATTTTCCCGTGCCGTATATGCTTTGATTGATCCGGGTTCTACTTTTTCTTATGTTATCCCGTATGTTGCAAATTGTATTGGGGTGAAACCCGAGCCGATTAAACCTTTTGAGGTGTTCACTCCGGTCGGTGATCCGGTAATAGCGAGGAAAGTGTACAAAAATTGTGTCATTGTGATATGTGATCGCCAGACGAAGGCTGATTTGATCGAGCTGGAAATGATAGACTTGGATGTAATAATGGGTATGGATTGGTTAGCGTCGTGTTATGCAAATGTTGATTTCCGGACGAAAACGGTTCGATTTCAGTTTCCGGGAGAGCCCGTACTTGAATGGAAAGGTAACACGGCATCTCCAAAGGGTAGGTTTATTTCCTACCTCAAAGCGAGAAAGATGATAGCTAAAGGTTATATTTATCATCTAGTTCGGGTTCATGATATCGAGGCAAAGCCGCCAACTTTCCAATCTATTCCGGTGGTAAATGAATTTTCATATGTATTTCCAGACGAACTTCCAGGTCTTCCTCCAGAAAGGGAAATCGATTTTGCTATCGATGTATTACCAGACACCGAGCCCATTTCTATTCCTCTGTATCGGATGGCTCCAGTGGAACTGAAGGAGCTAAAAGCACAGTTAAAAGATTTACTGGAGAAGGGTTTTATAAGGCCTAGTTCTTCGCCGTGGGGAGCACCAGTCCTGTTCGAAAAGAAGAAAGACGGATCTCTACGAATGTGCATCGACTACAGGCAGTTGAATAAGGTGACAATAAAGAATAAATACCCTCTTCCCAGAATCGATGATTTATTTGATCAATTACAGGGCGCTAAGTGGTTCTCTAAGATAGATCTGAGATCTTGTTATCATCAAGTGAGAGTTAGAGAAGAAGATATTCCCAAAATAGCCTTCAGGATAAGATATGGTCACTACGAGTTCCGAGTGATGTCGTTTGGGTTGACAAATGCCCGGCAGTGTTCATGAATTTAATAAATAATGTGTTCAGGACATTCTTGGATCTCTTCGTGATAGTATTTATCGACGATATTCTAGTATATTCTCGCATAGAATCAGAACATCCAGATCATCTAAGAATTGTCCTTGGTGTCCTCCGAGCTCGGGAATTATATGAAAAGTTCTCAAAGTGCGAGTTTTGGTTAAATTCCGTGACATTTATGGGTCATATTATTTCAGATGATGGCATCCGAGTCGACACTCAAAAAATAGAAGCTGTGAAGACTTGGCCAAGGCCTACGACACCTACAGAAGTTCGTAGTTTTCTGGGTTTGGCAGGTTATTACCGAAGATTCGTAGAGGGCTTTTCTTCGATCTCAGCCCCATTAACGAAGCTAACTCAGAAGTCCGCTAAATTTTAATGGAACGATGCTTGTGAGCATAGCTTCCAAAAACTGAAGGACAGATTGACCTCCGCCCCAGTGTTAACACTTCCAGAAGGGACGGATGGTTATGTTGTATATTGTGACGCTTCCAGTGTGGGACTAGGATGTGTACTGATGCAACATGGAAAGGTTATTGCATATGCTTCGAGACAATTGCGAAAACATGATCTCGAATTGGCCGCGGTCATCCTTGCCTTAAAGATATGGAGGCATTATTTGTATGGTGTGCACGTCGATATTTATACGGATCACAAGAGTCTTCAACATATTTTTAAGCAGAAGGAGTTGAACCTACGACAGAGGCGGTGGTTAGAATTGTTGAAGGATTATGATGTGAATATCTTGTACCATCCTGGAAAAGCGAACGTGGTAGCCGACGCTCTTAGCCGTCGATCAATGGGTAGTTTATGTGGAGTTCCTTCAGAAAAGAAAGAAATGGTTCGTGAGCTTCATCAATTAGCAAACCTTGGGGTACGTGTAATTGATTCGGGTAAGACAGGAATTAGTGTCAATGATCCTACGGTCTCGCCTTTGAATGCGGAGACAAAAGAACGCCAGTATGAAGATCCACAAATATGTCATCACAGGGATTTATCCCAGGGAAAAGAAAAGTCTCTATTTGAAGTTTCCATAGATGGAGTCCTTAGACATCAGGGCAGGCTATGTGTGCCGGATGTGGCAAATTTGCGCCAACGGATTTTAGAGGAAGCACACTATTCTCGGTATTCCATTCATCCAGGTGTAACCAAGATGTATCATGATCTCAAATTGCTATATTGGTGGGATGGCATGAAACGAGACATAGCAGCATTTGTGACACAGTGCCCAAATTGTCAACAGATGAAAGCTGAACATCAGAAGCCAGGGGGCTTATTGCAGGCAATGAAATTTTCTACATGGAAGTGGGAAGAGATTAATATGGATTTCATTGTAGGATTACCTTGCTCACGAGGCAAATATGACTCTATATGGGTGATCGTGGACAGACTCACGAAAGCAGCTCATTCCGTCCCAGTTAGAATCACGTATACAGCGGAAGACTATGCCAGATTGTATCTAAAGGAAATTGTGCGACTTCATGGAATTCCTTTGGCCATTATTACAGAAAGAGGGTCCCAGTTTACAACTAAGTTTTGGAAATCTTTTCAAGAAGGTCTAGGTACTCAAGTCAAGTTCAGCACGACATTTTATCCACAAACTGACGGGCAAGCCGAGCGCACTATTCAGACCTTGGAGGATATGCTACGAGCGTGTGTGTTGGATTTTGGTGGTAGTTGGGATGAGCATCTACCCCTTATTGAATTTTCCTACAACAACAATTATCATTCCGGTATTCAGATGGCCCCGTATGAAGCATTATATGGAAGGAAATGTAGATCTCCAATTGGATGGTTTGTAACCAGAGAAGTACAATTGATAGGCCCTAACTTGATCCATCAAGCAGTTGAAAAGGTTAAACTGATCCGAGACCGACTGTTAACAGCCCCGAGTCGCCAAAAGTCTTATGCGGACAACCGCCGACGAGATTTAGAATTCCAGGTGAATGATTGGGTGTTTTTGAAAGTATCACCAATGAAAGGGGTGATGAGATTTGGCAAGAAAGGGAAGTTAAGTCCAAGATACATCAGACCTTATAAAATTGTCCGTAAGGTGGGTCATGTAGCATATGAACTGGACTTGCCTCCGGAGCTTGAAGCAGTTCATCCAGTATTTCATGTTTCGATGCTCTGCAAGTGTGTTGGAGACCCAACAAGGATAGTTCCGGTAGAGGATGTGCAAGTGACCGAGAAGCTGACATATGAAGAAGTACCTATTGCCATTTTAGATAGACAGGTGCGAAGACTCCGAAATAAAGTAGTCGCTTCTGTCAAGGTTCGATGGCGAAACAACAATAGGGAAGAAATGACTTGGGAAGCGGAAGAGAAGATAAAAGCGAAATACCCGCATTTATTCCAATCTCCAGAAGAAGTTCAGGATGAGACGCCGAGGTTATAAGGTATGTATACTTTATCTTTATGTTTTGGTCGTGTGTGGCCATAGAGATGTTGCTATTGTGATGTAGCCTTGTGAGGCGAAGATATTATGGGTTGTTGTGGCAGGTAGGTAGTGTCCAATGTACAAAGGAGACTCTGGCAAAATTTTCCCAGGATTCCCGAGTATTTCAACATTCGAGGACGAATGTTCCAAAAAGGGGGGAGAATATTACACCTTGGAAAAGTCCCCGTACATGTACAAGGGATAGACCAGCGAAGGGTAAGAGTATGTGATGTTTTACTAAGTAAGGGGCGATGATTCATGAATTTTTGGAAAATGAGAAAGTTGTAGAATTTCCTTCAGCGCAGTGGTCGTAAAGTGATTTACGGCCCGTAAAGTGATTTACGGACCGTAAATCACCATCGTTCTCCAGCCTTTAAAAAATCTCAACTTTCTGTTGAGTACGAAAATGGTTAAAAACGACTTGGTATACGGCCCGTAAACTGGTTTACGGACCGTAAACCTCGATCTTAAACTACCATATCATCAGCCAACCTTTCTGTTTTGAAGATGCTTAAATACGACCACACTATACGGTCCGTAAACTGTGGTTTACGACCACTGTTCACCCCGACTGCAATTCATTAAAAATCAAACTTTGAGTTATTAAAAAGGGACCCAAGCCTCATTTTATTTCATTACTCATCTATACCATTCAAGAACACTCTAGAACTCTCTCAACACTTCATCCATAGAGATTGAAGAGAATCAAAGGAAAGCTAAGGGCACTAACACTAAATCCAAGCAACAAGTGTATGAAACTTAGTTGGAGGTCATCTTCTTCAAGGAATTCCTAAAGAGGTGAAGTAGGGTTTTGGTGGAAAAGGAAAAAGTTCACTCTAAGCTTGTTCCACCACTATCCAAGGTAAGTTTTATGAATTTGGCATGTTGTTTAAAGCATTAGAAGACTAAGACACTTGAATTGTAGTAAGACATAGAAAATGGACCCTTACTGAGTGAATAGTGTCACTATGGAATGATAGTTGGATGGAATCATGGAAGTTGACATGTTATGATTATGAATACGTTATAAATGGTGTATAGGTCATGATATAAGTGTCAAACACAAAGAAATGCGATAACGGGCTAAAATCATTAAATGTGGGGAAATTGGAGGAAAATGGTGGATTTTGCTTAAGGTATATAAATGATGATTGTTGCTTGCAATATTATGTGTGTTGTTGTAAATGTTTAGGGGTTTAAATAGAACGGGAAAAGAGGTAGTAGAAACAAAGGAGATGCCGCTTAATTTTCTCTAGAGATAACGATGCGTTCTTATAATCGGGTAACTAATGTTAATACGATTCTCTCGTGAAGGTAACGACGTGACATCGAAGGAAGGCAAGTGAATGATAGCGTAGCTAAACGACCAAGTATGTGAGGCTAGTCCTTTCTTTCCAATGACATGAATCCTATAGTATGAGTTCTTTTCCTCTTCATGAGTTCATGTATCCCGAGAAGCTAAAAGTCTATATTCCTACATGTCTATATAAGATAAGAAATATGCTATGATGATGCCATATTGACAATGATGTCCTTTATTGCTCACACTCACCTTATGTACTAATTCCTTCAAGGTGAGACAGAATGTCGATAATTGCTCCATAATGAAATCGGGGGATCACGACCTTACGTCACCCTGTTAGAATATAGATGATCTTGAGCCTTATGCATGATATGGGCGAATGTTGTATAAATAAAGGGGGTGCTGCCTGATTTTCTCTAGCCTTAGCCATGTGTGCTAGTTATCGATTCTAACGATAGTATGACCTTAATGAAGTGTTACACCTCGGAAAAGTCCCCGTACATGTACAAGGGATAGACCAACGAAGGGTAAGAGTATGTGATGTTTTACTAAGTAAGGGGCGATGATTCATGAATTTTTGGAAAAAGAGAAAGTTGTAGAATTTCCTTCTGCCCAGTGGTCGTAAAATGATTTACGGCCCGTAAAGTGATTTACGGACCGTAAATCACCATTGTCCTCCAGCCTTTAAAAAATCTCAACTTTCTATTGAGTGCGAAAATGGTTAAAAACGATTTGGTATACGGCCCGTAAATTGGTTTACGGACCGTAAAACTCGATCGTAAACTACCATATCATCAGCCAACCTTTCTGTTTTGAACATGCTTAAATACGGCCACACTATACGGTCCATAAACTGTGGTTTACGACCACTGTTCACCCCGATTGCAATTCATTAAAAATCAAACTTTGAGTTATTAAAAAGGGACCCAAGCCTCATTTTATTTCATTACTCATCTATACCATTCAAGAACACTCTAGAACTCTCTCAACACTTCATCCATAGAGATTGAAGAGAATCAAAGGAAAGCTAAGGGCACTAACACTAAATCCAAGCAACAAGTGTATGAAACCTAGTCGGAGGTCATCTTCTTCAAGGAATTCCAAAAGAGGTGAAGTAGGGTTTTGCTGCAAAAGGAAGAATTTCACTCTAAGATTGTTCCACCACTATACAAGGTAAGTTTTATGAATTTGGCATGTTGTTTAAAGCATTAGAAGACTAAGACACTTGAATTATAGTAAGACATAGAAAATGGACCCTTACTGAGTAAATAGTGTCACTATGGAATGATAGTTGGATGGAATCATGGAAGTTGACATGTTATGATTATGAGTACGTTATAGATGGTGTATAGGTCATGATATAAGTGTCAAACACAAAGAAATGCGATAACGGGCTAAAATCATTAAATGTGGGGAAATTGGAGGAAAATGGTGGATTTTGCTTAAGGTATATAAATGATGATTGTTGCTTGCAATATTATGGGTGTTGTTGTAAATGTTTAGGGGTTGAAATAGAATGGGGAAAGAGGTAGTAGAAACAAAGGAGATGCCGCCTAATTTTCTCTAGAGATAATGATGCGTTCTTATAATCGGGTAACTAATGTTAATATGATTCTCTCGTGAAGGTAACGATGTGACATCGAAGGAAGACAAGTGAACGATAGCGTAGCTAAACGACCAGGTATGTGAGGCTAGTCCTTTCTTTCCAATGGTATGAATCCTATAGTATGAGTTCTTTTCCTCTTCATGAGTTCATGTATCCCGAGAAGCTAAACGCCTATATTCCTACATGTCTATATAAGATAAGAAATATGCTATGATGATGCCATATTGACAATGATGTCCTTTATTGCTCACACTCACCTTATGTACTAATTCCTTCAAGGTGAGACAGAATGTCGATAATTGCTCCATAATGAAATCGGGGGATCACGACCTTACGTCACCCTGTTAGAGTATAGATGATCTTGAGCCTTATGCATGTGTCATGTTAAGATAAGCATATTTTGATAAACATATTATTATAAGTATTTTATAATGAACATGTCATGATTGCATCACACCGCGCCTAGTTGGCTGGGCAGTCACCGCTACGGCGGGCAGCTATACGGATACACCACGACCTTCGGGCGTGGGCAGACACCACTAGTGGGCGGCATGAGATGGTACCCCGGACGCGGGAGGCCTGGACGCAGGCTTATATTATTGATTATCACACCGTTTCGGTCAGGACGGGCAGCTTGCATGTCAGGCATTTATGATATCACGATGAGTATGAGTAAGACAACATGTATCACTTCTCTTATGATTATTGTTCAGACTCAGATGTTCATAGTGATGTTCTCCTTATATTATTGTTGTTCTTCTTCATTGTTTATGCCTCTCATACTCAGTACAATATTCGTACTGACATCCTTTTCTTTGGACGCTGTGCTCATGCCCACAGGTAGATAGGGAGGCGAGCTCGATCCAGATCCTTAGGAGCTGTTAGCTGATCGAAAGCACCCCATTGTTCAGAGGTGCTTATGATTTCTTTTTTTAGTACATATGTATATATTGTTTTTGGCACGACGGAGTCTTGTTTCGTCTATTTGTATAGTATGTCAGTAGAGGCTCGTAGATGTGCAGTGTGGGTAGGATGGTCTCACATTTTTTTTTCATGTACATTGTCACACCCCGACTTTACTAGGGTGTGATGGGTTCCCGACCCCATATTCGGAGCCGAGCAAACCCGCTGACTCATATTACATGCATAATATCTTTGGACTCTTAAATCAGATAAGGATGGAATACATAGTAAGCTTTCAAAATCTTTCTTTTTCCCTTGTACTCAAATTAAATAAAATTTCTCATCACACGGAACTCGTGACATAAAACATAATAACATATCGGCTGGTGGAGCCGCTTACAATACCGACACTCTATACCCACGACTCTGTCTGCAAAGTTTCTAACTCCGAACAAGACATCATAGCATAGTACTCTGACCCGGCAGCACTTCAGAGCAAATGGAGCTTGCCAACTCCACTGGAACATCCTCTATAATAGCTTCTACTCATCTGGGTGTACCTGCGCGGCATGAAATGCAGCCCCCGAAGAAAAGGGGGTCAGTACGAGCAATGCACTGAGTATGTAAGGCATGAATAGTAACATAGTAAGGGATGTAATTATAAATCATAACAGAATGGAACTATAAAGCATATCATGAGATACAAGAGTAACCTGTACATCTGAGTGCCCCTTAGGGCGGATGCCATGCATGCTATCTTTTTTTTCGAAAAACATATAAATATTTGCAAATAAACTGCCCGACCATATAGGTACGGTGTAATGCTGCCCGACCATTTAGGCACGGTGTGATCATCATTAGCCCGCGTCCAGGCCTCCCGCGTCCGGGGTAATCATAAACTGCCCACTACAGTGGTGTGTCTGCCCAGCCGCCTATTGGACGGCGCGGTGTTATACTGCCCGGCCATGTAGGCACGGTGTTATTTAAAATACATACATAATTATAAAGCATGCATGAGAGCCCAAGTGAAAGCTACAACTCTATTGGAGTGACGTAAGGTCGGTAACCTCCGATTATATTATGGAATAATCATCACGATTTTGTCTCACCTTGAAGGAACAATTATTATAAGATGAGACTAGCAACGAATAACAGCGTACATAAACCGACACCTGAAGACTCAGAAACAAGTTTCGGGTCGATCCGATTTAGTATAAGAAAGTTACGAGCGTTTGAAGTATAGAACCTTCTACGAACGTTTCAGAAGTCATTTTTGGAAAATCAAAGCGATAATCATACCAAGTACCTTTAAACATGAAATCATTCTTATCATAGTCATCATAGAAATATTCTCATCCTTGACATCATCAATGTCATTGTGAAACATATCCATCGTTATTGTCATAAGAGCTTACAAAGTCATAAACCTCTGTTTTGGTAGAATACAGACACTTTGGAAAAACATTTACGAGTTATTGGGAAGAGATTCATGCCTTGGAATCATAAACATCTAACTTTTGAAAAACAAGCAAGATATGGATACAATTACGAAATCACAGCATCGGGATCATGCCTTTGAAAGAAAGGGACAAGCCTTAACATACATGTTCCACGTCCTATTAGCTACGCTTAATTGTCCAAGCTCTCTATCGCTAGTATACATTCAAGAAGATTGACGCAATCATTAGATTCATCACCATATACTTGTCTTAATCCTTCAAATGAATTCATTTATAATCTGCCGAAATTTTAGCAGCATCTCCCCTGTAAATACATCATCCCCGAGAATCTAACTCAGCCAATTTATTAATCAACAACCCGAGAATTCAACTTGGCCAAACTATCAACAACAATACCAAAAATCATGCCAACAACATCAACTATCAATTCAAGACGCATTCTAACATTAACAACCTTTGTCATACAATTCAACGACATTTCATTTATATTCAATTCAATTCACATAACATTCAAAATGACTCAATCAACATACTACTTCACCCGACACCTTCCAAATTCAACACGAACAATAACAACCTATTTCCTTCTTTCAATTTCAATCATAACAACCCAACTTACAATCTTCCAAACACATGTCTCACTTCCAAAATCGTGAATTATATTTACAACCGACACATTAGCAATATCACTCCTACAAATATAAGAAACCATACTAATGTCACACTAACTTCTTCCATAATGCACAAACGATTTCCACTTCATTTCAAGCTACCAAACCTTCATTTTACATCATGAAATCCACAACACAACAATCAAACTACTAAATAAAATTAATTCATCACATCTTACCAACAACCCTCATATTCGGCCAACACCATACATATACATATTTCATGAATTTCATCCATTTCCACATACTTCGACACTCACAATCATCTATAACACATGAAAAGAAGATTGAGCACATACCTTCTTCATCTAACCTCTTAGCTTAGCTAGGGTTTGTAAATCACTCCAATAAATGCTTGGCTTGCTCCAACAAATCCTTCATGTTAATGAGGACCTCCCATTTGGTGGAAATACTAGAAGGAAATAATTTTTCTTGATCAATTTCCTTGGCTCAATTTTGGCCAACCTTGGCCGAATACCCCTCTATTCTTTCTCCAAGTTTTTCTTCTTGAAGTTTCATGAGTTAAAAGATGAATATGCTTTATTTCCCCCCCCCCCCCCCCACTTATCTATCTATATATATATATATATACATATATATTAGCTCCCTCTAATATTAAGTGGACACATGTCCCTTCTCCATTTTTCTTGAAATTTCCTAGAATTAAACAAAGAAGACTAAGTGTCTTCTTATGTAAGCTTTAGTCCCCATTAAATAAAATGTGGACACATACCACACATTCCACACGGCCAACATGGCCCTTCAAGAACCTTCATGAATATTTTGTGAAATTCCCATTTTGCCCCTAGTCTTCCACAATATTTCCATGAACCACTTTGTGAATTTCCTTTTTTACCCTTAGCCTTTCTCAATATTTCCATACTAATAACATTCATAAATAATATTCATAACCAACTTGTACATTAAAATTTTTGGAAGATGGTCATTTCCTTAACTTACCACGACTACCTCGAAATTTCCGAACGTACGAAATACGGGCTATAACATACATGTGCACTATTATTTTATTATACTAAAGATCTCTACATGGATATAAAAGTATTTATGTTTTCATATAAACTATGATTTTCCTATGTTTTGAATATAAATGTGATAAAAGGGCATTGATCGAGTAAGGTGAGTAATAGAATGAGCGGTGCTCGGTGGTTAGCCCCGGGTACCAGTCGCGTCCCCTAGCTGGGTCGTGACATGAAGGTAGAAACGTGAGCATCGGAGGAGTACGTGCAAGTATAGAATAGTGCGACGGAAAAGGTATGTAAGGCTAACCCTTCTTTCATAAGGCATGGTTCTTTGGCCAATCATTTATCCTTCTATGAGCTCATGATGTGCTCCATATGATTCTATTCTCAAGGCTACTGAGCCTATGATCCTTGATGTGTACTGCGATTGTACTACGTTCCTCATATGACGAGTAAGGCCATAAGATAGATGTAATGACAATGACGATTATAGTGATATTGATATTAATGATAATGATAATAATAATGATGCTAAAGGTGCCTATGGGCTATTATACGTATGTGTGCCTATGAAGGGCTATAATGAAACCCCGAGCTTATAACGCCGGGTAGAATATATGTATATGGATGTATATAGAGTATGTATATGATTACGTAACGCGCACGCACGTCTGCAGACGGTACGAGTAACCCTGATGCCTTGGTAGGGCCAGGTAGATATAACCTTGAGCCTTGGTTGGCCAAGTATGTATGAAACACCGAACCTTCATGGTCGGGCACGCATGTATATATGTATATATGTGTATATGCTATGTATATGACATCATTAAGAGTACAAATATGTTATGTATATGAGATGTAAATGATTGTGAGGGTAATTTAGTACGGATATGGATGTATGCATGCGGATACGCAATAGAAACGAAATGTCCCTATGGGAAGCAAGTAAGTGCCATGATGATGATATTATTGTCTCCCTTCCTATGCTACTTCACATGTTGTCTATTATGCTTCTATGTCGATATTGATCATGCTTTACATACTCAGTACATTCTGACGTCCTTTTTTTGTGGACGCTGCGTCATGCTTGCAGGTGCACAGGGAGACAGACTTGATCCATAGCTGCTTTCTCAGGGATTTCATAGCAGAGCTCCATTTCATTCGGAGTTGTAGCTTTTGGGTACCTATTCTTTTGTGTATATAATTATGGGCATAGCAGGGTCCTGTCCCGCTCATGTGTTATGTCATACTCTTCTTAGCGGCTCGTAGTCACGTGTATATGGTTAGATATGTCTGGCCTTGTCGGCCTATGTTTTGTATATCATTTTGTTAGCCTTGTCGGCTCATGTACGTTGATGTGGCATAGATGCGTATGATGACATATAGATGTTGTTGTCCAAATGAGACTAGTTTGATAAATGAAAGGAAGTGTATGTTTAATTATGTGGCTCACCTAGATGCAAGCATAAGTGTAAACTAAGGGGTGCCCGGGTGGACTAGCACCGGGTGCTCGTCGCGGCCCCCTAGTCGGGTCGTGACAACTACATATGGGCCTACGAGGCCTCAATCTGTACAAACTCTCTGTTGACATGACATGACTGACCACAGGTTTTCATACGTATTTCAAAAGCTATTAATATTTACCCTCTTACGGTACCTGATAATTTCCCCATCTTCTCTTCTCAATCGGGAGCTTTACATGTTAGGCACGTACATAGAAACTAGTTATATTAAAAACACGAAGGGTCTTAGAAATATTGATTGAATTTTTTGCCATTTATTAAAAGACTATAGAATAGAAAAAATTGTCAGTTACCATTTACCTCAAATTATTATTAAATTATTTTTAAATATTTCACCTAACATTGCTGTATGAGTCCTTCCAAAATAAAAACTGCAATAACAATGTAATATATATTATATTTGCCACACCCAAACCTAGGTGAAGTGTTACACCTCGGAAAATTTTCCGTTGGTACGCAAGTGAATGAACTAATGATGAGTACGAGTGTATGATATTCCATGAGTAAGAAATGACGTTTGATGACCTTATGTGAGATTTCAAAGGCATCCGACGTAAGACGAGAAAGCTGGCTAATATAAGGCAAGGTGTGAGATGAACAATGTATGTACATTGACGTGGATGATTAGAATGAAAAGTCGAGAACTGTGAAAAGTTGCAGGTTTGCAATCTGGACAGTGGTCGTAAAGTGAAATACGGACCGTAAAATGGTATACGGTCCGTAAACTGGCATGTCATATTTTGGCATTCAAAACTTCAATTTTCTGCCAGTTGATCAAATGGTTAAATACGACCTGGAATACGGACCGTAAAGTGATTTACGGCCCGTAAACCATGGTCGTAAATCACCATGTTGCAGCCTGAGTTTCTGATTCTGCTAAGGTTAAATACGACCACAAAGGGCGGTCCGTAAATTGGAATGCGGACCGTAAACCATGTTTACGACCACTGTGCACTTCAACTCAGATTTTCAAGTCATTAAATAAGGGGACCAAGGCTTATTTCATTTCACTTCTACATCACACCCCTTCTCTCTAAAACATCTCTCTATATTTATTTCACAAGAGTTCAAAGATATTTGGTGATCAAGAACATAAAACAAGTGAATCAAGAGTAAGAAAACCATCAAAGATCATCCAAGGTCAAGAAATCCAAATGGAGGAAAACTAAGGTTTTTGCTCAAGTGGAGTATTATCAACTAAGGCTCGTTCCTACAACATCTAAGGTAAGATACATGATATTTATGCATTGTTTAAGGTATTTGAGAGTTAAAATGCTTGGACATTAGAAGAGTATAGCCAAATGGGTCATGAATGATGAATAGTGACGTTTTGAGAAATAGTTTGAATTGAATTATGATTTTTGTTGTGTTGTGGTATGAATGTGTTATAAGTGACGTTAATATCATGAAAAAGACATTGTATATGAATGGACGAGATCGGAGGTTATGACCATGAATAGGGGTAAATTAGGAGCCAATTTGAGAAATCTAGATAATGTGGATGATTAATGGCTATTGTTACGATATTATGAATGTATTGTTGACGTTTGGGAGTTGAATTACGATATGGGCCAATGTTGTATAAATAAAGGAGATGCTGCCCGATTTTCTCTAGCTTTAGCCATGTGTGCTAGTTATCGATTCTAATGATAGTATGACCTTAATGAAGGTAGAAACGTGAGCATCGGAGGAGTAGGTGCAACTGTAGAATAGTTCAACGGAAAGGTATGTAAGGCTAACCCTTCTTTCATAAGGCATGGTTCGATCATTTATCCTTCTATGAGCTCATGATGTGTTCCATATGATTCTATTCTCAAAAGCTACTGAGCCTATGATCCTTGATAAGTACTACGAAGCTACTACGTTCCTCATATGACGAGTAAGCCTATGATGTAGACGTAACGATAATGATGATGGTAATGATGATGATAATAATGATGACAAGAGTAAAAAGACGCTAGAGATGCGTATGAGCTATTATATGTATGTGTGCCTATGAAGGGCTATAATGAAACCCCGAGCTTATAATGCCGGGTAGAATATATGTATATGTATGTATATGATTACGTAACGCGCGCGCACGTCTGCAGATGGTACGGATAACCCTGATGCCTTGGTAGGGCCAGGTAGATTTAACTGTCACGACCCAGCTCCGTGGGCCGCGACTGATGTCCTCTTTGGACACCCCAAACAGACTTACATACTGACTCGTCATATTTTATCTAACTCAGACTTTCATATTAATCATCTCAAACAGATTGAAAGCAAATATTATCTTAAGCGGTCGTACGTGCAAAAATTTTCATATCATAATCAGAAGGGGCGGCGGAATACACATC
The DNA here is from genome assembly GCF_019175385.1 of Lycium barbarum. Taxonomy (NCBI): domain Eukaryota; kingdom Viridiplantae; phylum Streptophyta; class Magnoliopsida; order Solanales; family Solanaceae; genus Lycium; species Lycium barbarum. The sequence continues at coordinate 83,156,462 of NC_083338.1, read as the reverse complement.
GCTGAATATATACATACATATACAAACATACAGGCCATTTAGGCCGCATCAAAATCTGATAGATTGGCGGAATGTACATCGCCAGATCTGTCTCAGACACATTTCAAACACAACCATATATGTACATATATATCAGAAGCCGACTAGGCTATCAAATGGCACAACGGCCCAAAACATATACAAATGCACGCCGACGAGGCTGCCATGGCGAGTGGGATCATACAAACACACCTGAACAGAAGTAGGCACAACCCATATATACGTCTACAGACCTCTAAACAGACCAACCGAATCATATGACGGGACAAGGCCCCGCCGTACCCCAAATAGTCAGATATACAAAGCATATATGTCACAAAAGATGTGTACCAACATATGGGCTCCGGATCAAAAGGAGCACTCTATAATAACAGAATGTGTGGCCTACACTGGCGGATCTCGAACCACTGTACCTGCGGGCATGAAACGCAGCCCCCCCGAAGAAAGGGGGTCAGTACGAAAGATATACTGAGTATGTAAAGCATAAAGTACAGAAATTCAAACCATAATTGAAGTGAAGGGTACAAAGAGAAAATACCGGATCAATATATCAAAACCTGTACTGAAGACATATGTACATAATGCCAACAGAAATCATGCATAAGGCTCAGGAACGTGGTCACCACTCCGACGCTGGTGCCACAACACAGCATAACTCCAGAAGGTTTCAAATCTCCGTACAACCCCATACATAACACATCATCACAACATATTATAAGCCATATCACGGCATAACTCCATAAACGGAACCCGGCCCTATGGCGAGGTCTCGGGAACCGAAACACAGCATACTGCCGAATATATCATAGTGCGCACGATCACAAAAACCGGCCCGGGAACCGGCGAACGATATCATAGTAATGGGCACGAGCAGAGTAGTGAGGAAACCATATGCATATGCACAATTTAATTCCAAGACTCGACAAATAAATACACACACACACACACACACACACACACATATATATATATATATATATATATTGATGTCAGAAGGTTCAAAATAAGTATCGAGTCTGTCAGAATTAGTATACAAAAATATGAGCCTTTAAATTTACAAAACTTTCGAAAAATACTTCATAAGCCATTTTCTGAAAATTTAGTGTCGTTCACATTTAGGAGCTTTCAAATAACTTATGGAACAAATCAAACGGAGCCTTAAATTCATAGGCAAAGGTTCCATCTTTTTATCATACGTAAGTAGATTAAGTAAGACAAACGAAAGAAGTCTCGGGGCTAGTGGGCCCACCTCGGGTCAAGTCGAGGTGGCGGACATAAATTACGAACATTAGACTCTATGGAGTCATCCATGTAAGTTTCAAAATGATTCTATCACATTTGTGCAAATTTTGGACGATCGAATAGTTTTCCAACAAAACATAAGAATTATAATTCATTTACATTGAATGAATAGTGCCTAAAAGCAGATTCGGATTTCTATGAACAGAATTGCCCCCGAGGCTCAAATCTCAACCTAGTATGTCTAGGACATGCCAAAAGAAGGAAAGGGATAGCTTTACATACCTTATTCGCTCCTTACGCCTCTCCAAATTCAAATCCCGTTTCGTCCAAAATCTACATTTGGTCACATTTACCAAATATTAATCATAAGGTTTAAAAGTTCAATCTTAACCAATACTTGTCTACAGAAATTTGGGCAGCATCTCCCCTATACATACAACATCCCCGAGATTCAACTCGACTCAAATAGCAACAACCATATCAACAACAATTCCAACAACATCCACATTCGACTAGAAACGCAATTTAACATAAATAGTCTTCTTTTCCAAATAATGCAATAATTTAAGATCATTCAAACATAGGCCAAGAATATTCCAAGCCATATATCCAATATTCAACAATTCCATCAATTCCATATTCCATCCAAAACTCTTACATATACAACAAAACCATTACAACTCATTTTCTACTTACAAATTCATAACCAACAACAACAATCCACACTTTAACAACTTCATTTTCATAATAGCATAAAATCACACTAAGATGGCATAATCTTCTACAATCAATTTCAATGCCAACTTAAACCATTTAACCTTCATTTACATTATAAGGATCACAACAACACAACTAACATACTAAACAAAATTAATCCATTTCCATTCCACTTCCCTACACCACACGGCCAACACCTTATATTTCCAACTTCAACCAAATTCATTCAACTTCCATTTCCAATATAAATTCCACCATAACCACAACTAAAATACAACATAAAATTCAACTCATCATATTTATACAACACCACACACACACGGCTACATACCTACACACACACCCACTTTGCAAACTTCCATATTTCCATAATTTCTACTCATTTCCACATACTACAACATAAACAAACCTTCATAACATAATAAAAAGGAATTGATTCTTACCTTTTTCTACAATCTTCTTCACTTAACCAAGTTGTCAACTTGATGAAACAAGTGCCCTTTCTTCCAAAATAGCTACACCAAGTTGTAAAGGACCCTTGAATTAGTGGAAATACCACAAGAAAATAATTTTTGGAGGAAGATTTCAAAGGCTAGAATTTGAAGGGGCATGGCCAAATACCTTGTTCCCTTAGCTAGCTCTTATTGTTCTTGTTTTCTCCCTTTCTAATTTATCTTGAAACTTCTATGAGTTATGACTCATATAAGGCCCCTTTATATTAATTAGCACATGGGAAATATTAGAATCATGGGTTGGGCCTTAGGATTGGCCGGCCACCCTTCTCTCTTTGGGCCTAAATTTTTCTTTTCATTTTTTTTTGGGCCAACCTGGTTGGTCCCGAGTTGGGCCTAGCCCACTGACCTTTCGACCTTAAAACGTCCATATCTCCTTGCACCGACGTCACCTGAGAACCCACGACCTATGGTTGGAAAGATACTTCAATTATCTACAACTTCTATTTCTTGGTACTTTTCCAAATTCCAAACTTATAATACCGTTTTTGCCCCTCGAAGTCAGGTCACCCGAAAACGTTTTCTTAAAAATATTCGTTTGGAGGGCTTCCACTTTAATTTGGCCCAAGTGCCCGTCATGAGTTGTGTTTAACTTTACATATGTGATTCATATAACTTTTCACATGTTCCAAAAAAAAATCTTGACGTGTGGGCCCCACCTCAGCCTACAAACAATCCGACGTTCAAAAATACGGGATATAACAATAACCTTGAGCCTTGGTTGGCCAAGTAGTATGAAACACCGAACCTTCATGGTTGGGCACGCTATGTATATGTATATATATATATATAAATATGTATATGCTATGTATATGACATCATTACGAGTACGAATATGTTATGTATATGAGATGTAAATGATTATGAGGGTAATTAAGTACGGATATGGATGTATGTATGCGGATACGCAATAGAAACGGAATATCCCTATGGAAAGCAAGTAAGTACCATGATGATGATATTATTGTCTCCCCCTCCTATGCTACTTCATATGTTGTCTATTATGCTTCTATATCGATGTTTATCATGCTTTATATACTTAGTACATTCTTCGTACTGACGTCCTTTTGTTTGGGGACGCTGCGTCATGCCCGCAGGTGCACAGGGAGACAGGCCTGATGCATAGTAGCTTTCTCAGAGATTGCATAGCAGAGCTCCATTTCATTCGGAGCCATAACTTTTGGGTACTCATTCTTTTGTGTACATAATTATGAGCATAGCGGGGTCCGGTCCCGCTCATGTGATATGTTATACTCTTCTTAGAGGATCGTAGACATATGTATGTGGTTAGATGTGTTTGGCCTTGACGGCCTATATCTTTGTATGTCATTTTGTTGGCCCTGTCAGCCCGTGTACCTTGATGTGGCATAGATGCCTATGAGGATATAAGAAATGTTGTCGTCCAATTGGGACTAGTATGATTGATGACTAGAATGCATGATTTGATTTATGGCTCACCTAGACGTTATGTGAAAGTATGTTAAAGGGGTGCCCGGGTGGGGTAGCACCGAGTGCTCGTCGCGGCCCTAGTCGGGTCGTGACAAAAGTGGTATCAGAGCCGTTAGTCCTAGGGTGTGTCTACGAGCCGTGTCTAGCAGAGTCTTGGTTATGGGTGTGTTGCGCGCCACACTTATAAACAAGAAGCTGCAGACATTTTAGGAATAAATGACCTTCTTTCTTCATAAGAATCGTGCGATAGAGCTATGATGTAAGAAATTCTTGTTCCTTAATCGTGTGTTGTGTATTTCAGAGAACGCCTAAAAAGAGAAAGGCTACAGCAGGCCAAAAGGGCAAGACGGTGGCAGAAAAGCGAGCTGAAAGAGCACCGCCACCGGTAGTAGAGGAAAGTGAGTCCCAGAGTGCGGCTCAATCTCAGTCCTCCCAGATAGTGCCTATGACTGAGGAGCATGAGGGAGCCTCAGCCCCAGCTCCAGCTCCTCCACCGGATGCTTCGGGCCAAGATGTGAAAGAGGCCATTAATTTGTTGACTCAATTGGTTGCGGCCCAGACTCAGAGGCAAAGTTCAGGGTAAGGTGATAGGGCTGTTAGTGCAAGGGCCCGTGACTTCATTACTTTGAACCCTCCGGAATGTTTTGGATCAAAGCCGGAAGAGGACCCTCAGGATTTCATAGATGGTATGTTGAGGACGCTTCGGTTGATACATGCTTCGGACACCGAGTCGGTGGAGCTAGCGTCATATAAATTGAGAGATGTCTCGATCCAATGGTACACGGTTTGGATGGCTTCACGGGGAGCCAATGCACTTCCCCCGGTATGGCAAGAGTTTGTTGATGCTTTTCTCCGTCATTATATGCCTCTAGAAGTTCGGCGAGCTAGGGCCGATAAATTATTGAATTTGAGGCAAGGTAGTATGAGTGCTCTAGAGTACAGTCTCCGCTTTAATTCCTTGGCTAGGTATGCTTCAGCCATGGTAGTGGATATGGGTGACCGGGTACACCAATTTGTTAAAGGCCTAGGGCCACATTTGATGGATAGGTGTCTGACTACGTCTCTTCAGGACGGTATGGATATTGCACGCATTCAGGCCCACGCTCAGAACTTAGAAGAAAGTTTACAACAACAGAGAAGCGAGCGTGAGCAAGATCACGGACATAGCAAGAGGGCAAGATCTTCGGGTCCGATGGGCGAGTTTAGAGGCAGGCACAGGCAGGAGTTTCCGAGACATTCAAGCTATTCTATGACTAGTGCGCCTCCACGGTTTTCAGGGCAGAGATTTGATAGATCTGCTCATTCAGGGTCGAGTCCGAGTTTTTCAGGGACCTCAGTTCAGAGATGATTTAGGCCAGTCAAGGCCACCTATACCACGATGTTCCCAGTGTGGGAAGTTGCATTGGGTTCAATGCCGATCAGGTTAAGATGTTTTCTATTCATGTGGCCGACCAGGCCATATCATGCGTGATTGCCCCTCAGTGCATGGTAGTGTTAGGGCCCAGCCATCAGGGTCGATAGCCGGATCTTCAGCATCTGTACGCCCTACGGGGCCAGGTTCACATGCGCCAGTCGGCCATGGTAGAGGCAGCGGGAGAGCTCCCAGTTCTAGCAGTCCTCAGCACCGTATTTATGCTTTGGCTGGATGCCAAGATCTCGTGTCTTCTCCTGACGTGGTCACAGGTATACTATCGGTATTCTCTCATGCATATAATGATTGATCCGGGCTCCACATTGTCATATGTTACTCCATATATTGTGGACCGATTTAGAGTTGAGCTGGAGTCGATCAAACCTTTTGAGGTGTCTACACCTATGGGTGAATCGGTAATAGCTAGCCGAGTATATAGAAATTGTGTGATTGTGATTTGCGATCGTCGTACTATGATTGAATTGTATGAGCTAGAAATGGTGGATTTCGACATTATTATGGGCATGGATTGGTTGGCTTCTTGTTATGCCAATGTTGATTGTAGAATGAAAATGGTTCGCTTCCAATTTCCGGGAGAACCAGTTTTAGAATGGAAAGGGAATACGGCGTCGCCAAAAGGTAGGTTTATTTCCTATCTGAAGGCAAGGAAGATGATCACAAAGGGATGTATCTATCATCTAGTCCGGGTTCAAGATTTAGAAGCTGAATCGCTGACTTTTCAGTCAGTTCCGGTAGTAAATGAATTTCCGGATGTGTTCCTGAAAGAACTTCCAGGCCTTCCTCCCGAACGGGAGATTTATTTTGCTATTGATGTTTTGCCAGGCACTAAACCTATATCTATCCCTCCTTATAGAATGACACCCGCAGAATTGAAAGAGTTGAAGGAGCAGTTGAAGGATCTACTTGATAAAGGCTTCATTAGGCCTAGTTCATCCCAGTGGGGAGCACCCGTATTGTTCGTCCGAAAGAAAGATGGCTCCTTGAGAATGTGCATTGATTACCGGCAATTGAATAAGGTGACGATTAAGAACAAGTATCCTCTTCCGAGGATTGATGACTTATTTGATCAATTGCACGGTGCCAAATGATTTTCAAAGATTGATTTGAGGTCCGGGTATCACCAAGTGAGAGTTAGGGAGAAAGACATCCCTAAGATAGCCTTCAGAACAAGATATGGTCATTTTGAATTCCAGGTAATGTCATTTGGGCTAACTAATGCACCGGCGGTATTTATGGATTTGATGAATAATGTGGTCAGGCCCTTCCTGGATTTATTTGTAATCGTATTCCAGATCCGAGGCCGAACATGTGGATCATTTGCGTACTGTCATTGGAGTTCTTTGAGCTCGAGAATTGTTTGCAAAATTTTCTAAATGTGAGTTTTAGTTGAACTCAGTGGCATTTCTCGGGCATGTTGTTGCAGCCGATGGTATTCGAGTGGATAGCCAAAAGATTGAAGTCGTGAAGACTTGGCCAAGGCCCACAACGCCTACGGAGGTTCGTAGCTTTCTGGGCTTAGCAGGTTACTATAGGAGGTTTGTTGAAGGATTTTCTTCTATTTCTGCACTGCTCACAAAGTTGACCCAGAAATCGGCAATGTTTCAATGGACAGATGCTTGTGAACGTAGTTTCCAGGAGTTGAAAGGTAGATTAACTTCGGCCCCAGTCTTGACACTTCCGGAGGGATTGGAAGGATATGTTGTTTATTGTGATGCTTCAGGTGTTGGGCTAGGCTGTGTATTGATGCAACATGGCAAGGTGATTGCGTATGCTTCAAGGCAATTGCGGAAACATGAGCAGAATTATCCTACCCATGATCTAGAACTGGCCGCGGTGGTTCATGCTTTAAAAATATGGAGACATTATTCATATGGTGTCCATGTGGATATTTACACAGATCATAAGAGCCTTCAGTATATCTTCAAGCAGAGAGAGTTGAATCTGCGGCAACGACGATGGTTAGAATTGTATGTAGCTATGTTGTGACACCGAGCCTATATGGCCGAGTATGATATCCATTGCGCGCACACCACTGCAGTTGGGTACGAACAACACCGAGCCTTGTTATGGCCGGGTATGGATGACACCGAACCTATATGGTCCGGTATGGTATCATTATATGCAGATGTATGAAATGTTTTCTCGAAAGGAAGGTTATGTAAGCATAACAAACATCTTAAGAGGTATAAATTATTCATATTTGTATTATGTTATTATTTATGACTTACATACTCAGTACATTGTTCGTACTGATGTCCTTTTGTTTGTGGATGTTGTATTCATGCCCGCAGGTAGACAGTATTACACCTTGGAATTTCGTGTCGCTCGCGTTATGAGCATGCTAATGTAAACCTCAAATGGACATGAAGCCCTTGTAAGATTAAGAAGGGTGTTTGATGATTCTAATTAAGATTCCAAAGACATTTGAGTGTAAAGAAGTAAGTTCGTCGGAGGAAGTTAAGGTTGAGCCATATTTTGGAAAATTTCGTTTCATTTGAGCTATGCTGTCACAACCCGACTGAAGGTCTATGATCGGCACCCAGTGCTAACCCACCGGGGCACCTCTTATCGTACATTCATATGCACATCTAGATGAGCCACATAGTCGACAATACATTTATATCATCATTATATGCAGATGTATGAAATGTTTTCTCGAAAGGAAGGTTATGTAAGCATAACAAACATCTTAAGAGGTATAAATTATTCATTTATCTCATGTTATTCTTCATATTTGTATTATGTTATTATTTATGACTTACATACTCAGTACATTGTTCGTACTGATGTCCTTTTGTTTGTGGATGCTGTATTCATGCCCGCAGGTAGACAGTGTTACACCTTGGAATTTCGTGTCGCTCGCGTTATGAGCATGCTAATGTAAACCTCAAGTGGAAATAAAGACCTTGTAAGATTAAGAAGGGTGTTTGATGATTCTAATTAAGATTCCAAAGGCATTTGAGTGTAAAGAAGTAAGTTCGTTGGAGGAAGTTAAGGTTGAGCCATATTTTGGAAAATTTCATTTCATTTGAGCTATGCTGTCACAACCCGACTGAAGGTCTATGATGGGCACCCAGTGCTAACCCACCGGGGCACCTCTTATCGTACATTCATATTCACATCTAGATGAGCCACATAGTCGACAATACATTTATATCATCATCATCCAATAATACTAATCTCATTGGGCAACAATACATTTATATCATCATCGACAACAATGCCCATGTTCATATACGCAAGCCGACGAGGCTAACAAAATAATATACAAAATACGAGCCGGCAAGGCCAAAGGACATCTAGCTACACACAACTGTCCACGACCCTCTAAAGAGAGTATGTAACATCATATAAACGGACAAGACCCGGCCATGCCCATATGTATGTACACAAAATAATAATACCAACAGCTGCTGCACCGGATCAAATGGAGCTCATCTATGCAGTCCCTGAGCAAGTAATCTATGGATCGAGTCTATCTCCCTGTCCACCTGCAGGCATGACGCAGCGTCGACAAATAAACGGATATCAATACGAATAATGTACTAAGTATATAAAGCATAATCACTAACATAATGAAAGCATAAGAAATAACATAAGATGGACAAGTCATGGAATGAGATAGTTATGTATACCTCTAGCCACGTTCATCATATTTACTTACCCTCTTCCTAATGGGAAACTTCCATTTCATACATTTATACATTTAGAAGTATCACACCGACCATGGGGTTCGGTGTCTTACATACCCGACCATGATAAGGTTCGGTGTTATACATACCTGGCCCTACCAAGGCTCAGTGTTATCTGTACATAACTGCAGTGGTGCTGTTACACCTCGGAAATTTCTCCGTACTTGTATGATGAGTGGAATGATGAAAAGTTGAGTGAATGATGTTTTATTAAGTCGGGAATGGCTAATTAAGAATTTTTGGAAATAAGAAAGTCGCGAAAATTTTTTCAGCCCAGTGGTCGTATATGGCACTATACGGCCCGTAAAGTGATTTACGGTATAGTGCAATCGTCCTCCGGCTTGTCCAAAATCTCAACTTTCTGTAAATTGTGAAAATGGTTAAAAACGACTTGGAGGACGGCCCGTAAACTGGTTTACGGACCGTAAACCTCAGTCGTAAACTGCCATGTCCATCAGCCAAAACTTTCTGTCTTTGAAATGGTTTAATACGGCCATGGAGGACGGACCGTAAATCAAAATACGGTCCGTATATGGTGGTTTACGACCACTGTTCATCCCGACAAAAATTCATTAAAGACCAGATTTTGTGATTATTAAAAGGGACTTGGACTTCAATTCATTTCATTATTCATCCATACAACTTAAGAACATTCTAGCACTCTCCAAATATTTCCTCTACAAGAATTCAAGAGAATCAAAGGGAATATCAAGATCATCACCACTAAATTCATGAAAATAAGTGTAAGAACACATCAAAGGATCTTTTAAGTCAAGAAATTTCAAAGAAGGTGGAACTAGGGTTTTGGCTAATTGAAGTATTTCAACTTAAGGATTGTTCAACCATCATCCAAGGTAAGTTTCATGATTATTCCATGTTGTTTGAAGTATTGGAAAGCTTAGACACTTGAAATGTAGAAGAACATAAAAATGGGTCATTATTGAATGGATAGTGACATAAATGAATGATAGTGGAATAGAACTATGAATATTGAAGTGTTGTGAGTACTCATACATTATAAATGATGTTTATATCATGAAACAAGCATTAAATGCATGAAAACGCAAGGATGAGCTAGAAGTAGAAATAAGGGAAAATTGGAGGAAAATGGTGGATTTTGCCAAATGTACGTAAATGACGATTGTCGATTATGATATTGCGAGTAATATTATGAATGTTGGGAGTTGATATAAAACATGAGAAAAATGGTATGAGCGAAGGAAGCGTTGTCCGACTTTTCCTAGAATTAGTGATGCGTTCTTGTAGTTAGTTTACTAATGTTGATACGGATTCTCTTATGAAGGTAACGACGTGATATCGACAGAGAACAAGTGAGCGATATCTTAGCTAAACGACCAAGGTATGTGAGGCTAGTCCTTCTTTCTAATGGCATGAATCTTTTAGCTTGAATCTCTATTCTCTTCATGAGTTCTCACATTCTAAGAAGTTAAAGGCCTATGCCTATAAATGTCTATATGAGATAAGCTATACGATATGAGGATGTTATTCCTTGCCTACACTCACCTTATGTATTAGTCCTTTCAAGGTGAGGCAGAATGTCCATAATGGTTCCATAATGTAACCGGGGGATTACGACCTTACGTCACCCCGATAGAGTAAAGTTGATCTTGAGCCTTATACACATATCATGATAAGATGAGTATTTTATGATGAGCATATTATTATGAATATTTTGCATTGAGCATGTCATGAGCATTTTACACCGTGCCTAGTTGGCCGGGCAGTCACCGCCAAGGCGGGCAGCTATACGGATACACCATGACCTTTGGGCGTGGGCAGACACCACTAGTGGGCGGCATGAGATGGTACCCCGGACGCAGGCTTATATTATTGATTATCACACCATTCCGACATGGACGAGCAGCTTGCATATGATGCATACATGTCATGATGATGAGTATGAGTACGATAGCATGCATTACTTCATTATGATTATCAGTCAGATCCAGATGACTCATGTTGATGTTATCCTCATATTATTGATGTTTCCTTTCATTATGTATGCCTCTCATACTCGGTACAATATTCTTACTGACGTCCTTTCTTCGGACGCTGTGTTCATGCCCACAAGTAGACAGGGAGGAGAGCTTGGCCCAGGTCCTCAGTAGCTGTCAGCTGATAGATAGCACTCCATTGTTTGGAGGTGCTTATGGATCTTCTTTTGATGTACATTCATATATGCATATTTTGGGCATGACGGAGTCTTGTTTCGTCCATGTATTCATTATGTTAGTAGAGGCTCGTAGATACGCAGTGTGGGTTAGATGGTCTCACAAGATGTTTTCATATGTATGTATATTATTTTGATGGCCAAGAGGCAAATGTATATAATGTATTTATGTTTCGATTAAATATGATTTTCCTACAATTGGTAAGTAAAATTGATAAAAGAGTATTAAATGAGCAAGATAAGTAATAGAGTGAGCGGTGCTCGGTAACTAGCTCCGGGTACCCATCGCGGCCCCTAGCTGGGTCATGACAGGTACGCGTGCGATAGACGTCATGCCCGACCATAGAAGCTCGGTGTTGCATAATAGCCATACACACTTATACACGTATACGTACTAGTCCTTAAGTATCACCAACATCATCATCATCATCATCGTTTTCTTTACTTCTTCCCTCAGAGGATCAACTATCACATAAAGGAGGCAATAGCATCGTGAAAATATCGAGAATCATGAGCTTTAGTAGTTCTAGGGATGAAGTCTTTTAGAAGACATTTTGGAACCCATAAGGAGGCAGATAGCAAAGGAATCATGCCTTAATGAAAAAAGTGTTAGCCTTACATACCTCGTCGTCTTCTTAGCTACTTAACGTTCACTGCCCAAGCTTAAGAAATCTATATTTAAAAGGATTCATACCATGGTTAAGTCTTAAAGACAATCTTAAATTCAAACTAGAATAGTTCATGACCTAACGGAAATTGGGCAGTATTTCCCCTATTTCATCAACTTCCACCATGTTACAAAACAACTCCCAACATCTATAATATCATCCACAATATCATAATCAAGTAATCGCATTCCGTTAAGTGTTCGAAGTTCATACTCATATTTAACTTATACTAACAACTTCACACCAACCCTTAGTACATTTTCATACAACGCTTCCTCATCATTATTATTACCTTTTATAACAAGATTATATCCATATAATACTAATAATCATGACTCAAGTTAGCTTACTACTCAGAAACATCATGAAAACTACATTTAGAACTGATCTTACACTTTCTCTTTCTACCCAAGTTGTTCAACAACTAAGAATTCTTGACAACACGAAATTGTCACGACCCAACTAGGGCCGCGACGGGTACCCGGGGCTAACCACCGAACACCGCTCGTTCTATTACTCATCTTACTCATTTAATGCTCTTTTATCAATTTTATATTCAAATCATAAGAAAATCATCTTTCATTTGAAAAACATAAATACTTTTATATACATAAGCCTTTCGGCCATCAAAACAATACATATACATAGCAGCAATCTCGTGAGACCATCTAACCCACACTACGTATCTACGAGCCTCTACTGGAGTGCTAGACATAGGACGGGACAAGACCCCCGTCGTGCCCAAAATATACGAATATACACAAAAGAAATAATCATAAGCACCTCCAGAACAATGGAGTGCTCTCAAATCAGCTACTAGCCCCTACGAGTCTGGATCAAGATCGTCTCCCTGTCTACCTGTGGGCATGAACACAACGTCCAAAGAAAACGGACGTCAGTACGAATATTGACTGAGTATAAGAGGTATAAGCAATGAAAATATGTCAATGAGATAAAGGAAGCATCAATAAGGAGCAACTGTATATAACTGTCACTTATAAAAGAATCACATATGCTGGCTTACTCATAATCATCATCATGTCATATATGCATTACAAGCATAAGTGTATAAGCATAAGCTGCCCATCCTTATAGGTACGGTGTGATAATAATTAACCTGCGTCCAGACCTCCCGCGTCCGGGGTATAAGCTTCCCAGTATAGTGGTGTGTATGCCTGCCCGCCTTAGCGGTGTCTGCCCTGCCATATAGGCACGGTGTAATATCATCATCATGTGCATATCATAGGCTTATCATACTATTATCATAATGCATGCATAATAGCTCAAGGATAGCTATACTTTATCGAGGATGACATAAGGTCACGAACCCCCGATTCCATTATGGAACATTTTTAAGTATTCTGTCTCACCTTGAAGGAAATAGTATATAAGGTGAGTGGTTACAATAAATGACACCATTAACGTCATAGGAACATCATATCATAAACTCTAGAATCGTTATACTAAACTCTTCATCATCACTATTGAACTCATAATGTATCTCTTATCTCATGTGGTTATTCATAAACATGGCTATTAGTTTTCCGAAATGTAGGAAATTCATGAAGAGGAAGGAAAATTCATGCTATAGGATTCATGCCATAGAAAGAAAGGACTAGCCTCACATACCTTTTACGTCTAACTAATCTATCGCTTGCTTGTTCTTCTTTAATGCCCACGTTTCTACCTTCAAGAGAATTCACATTAACATTAGTTAGTCGGCTATAAGAACGTGTTACTATTTCTAGGGAAAATTGGGCAGCATTTCCTTTATTTATAAAACTTTTCTCATATTCTATATCAACTTCCAAACGTTCATAACAACATTCACAATATTGCAAACAACAATCATCATTCATCTACATTTCCCACAACTCACCATTTCCCCTCAATTTCTCCACAATTATGATTATAGCTCACTATCGCGTTTTCTCATATATAATACCTATCCCATGTTCTAAATGTCACTCATAACGTTTTTACAATCACAATTCATCAATGATCATGACTCAATCCAAATCTTTACTCAACAATGTTACTATTCACACTTTCATGACCCATTTCCTATATCTTTCTACACTCCAAGTGTTTCAACTTTTCCATACCTCAAATAACATGTAAATACCATAAAACTTACCTTAGATGGTGTAGGAATAAGCCTTGAGTGGTATTACTCTTTTTGCACCAAAACCCTAGTTCACTTCTCTTGAAATTTCTTGGCTTGGATGAACTTTGATGAATTTCATACACTTGATTCACTTGAATTCTCGATATTGATCTTTGATTTCCTTTGTTTTCTTGTGAATGAAGAGTGGAGAATACTCTAGAGGTTTATAGAGAGAAGTGATGTTGAAATGAAATGAATTAATGAACTTGGGTCCCCTTTTTAATGCTTAAAATCTGATCCGTCAGGCAATTCTACGCCAATTTTGACGGGCCGTCAAAATTCCTACGGGCCGTCAAAATGGCCTGTAGAACTGCCCAGTCAAATATGAGTCACTGTGACCATTTGACGCTGGGCTGTGTAAATTTGACGGACCGTAGAATTTTCTACGGGGCGTCAAAATTCCTGCGGGCCGTCAAATGGTCCGCAGAAATGTTCTGCTCAGACAGTCTGGCGTAGAATGGCCATAACCTTTGATCTCGATATCGTGTGAGGGCCCACGACCTATGGTTGGAAAGCTCTTTCAATTATCTACAACTTTCATTCTTAGTGGTTTTCCAAATTCCAAACTTATAATGGCATTTTGGCCCCTCCAAGTCAAATCATCCGAAAATGTTTCCTTAAATCATCCTTTTGGATTGCTTATGCCCATATTTGGCTTATGGGTCCTTCTTAGGACTTGCTCAACGTTCGATGTACTACTCATATATCTCTTCATATGTCCCTTATAAAACTCCGATGTGTGGGCCCCACTTAGCTTACAGCAACGAGGGCTTTTCGGTAAGTGACATATGAACCAATTCAACCCATATGGTGTTATAACCCGCATTTTGTACGTTCGGATAATTCGAGATAATTGCAAAAAGTTAAGGGCAAGGCCATTTTTCGAAATTATTTTAATGCACAAGTGGTTATGAATATTATTAGTATGGAAATATTGAGAAAGGTTAAGGGTAAAAAGGGAAATTCACAAAATGGCTCATGGTAACATTGCGGAAGGCCAGGGGAAAAATGGGAATTTCACAAAATATTCGAGAAGGTTCTTAGAGGGGCCATGTTGGCCGTGTGGCACATGCCATATTTTATTAAGTGGGGGCTAATTATAAATTATAAAGATATATGGACCAAAGCTTGCTTAAGAAGACAATTAGTCTTCTTTGACTATTTTTAAGAAACTTCAAGAAAGATAAAGAAGGGGCATGTGTCCACATGCTATTTGATGAGGCTAAATATATATATGGACAATTTCCCCTAAAGCAAGACAATTGTTCATGAAAAACTCCAAGAAGAAAACTTGGAGAAAGAAAATAAGGCCATTCGGCCATGGTTCAAAAAAATGGTCCATAGAAATTTTTCAAGAAAAAAAAATATTTCTCCTAGTATTCTAAGCAATTGGAAGCCCCTCATCAACATGGAGTAGTTGTTCGAACAAGCAAAGCATTCATTTGGGCAATTCATAAGCTTAGCCGAATGAAGGAGTTAAGTGAAGAAGGTATGTATTCAACCTCCCTTCCCATGTTTTATGGATGATTTGTGAGTGTTGTAGCATGTAGAAATGAATGAAAATCATGAATTTGGTATGTTGGGGTGTTGGCCGAATATAGTTGCATTGTGTAGAACAAATGAATTGATTTTATTTAGTAGTTAGATTATTGTGTTGTGGATTCCATGATGTAAAATGAGGATTTAATGGCTTGAAATGAAGTTGTAATCGTTGTGGTGTCATTGTGGAAGTTAATGTGACACTAGCATGAATTCTCATATTTGTATGAATGAAGTTGTTAATGTAAAATGTTGGTGGAATTCATGAATTTGGAGGTGAGACATTTGTTTGGAAGATTGTAAGTTGCGTTGTTGTGATTGAATTTGAAAGAAGGAAATAGGTTGTTATTGTTCTCGTTGGAATTGGAAGGATTCGGGTGAAGTAGTATGTTGATTGAGTCGTTTTGAATGTTATGTGAATTGAATTGAATATAAATGAAATGTCGTTAAATTGTATGGCAAAGGTTGTTAATGTTAGAATGCGTCTTGAATTGATTGTTGATGTTATTGGTATGATTGATGGTATTGTTGATTGATAGTTTGGCCGAGTTGAATTCTCGGATTGTTGATTGATGATTTGGGCCGAGTTAGATTCTCGGGGTGGTGTATTTACTGGGGAGATGCTGCCGAAATTTCGGCAGATCATAAGTGAATTTATTTGAAAGACTAAGACAAGTGTGTGTGGTAATGAATCTAATGATTGTGTCAATCTTCTTGAATGTAGACTAGCGATAACGAGCTTGGACAATTAGGCGTAGCTAATAGGACGTGGAACAGGTATGTTAAGGCTCATCCCTTTCTTTGAAGGCATGAATCCGATGCTATGATTTTATAATTGTTTCCATATTTTCCTTATTTTCAAAAGTTAGATGTTTATGATTCTAAGGAATGATTCTGTCACACCCTAACCTTACTAGGGTGTGATGGGAACCCGACCCCATATCCGGAGCCGAGCGAACCCACAGACTCTTATTTCATACATAATCCTTAGGGCTTTTAAATCAAATGAACATGAATTACATAATAAAGCTTTCAGAAATATTCTTTTTCATTACTTTCAAATTAAACAGAATCTGTAATCATATAGAATTTATATTATAACACAAATGACACATCAGCTGATGGAGCCGCTTACAAAACTGACATAATATACCCACGACTCTGTCTGCAAAGTCTCTAACTTCGAACAAACATCATAGCACACATACTCTGACTCGACAGCACTCCAGGAACAAGTGGAGCTTGCCAACTCCGCTGGGACATCTTCTATGATAGCTTTAGCTCATCTGGGTGTACCTGCGCGGCATGAAACACAACTCCCGAAGAAATAGGGGTCAGTACGGAATATGTACTGAGTATGTAAAGCATGGAATACAGAAAACAGAATCATAATCAAAACAAATAGTATAAGAGTAAGTACAGTATCCAGATTACCAAGGCGCTTATTTTCCCATCACAAATCGTATATGCAGATGTCATATGTCAGAAAAGTGCAGATCCAGAATATCAGAATAATTGTCTTCCAAACCCACATCATATGTGCCGAAGTCATATGTTAGAAGAAGTTCAGTAAGTAAGTAAATCATCCAGAGTGCCAAAATGTTTACTTTCCAAACACAGACCGTGCGTACCGACACCATATGTCATCACATACACATCATCATATACAGATATACACATATAACTGATAATGTTGTGGAACGTACAGCCCGATCCATATGTAATATAATAGAGCCGAGGAACGTACGGCCCGATCCATATATATATATATATATATAACATATACTGCCGAGGAACGTTCGGCCCGATCCATATATATATATATAACATATACTGCCGAGGAACGTTCGGCCCGATCCATAATTATATAACATATACTGCCGAGGAAAGTTCGGCCCGATCCATATACATATAACATATACTGCCGAGGTACGTTCGGCCCGATCCATAAATAAATTATACTGCCGAGGAACGTTCGGCCCGATCCATAAATATAATATATACTGCCGAGGAACGTTCGGCCCGATCCATAAATATAATATATACTGCCGAGGAACGTTCGGCCCGATCCATAAATATAATATATACCGCCGAGGAACGTTCGGCCCGATCCATAAATATAATATATACTACTGCGGAACGTGCAGCCCGATCCATAAATATATTATAACGTATACATATCCATAGTAGTACTTCCTTGAAACAAAACATATCTTGTTCATATATATATATATATATATATATATATATATATATACAGAAAACAGAACATATCATGTTGCCGAGGCGTCGGCTCCAATCCATATATAACATAACATACTAGTGGCTAGTATAATATAGTGCCCACAATGATATAACCGGCCCGAGGCTCGGCAGACGAAATAATAGTAGCACGCACGAGCGTAGTATCAAGAAACATATGTATATAAATCAATTCTAAGATTCGATGGATAAGTTTACTCACCGACCACTAAAGGCTTAGAAACAAGTTTCGGGTCAATCCGACTTAGTATGAGAAAGTTACGGCCGTTTGAAGTACAGAATGTTCTACGAACAATTCAGAAGAAGTTTTTCGAAAAATCCAAGCCATAATCATGTCAAAAATCTTTTGGATATCATTATGGATCAAATTAAATAGAACTTTTGGAATCTTATGTACGTATCGGACATATCAAGGCTCGACGGAACAATCAAATGTGTTGACACTTGGAAGGTCAAAACTATAGTCATATCATTTGTCTCTCAAATGCCATTCGGAACATCTTGGCCAAACTTTGGACAGCATAGACACACATCATCGGACATCATAGGTACATATCATCGGACATCATAGGTACAAAGCAAAACCATACGGAACAACTTATGGGGAGTCAAGGACGGTAGCCAACCTAATGGCTCTAAGAGTAAAAATCTTTCTGAAAAACATTTCATAAGCCATACTTGGAAACTTAAGTATCATTCATATTAGAAAACTTCCGAACATCATTATGGATCAAATATTCATATTAGGAAACTTCAAATGACATTATGGATCAAATCAAATGGAGACTTTTGGACCATATTTACGTACCAAAATATTCATCAAAGACTTTAGTCATCTCGATTTTCTTTCGAACAACATTCGGAAACATAACAACTAGAGTCTTCGAATATCACAAATATGCATCAAGCCATATGAAATAGCTTATGGAAGTCAAAGATGTTAGTCATCCTCGTGGCTCTAAGAGTAGGATTTCCTTTATAAGCGTACATATACATTTTTGTTCATTTCAAAAGGATCATGCCAAAAGAAGGAAATGTTAAGCCTTACATACATGTGCCACACCTTATTAGCTACGCTTATTCGTCCAAACTTGTTAGTCTACATACAAAAGAATTCACATAATCATTAGATTCATTGTCATTCACTTGCCTTAGACTTTCAAATGAATTCACTTATATTCTACCGAAATTTCTGCAGCATTTCCCCTGCAAATACACCATCCCCGAGATTCCAACTCGGCCAATTTAACAACAACAAACCCGAGAATTCAACTCGGCCAAACTTTCAACAACAATACCAACCATCATATCTCCAATCTTCAACAATTTGCTCAAAATGCATTCTAACATTAATAACTTGTCTTATATAATTCAACGGCATTTCGTTTACATTCAATTCAATTCTCATAATATGCACGACAACTCAATTAACATTCTACTTCCCCCAAAGCCCTCCAAATTCAATAAGGACAATAACAACTCATTTCCTTATTTCAAATTCAAACACAATAACCCAACTTACAATCTTCCAACCACATGTCTCACCTTCCAAATTCATGAATTTTATTTGCAACTTACACATTAGCAACTCTATTCTTATAATTATACGGAACCATACTAATATCACATTAGCTTCTTCCACAATTCACAAACGATTTCAACCTCATTTCCAATCATTAAATCTTCATTTAACATCATAAAATCCACAACACAACAACAATCAAAATGCTAAATAAAATCATTTCATTTATTCTACATGACACCACTATATTTTGGCCATACTACACACACATATATTTCATGAATTTCATTCATTTCTACATACTACAACATACACAAACCTTCCATAACATATAAAAGAATATGAATTCTTACCATTTTCCTTAATTTCCCACTTGACTATAATTATGAACTTGCAACAAAGAGGGGATTTCTTGCTCCAACAATTGTACCACGTTAAAGAGGACCTTCAAATTAGTAGGAATACTAGAAGAAATAATTTTTTTTGATCAAGATTCTTGGTCTTCAATTTTTTGGACCATTGGCCGAATAGGCCCTTTTTTTTCTTCTTCTCTCAAGGTTTCTTGAACTTTCTTAAGGTAAGGATGATAAAATGATCCATAAGTCATCTTATACACATGGATAATTAATCCACATGGGCCTAATCCCACTCCATATGGCCGGCCACCTTGGCCCCTTCATTCAAGCCCAATTTCTTTTTTTTTTGTTTTGTAATTCATGGAAAATTATTCTCCAAATTCCAAATTTGCCCTTAGCCTTCCTCCACATTTCTATGAGTCATCTTGCGAGTTTCCCTTTTTACCCTTAGCCTTTCTCAATATTTCCACACTAACAACATTTATAAATAATATTCATAACAACTTGTACATTAAAAATAATTTTTGAAAATGGTCTTACCCTTAACTTTCCACGACTATCTCGAAATATCCGATCGTACAAATTACGGGCTATAAAAGATTCCCTTCCCGATAACTTGTAAATGTTTTTCCAAAGTGTCCGTATTTCTCCAAAATAAAGGTTTATGGTATTGTAAGCTTTTATAACAAAAACGATGGATATGTTTTACAACGACATTGATGATGTCGAGGATGAGAATATTTCCATGATGACTATGATAAGAATGATTTCATATTCGAAAGGTACGTGATATGATTATTGCTTTGATTCTCCAAAAATGGCTTCCGAAACGTTCGTAGAAGGCTCTGTACTTCAAACGCTCATACTAAGTCGGATTGACCCGAAACTTGTTTCTGAGCCTTTATGTGTCAGTCTATGGACGTACCTATCGAGTTTTGAAAATTTGTTCTATGTGCATATGTATATGATTTGGTGCCTTACGAGATTTGTGATCTTATTCTACGTTCTCTTAATGTTATCCTTCGTTGATAGTCTCCCCTTATATTTATCGTTCCTTCAAGGTGAGACAAAGTGTCCATGGTTATTCCATAAGGTAATCGGGGGTTACCAACCTTACGTCACTCCGATGGATACATGACTTTCTTTGGGCTCTCATGCATGCTGCTTATATGATATATGTATATGATATATGTATATGTATATGGGGGATATGGGGAAAAGGGCCATATGTTGCGCTATAGACGCATTGCCACCTGGTCAGTTGGCGTAATTTATCATCCCGGATGCGGGATGCCCGGACGCGGGATATATGTGAGGGAGCCGACGTTGTTCGGCGCTATGACATGTTCTATTTTCTATATATATGAAGAAGAAATGTTTTCAATGAAAGCCAAGCATGCATGACATCCGCCCTAAGAGGCACTCATATGTACAGGTTACTCTTCTACTTCATGATAAGCTCTATATGTCCATTCTGTTATTATTCATATTTATATCCCTTACTATGTTACTATTCATGCCTTACATACTCAGTACGTTGCTCGTACTGACCCCCTTTTCTTCAGGAGCTGCGTTTCATGCCGCGCAGGTACACCCAGATGAGTAGAAGCTATTATAGAAGATGTTCCAGCGGAGTTGGCAAACTCCATTTGCTCCTGGAGTGCTGCCGAGTCAGAGTGTATGTGCTATGATGTTTTGTTCGAAGTTAGAGACTTTGCAGATAGAGTCGTGGGCTCAGGATGTCAGTTTTGTAAGTGGCTCCATCAGCCGATGTGTCTTATAGTATTGTGTTACATAACCATTGGGATTACATATTACAATTGATTCGAGTACAATGAAGGAAAAGTTTCTGGAAGCTTTATTAAGTATTCCATTCTTATTTGATTTAAGGGTCCAAAGAGATTAAGTATGTAATAAGCGTTAACGGGTTCGCTCGGCTCCGAATATTGGGTCGGGTGCCCATCACACCCTAGTAAGGTTGGGGTGTGACAAAGTGGTATCAGAGCAGGTCGTCCTAGGGGTTGTCTGCAAAGTCGTGTCTAGTAGAGTTGTTATATCCCGCATTTCATGCATTCGGATAATTCAAGACAATTGCGGGAGTTTGAGAGCAAGCATATATTTTTAAACCTTGTTTAGCACACAAGTTGTTTATAAGAGTTATGGATGCGGAAATATTGAGGAAGGCTAAGGGAAAAATTGGAAATATAGTTCCATGAATTACAAGAAATAGGCATGAAGTAATTGGGCTTGGAAAAAATCAAAAAAAAAAAAAAAAAAAGCCCAAGGGGGTGGCCGGCCATAGGCCATGGGCCAAGGCCCAAGTGGAATTTAACCCATGTGAATAAAAAGGATGACTAATATTATTTGTCATCATATTTTCAAGAACATTCAAGAAAAAGAAAGAAGAAGGAGAAAGAGTAGAGGGGTTCGGCCATGACCATGGAAAATTGAAGTCTTCAATTTTGATCCCAAAAAATATTTTCTCCTAGCATTCCTACTAATTCAAGGGTCCTCTCCAACGTGGTATAAGTGTTGACACAAGAAAACCGCTCTTTGTTGCAAAATCACAACTCTAGCCAAGTTGAGGAGTTGAGAAGAAAAGGTAAGATTTAATCCTCTTTTATATGTTATAAATGGTTTGTGTATGTTGTAGTATGTAGAAATGGATGAAAATCATGGAATTATGCATGTTGGAGGGTTGGCCGTACATGTGTTTATGGTGTAGGAAGATGAACTAATTTTTATGTAATAATTTGGTTGTTGTTGATATGTATTCTAGGATGAAAATGAGAATTTGATGATTCAAATTGATGTTGGAATTGTTACGGGCTGATTTGGAAGCCAACATGACTTTGGTGTCGTTTCTTTAATTGTGAGAATAATGTTGTTAATATGTGTGTTGTTGGGATAGTTCATGAATTTGGAAGCAAGAAATGCATTGAAATTGTTCCTAGGGAAGTTGGGGAGTTTTCGGGTGAAGTATGGTATGTTGGTGGAATTGTGGAATATTGTGTAGGTTATTTGAATGTGTTCTTGAATTGTGTTTGAATGATCTTGGATTAGTAACGAATATGTGAGCGTTGATATCGGCTTGAATGTACATAGTTGAATTGAATATTGATGAACTATGTAGAGAAGAGGGTTACTAATGTTAGAATGCAAATTGGATTGATTGTTGATGTTATTAGTATGGTAGTTGGTATTGTTGTTGATGTTTTGACCGAGTGAAAGTCTCGGGGATGTTGAATTTATAGGGGAGATGCTGCCCAAATTTCTGTAGACAAATGCTAACTTAAGATTAAATTCCAAAGTGCCTATAGCTAATGTTGGTATCTATGGACATATTGTTGACACCCAATTTTGTCCTGCCTCTCCTTCGAAATACTTATTTACGCTTCTAATATTTTGGCAAATAAAAAATATATGTATATTTTTTACTATAATTATTTGCCTCTTATCAATACCGGCGTTTCATTATTCTATTACAGTTACTAGCTATTATTATTATTATTATTATTATTATTATTATTATTATTATTATGTTACCAGTACTATTATAATTCACATTTTTTATCATTTCAGCACTTTTGTTTTACCAGCTTACGCACACGCATCGCATTTATCTTCGCATAACTAAATAATAATGTTTATTTACTGTGGACTTTCGAAATATTATTGCACGGCTATTACGACGGCACATAATCTGAGCACTAATAATTGCATATTTTATATTAAGTAATATTTTAACACACTTTAGTATAGAGTTATTTAAATAAGTCTTTTATTTAAATGTAGTAGCCAAATCAACCCATACTATTTTCGGATCAATTCATGAAAAGCAGCCCAATATTTTTCATCCGCCCAGCCCACATTTTCAGCCAATTCAGCCCAAATAATTACCTAACCAGCCCATATTTTAGCCGACCCAGTCCATTAAATCATTTGGACCCGACCCGGATACGTTCAAAACAAAGGAAACCCTTTTAGGGTTTCCTTTCATTTCCTATTAATCAGACGCCGCCCCTCCCCCTTTTTTTTTTCTCTCCCGCTCCTCTTTCCCCCCACTTTCGTTTGTCCCCCCACGCCTCTGCCGCCTCCACTTCCCTTTGTCCCTGCTCCTCTCAAAAGCAAACCCTAGATTTTCCCCTATAAATATTCGTTTCTGTTAATCCATTAGGACAAGCCTTGGAACCGCAGAAATCCCCTAAGAATCAAAGTTCTTGAATCGCCAAATTTCCCTTGAAAAATACAAGTCTTTAATTATTCCAGTTCCCCTTTAAAACATCGGCTTTTAATTTGCTCGATATCGTCACAAAATATTAGACCCTGTTCTGTTTTTGCTGTGGTGTTCGTTCGAATCCGAGCATACGCAAGTTCGAATTTCAAAGTGTTCGAGTGGATATCAAAGCCTCGCACCCATTTCGCTGCACCCGAAGAAGGTCAGTCAACACCCCTTTTATTTATTTATCCATGAATTAAGCACTTTCTGCTTTGTGTTATGTGTTTTTATATGCTTTACATGCTTGTTAGTTAGGCAGTGTGATAATGCTGATAGATGTAATTCCCGTTTTGCTTAGATTAATTTGGTTTAGTTCTTGTTTAGTTTAAGCTTAGTATGTTTTACTCTTTAGTGGATAATTTGGTCCTCGTTATGTCGTTTGAATAATACTAGCATGTGGTTAGCATTTTTAAGGCTGTGTGTGACCATTACCTTCCCTGTTTCAGGCTGTGGTTTATGTTCTTAATGTGTTGGTAGTTATTTGTACGTGTATAATGTTCTCTGTTAACTGTTGTACGCATTTGAAAGCATGTCTAGCAAGGTCAAGTATCAGTTTTGTCTGATGAAGTTTAGAGGTTGATGTTTATTATGGTTTAATGTGTTCTTAATCCAAATTGTCCTTTATATTTCGAATGAGTCTATTGTCATCCAAATATGTATTCGCATACATATCATCCCTTTGTTTACTTTGGTTTTGGTTCCTATGCAATCATGAGTAGCTCGATATATGTTTGTTTTGCTTAATGTTGCAGTTGGTAAGAAAACTATGTTCAGTTATTTAGTTTGTTTTGCTTAGTGTGGCAGTTGATAAGGAACTGTATTTAGCCTTTAGTTTGTTTGCTTAATATTGTAGTTGGTATGACACTATGTTTAGTCATTAAGTCTATTCTGCTTAGTGTTGTAATCAGTATAAAATTACACTCACAGTGGCCTAGTTTGTTTGCTCAATTTGAAACTGTAATTATAGTTGAAGGAGAAGGACCCTTCTGTTTTAGTATTTGAATTACCTGGCATGTCTAAGTTAGCTTAATCAATTTGAAGCCTTATACGATAAGTCATTCTATAATCGAGCATGATTGTATGTTTGCCTAGTTTAAATCTCCTTTAACTGCGTGTTTTAGCTTAAGCCTATATGAACAAATTCCTTATTTGTAAAGGGTCTCGTCCTTCCACTGTTTCTTCATCTGAGATGGGTAAAAGTATGATTTATGAGAGTGAAAACTAAGTCTGTATACTTAAAGGGAATCAGATTGCCATAAGTTGTTCTGTGCTGTCTCTTAATGTCTTGCTTGTCCATTACTTGGCCTGTATCTGTTAGACCCCGTATTTTATTTGTCGAGTTATTCACGAAGGAATCGACGTGAGATAGAAACCTCGGATTTTTAATTTCTAAACTACAACTAATCGGTTATAAATTTTACTTAGTATAAAAATGTTATTGGAGATTAGGAATTTCTTAATTGTGGTGTTAAGTAAATATTTGTGACAACAATGAACTAAGAAGGAACACCAACATGCCAAGGTAAAAGGATGACTCAAAGTCATCTAAAATAAGGCTAATGGAAGACATACAAATGTGCAATTAAATGTTGATTCATCCACTACATTTCCAATATATTGTGGACAACTAAAATACACTTCATAACCAAGTGTATATTCGGCCAAGGGCTGAAAATGGGAGGAGAAAAAGTTGAAGCATGCAATTGAATATTTAAGCATCCACTACTTTATGAAAGTATACATTATTTTATGAAGACATAACATGGTGGAGGGATCATTTCACATTAAATATTGATCATTCATCTTTGCATGATTACAATGGACAAAGAGTGGTGTATGAATCATTCACCACACATACAATTGTCTTGTAAACAATTGAAAAGAAAGAAGAAAGGAGAAACAAGAAGGTGAGGCTCGGCCACACTTGGCCGAAAGTTGTAGAAAAAAAAAATGGAATTTTAAGTGTAAAGTTAATGGAGTGACTCATGCCATGAGTGGATCATGTGACCAACTTGTAGGCATCAAAGTAGAACCAAATAATGACCAAGAAATCAGCCATCACAATTCATTTCAACTACACAACATAAAGAAAGAAAACCTAAACCTAGATCTAGAGAGAGAGACTCTCGGCCACCTTGGCAGATTTTTGAGCTCTTTGCGTCTTGATCCAAAAATTATTTTCCAAGGTGTTTCAACCCTTTAGAAGGTCCCTAGAACGTGAAGATAGTAATTGGAGCAACAAGAACCATTTTCATCTCAATTCACAAACTCTAGCCAAGTTGAGAAGTCGGATTATCAAAGTAAGATCTAACTTCCTTTTTCATGTATTAAGGGTGATGTAGATGTGTAGATATAAGTTGTATGCATGAAATAATGTGTGTTGATGTTGGAACATGATAGTAACCACGAGGTTATATGTGTTGATGTTGAAGTATGGTTGCAACTTGATAAACATGAATTGCATGCATAAAATCATGAACGTTGGTGTTGGAATGTTGTTGTGGCCGTGGGGACTGTTTTGGTGGCATTGATGGACTGATTTTCTTTAGTAATTATGGTTGTTACTATCATATATCTGATGGTAAAAAGAATGAAAAGAATTGGAAGGTTAAAGGTGAAGTTGTGTTAGTATGAAAATAATTGAATCTATGATTTTATGTGAGTGATGTTGAAGCATGTTGAAACCGTGAGTGGACTGTTTTGTGAGGAAGTTAGTGAACTGTTTTTACTTGATATTTTGATTGTTATTATCATGGATTTTAATATGGAAATGAAGGTGTTTAATGGTTGGAGTTGAAACTAAAGTCGTTTGTGAATGTTGTAAGGATTATAGAAATGACGATGTAGCTTAGTTGCGTATGAATTGATGTTGTACTTGTCGTGTGGATAGCTGGTCATAACCTACTGAAATCATATGAAAAGAAGACATGAAATAATGTGTAAGAATCATATGTGGTTTGCTTAGTATGTTCGTAAAAGTTTGCAAGAATTCCGAGCATTATTTAGGGACTGTTTTGGACATATTGTTGGACTGTTTTGGATGTGTTGTTGGTAGGGACTGTTTTGGACTTTTTGTTTTCATTAAGTTGGAAAAACTAATTATAGTTAAGAGTATACATCATGTTTTCATAGTGGTTGGACTGTTATAGAATCGCTTCGACGAAATAATATGACTATAGACTAACAAGAATAAATTGGATGTGTCATAATCACATGTACACTATTATCTAGTGTTGTAAGGTACGGGCTGTTTTGACACGTTGTTGTTATTGAACTTGGAAGATTAATGATAATTAAGATTATGTATTGTGTTGTATGTTGGATGGGCTGTTATAAGTTGTTACATGCAAACGTTAAGGCTACGAACTATTAGAAGTAACTTGAGAATGTAGTAGCCGTATGTGAATCGTTATTGCATGTTGTGAATGTGGGTTGTTTGGAATATTGTGTGGGCTGTACGGATTGATATTGAACATATAATTATTGATGTTGGGCTGGTTGTATGTACTTGGTTTGGATACAAGAGCAAACGTCACCTAAAAATCTAGAAAGGAGTTACTAACGTTAGAATACGTTTTGAATCTCCCCGTAACTTAAACGTTGTTGTTGGCATCTTAATATAGGTTGAAGTATTATTGGGCAGCGTATACATATTGTGTGACGAATAAGCGTTAAAGGTATGTGAAGCTAACCCTTCTTTCTTTTTGGCATGATCGTTGTGAAATGAATATACGATATATATATATATATATATATATATATATATATATATATACGATTCCAAAGGAAATTCCTATTCTTAGAGCCACTAGGATGGCTATTGATCTTGATTCCCATAACGTATGTTTTGTTTTATATATATTGATATGTACACATGACTTCAAATTTCCATTTTGATATGATCCACAGGGACATCCGAAAGGTATATGGTATGACTATTATTTGAAATTGCGAACGATGGTTCGTGTTGACTATCCTATTGAGTCCTTAAAAATGTTTTGAATTGCATATAGTTTCTCACTACTCTGCTCGTGCATACCTCAATATATCTTTCACCGAGTCCCGGGCCGGGTATGTTATCGTGCACACTTCCACTGTGTTGTTCGCCGAGTCCCTCATTAAAGGGTCGGGTACAATATATATATATATATATATTCTAGAGTTATGCTGTGTTATAGAGTTATGCTGTGTTACGGAGTTATGCTGTGTTATGGAGTTATGCTGTGTTACGAAGTTATGCTGTGTTACGGAGTTATATTATATTCTGGAGTATGCTGTGTTATGGCGCCAGAGACGGGGTGGCGACCATGTTCACCGAGTCCCATAATGTGGCCGGATATGATATATGATATTGACATACATGATTTATGTTTCGAAAGCAAGTACCTGGGTATTTTGGTTATTGTACTCATTTTTTGTACTTCTTATTTCAATTATGATCCCGTTTACTGTGTTTCATGCTTTACATGCTCGGTACATATTCCGTACTGACCCCCTTTCTTCGGGGGGCTGTGTTTCATGCCCGCAGGTGCAGATACTCGCTTTGGTGATCCGACAGCTTAGGATTCCCTTTCTGCTATTTTGGAGAGCTCCGTTGTTCCGGAGTCCAGATTTTGGTACAAATCCTTCTCGGATATATAGATATATGCATATGTTGACTAAGGGTACGACGGGGCCCTGTCCCGTCATATGTTACGTTACTGTTGATACTCTTAGAGGTCTGTGGACATATGTGTGGGTTGTGTATGGGTTCTGTTCAGCTGTGTCTATACAATGTGCTTTGGTATGATGTTCGTATATGATGGCGGCCTTGTCGGCTTGCATATGATATTATTATATGATGGCAGCCTTGTCGGCTTGCATTTATATGACTATTTATGTGACAGTCTCTGGCGCCATAACACAGCATACTCCAGAATATAATATAACTCCGTAACACAGCATAACTTCGTAACACAGCATAACTCCATAACACAGCATAACTCCGTAACACAGCATAACTCTATAACACAGCATAACTCTAGAATATATATATATATATATATTCTAGAGTTATGCTGTGTTATAGAGTTATGCTGTGTTACGGAGTTATGCTGTGTTATGGAGTTATGCTGTGTTACGAAGTTATGCTGTGTTACGGAGTTATATTATATTCTGGAGTATGCTGTGTTATGGCGCCAGAGACGGGGTGGCGACCATGTTCACCGAGTCCCATAATGTGGCCGGATATGATATATGATATTGACATACATGATTTATGTTTCGAAAGCAAGTACCTGGGTATTTTGGTTATTGTACTCATTTTTTGTACTTCTTATTTCAATTATGATCCCGTTTACTGTGTTTCATGCTTTACATGCTCGGTACATATTCCGTACTGACCCCCTTTCTTCGGGGGGCTGTGTTTCATGCCCGCAGGTGCAGATACTCGCTTTGGTGATCCGACAGCTTAGGATTCCCTTTCTGCTATTTTGGAGAGCTCCGTTGTTCCGGAGTCTAGATTTTGGTACAAATCCTTCTCGGATATATAGATATATGCATATGTTGACTAAGGGTACGACGGGGCCCTGTCCCGTCATATGTTACGTTACTGTTGATACTCTTAGAGGTCTGTGGACATATGTGTGGGTTGTGTATGGGTTCTGTTCAGCTGTGTCTATACAATGTGCTTTGGTATGATGTTCGTATATGATGGCGGCCTTGTCGGCTTGCATATGATATTATTATATGATGGCAGCCTTGTCGGCTTGCATTTATATGACTATTTATGTGACAGTTCTAAGACCATGGTTTGGTCGTTATAAGATCCATATTGAGTTTGATGTGAAATGAACATATAGCTAAAGAGTATGTATACGGGTGTCCATGTCGGGCACCAGTCACGGCTTACGGGGTTGGGTCGTGACAAAAGTGGTATCAGAGCGGTTTATCCTCGGAGTGTCTACAGACCGTGTCTAGTAGAGTCTTGTTTATCGGTGTTGTGCACCACATCTATAAACAGGAAGCTACAGGTCAATTAGGATGTTACCTTTCTTTCATATCTGAGATCGTGTGATAGAGCCCAATCCATAGGAAATGAAATTCCTTATACTAACCCATGATTTCAGCTGATGAACGGCATCAACAGAAGAAAGTGACTGATGATATTAGAAGTTACAAAGTACGCAGGTAAGCAAAGGTACGAAAGATATATGTCGAGTAAGGTATGGAAGTACGATTGAAATATAAAATTGAAAATTTAAAGAGAAAGTAAACAGGAAAGTATAACAGGTGCAGTTTGAGTTGGGCATACGAGGTATGTTCATCATTTTCATATTGTTGTTGATATTGGGAGCCCTGTGTGGCTATGATACGATATGATATATATATATATATATATATATATATATATATATATATATATATATGTTGGCCCTGTGAGGCATTGTTGGTATTTCCTGCATGCAGGTTTGAGATAATAAGAAATACAGAGGAAACTCTGCCAAAATTTTCCTAGAAATAAAAAGAGAATGAGATGTAGGTTTGTAATACGTCCTGAAAGGTTCTGTCAGTAGTAATGACAGGATTTGACTAAGCTGCGAGTACGGCTGACCTCGAGAAATAAGTTAATTGCTGAATAGATGGTAATAGTAATTATGAGGTCAAGATCAATATGGTAAAAAGGAAATGTTAAGATAATTTAGAAAAGGCTGGAGAATCTTAATAGAGTGTTATGTTGAGATATCAACTGAATTGATCAGTAGGGATAAATTACGATGAGTCTATAGTTAAAAGGAGTAATAGTATGATTGAGAC
Source organism: Lycium barbarum (assembly GCF_019175385.1). Classification (NCBI taxonomy): domain Eukaryota; kingdom Viridiplantae; phylum Streptophyta; class Magnoliopsida; order Solanales; family Solanaceae; genus Lycium; species Lycium barbarum. Next base: position 83,125,600 of record NC_083338.1, on the reverse strand, counting down.
AAGAGTACGAAGGAGGAAAAATTGTGACGAATACGAATGTATTGATAAGACAGCTTGTGAGGTATTAAGGGTAAGGTTGACCAGAAAGGGTAAAAGGTTAAGAAGTGTTACACTATAGGATTGGTTACGAATAGGATATTATGCGAGATTGTTATGAAAATGAGTAAATCCTAGCGAGGAAGTAACTAAAAGATATGACGTGATCTATGTGACTAAAGTATAAAGGCGAGCTATAAAACGAATAAGAAAGACTTATAAAGTCTTATAGGGAAAGTTCAGAGTGGAGATTATGTGATAACGAAAGTGAAAGTGAGCACAAGGAAAGAAGGAGTTAATTAAAAGAAGGAAATAAGAAGAAAGCGAGATAACAGTGCAATAATAAGTTATGACATCTGTAGCCGAGAATACGAGTAATATAAGTGACAAAACTGTGAAAGACCAAACTATAGAAAGGAGAGCAACGAGGTAGAATGAGTGCTAGAAAATGACTAGGATGATAAGAACACATAGGGATGAACATAATACGTTATGAAAAAGAGAAAGAGATTATGCAGAGAATACAGAGGTAGCATGAGATTCCTCGCACACAGAATAAAAGATTGACATGGACTAGAGAAATGGTAAGGGAATACTAAAGGAAACACCCAAGATAGACATAATTAATTGAGTACGAGCATAAAATAAAAGGGAAATATATAGATACGAACCTAAAGGTGTAGTACGACGACAAGGTGATAAGATAAACCATTATTAAGACGAACTTGGTGTGATTCTGAGTAAGTCAGAAGTCAGTGTTGGGTACGCAACAAGGGTAAAAGAGCATAAGGCATAAAAGGAGTACTGCGTGTATATGACTTCACCTCGGAAATAGTGGAATCCTTAACGGACATGAACTGAAGGAACTGAAGGAGCAACTGAAAGATTTATTAGAAAAGGGCTTCATAAGGCCCAGTACATCACCTTGGGGAGCACCGGTATTATTTGTAAGGAAGAAGGATGGGTCGCTGCGGATGTGTATTGATTATAGGCAGCTGAATAAAGTAACAATAAAGAACAGGTATCCCCTCCCCAGGATCGATGGTTATTTGACCAGTTGCAGGGTGCTAAGTGCTTCTCGAAGATTGACTTGCGGTCAGGTTATCACTAGGTGCGGGTAAAGGAGGCAGACATTCCAAAGACTGCATTCATGACCCGATACGGGCATTACGAATTTAGAGTAATGTCCTTTGGATTGACCAATGTTCCAGCGGTATTTATGGATCTGATGAACAGAGTGTTCAAGCCATTTCTTGACCTGTTCGTAATTGTATTCATTGATGATATTCTGGTCTATTCACGATCAGAAAAGGAGCATGCAGATCATTTGAGAACGGTACTTGGGGTGCTTCAGCACCAGAAATTCTATGCTAAGTTCTCTAAATGTGAATTCTGGTTGACTTCAGTAGCATTCTTGGGGCATATTATTGGAGCTGACGGCGTTCGGGTAGATACGCAGAAGATTGAGGCGGTGAAGACTTGACCTAGACCTACGACACCTACTGAAGTACGCAGCTTTCTGGGGCTAGCAGGGTATTACAGAAGGTTCGTAGAGAAGTTTGCCTCAATATCAACGCCTTTAACGAGGCTAACCCAGAAGGCAGCTAAGTTCCAGTGGACCGACGCTTGTGAGCGGAGTTTCCAGTTGCTGAAAGATAAGTTGACTACGGCCCCAGTTCTAACTCTTCCCGAGGGACCGGATGGCTATGTCATTTATTGTGATGCTTCCGGTGTTGGAATAGGTTGTGTGCTGATGCAGCATGACAAAGTTATATCCTATGCCTCCCGACAGCTCAGAAAGCACGAAAGAAATTATCCCACCCATGATCTGGAGTTAGAAACGGTGATTCATGCTCTAAAAATATGGAGACATTAATTATATGGTGTGCATGTTGACCTTTATACAGATCATAAGAGTCTCCAGTACATCTTTAAGCAGAAGGAGCTGAATCTGCGGCAGAGGCGGTGGTTAGAGTTGCTGAAGGACTATGATGTTGACATTGTACACCACCCAGGGAAAGCAAATATGGTAGCAGATGCACTCAGCCGTCGATCTATGGGTAGTTTGGCAGACGTACAACTAGAGCGGAAGGAGATAGTCTGTGAGATTCACCAGTTAGCTAATTTGGGAGTCCGTTTGGCTGATTCTGAAAATGGCAGGATTTCTGTTCAGGGAGTTGCTGAGTCTTCTATCATAGAAGAGATAAAGAGACACCAGTACGAGGACCCTATTCTTGTACGTCATAGGGATGCAGCTCTTCAAAAGGACGGAGTGCTACGATACCAAGGTAGATTATGTGTACCTGAGGTTGCAGGGCTACGACAACAGGTGATGGGAGAGGCACACTGTGCCCATTATTCTATTCATCCAGGGTCAACGAAGATGTATCATGACCTCAGATGCTTGTATTGGTGGGATGGCATGAAAAAGGATATAGCAGAGTTTGGTGCTCAGTGTCCGAATTACCAGCAGGTTAAGGTCGAGCACCAGAAGCCTGGAGGACTATTACACGAGATGGAGATTCCGACCTGGAAGTAGGAGGTGATTAATATGGACTTCGTCAAAGGTGTACCTCGCACTCTGCGAAAATATGACTCTGTTTGGGTCATCGTTGATAGGTTGACAAAGTCAGCCCATTTCGTTCCAGTCAGGACTACATATTCAACTGAGGATTATGCCAGGTTGTACCTTAAGGAGATAGTGAGACTTCACGGGGTTCCCATAACTATTATCTCTGATAGAGGAGCCCAATTCACCGCTAACTTCTGGAGATCCTTCCAGGAGGGATGAGGGACACAAGTGAGTCTCAGCACGGCGTTTCACCCTCAGACTGACGGACAGGCCGAGCGTACCATTCAGACACTACAAGACATGTTACGGGCCTGTGTTATGGATTTCCGGGGTAGCTGGGATGATCATTTTCCACTTATTGAGTTCGCCTATAATAACAGCTACCATTCGAGTATCCAGATGGCACCATATGAGGCCTTGTATGGGAGGAAGTGCAGATCACCTATAGGCTGGTTTGATGTTGGCGAGACCAAGTTGATAGGCCCAGATATGATTCAGCAGGCTGTTGATAAACTAAAGCTTATCCAGGAAAGATTACTGGCAGCCCAGAGTCGGCAGAAATCATATGCAGATAATCGGCGTCGACACTTAGAATTTCAGGTTGGTGACTGGGTATTCCTGAAAGTGTCACCCATGAAAGGTGTTATGAGATTTGACAGGAAAGGGAAGTTAAGCCTGAGATATATTGGACCTTATCAGATTGTCCATAGAGTAGGCCAGGTTGCCTACGAATTTGACCTACCGGCTGATTTAGAAGCGGTGCATCCAGTCTTTCACGTGTCAATGTTTCGCAAATGTATAGGCGATCCTTCCAGAGTATTCCCCGTAGATGATGTCCAAGTGACAGAGGAATTGTCCTATGAGGAGCAGCCTATAGCCATACTTGATCGGCAGATTAGGAGGTTACGAACTAAGGACGTGGCTTCAGTCAAAGTATTATGGCCAAACAACAACAGGGAAGAGATGACTCGGGAAGCCGAGGAGGAGATTAAAGACAAGTATCCTTACTTGTTCTCTACGCCTACAGGTAACTCCAACTCCTCACTTGATTATATTGATTGTCCGATAATACTATATGTTATGACGATAAGGGAAGCCGTTTCCCAAAATTCTTATAGAACGTCACGGGACCAATTCAACATTCGAGGACTAATGTTCTAAAGGGGGGTAGAATGTTAGACCCCGTATTTTATACATTGAGTTATTCGTGAAGGAATCGACGTGAGATAGAAACCTCGGATTTTTAATTTCTAAACTACAACTAATCGGTTATAAATTTTACTTAGTATAAAAATGTTATTGGAGATTAGGAATTTCTTAATTGTGGTGTTAAGTAAAAATTTGTGACAACCATGAACTAAGAAGGAACACCAACGTGCCAAGGTAAAAGGATGACTCAAAGTCATCTAAAATAAGGCTAATGGAAGACATACAAATGTGCAATTAAATGTTGATTCATCCACTACATTTCCAATATATTGTGGACAACTAAAATACACTTCATAACCAAGTGTATATTCGGCCAAGGGCTGAAAATTGGAGGAGAAAAATTTGAAGCATGCAATTGAATATTTAAGCATCCACTACTTTATGAAAGTATACATTATTTTATGAAGACATAACATGGTGGAGGGATCATTTCACATTAAATATTGATCAATCATCTTGGCATGATTACAATGGACAAAGAGTGGTGTATGAATCATTCACCACACATACAATTGTCTTGTAAACAATTGAAAATAAAGAAGAAATGAGAAACAAGAAGGTGAGGCTCGGCCACACTTGGCCGAAAGTTGTAGAAAACAAAAATGGAATTTTAAGTGTAAAGTTAATGGAGTGGCTCATGCCATGAGTGGAGCATGTGACAAACTTGTAGGAATCAAATTTGAACCAAATAATGACCAAGAAATAAGCCATCACAATTCATTTCAACTACACAACACAAAGAAAGAAAACCTAAACCTAGAGAGAGAGACTCTCGGCCACCTTGGCTGATTTTTGAGCTCTTTGAGTCTTGATCCAAAAATTATTTTCCAAGGTGTTTAAACCCTTTAGAAGTTCCCTAGAACGTGAAGATAGTATTTGGAGCAACAAGAACCATTTTCATCTCAATTCACAAACTCTAGCCAAGTTGAGAAGTCAGATTGTCAAGGTAAGATCTAACTTCCTTTTTCATGTATTAAGGGTGATGTAGATGTGTAGATATAAGTTGTATGCATGAAATAATGTGTGTTGATGTTGGAACATGATAGTAACCACGAGGTTATATGTGTTGATGTTGAAGTATGGTTGCAACTTGATAAACATGAATTGCATGCATAAAATCATGAACGTTGGTGTTGGAATGTTGTTGTGGCCGTGGGGACTGTTTTGGTGGCATTGATGGACTGATTTTCTTTAGTAATTATGGTTGTTACTATCATATATCTCATGGTAAAAATAATGAAAAGAATTGGAAGGTTAAAGGTGAAGTTGTGTTAGTATGAAAATAATTGAATCTATGATTTTATGTGAGTGATGTTGAAGCATGTTGAAACCGTGTGTGGACTGTTTTGTGAGGAAGTTAGTGAACTGTTTTTACTTGATATTTTGATTGTTATTATCATGAATTTTAATATGGAAATGAAGGTGTTTAATGGTTGGAGTTGAAACTAAAGTCGTTTGTGAATGTTGTAAGGATTATAGAAATGACGATGTAGCTTAGTTGCGTATGAATTGATGTTGTACTTGTCGTTTGGATAGCTGGTCATAACCTACTGAAATTATATGAAATGAAGAGATGAAATAATGTGTAAGAATCATATGTGGTTTGCTTAGTATGTTCGTAAACGTTTGCAAGAATTCCGAGCATTGTTTAGGGACTGTTTTGGACATATTGTTGGACTGTTTTGGATGTGTTGTTGGTAGGGACTGTTTTGGACTTGTTGTTTTCATTAAGTTGGAAAAACTAATTATAGTTAAGAGTATACATCATGTTGTCATAGTGGTTGGACTGTTATAGAATCGCTTCGACGAAATAATATGACTATAGACTAACAAGAATAAATTGGATGTGTCATAATCGCATGTACACTATTATCTAGTGTTGTAAGGTACGGGCTGTTTTGACACGTTGTTGTTATTGAACTTGGAAGATTAATGATAATTAAGATTATGCATTGTGTTGTATGTTGGATGGGCTGTTATAAGTTGTTACATGCAAACGTTAAGGCTACGAACTATTAGAAGTAACTTGAGAATGTAGTAGCCGTATGTGAATCGTTATTGCATGTTGTGAATGTGGGCTGTTTGGAATATTGTGTGGGCTGTCCGGATTGATATTGAACATATAATTATTGATGTTGGGCTGGTTGTATGTACTTGGTTTGGATACAAGAGCAAACGTCGCCTAAACATCTAGAAAGGAGTTACTAACGTTAGAATACGTTTTGAATCTCCCCGTAACTTAAACGTAGTTGTTGGCATCTTAATATAGGTTGAAGTATTATTGGGCAGCGTATACATATTGTGTGACGAATAAGCGCTAAAGGTATGTGAAGCTAACCCTTCTTTCTTTTTGGCATGATTGTTGTGAAATGAATATACAATATATACATATACGATTCCAAAGGAAATTCCTATTCTTAGAGCCACTAGGATTGCTATTGATCTTGATTCCCATAACGTATGTTTTGTTTTATATATATTGATATGTACACATGACTTCAAATTTCCATTTTGATATGATCCACAGGGACATCCGAAAGGTATATGGTATGACTATTATTTGAAATTGCGAACGATGGTTCGTATTGACTATCCTATTGAGTCCTTAAAAATGTTTTGAATTGCATATAGTTTCTCACTACTCTGCTTGTGCATACCTCAATATATCTTTCACCGAGTCCCGGGCCGGGTATGTTATCGTGCACACTTCCACTGTATTGTTCGCCGAGTCCCTCATTAAAGGGCCGGGTACAATATATATATATATATATTTATATATTCTGGAGTTATGCTGTGTTATGGAGTTATGCTGTGTTACGGAGTTATGCTGTGTTACGGAGTTATATTATATTCTGGAGTATGCTGTGTTATGGCGCCAGAGACGGGGTGGCGACCATGTTCACCGAGTCCCATAATGGGGCCGGATATGATATATGATATTGACATACATGATTTATGTTTCGAAAGCAAGTACTTGGTATTCTGGTTATTGTACTTATTTTCTGTACTTCTTATTTCAATTATGATCCCGTTTACTGTGTTTCATGCTTTACATGCTCGGTACATATTGCGTACTGACCCCCTTTCTTCGGGGGGCTGTGTTTCATGCCCGCAGGTGCAGATACCCACTTTGGTGATCCGACAGCTTAGGATTGCCCTTCTGCTATTTTGGAGAGCTCCGTTGTTCCGGAGTCCAGATTTTGGTACAAATCCTTCTCGGATATATAGATATATGCATATGTTGACTAAGGGTACGACGTGGCCCTGTCCCGTCATATGTTACGTTACTGTTGATACTCTTAGAGGTCTGTGGACATATGTGTGGGTTGTGTATGGGTTCTGTTCAGCCGTGTCTATACGATGTGCTGTGGTATGATGTTCGTATATGATGGCGGCCTTGTCGGCTTGCATATGATATTATTATATGATGGCAGCCTTGTCGGCTTGCATTTATATGACTATTTATGTGACTGTTCTGAGACCATGGTTTGGTCGTTATAAGATCCATATTGAGTTTGATGTGAAATGAACATATAGCTAAAGAGTATGTATACGGGTGTCCATGTCGGGCACCAGTCACGGCTTACGGGGTTGGGTCATGACAATATCTTTGGTTTATTGGTTATGTGGTCTGTCATAAAGAGGATGCCACTTGATTAGATTACTGTTCAGGTGATTATTGGTATGCCTTAGTTCTCAGCATTTGATTGAGCTTAAGCCAATAGTTTTGAAAGGGTAAATGATAGATTAATGATGGTATGAGCATGAATATAGTTTGCCAAGTGTTTGTTGGTTTTATACCTCTTTGCATTGCGTACAGTTTGGATTGGTTTTATTGTGGAATTGAAACAAAACTCCAAATCTTTCCTTGTTTGAACCTCAGAAATGGTTAACAAAAACATATGACTTTCGAATGTGGCTTGTGGTACATCTGTTGGTGCCTCTTTGTGTTGTTTGTATTCTTTGAAACCATAATCAACTGATATAAATTGGCCAGGATAAGCCTTCTTGTAGGATTAGATGTTGTCATACCTAAATAACTGCCAAGATGATTCCTCTGAATGCATTTGAGTGTTTGGCAGTCTTAATAATACATGTTGCCTGATTAGAAACTGAGAGCTGATGTTTGGTCCCTTTAGAACAATTCTCCTCTTTCCCTTTGGTGGACTCCAATTTAGGCTGAAGAACAGGCTGTCTTGAAATGTGATCAGCTAACACTGATCCCATCCAGTTAAGGGATGGTATTTTGCTATAACTCTACTAGTGTAAGCCATTGGCAATGATGATGTTTTGCTATAAATATTAGTGTATCGCCTTGTCAATATGAAGATTATGAACTGAAAAAATATGCCTAAATACTGTAAATATTCCCCCTGAATTCAGCAGGTGTTTGATATGTCGCAAATCTGCCATGTTTAGACTCAGAATATGCCGTGTGTTGCCAATGCATTTTCTTTTAAGCCCCGCGCATCCTATGTTGCAAAATGCCTTATTTAAATTCTTTGAATAGTTGAATATCGTGAATATACTTAGTCCATATTATGTGTATCTCGTGGAATGAATATGTGTTGGCAGATTCCACGTACAGTGCAGTTTCATTTCAATTTTGATTATGTTTATTTCTGAATTCGTGTGCAGTAGGTATTCCTATATATGAAGTATGTATACGAGTGTATATTATGAGTATATTATGGTTAGAACGTTAATGGGAAGGTTAGAAGGGCCATTATGGATCAAGCTTGAACTCTTCCCGGTGTTAGCCATGCCTGAGATTCAGGAAATCCCTTGGAACTTGTGCAACATCGGGAAGGCGGGGGCAAAGGCTTTCCGGTGTTGACCTTCTATACATCCTTATGAATGTATATACGTAAGATATACCAAAATATATACAGTACATATACAATCTACTAATTTGTTTTGAGTTATATTTTACATGTTTTAACCTCATTCGTTGATTATATACTAATCCTTTTCCTTTCATTTTTTTATGCATGACCATCACATACGAGTCTGAGGGACTCGTTCTTCTTCCGCATTCGGTGTTGGGCTAAAAGCCCAACAAAATCTTCTCTCGGTCCATCCCTGTCCACAGCAAAATGGAAAACATAAATGCTGGGCCAAGGCCCAATAGGCACGAACAGACCGCAGCAATATATTAAATTTGCTTGGGCCGAAGCCCAGCAGCAAGCAGATCCCAGAAACGGGCTGAGCCCATTTGATACTTTTTGCTCCTTTATTTTGTTTTGGGCACTTAACTTGTATTATTTGACTAACCCGTTACTTTTTTTTTTCTAACTTAGATGAATTCTAGTAAGATTAGTGGGTTAGCATTAGTATAATGGGTAGTTAATTTGAGAGAGAAACTCACCATTAGACCCATAAGTTTCTCTTATGTTAAACTATTTATAGCATATATAATATTCATTTTTATTGGGATAATTGATTTGCAAAATAGCATGCCTACATATTTTGGGTTAAAGGAATCATTTTTATTCTTACTATCTTAGGAATTTCAGAATTTCTCTAATACGCAAATATAAGCTCAAATATATTTTATAAATAACTCTTTATGTTTTGAGTCAATTACGCATTTTTTTAAGCATAGTTAATAAAAGGATAAAGAAAGCTCACATAAGCTTTTTTTTTTATATTTTTTTTATGCTCTTAAATCGCAAAATCAATTAATATCTCACCATTTGAGTTGTTTCAAATATTTATTAAAACACTGCACAAACCCGCGTTTTCTTGTACTTATATATTTTATGCAAATCTTATTTTAAATAGCATTATTATCTAAAGTCTTTGAAACATTTATAAGTTTATTTTAAATGGCATTTGAAGTTTCCTTTTATGCAAATTATTATATTTTCTACAAATCTCATTCTAAATAGCATTTTTATTTAAAACCTTAGCAATATTTCTTAGCTCCTTTTCTTAAACTTTCAGGCATCTTATTTAGCATTAATTAATTAACGTAAGTTTGGTCGGATAACCGTAGTTAACGGATTCTAAAGGATGCCTAACCCCTTCCCTTTGGAATAATATAAAACCCTTACCTAGAATCACACTAATTAAACAGACTGTTAACGGAGGTTTAGTTAGCTTTACCTTAGTTAATAAATTAGGTGCCCTAATTCACCTTAAAATCAATTAGGTGGCGACTCCTTAAAATAAAATAAATAGGAATCACCAAAATGTTGTACTCCTAATATAACCCGGTTAAAATGGGGTACGACACATATTGTAGATTTTGGAAAATCCGGAACTTGAGTTTGGAGCAGCTTAAGAAGTGAATAAGGTATGTAAAACTTCACCTTTCTTTCTTTTGGCATGTCTTAATCATACTAGGCTATGATACGAGTCTCGGGGAAAACTCTATTCCTAAAAATTCGAGCGTGAGTATGACCCTTATTCATTTCAATGCAATTGAATTATGAACTTTGTACTTTGATATGCTTGAATGAAAATAGCTTAAACACCTTTTTGCTCCTAAAAGAGTTTTGTATCGTAAAACATCTGTAACTTTCATGAACGGAACCGGATTGCTCTGAAACCTTCGTGGGTGACCCCATAAGGCCTAATGTTCGTAATTAGTGTACGCCACCTCGATTCGACCCGAGGTGGGCCCACAATTCCCGAGACCTTCTTGTATTGTTCTATTTGACTTATTTCCGTACGACACTTAAAGGAAACTTTCGGCTATTGTTCCGGTTACTAACCGATAGTTGTTTTAACTAGTCCATTGAGTCCTGTGATATATTTTGATATGTACAAACGATCTCAGAAGTTTTTCTTTGACATAATCCGTCGTAATATCCGAAAGGTACGTACTATGACTATCGTCCGAATTCTTTTATAAATGACCTATCATTCGGATTATTCTATCGAGTCTTTGTAAATATTCTATGATGCATATAGTTTCTCACTACTCTACTCATGGATGCCTCAATGCTTCCTTCACTGAGCCCGGGCCAGGATATGTTATCACGCGTAATCCACTGCATTGTTCGCCGTGCCTCGATGTGAGGGGGCAGGTATGACATGTACATGGGTTCTGGAGTATGATGTGCCATGTGCATATATTCTGATGTTTGGATGATATGATACGCTATGGCCATCTGATATGCTATGATATGTTATGGAGCCATTCTCTATTCTGGAGTATGATGTGTTATGGCGCCAGTGACGGGGTGGCGACCATGTTCTGTTCACTGAGTCCCATATTGGGGTCGGATTTGGCATATGTTTTGCATGCATTATTTATGTTTTGTAAATATGCATTTTGATATTCTGGACATTGCACTCATTTTCTGTACTTTCTGTTTCGGTCATGATTTTGTCTATTGTACTTCACGCTTTACATATTCCGTACTGACCCGCTTTCTTCGGGGGATGCGCTTCATGCCCGCAGGTACAGACGCTCGATTTGCTGATCCACCCGGTTAGGACATCTGCTCTGCTGTTTTGGAGTGCTCCTTTCTCCGGAGCCCACATTTTGGTACAGACTTTTCTGTTGTATATGTATATGTTTATTCAGGGGTATGACGGGGCCCTGTCCCGTCTTATGATTCTGTTGTTACTCGTAGAGGTCTGTAGACATACATGTGGGTTGTGTATATGTTCTGGGATTATGTACTTTGTGACAGCCTTATCGGCTTCCGTGCGCTATATCCATGCATATGCGACAGTTAGAAACACCATTTGCCCCTTATATCTGTATAACTTGTTTATATGCTGGTTTGGGTTATTGGGTGCGTACGGGTGTCCAGCTCGGACACCAGTCGCGGCCTACGGGGTTAGGTAGTGACAAAAGTGGTATCAGAGCTGTTATATCCCGCATTTTTGTACGTTCGGACAATTTAAGATAATCGTGGAGAATTAAGGACGAGGTCATATTTTAATTTTGGCTTAGCACACAAGTTGCGTATGGAAGTTGTTGAAGTGGAAAATATTAGGAAAGGTTAGGGGCGAAAAGGGAAATTTACAATATGACTCGTAGAAATATAGAGGAAGGCTAAGGGTAAATTTGGAATTTGGAAAAATTTATTTTTTCATGAAGTGCAAAATAAGACACAAAAAAAATGGGCTTGTGTTGTTGGGCCATGTTGGCCGTCCCATTTGGAGTGGGCTTAGCCCACCTAGGAGCTTAATGAATAAATAAAAAAGATGACTAAGTCATCTTATTCATATTATTCTCTAGAAATTTCAAGAAGCAAAGAACAAGGGAAAAAGGAGAAAAAACCCCAAGGCCATTCGGCCAAGCTTAAACCAACAAGAACCTTGGAAAATTTTTCATCAAAAATTAATATCTTCTAGCCAAACAACTAATTGAAGGGTCCTTAGCAAAGTGAAGTGTTCCTTGGAGCAAGAAAAACCCATATTCTTGCAAGTTACAAATTCTAGCCAAGAAGGAAGATAAGAGGAAAGGTAAGAATTCATCCTCTTTTATATGTTATAGATGTTTGTGCATGTTGTAGTGTATAAAAATGAGTGAAATTCATGAAGAATATGGATGTAGGGGTGTGGTCGTGAGTGTGTAATGTGTGTATGGCCGTGTATATTTGTTGTATTGTGAAGGGATGGTGAGCAAATTTTATTAGTGATTTGGTTGTTATTGTGTGGATTCTATGTTGCTAATAAAAGCTTAATGATCTTAGTGAAGTTGTAGTAGTTGGAGACTTGTTTTAGAAGTTTATGTAAATTGAATATAATGTTCTTGCATGTATGGAAGATAATGTTGTTAGTGTGATGTTGTTAATATGATGTTGTTAGTGTGTAGTTCATGAATTTGGAAAGAAAAGGAAATGTGTTGTTATTGTTCTTGTTCCATTTGTAAGGTGTCGGGTGAAGTAGTGTATCGATGGAGTCATTTTGAATGTTATGCAAATTGAATTGAATATGAATGAAGTGTCGTTGAATTATGTGACGAAGATTGCTAATGTTAGAATGTATCTTGGGTTGATTGTTGAAATTGTTGGTATGATTGTTGGCATTGTTGTTGATAGTTTGGCCGGGTTGAATTCCCGGATTGTTGTTGATCAAAATTGGCCAAGCTAGATTCTTAGGGATGGTGTATTTACAGGGGAAGTGCTGCCGAAATTTTTGTAGACAAAGTGTTAGTTTAGGATGAGATTCTTGGATATTCATAGCTAATGTTTGTATTCATTAACATTGTTATAGACTTTGGGAAGGCCAAGAGTTAAGTTGGATTGACTAAGGAAGCGAATAAGGTATGTTAAGGCCCGTCCCTTTCTTTCAAGGCATGATTCCGAGGCTATGATTTCATAATTGCTCCCATACTTTCCTTGTTTTCAAAAGTTAGATGCATATGATCCCATGGCATGATTCCATCCCTAATAACCCGTAGATGTTTTCCAAAATGTCTATACCTATCCAAAACAAAGGTTTATGATTTTGGAAGCTTTCATGATTAGAATAACGGATATGTTTTTGTAATGAAAACGAAGTTACCAAAGATGAGAATATGTCTGTGATGAATATGATGAGAATGGTTACATGCTTGAAAGTCTCAAGTTATGAAATCAATATGAATGTGAGAATATTGAGTAAGTTCTTGATCCTTAACTTTATTCCTTAATTATGATTCCATTTTCTAAAGACTTCAAGAATATAAGTTGACGCCTTATGAAGTTTATGATGTTATTATATGTTTTCTCTAATACCATTTTTCATTTATAGTCTCGCCTTATAGTACAAGTTCCTTCAAGGTGAGACAAAGCGGTCATGGTTATTCCATAATGTGATAGGCTACCGACCTTACGTCACTCCGATACGGACATGATTTTCTTTGGGCTCTCATGCATGCTGTTTATATGTTATAAGTATATGTATATGTATATGGGGAAGATGGGGAAAGGTAAGGCGCTATAGACGCATAGCCACTTGATCAGTTGGAGTATGATACATGATATCGTCCCGGACGCGGGATATGTGGTTAAATGGATCGGAGCCGACGCCTCGGCAATATGATATGTTCTATTTTCTATATATATATATATATATATGAAAATAAATGTTTTCAAAGAAAGCAAAGTATAGTATATGTACATGGATCGGGCTGCACGTTCCGCAGCGATACATTATAATATATGCACATATGGATCGGGCTGCACATTCCGCAGCACTAAGCATGCATGGTATCCGCCAAAGGGCACTCATATGTACAGGTTACCTTTCTATCTCATGATATGCTTTGTATTTCCTTTATGTCATTATTCATGCTCTGTATTTCTCGTATGTTATTATTCATGCCTTACATACTCGGTACATTACTCGTACTGACGTCCCTTCCTGTGGACGCTGCGTTTCATGCCACGCAGGTAAATAGGTAGACGGGTTTGATTCCTAGGAGCTCCTCTAGCGGTATATTGGAAGTGCTCCAGTTGTTCCGGAGGTCCAGCCTATTGGTACTACTTTTGTGTACATGTTCGGGCACGGCAGCACCCGACCCTCCTTGTTATTATATGTATTTTGTCTAGAGGCTCGTAGACAGATATGTACAGTCAGATGTTTCATAACCTTGTTTGTCCCCGTCGTTGTATAATATGTTAGTAAAGTTTATTAATACATGTTTATAATAATGCTATTAATGATAGTGTTAATTAAAGAAATGACGGTATTCATTTATACGGCCCACTTAGTAGTAAGAGTACGATACGAGATAAGGGGTGGTCGGTACAAGTATCGGGTACCTGTCGCGGCCCCTAGTTGGGTTGTGACAAGAGCGGTTCGTCCTCGGAGTGTCTACAGACCGTGTCTGGTAGAGTCCTGTTTATCGGTGTGTTGTGCACCACATCTATAAACAGGAGGCTACAGGACATTTAGGATGTTACCTTTCTTTCTTATCTTAGATCGTGCGATAGAGCTGTGCTATTAGGATGATTTCCTTCTGACCGATTGTTATGTTTACAATGATGCCTCCGAAGAAGGCGACGGCTGCCCAGAAAGGCAAAGCAGTGGCAGGAGAGACTAGCCAGGCCCAGAGAGTTACCAGGACCCGTGCTCAGCTCGAGCCGGAGGTTGTGCCCCCGACAGCTAGTTCTACTATGCCACCAGCATCAGAGGGGTTTAGAGCAGCACCAGCTACAGACCAGAGGGCGGCTTCACCGCCAGCCCCCAGAGCTCCAGTACCCGAGCCTCTAGCTCCACAGCTAGGAGCAGAGGATAGGGCTATGCGAGAGGCGGTCCAGTTGCTGACCAGACTAGTGGCAGAGCAGGGGCACAGGTACGGATTTGGAGGTGATCAGGCGCACAGAAATGATAGTTCGAGGGCTCGTGAGTTCTTGACATGTAATCCTCCAGAGTTCTTCGGGACAAAGCCCGAGGAGGATCCCCAGGAGTTTATCAGACAGATGTGGCGTACGTTACGGTTGATTAAGGCTTCTGCGACTGAGTCTGTCAAGTTAGCTTCGTATCGGTTGCACGAGGTAGCTGCTAATTGGTATGAGTCCTGGGAGATGTCCAGGGGTGACGGCGCTCCCCCAGCAGTGTGGGACGAGTTTACTGAGACCTTTCTTGGCCACTTTCTGCCTCCGGAGCTGCGGCGGGCTAGGGTTGACAGATTCTTGAAGCTGAGACAGGGGGGCAGGAGCGTCTGAGAGTACAGTCTAGAGTTCGACTCACTGGCTAGATATGCACCCGCTATAGTAGCTGATATAGATGACAGGATGCACCGGTATGTGATGGGGCTAGATAGTTATTTGATTGATAGCTGCCTGGCGATGGCTTCCCAGCCAGGGATGGATATTGCCCGGGTACAGGCATACGCCCAGGGTATGGAGGACCGACATAAGGGGCATCAGCCCGATGGAGATCGCGGCAGGAGCAAGCCCAAGAGGGCCAGATCAGCTGGGTATTCTGGGGAGTTTCGGAGTAGGTCGTCTCAGCAGCAGGGTAGCAGGTACTCTTCCCAGCCAGTACGGAGTACACCCCCACAGTTCTCTGGCCGGAGATCAGATAATGCAGGATATTCATGAGCAGGCCCGAGCTCCAGGCCTTCGGGTTCACAGGTGGACAGAGGTTCCGGCCAGATGAGGCCACCCAGACCTCAGTGTTCTTATTGTGGGAGGCACCACCCTGGAGAGTGCTATCGTGCTACAAGTGCCTGTTTTTCTTGCGGCCGTCAAGGCCATACTATGAGAGAGTGTCCATACAGGGGCAGTCCAGGTGGTGCGGCTCAGCCTACTGGGTCAGCTGTTGGTTCATCGTCTTCTTCCGTAGCTATGCGCCCTACGGGGCAGGGTATGCCGACACCAGCAGGCCGCGGTAGAGGCCGTGGTGGAGCTTCCAGTTCTGGCGGTCCTTCGAACCGCATCTATGCCTTGACTAGTCGACAGGACCCGGAGGCGCCACCAAACGCGGATACAGGTATATTATTGTTTTTTTTCGAAATATATGTGCATTGACAGGTCTAGGCTCTATTTTGTGGTATAGTTTCCCCTCTTAGTTATTAATAGAATTGGGACAAACCCGAATTGATAAAAACGTTGAAGTAGTCATACATATAATGAAAGGTGAGTATTGAAGATTTAGAAGACTAATACGGTAAATGCATAATCAGAAAAAGGAAAGACCCTCTCCAGATCGGAGTGGGACCCGCTACGAGAACTTTCCGGAAATTGTTAAGAACCCGGCTTGCCCTAGACTGTGTGAAAAAGGCCGTGTGAGGAAGTGGGTGCAATTATATCAGCATTAACGTGTTGAAATGCACTAAAGTTTCGAGGTTAAGCGTGCTAGGGTTAGAGCAAATTTGGGATGGGTGATCCCCTGGGAAGTAAACTAAAAATTTTCACAAGTGTAGGTATAAGAGACAAATGGGAATTTGGGGTAACCTAAAGGAAATTAGAATATGCAGAGTGGCTAGAAACACTTATAGAGATCACTTAGGTTGAGGCGGACTAGATTGGTGAAAAGGAAGAAAGTGCAACATAGCTCGGGAATCCGAGTAAATTTTAATAGCGGTTGGAAATGTTCGTAAGCGAAATGGTAGTAAATGCATATGTATGCGTATGACCTTTCACTGGTGACTGTATTAATTGAGAGGTGAGTTCCAGCAACTAGTATTGCGATATACGGAAGACATTAATCGAACGAAATTCAAGAGACAAAGCGAAAAGTAGGGTACAGATGTTATGAAATAAACGAACGATGATTCTACTACAAATTAAGGTCGGAAAACGCTAACACGATGATATTTGTAAAGGAAAGTGAGTGAGTAAAGGGAGGCAAGGAAATTAAAGTGTCGGAAAAGGTGAAAAGTAAGAAACATGATTAAGTAAAGCCTTCAGAAGAGCCGACAGACGAAGCATAAAATTATTTGCGTAGAAATTTGAAGAACAAGTCTGTAAACGAGCGAGACTGTGATGGTATAGGACAAAAGAAAAACAAACCTGAGGAAGGTGAACGGTGAAAAAATAAAATAAATGAACGTATAATGAATAAGCGTCGAAAATGGATGTCCTTATAAGTACATCAATCAAACTAAATACAAGAATGTAATTAGCAAGGAGATAGGCATGATAAACTTCGCAATAGAGGAGTTACAAATGTAAGAAGATCGCGGAAGACGATGGTGGCTTAAAGGGCATAGACGCATACAGACCCTCTTAGTAAAGGGGGGGGGGGGGGGGAAAGAGCATACTAGGCCTAAAATGAACTATGATAAATCAAGCCCCAGAAAGGGAAACTTATTAGCTCGGGACCAGAGTTCAGGATATGTTGGCATATCATGAAGATTATGAAAAGACGTGAGAATAAATTGACAATAAAGTGTGCCATGAGATAGATGTAGGAAGAATCTAGAAGGAACTTGGAGAGGTCAACAAACATAAAAAGGGAAACCCGAAATAGCACTATGTGAGATTTGGTATGGCAAGAAGTGCAAATTACCGATCAGTTCGTTCGATGTCGACGGAACTAAGTTAATTGACCCAGATACAATCTAGAAGGCAGTCGATAAAGAAGGATTTATTTAGAAACGGTTGCTGGCAGCCCAGAGTCGACGGGAATCATACGTCGAAAATCGACGTCGACGCTTAAAGTTCCAAGTTGGCGAAAGGCTATTCCTGAGGACGTCACCTATGGGAAGTATAATAAGACTTGGCAGGAAGGGAAAGCCCAATTTGAGATATAGTAGACTTTATCAGATTGTCCGTAAGTGTTAGTAAAGTCACCCATGAATCAGAGTTATCACTAGATTAGGAGTGGTACATCTAGTCTTCCACGTGCCTACGCCTCGCAAATGTGTTGGTGAACCTTGCCCAAGTGTTTCATCAAAATGATATTTAAGTGACAAAGAAGCTACCATATAAGGAATAGTCTGTGTCTATAACGGACGGTTAGGCGAGGAAGTTATATGTCAAAAATGTAGTTTCGGTTAAAGTATTGTAGCCAAACAATAATAAAGAAAAAATGATTTGGGAGGCCGAAAGGAAAAATGAAGATGAAGTATCCCTAATCGTTTTCTGCGCCACAGGCAACCTAAGCTTCTAAACGGAAATGTTAAATGATCATATGTGACAAGTATAGAGGATACCTCCCCGAAGTACTATAATACACCATGAGACCGGTTCAACATTCGAGGACGAATGTTTTAAAGGGGGGGAGGATGTTATATCCCGCATTTCGTGCATTCGGATAATTCAAGACAATTGTGGGAGGTTGAGAGCAAGCCTATATTTTTAAACTTTGTTTAGCACACAAGTTGTTTATAAGAGTTATGGATGCGGAAATATTGAGGAAGGCTAAGGGCAAAATTGGAAATTTAGAAATATAGTTCCATGAATTACAAGAAATAGGCATGAAGTAATTGGGCTTTGAAAAAATCAAAAAAAAAAAAAGAAGCCCAAAGGGGTGGCCGGCCATAGGCCATGGGCCAAGGCCCAAGTGGAATTTAACCCATGTGAATAAAAAGGATGACTAATATTATTTGTCATCATATTTTCAAGAACATTCAAGAAAAAGAAAGAAGAAGGAGAAAGAGTAGAGGGGTTCGGCCATGACCATGGAAAATTGAAGTCTTCAATTTTGATCCCAAAAAAAAATTTCTCATAGTCATTCCTACTAATTCAAGGGTCCTCTCCAACGTGGTATAAGTGTTGAAACAAGAAAACCGCTCTTTGTTGCAAAATCACAACTCTAGCCAAGTTGAGGAGTTGAGAAGAAAAGGTAAGATTTAATCCTCTTTTATATGTTATAAATGGTTTGTGTTTGTTGTAGTATGTAGAAATGGATGAAAATCATGGAATTACATATGTTGGAGGGTTGGTCGTACATGTGTGTATGGTGTAGGAAGATGAACTAATTTTTATGTAATAATTTGGTTGTTGTTGATATGTATTCTAGGATGAAAATGAGAATTTGATGATTCAAATTGATGTTGGAATTGTTATGGGCTGATTTGGAAGCCAACATGACTTTGGTGTCGTTTCTTTAATTGTGAGAATAATGTTGTTAATATGTGTGTTGTTGGGATAGTTCATGTATGTGGAAGCAAGAAATGCATTGAAATTGTTCCTAGGGAAGTTGGGGAATTTTCGGGTGAAGTATGGTATGTTGGTGGAATTGTGGAATATTGTGTAGGTTATTTGAATGTGTTCTTGAATTGTGTTTGAATGATCTTGGATTAGTAACGAATATGTGAGCGTTGATATCGGCTTGAATGCACATAGTTGAATTGAATGTTGATGAACTATGTAGAGAAGAGGGTTACTAATGTTAGAATGCAAATTGGATTGATTGTTGATGTTATTAGTATGGTTGTTGGTATTGTTGTTGATGTTTTGGCCGAGTGGAAGTCTCGGGGATGTTGAATTTATAGGGGAGATGCTGCCCAAATTTCTGTAGACAAATGCTAACTTAAGATTAAATTCCGAAGTGCCTATAGCTAATGTTGGTATCTATGGACATATTGTAGATTTTGGAAAATCCGGAACTTGAGTTTGGAGCAGCTTAAGAAGTGAATAAGGTATATAAATCTTCACCTTTCTTTCTTTTGGCATGTCTTAATCATACTAGGCTATGATACGAGTCTCGGGGAAAACTCTATTCCTAAAAATTCGAGCGTGAGTATGGCCCTTATTCATTTCAATGCAATTGAATTATGAACTTTGTACTTTGATATGCTTGAATAAAAAATAGCTTAAACACCTTTTTGCTCCTAAAAGAGTTTTGTATCGTAAAACATCTGTAACTTTCATAAACGGAACCGGATTGCTCTGAAACCTTCGTGGGTGACCCCATAAGGCCTAATGTTCGTAATTTGTGTACGCCACCTCAATTCGACCCGAAGTGGGCCCACAATTTCCGAGACCTTCTTGTATTGTTCTATTTGACTTATTTCCGTACGACACTTAAAGGAAACTTTCGGCTATTGTTCCGGTTACTAAACGATAGTTGTTTTAACTAGTCCATTGAGTCCTGTGATATATTTTGATATGTACAAACGATCTCAAAAGTTTTTCTTTGACATAATCTGTCGTAACATCCGAAAGGTACGTACTATGACTATTGTCCGAATTCTTTTCTAAATGAACTATCGTTCGGATTATTCTATCGAGTCTTTGTAAATATTCTATGATGCATATAGTTTCTCACTACTCTACTCGTGGATGCCTCAATGCTTCCTTCACTGAGCCCGGGCCAGGATATGTTATCACGCGTAATCCACTGCATTGTTCGCCGTGCCTCGATGTGAGGGGGCAGGTATGACATGTACATGGGTTCTGGAGTATGATGTGCCATGTGCATATATTCTGATGTTTGGATGATATGATATGATATGGCCATCTGATATGCTATGATATGTTATGGAGCCATTCTCTATTCTGGAGTATGATGTGTTATGGCGCCAGTGACGGGGTGGCGACCATGTTCTGTTCACCGAGTCCCATATTGGGGCCGGATTTGGCATATGTTTGGCATGCATTATTTGTGTTTTGTAAATATGCATTTTGATATTCTGGACATTGCACTCATTTTCTGCACTTTCTGTTCCGGTCATGATTTTGTCTATTGTACTTCACGCTTTACATATTCAGTACATATTCCGTACTGACCTCCTTTCTTCGGGGGCTGTGTTTCATGCCCGCAGGTACAGACGCTCGATTTGCTGATCCACCCGCTTAGGACATCTGCTCTGCTGTTTTGGAGTGCTCCTTTGTCCGGAGCCCACATTTTGGTACAGACTTTTCTGTTGTATATGTATATGTTTATTCAGGTGTATGACGGGGCCCTGTCCCGTCTTATGATTCTGTTGTTACTCGTAGAGGTCTGTAGACATACATGTGTGTTGTGTATATGTTCTGGGATTATGTATTTTTTGACAGCCTTTTCGGCTTCCGGGCGCTATATCCATGCATATGCGACAGTTAGAAACACCATTTGCCCCTTATATCTGTATAACTTGTTTATATGCTGGTTTGGGTTATTGGGTGCGTACGGGTGTCCAGCTCGGACACCAGTCGCGGCCTATGGGGTTAGGTCGTGACAAGAGTCCTGTTTATGGGTGTGAAGCCGGCCACATTTATAAACAGGAGGTTGCGGGCATCTAGGGATTGTTGACCTTCTTTCTGTCTTAGATCGTGCGATAGAGCCAAGTCATAGGGAATGAGATTCCTTATATAAGCCTTACGTACGACGGAAGAAGATGAGCAGCGATATGGAAAGTCACAGGGGTATGTACTGATATATTTGTTCTGTTACCTGGAACTGGAAGCTCTGGATGGCTGGAATGCGTCATATAGTTGTATGTTCTGTGAGGTATTGTCGATATTTGCTGTGTACAGATATTGAATAGTAAGAATGGTAAAGGAGATTCTGCCAGAATGGGTACGCCTAACAGGAAGGAGCGTGGAAAGGAAATACTGTAAATAGGCAATAAGTGAGATGCGTTGTTTCAGAAAGGTTATGGATTTGGCATGACGATGAAGGTGCGCTCACTACCATTGGGAATCTGGAAGCCCAGGACAGGAAGTAGTCATACACACAGGTGGGAGGTGTACATTGGGAATTGAAAAGGGTAAAATAGTAATTGTAAAAGAAAGGACGTGTTACGAAAATGTCTCGGAATCTGTAAGACTCCGACTTGCTCCAGAACATGTAATAAAGGTCATGCAAGGAACTGGACGCGATTATATCAGCATTAAGGTACCAGATTCTGTCGAAGTTTCGAGGTTAAGCGTGCTAAGGTGGGAGCAATTTTAGGATGAGTAACCCCCTGGGAAGTATGCAAGAAATTCTATATATCTAGACATAAGAGACAAATGGGAAGTTAGAGTAACCTAAGGGGAAACTAGAATAGATGGGGTGGTTGGAGACCATAAAAAGACGCGTAGGACGAGGCATACTAGATTGGTGAAGGGACAGAGAGTGCGTCACAGCTCGGGAATCAGGATAGGCTTGAATAGCGTTTGGAAGTATTTTGTGGGTTAGTTGATAATATATATATATATATATATATATATATATATATATATATATATATATATATATATATATATATATGAATGTGTAGGATGTCCCGTATATGATTGTATCGGTGGACATGTGAGTTCCAGCAACCGGCGCTACGGTAAGGAAGGCATTAATCAAGTAAGGGTACCGAAGATCGAGTGACAGCAAGAATAAATGATACAAGCGTTACAAGGTAAGTTGATGTCACTTTCACTACAGGTTGAGATTGGAAAATTTTAAAACAACGATATTTGGAAAAGAAAGAGAGTGAGTTAATGGAAGACAAAGAGATCAAAATGTCAGAAAAAGGGTAAAAGGTAAGAAACCTCCGTGAGTGAATCCTCGAGAGAAACTACCGGCAAAGCACGAGACGACTTGGATAAAAATTCGAAGATAGGCACATGAAAGGGAAAAAGTGTGGTAATATGAAACAAAGAGGAATGTGTGGAGTTCGAGAACCGATTCCAATAAGTAGGGCTAAGGGAATAGTAACCACGACAAGGAATGTGAAGTAAGAGAAGGGATGACTAAGTTTAGTGACGATGTTATAAGACTTTGGCCTTGAAAGGTATATAAAGGAATAAAATGTGCAGCTGAATTAATGTAGTTGCCTCGGACATGAAGGGGGACTTTTTGCCGAAAAACTGACTCAAGGATAGAACGGACTTGCGACTTTAAAGTAAAAATTTCACGAACTTCAGAGCCGATGCCACAAATGGCAAGGGGAGAAAGATGTTCGAGGAGGAAGGAACCTAAGGAAGGTTAAGGATGAAAGTAGGGAAAGTATACTAATGGGATGGTCCAAGGAAGAGGAGAGAATTTATGCGTAGGGCAATTGGAAATCCCTAACCATAGGAGTAAAGAGAATAATTTAACGGGGTAATGGTAGGAACCCGAGTACGCACCAAGGAAAGAAAAAAGATAATGGGTCGGCATTGTTGATTTGGAAATTAATGGTATGGAATGAGAATTCAGGCGAGGTCTAAAAAATTTGATCTTGGAGGAAAGGGAATGAAATGCAAGGAATGTGCGGGGAAGACCGCCCGGTCATAACATCATAAATATAGTTAAGGGTTCGATGAACGAGGATAAATAGAGTGTAAACTGTAAGGGTTCTATGCTGAGGGCAAAAGTAGTAGGACGCTCGAAAAATATGGACGCCCAGCTGCAGCACAAATGCGTAGCTAAGAAGAATTACGAGCAAGTGAGCTAAGCAAGTGAAAGGACGAATAGTGGATGGAAAGGTATGGAAATGTGGACAAAGGGATGACATAGACAGAAAGTAAAAGGAAAACTTGTGGTAAAAAGTTGCGATATGTTATGCACAGAGCTGGAAAGAGAGATGAGGAATAAGGTATAAACGAAGACTTCATAAAAGGACTGTTGGCATATAGGGAGCCCCTAAAAGGGGGGGGGGGGGGGGGGGAGACCATATTATATTAGGCCAAAAAGGGATCAGAATATTTTCAAGTACCAGAAAAGGAAACCCATGACGTGGAATGAGGACTCATGTAAAGATCCAGGAGTTCGAGTATAAGTAGAATAGGGTGAGGGATAAGGAATGGGCATGAAGAAAAGGACAACTATAAGAGGGACCCTCCCGAAATATTATAACACCCCACAAGATCAGTTGAACATTCGAGGACGAATGTTCTAAAGGGGGGGAGGATGTTATAGCCCGCATTTTGTACGTTCGGATAATTCGAGATAATTGCAAAAAGTTAAGGGCAAGGCCATTTTTCGAAATTATTTTAATGCACAAGTGGTTATGAATATTATTTATGAATATTATTAGTATGGAAATATTGAGAAAGATTAAGGGTAAAAAGAGAAATTCACAAAATGGTCATGGTAACATTGCGGAAGGCTAGGGGCAAAATGGGAATTTCACAAAATATTCGAGAAGGTTCTTGGAGGGGCCATGTTGGCCGTGTGGCACATGCCATATTTTATTAAGTGGGGGCTAATTATAAATTATAAAGATATATGGACCAAAGCTTGCTTAAGAAGACAATTAGTCTTCTTTGACTATTTTTAAGAAACTTCAAGACAGATAAAGAAGGGGCATGTGTCCACATGCTATTTGATGAGGCTAAATATATATATGGACAATTTCCCCCAAAGCAAGACAATTATTAATGAAAAACTCCAAGAAGAAAACTTGGAGAAAGAAAATAAGGCCTTTCGGCCATGGTTCAAAAAAATGGTCCATAGAAATTGTTCAAGAAAAAAATATATTTTCTCCTAGTATTCTAAGCAATTGGAAGCCCCTCATCAACATGGAGTAGTTGTTGGAACAAGCAAAGCATTCATTTGGGCAATTCATAAGCTTAGCCGAATGAAGGAGTTAAGTGAAGAAGGTATGTATTCAACCTCCCTTCCCATGTTTTATGGATGATTTGTGAGTGTTGTAGCATGTATAAATGAATGAAAATCATGAATTTGGTATGTTGGGGTGTTGGCCGAATATAGTTGCATTGTGTAGAACAAATGAATTGATTTTATTTAGTAGTTTGATTGTTGTGTTATGGATTCCATGATGTAAAATGAGGATTTAATGGCTTGAAATGAAGTTGTTATCGTTGTGGTGTCATTGTGGAAGTTAATGTGACACTACCATGAATTCTTATATTTGTATGAATGAAGCTGTTAATGTAAAATGTTGGTGGAATTCATGAATTTGGAGGTGAGACATTTTTTGGAAGATTGTAAGTTGGGTTGTTGTGATTGAATTTGAAAGAAGGAAATAGGTTGTTATTGTTCTCGTTGGAATTGGAAGGTTTCGGGTGAAGTAGTATGTTGATTGAGTCGTTTTGAATGTTATGTGAATTGAATTGAATATAAATGAAATGTCGTTAAATTGTATGACAAAGGTTGTTAATGTTAGAATGCGTCTTGAATTGATTGTTGATGTTATTGGTATGATTGATGGTATTGTTGATTGATAGTTTGGCCGAGTTGAATTCTCGGATTGTTGATTGATGATTTGGGCCGAGTTAGATTCTCGGGGGTGGTGTATTTACAGGGGAGATGCTGCCGAAATTTCGGCAGATCATAAGTGAATTTATTTGAAAGACTAAGACAAGTGTGTGAGGTAATGAATCTAATGATTGCGTCAATCTTCTTGAATGTAGACTAGCGATAACGAGCTTGGACAATTAAGCGTAGCTAATAGGACGTGGAACAGGTATGTTAAGGCTCGTCCCTTTCTTTCAAAGCATGAATCCGATGCTATGATTTCATAATTGTGTCCATATTTTCCTTATTTTCAAAAGTTAGATGTTTATGATTCTAAGGAATGATTCCCTTCCCGATAACTCGTAAATGTTTTTCCAAAGTGTCCGTATTTCTCCAAAATAAAGGTTTATGGTATTGTAAGCTTTTATAACAAAAATGATGGATATGTTTTACAACGACATTGATGATGTCGAGGATGAGAATATTTCCATGATGACTATGATAAGAATGATTTCATGTTCGAAAGGTACGTGATATGATTATTGCTTTGATTTTCCAAAAATGGCTTCCGAAACGTTTGTAGAAGGCTTTGTACTTCAAACGCTCATAACTTTCTTATACTAAGTCGGATTGACCCGAAACTTGTTTCTGAGCCTTTATGTGTCGTTCTATGGACGCACCTATCGAGTTTTGAAAATTTGTTCTATGTGCATATGTATATGATTTGGTGCCTTACGAGAATTGTGATCTTATTCTACGTTCTCTTAATGTTATCCTTCGTTGATAGTCTCCCCTTATAATTATCGTTCCTTCAAGGTGAGACAAAGTGTCCATGGTTATTCCATAAGGTAATCGGGGGTTACCGACCTTACGTCACTCCGATGGATACATGACTTTCTTTGGGCTCGCATGCATGCTGCTTATATGATATATGTATATGATATATGTATATGTATATGGGGGATATGGGGAAAAGGGTCATATGTTGCGCTATAGACGCATTGCCACCAGGTCAGTTGGCGTAATTTATCATCCCGGACGCGGGATGCCTAGACGCGGGATATATGTGGGGGAGCCGACGTTGTTCGGCGCTATGACATGTTCTATTTTCTATATATATAAAGAAGAAATGTTTTCAAAGAAAGCCAAGCATGCATGGCATCCGCCCTAAGAGGCACTCATATGTATAGGTTACTATTCTACCTCATGATATGCTCTATATGTCCATTCTGTTATTATTCATATTTATATCCCTTACTATGTTACTATTCATGCCTTACATACTCAGTACATTGCTCGTACTGACCCCCTTTTCTTTGGGGGCTGCGTTTCATGCCGCGCAGGTACACCCAGACGAGTAGAAGCTATTATAGAAGATGTTCCAGCGGAGTTGGAAAACTCCATTTGCTCCTAGAGTGCTGCCGAGTCAGAGTGTATGTGCTATGATGTTTTGTTCAAAGTTAGAGACTTTGGAGATAGAGTCGTGGGTTCAGGATGTCAGTTTTGTAAGCGGCTCCATCAGCCGATGTGTCTTACAGTATTGTGTTACATAACCATTGGGATTACAGATTACAATTGATTCGAGTACAATGAAGGAAACGTTTCTGGAAGCTTTATTAAGTATTCCATTCTTATTTGATTTAAGGGTCCAAAGAGATTAAGTATGTAATAAGCGTTAACGGGTTCGCTCGGCTCCGAATATGGGGTCGGGTGCCCATCACACCCTAGTATGGTTGGGGTGTGACATATGGTCTCCAAGTGTCATATGTATACCATTATTACACTCTTATAATATAATCTTTCTCCTCAATCCTCGCATAACTTTGTCTTCCTCCTGCCTATACTAAGCTGGCAATGACCTTGGTAGCGCGAAATTTTCCAAGGTGTAACAGAAATAAGCATGAAAACTAACCTTTTATCTCACAAGAAGGAGCCTTGGAGCAATCTATCAACTTATATGGAAACCCTAGCTTCAATACCCAAAGAATTCTTGAAGTGTACTAACCCTAGCAAGACTTCTAACATATGGATATCTTGATTCTTGCCTCTTGATCTTTAATCTCTCTTGGAATTTGTCTTGGATTAGTTTATGGAGTTGAAGAGAGGGTTTTTGGAGACCTATTGAACTTGATTTGGGGAAATAAATCTTCCAAATGAAGTAAAACGAAATATATAAAGCGTGACTTAAAAACCCGATGGGCAATTCTGCGCCAACTTTGACGGACCGTCAAAATTCCTACGGTCCGTCAAAGTGCCCAGCTCTGCACTGCTCACTGTAATCATTATACGGTGGTGCTCCATCATTTGATGGGCCGTCAAATATTATACGGCCCGTCAAATGGTCCGTCAAAGTGCCATCTCCTGATAAGTTTCTCCTTTCGATTCGTTTGACTCCCAATCCTTATGGAACCTTCTTGGCACTTGCATAAAAATTCATTAAATTGGCCCAATAGCAGCCCCTCAAGACATTACCAAATAAATATTATCTCAATTATTGCGAAAACCTTCCCAAACATGGCTCAAATCACACTTCCTTCAACGAACTTAGTTCCACATACTCATATGACTCCAAAATCCTATGGTACACACTTTAAGCTATCTAAAACTTTCCTTAATATCGTAAGGACTTCTTATTCACCTTAAGCTTGCATTAGTCTACTCTCAATGCAATAAGTTCGAAATCTCAGAGGTGTAACATTCTTCCCCTCCTTAGAAACATTCATCCTCGAATGTTTAAATTTTTGGGGATTCTACAAAAATTTTGCCAGAGTTTCCCCTGTAATATTGCACTACAACCCTGTCACAACAACCCAAAATATATCGCCTCATAGGGATACAACAACAGCATCAATAACCATGGCCACACACGACTAGGAAGCATCAAGGAAAGCACTACATACCTGAGGACAATGGCGTCTCTGCCTGAGTCTCCTCTGGAGGTGGAAATAAATACAAGTACCTGAACTTCATGTCTTCTTCCGCTTCCCAAGTCATTTCATCTCTATTATTATTTCTCCATAAAACTTTAACCGAAGTTACATCTTTGGTTCTGAGTCTCTGTATATACTTTTGGGCACGACGGGGTCCTGTCCCGTCCATATGCCTAGTACTCTATTAGAGGCTCGTAGATACATATGTGTGGGTAGTATGGTATCATGATGTACTTATGGTATGTATATTATTTTGATAGCCGAAGGGCTTATGCATATAACGGTAAATATGTTTCAAAATGGAAATGGTTTTCCTATAATTATGAGTATGAGAATAATGAATGAACGCAGCATGAGTACGATAAGTAATAGTATGAGTGGTGTTCGGTGGTTAGCTCCGGGTACCCGTCATGGCCCCTAGTTGGGTCGTGACAAAAGTGGTATCAGAGCAGTTCAGTCCTAGGAAGTGTCTACGAGCCTTGCCTAGTAGAGTCTTGTTTATGGTGTGTTACGCGCCACACTAATAAACAGGAGGCTACATGGAATTTAGGAAAAATGAGCATTCTTCCTCTTATGAGATCGTGCGATAGAACCATGTTATAAGATTTTCTCCTCCCTAATAGTGTGTTATGATTTCAGAGATGCCGGTAAAGAGAAAAGCTACAGCCGCTCAGAAGGGCAAGACTACGGTAGAAAGGCGGGTAGAAGGGGAGTTGCCAATGAATGTAGAAGAGGGTGAATCATATAATGAGGCTCCATCTAATACTTCTCCCACTCCTCCTAATTTAGAGGACCAAGAGGGAGCTTCGGCTCCAGCTCCTATGCCTACTGTTCCTCCACCGGTTACTTCGGGTCAACAAATGACCGAGGCTATTCATCTATTGATGCAGTTAGTTACCGCCTAGGCACAGCGGCAGGGTACAGGTTCAAGTGACAGGGCAGTTAGTACTAGAGCCTGTGATTTCATGAGCTTGAATCCTCTGAAGTTTTTCGGGTCAAAGCCGGATGAAGACCTACAAAGTTTTACTGATGAAATGTTAAGAGCATTGAAAATTATTCATGCCTCCAAAACTGAATCTGTGGAGTTGGCATCTTATAGACTCCGGGATGTGGCAGTCTAATGGTATAATAATTGGACATTGTCAAGAAAAGAGAATCCACCTCCTCCAGTTTGGCAAGAATTCGTGGATGCCTTTATCCGCCACTATTTGCCACCCGAGGTCCGCCGAGCTAGAGTGGATATATTCTTAAATTTGAAACAAGGAAATATGAGTGCCCGAGAGTATAGCCTTCAGTTCAATTCATTGGCTAGATATGCTCTGACTATGGTGGCCGACATGGGAGATAGAGTGCACAGATTTGTGAGTGGCTTAGGGCCACATTTGTTTATGTACTGCTTGACGGCTTCATTGCAAGATGGGATGGATATTTCCCGCATTCAGGCCCATGCCTAGAACTTAGAAGGACAATAACATCCACAAAGGGGTGAGCGTGATATTACTAAAGGGCAAAGCAAGAGAGCCAGATCTATGGGGGCAGGTAGTGATTATAAAGGTGGATCAAGGCAATCGTACCATAGACACTCAGGCCAGTTAGCGACTAGTGCACCTCCACGATTTGCAGGTAGGAGATTTGACAGCTCCATTCCTTCAGGGCAGGGTCAGAGCTCGAGAGCTTCAGGTTCCCAGTTTGGGGGTGATTATAGCCAAAGGAGACCACTAGTACCGCGATGTAGTCAGTGCGGTAAGTTATATTCTGGTCAGTGTCGCTGAGGTTTAGATGCTTGCTATGCCTGTGGCCAGGTTGGGCCCATGATGCGAGATTGCCCGTCGATGAGTGGTAGAGTTGGGGTTCAGCCCACAGGATCAGCGGCTAGTTCTTCTTCTGTGCGCCCGACAGGGCAGACTCTCCAGATTCTAGCAGGTCGAGGTAGAGGCAGAGGGGGAGCATCTACTTCAGGTGCTACTCAGCCCCGTATCTATGCTTTAGCTGGATGATAGGATCTTGAGTCCTCCACGGATGTGGTTACAGGTATATTGCCCGTATTTTCCCATGACGTATATGCATTGATAGATCAATGTTCTACACTATCTTATATTACTCTCTATATTGCTGATCGTATTGGGGTGAAACCCGAGCCAATTAAACCTTTTCAGGTATCTACTCCGGTTGGTGATCCCGTGATAGCTAGACAAGTGCACAAAAATTGTGTAATTGTGATATGTGACCGCAAGACTAAAGTTGATTTAGTTGAGCTGGAAATGCTAGACTTCGATGTGATTATGGGTATGGATTGGTTGGCCTTATGTTATGCTAATGTTGATTGCCGAATGAAAATAGTTTGATTTCAATTTCTGGGAGAGCCCGTGCTTGAATGGAAGGGTAATACAGCATCTCCAAGGGGTAGGTTTATTTCCTACCTTAAGGCAAGAAAGATGATAGCTAAAGGCTATATTTATCACTTAGTCCGAGTTCATGACACCGAAGCAAAGTCTCCAACTTTCCAATCCATTCCAATAGTGAATTAATTTCCGGATGTTTTTCCAGATGAACTCCGAGGTCTTCCTCCGGAAAGAGAAATTGACTTTGCCATTGATATGTTGCCAGACACCCAGCTATTTCTATTCCTCCTTACCGAATGGCCCTTGCAGAATTGAAAGAGCTAAAGGTACAATTGAAGGATTTACTCGAAAAAGGATTCACTAGGCCAAGTTCATCACCTTGGGGAGCACCAGTCCTATTTGTGAGGAAGAAAGATAGTTCATTAAGGATGTGTATCGATTATAGGCAGTTGAATAAGGTGACGATAAAGAATAAACATCGTCTTCCGACAATTGATGATTTGTTTGATCAATTACAGGGTGCCAAATTGTTTTCCAAAATAGACCTAAGGTCAGGTTATCATCAAGTGAGAGTTAAAGACCAAAACAGCCTTCCGAATGAGATATGGCCATTATGAATTCCGAATGATATCATTTGGGTTAACTAATGCTCCGGTAGTATTCATGAATTTGATGAATAATGTATTCAGGCCTCTCTTATATATGTTCGTGATCATGTTCATTGATGATATTCTGGTATATTCACGGACAGAATCCGAGCATGCAGACCATTTACGTATTGTTCTTGAAATTCTTCGGACTCGAGAATTGTATGCAAAAATTTTAAAATGCGAGTTTGGCTGAATTCCGTGGCATTTTTGGGTCATGTTATTACAGATGATGGCATTCGAGTGGATACTCAAAAAATTGAAGCTGTGAAAACTTGGCCAAGGCCTACAACGCCCACGGAAGTCCGTAGTTTTTTTGGATTGGCAGGTTCTTATAGAATATTTGTGGAAGGGTTTTCCTCCATTTAAGCCCCATTGACGAAGCTAACCCAGAAGTCAGCTAAATTTCAGTGGAATAACTCTTGTGAACACAGTTTCCAAGAGTTGAAGGACAGATTAACTTGAGCCCCAGTCTTTACACTCCTAGAAGGGCCAGATGGTTATGTTGTATATTGTGATGCTTCTGGCGTTGGATTAGGATGTGTATTAATGCAACACGGTAAATTCATTGCTTATGCTTCGAGACAGCTGCGGAAACATGAAAAGAACTACCCAACTCATGATCTTGAATTAGTTGCAGTTATGCATGCATTAAAGATGTGGAGACATTACTTGTATGGTGTTCATGTTGATATCTATACAGATCGCAAGAGTCTTCAATATATTTTCAAACAGAAGGAGTTAAATCTGCGACAAAGGCGGTGGTTAGAATTATTGAAAGATTATGATGTGAGTATTTTATACCACCCTGGGAAGGTAAATGTAGTAGCTGATGCACATAGTCGCAGATTAATGGGTAGCCTATGTGAAGCTCCTCCGGAGAAGAAGGACTTAATTCGTGAACTCCACCAGCTAGCTAATCTTGGAGATCGTTTAATTGACTCAGGCAGTGCAGGAATTGGTATTAATAACCCAACTGTCTCATCCCTAGTGTCACGCCCCAACTAGGGGCCGCGACGGGTACCCGGGGCTAACCACCGAGCACCGCTCGTTCTATGACTTATCCTACTCATTTAATGCTCTTTTATCAAATTTATGCTCAGATCATAAGAAAATCATTTTTCATTTGAAAACATAAGTAATTTTATATACATAAGCCTCTCGGCTATCAAAATGGTAATGTACACACATATATATACATATATACAGTAATAACCTTGCGAAACCATATAACCCACACTGCGCATCTACGAGCCTCTACTGGAGTGCTAGACATACTGACAGGACAAGACCCCGTCATACCCAAAATACATATACATATATATACACAAAAGTATAAACCCGATTAGCACCTCCGGAATAATGGAGTGGTCCTAAAAATCTGCTGATAGCTCCTATAGGTCTGCGCCATCTCCCTGCCTACCTGTGGGCATGAACACAGCGTCCAAGAAAACGGACGTCAGTACGAATATTGTACTGAGTATGTAAGGCGTAACCATGAAAATACGCCAATGAGATAAAGGAAGCATCAATAAGGAGCAACTGTATATGACTGTCACTTATAAAAGAAATGGCACATGCTGGCTTACTTCGTATCCATCATCATATCATATATTGCTGCGGAACGTGCAGCCCGATCCATATATCATCATATATAAATGTTATATCCCGTATTTCGCATATTCGAAAAATTTGAAATAATTGTGACTAGTAAGAGATAAGGCCATATTTTGATTGTATTTAATATATAGGTTGTCCATGGAAATTATTGATGCGGAAATATCGAGGAAAGTTAAGGGCAAAATTGGGATTCGGAAATTAGTTTCATGACTTGCAAAAATATTAACTAAGTAAATGGGCTAGAAAAGAAATAAAGGAAAAAAAAAAAGAAAAGGCCCAACAATTGGGGTGCCGGCCATGGGCAAGAAAAATGGCCCAAGCCCATGTAAATTAAATCCATGTAATAACTAGATAAAAAGGGGGCTCTTCTTCATTATTGATCAAGAACTTTCAAGAGAACAAAGAGTGAGAGCAAACAAAAATAAGGCCATTCGGCCAAATAGAAAAAAAAAATTTGGAAGCCCTTCAACTTTGATCCAAAAATTAAATTTTTCTAGTATTCCTACTAAGCTCAAGACCCTCTTCAACGTGGTATAGTTATTTAAGCGAGAAAACTACTTTTGCGGCAAGTGGAAAATTGAAGAAAAGGTAAAAATTCTATCCTTTTTAGGTTATGGAAGACTTGTATATATGTTGTAGTATGCGGAAATAAATGAAAAGTATGAAATTTGTGTGTTGTGTGTGTGTGTGTGTGTGGCCGTGTGGTGAAGGAAGATGAATTAAATTTATTTAGTATGTTAATTGTGTTGTTGTGACCCTTGTGATGTAAATGGAAGACAAATAGTTCAAGTTGGCATGAAAATTGATTGTTAAGTTGTTGTAGGAAAGTATGTGATTTTATTATAGTTTTATGTAATTATGGGAATGGAGTTGCTAAGGTGTAAATTTTTGTTGTTGTTGATGATGAAATTGGAAGATAAAAATGTGTTGTGAATGTCCGTGTCGAAGATTGGAGGTTTCGAGTGGAGTATGGTTTTTGGTGGGATTGTCGGAATATTGTGTAGATTGTTTGAAATGTCCTTGAATTATGTTTGAATAATCTTGAGCTAGTAAATGAATATGTAAATGTCGATATCGGCTTGAATGTACGTAGTTGAATTGAATAATGATCAACTATGTAGAAAGGAAGGTTACTAATGTTAGAATGCGTTTTGAAATGGTTATTGATGTTGTCGGTATGGTTGTTGGTATTGTTGGTATGGTTGTCGATGAATTTGGCCGAGTTAAATTCTCGGGGATGTTGAATTTACAGGGGAGATGCTGCCGAAATTTCTGTAGACAAGTACTAGTTAGAATTGGATTTCTAAGTACTTGTAGCTAATGTTTGGTAATTGATAACGTTATTGTAGATATTGGAGAGCCCGAGACTTGAGTCGGGATTTGATTAGCGAGCGATCGAGGTATGTACAACCTACCTTTCTTTCTTTTGGCATGACCTTTATGAAACAAACAAATAACGTATATGTATGATTCTAAAGAAAATTCTATTCTTAGAGCCATTAGGATGGCCAATGTCCTTGATTCCTATAAGTGTTCCATATGGTTGATATGTATATGTGGGCTTCGAAGATTCTAGTTGGCATATTTCTAGATATTGTTCGAAAGAAAATCGATGTGACATAAGTCTTCGATAAATATTTTGATATGTACATACGGCACTAAAGTCCCTATTTGGTTTGACCCGTATTGATATTTGAAAGTTACCTAATATGTTTGTTACTTGAATTTCCAAAAATGGCTTATGAATGTTTTAGAAGGTTCTATAACTTTCTTATACTACTTCCGATTGACCCGACACTTATTTTGAGCTTTCAGACGCGGGTACATATATTTGTTCATCGAGTTTTGAAATTTATTTATGTACTTATATGCATATGGTTTCCTCACTACTCCGCTCGTGCATACTACTATGATATCGTTCGCCGGATCCCGGGCCGGTTTTGTGATCGTGAGCACTATGTTATATTCAGCAGTATGATGTGTTACGGTTCCCGAGACCTCGCCATAGGGCCGGGTACCGCTTTTATACGGCGTTATGATGTGATATGGCATATGATGTGATATGTTTTGACGATATGATATGTTCGAGGATTGTACGGAGATTTGAAACCTTCTGGAGTATGATGTGTGGTGGCGCCAGCGTCGGAGTGGCGAACACGTTCCTGAGCCCTATGCATGATTTTATTTGCATTATTTATATTTTCAGCACAGGTTTTGATATACTAATTCTGTATCCATTTTCTGTACTTCTCACTTCAGTATTGATTCGGATTACTACATTTCGTGCTTTACATACTCAGTACCTATTTCGTACTGACCCCCTTTCTTCGGGGGCTGCGTTTCATGCCCGCAGGTACAGACGTTCGTTCAGGTGACCCGCCAGTGTAGGATACTTATTCTGCTGTTGGGAGTACTTCTTTTGATCCGGAGCTCATATTTTTGGTACATACCTTCTGTTATACATGTTCTGTATATATGACTATTTTGGTACGGCGGGGCCCTGTCCCGTCACATGTTTCTGTTATGGTTTGTAGAGGCCTGTAGACATATATGTGGGTCATGGGTCATGTTTGTTCGATTATGTTTGTGATTTGTGCCTTAGGCGGTCCCGTTTGCTATTATGGCCAAAACGGCCCATATGTTTGTACATGTATGTATATCTGGGCGATGTGTATTCCGCCAGCCTACCGGTTTTGGTATGATATTTCTGTACGGGCAACCGCTTAAGATAATGTCTGTCATCAGTATCCGTATAAATAATGTTTGCTAAATCTGAATAAGACTTTGATATGTCGATCTGGTAAGTAAGTCTGTATGGGTGTCCAGTTAGGGCACTAGTCACGGCCCACGGGGCTGGGTCGTGACAAAAGTGGTATCAGAGCGGTTTGTCCTCGGAATGTCTACAGGCCGTGTCTAGTAGAGTCTTGGTTATCGGTGTGTTGTGCACCACAGCTACAGGACATTTAGGATGTTACCTTTCTTTGGATCTTAGATCGTGCGATAGAGCTGTGCTATTAGGATGATTTCTTTCTCACCGACTGTTATGTTTTCAGTGATGCCTCCGAGGAAGGCGACGGCTGCCCAGAAGGGCAAAGTAGTGCTGGAGAGACCAGCCAGAAACAGAGAGTCACTCGGATTATGCCCGATGTTGCACCCCAGTCAGAGGGTTCTGCTACAGCCCCACCAGAGGGGCCTGGAGCGACTCCATCATTAGCTCCAGAGGCTCCAACGCCCAAGCCTCCAGCTCCTCAGCCAGGGGCGGAGGATAGGGCGATGAGAGAGGCTGTGCAGTTATTGACGACATTAGTAGCAGGACAGGCTCGCAGACGCGGGCTAAGGGGTGATGATGGTGATAGACGTGACAGTTTGAGGGTCCGTGATTTCTTGACCTGTAATCCCCCAGAGTTCTACGGGTCTAAGCCCGAAGTGGACCCCTAGGATTTCATTCGACAGATGCAGCGCACACTGAGACTGGTCAGGGCTTCCGAGACTGAGTCTGTCGAGTTAGCTTCGGATAGATTACGGGACGTAGCGATTAATTGGTATGAGTCCTGGGAGCTGTCCAGAGGCGAGGATGCTCCTCCAGCCGTGTGGGATGAGTTTGTAGTCGCCTTTCTCAGCCACTTTTTTCCCCCAGAGTTGCGGCGGGTGAGAGTTGACAGATTTTTACAGCTGCGGCAGAGAGGTAGGAGTGTCCGAGAGTACAGCTTGGAGTTTGATTCTCTGGCCAGATATGCACCTACCATAGTAGCTGATATGGCTGACCGGATGCACCGGTACGTGATAGGGTTGGATCCCTACTTGATTGACAGTTGTATGGCGATGGCATCGCAGACTGGTATGGACATTGCAAGGTTACAGGCTTATGCGCAAGGGATGGAGGACCGACACAGAGAGGATCAGTCGGGTAGAGATCGTAACAGGAGGCAGCCCAAGAGGGCTAGATCAGCCAGTTACTTAGGGGAGTCTCGAGGCGGGCAGCCTCAGCAGCAGTATAGCAGATACCCCCATCAGTCAGGCTGGAGTACACGTCCACAGTCTACAGGCAGACGATTTGACGGCACAGGGCACTCAGGAGCGGGCCAGAGCTCCAGGGCTTCAGGTTCGCATGTGAGCCGAGGCTCCAGTCAGGCGAGACCACCTATGCCTCAGTGTTCTTATTGTGGGAGGTCGCACCCAGGAGAGTGTTATAGAGCTACGGGTGCCGGTTTTTCTTGTGGCTTCCAGGGTCACATTATGAGAGATTGTCTGTTGGCGGGTGGTTCTAGAGGTGCAGCTCAGCCGACGGGATCAGCTGCTGGTTCGTCTTCCACTCCTTCAGCTATGCGCCCTGCGGGGCGGGGTATGCCAGCACCGGCGGGCCGCGGTAGAGGCCGTGGGGGGGTTTCTGATTCTAGCGGTCCTTCGAACCGCATATATGCTTTGGCTAGCCGCCAGGACCAGGAGGCGTCGTCATAGGTACATTATTGGTCTTTTCCCGAGCTGTATATGCATTGATTGATCCAGGTTCTACTTTATCATACATTTCTCCCCTCGTTGCTAATAAAATTGGGATAACACCTGAACCTATCGAGCCGTTCGAGGTAGCTACAGCGGTCGGGGATTTTATTATAGCGAGGCAGGTATATAAAGATTATTCTGTGATTATATGTGGCCGTTGCACTAAGGACGATTTGGTAGAATTAGATATGATGGAATTCGACGTTATCATGGGCATGAATTGGTTAGCCTTCTGTTATGCTAATGTTGACTGCCAGAAAAAGGTAGTCCGTTTCCAGTTTCCAGGGGAACCAGTTATAGAATGGGCAGGAAATACAGCATCGCCGAGAGGTAAGTTTATTTCATACCTCAAGGCCAGGAAGATGATTCAGAAAGGGTATATTTATCATTTGGTCCGTGTGCATGATACTAAAGCAGAAACACCTACTCTCCAGTCAGTTCCGGTTGTCAATGAATTTCCAGATGTTTTTCCGGACGAACTTCCAGGTCTTCCCCTAAAACGGGAAATAGAATTTACGATAGATGTGCTGCCAGATACTCAGCCTATATCTATTTCTCCTTACAGAATGACACCTGCAGAATTGAAAGAATTGAAGGAACAACTGAAAGATTTATTAGAAAAAGGCTTCATCAGACCTAGTAAGTCGCCCTGGGGAGAGCCGGTATTGTTTGTAAGAAAGAAAGACGGGTCGCTGCGGATGTGCATTGATTACAGACAGCTGAATAAGGTGACTATAAAGAATAAATACCCCCTCCCCCGGATTGATGATTTATTTGATCAGTTGCAGGGTGTTAAATATTTTTCGAAGATAGATTTGCGTTCGGGCAATCATCAGGTGCGGGTACGAGAGGCAGACATTCCAAAGACTGCCTTCAGGACCCGATACGGGCATTATGAGTTCAGGGTGATGTCTTTTGGGCTAACTAATGCTCCAGCAGTGTTTATGGATTTGATGAATCAGGTATTCAGGCCGTTTCTGTACTTGATGCCCCGCCCAAGAGAGTTCGTGATTGTATTTATTGATGATATTCTGGTTTATCCACGATCAGCAGAGGAGCATTCAGATCATCTGAGGATCGTACTTGGCACACTTCGGCAACAGAAATTATATGCTAAATTCTCCAAGTGTGAATTCTGGTTAACCTCAGTGGCATTCTTGGGGCATATCGTCGGAGCAGATGGTATTCGGGTCGATACACAGAAGATCGAGGCGGTACAGAATTGGCCTAGGCCTACGACACCGACTGAGGTACGCAGTTTTCTGGGATTGGCCGAATATTACAGGAGATTTGTGGAGAATTTCGCTTCTATTGCAGCACCATTAACGAAGCTAACTTAGAACGCAGTAAAATTTCAGTGGACCGATGCTTGTGAATGCAGCTTCCAGTTACTGAAGGAAAAATTGATTACAGCTCCAGTTCTAGCTCTTCCAGAGAGGTCGGACGGGTATGTCATTTATTGTGATGCTTCTGGCATTGGGATAGGTTGTGTACTAATGCAATATGGTCGGGTTATAGCCTATTCTTCCCAGCAACTCCGACCGCACGAGAGAAATTATCCTACTCATGATCTGGAATTAGCTGCGGTGGTTCATGCTTTGAAGATATGGCGGCATTACTTAAATGGGGTCCATGTTGATATCTATACGGACCACAAAAGCCTTCAGTATATTTTTAAGCAAAAGGAGATGAATTTACGGCAAAGAAGATGGCTCGAATTATTGAAAGACTATGACGTCGACATTTTGTATCATCCGGGAAAAGCCAATGTTATAGCAGATGCACTTAGCCGCAAGTCTATGGGCAGTTTGACCGACGTGCAGCCAGAGAGAAAAGAATTAGTTCGTGAGATTCATCAGCTAGCCAGTCTTGGAGTCTGTTTGGCCGACTCTGGAAATATTGGGGTTTCTGTTCGAGAAGTTGCTGAATCATCTATTATGGAAGAGGTAAAACGACGTCAGTTCGAGGATCCTATTCTGGTACAGTACAGAGACACAGCCCGTTATAAGGAAAATACCCAATTCGAGGTTTCACCTGACGGGGTATTACTATATGGAGGTAGGTTATGTGTACCTGACGTTGCAGGGCTGCGGCGACAGATTATGGGAGAGGCACATTATGCTCGGTATTCTGTTCATCCTGGATCCACTAAAATGTACTATGATCTCATATGCTTATATTGGTGGGATGGTATGAAAAGAGATATCGCAGAGTTCGTTGCTCAATGCCCAAATTGTCAACAGGTTAAGATCGAGCATCAGAAGCCCGGTGGATTGTTACAAGAAATGGAAATTCCAGCTTGGAAATGGGAAATAATTAATATGGATTTCATTACAGGTTTACCGCGCACTCCACGCAGGTATGATTCTATATGGGTTATTGTTGATAGGCTGACAAAATCAGCCCATTTTCTTCCGGTCAGGACAACTTATTCGGCTGAGGATTATGCCCAGTTGTATATTAAAGAGGTAGTAAGGCTTCACGGGGTTCCTATATCTATTATATCCGATAGAGGTGCACAGTTTACAGCTAATTTCTGGAGATCATTTCAGGACGGGTTAGGGACTCAGGTGAGTCTTAGTATAGCATTTCATCCTCAGTCTGACGGACAGGCCGAGTGCACTATTCAGACGCTGGAAGATATGTTACGGGCCTGTGTTATTGATTTCAGAGGTAGTTGGGATGATCGTTTGCCGCTTATTGAGTTTTCTTATAGTAATAGTTATCATTCCAGCATTCAGATAGCACCGTATGAAGCCTTATATAGTAGAAAATGCAGATCTCCGATCGGTTGGTTCGATGTGGGTGAAACTAAATTGATTGGTCCAGATATGATCCAGCAAGCAGTCGATAAGGTGAAACTTATTCGGGAGCGGTTATTAGCAGCCCAGAGTCGACAGAAATCGTATGCAGATAAACGACGTCGACCTTTAGAGTTCCAGATTGGTGACTGGGTATTTCTGAAAGTGTCACCTATGAAAGGTGTAATGAGATTCGGCAGAAAAGGAAAGCTCAGTCCACGGTATATTGGGCCTTATCAGATTGTTCAAAATATTAGCGAGGTCGCCTACGAGTTAGACTTACCATCTGATCTAGAGGTAGTACATCCGGTATTCCATGTGTCAATGCTCCATAAATGTATTGGTGATCCTTCCAGAATATTCCCTATAGAAGATATCCAGGTAACTGAGGAGCTGTCCTACGAAGAACAACCTGTAGCTATTTTGGATCGTCAGGTGAGGAGACTGCGCACCAAAGATGTACCTTCTGTTAAGGTCTTGTGGCGGAACAATAACCGAGAGGAAATGACCTGGGAAGCGGACCACGAGATGAGGAAGAAGTACCTTCACTTGTTTCCTATGCCCAAAGGTAATATAAGTTTCTTAATGGGTTATATTGATTAATGAATGATTTATTGTGCTGTCCATAAAAATGAACTCCCCCAAAAATGCTTGCAAGACCCTATAAGACTAGTTTAACATTCGAGGACGAATGTTTTAAAGGGGGGGGGGGGGGAGGGGGGGAGGATGTTATATCCCGTATTTCGCATATTCGAAAAATTTGATATAATTGTGACTAGTAAGAGATAAGGCCATATTTTGATTGTATTTAATATATAGGTTGTCCATGGAAATTATTGATGCGGAAATATCGAGAAAGGTTAAGGGAAAAATTGGGATTCTGAAATTAGTTTCATGACTTGCAAAAATATTAACTAAGTCAATGGGCTAGAAAAGAAATAAAGGAAAAAAAAAAAAGGCCCAACAATTGGGGTGGCCGGCCATGGGCAAGAAAAATGGCCCAAGCCCATGTAAATTAGATCCATGTAATAACTAGATAAAAAGGGGGCTCTTCTTCATTATTGATCAAGAACTTTCAAGAGAACAAAGAGTGAGAGCAAACAAAAATAAGGCCATTCGGCCGAATAGAAAAAAAAAATTGGAAGCCCTTCAACTTTGATCCAAAAAATAAAATTTTCTAGTATTCCTACTAAGCTCGAGACCCTCTTCAACGTGGTATAATTATTTAAGCGAGAAAACTACTTTTGCGGCAAGTGGAAAATTGAAGAAAAGGTAAAAATTCTTTTTTCTTTTTTAGGTTATGGAAGACTTGTATATATGTTGTAGTATGCGGAAATGAATGAAAAGTATGAAATTTGTGTGTTGTGTGTGGTCGTGTGGTTCATGCGGTGAAGGAAGATGAATTAAATTTATTTAGTATGTTAATTGTGTTGTTGTGACCCTTGTGATGTAAATGGAAGACAAATAGTTCAAGTTGACATGAAAATTGGTTGTTAAGTTGTTGTAGGAAAGTATGTGATTTTATTATAGTTTTATGTAATTATGTGAATGGAGTTGCTAAGGTGTAAATTGTTGTTGTTGTTGATGAAATTGGAAGATAAAAATGTGTTGTGAATGTCCGTGTCAAAGATTGGAGGTTTCGGGTGGAGTATGGTTTTTGGTAGGATTGTCGGAATATTGTGTAGATTGTTTGAAATGTCCTTGAATTATGTTTGAATAATCTTGAGCTAGTAAATGAATATGTAAATGTCGATATCGGCTTGAATGTACGTAGTTGAATTGAATAAAGATGAACTATGTAGAAAGGAAGGTTACTAATGTTAGAATGCGTTTTGAAATGGTTATTGATGTTGTCGGTATGGTTGTTGGTATTGTTGGTATGGTTGTCGATGAATTTGGCCGAGTTAAATTCTCGGGGATGTTGAATTTACAGGGGAGATGCTGCCGAAATTTCTGTAGACAAGTACTAGTTAGAATTGGATTTCTAAGTACTTGTAGCTAATGTTTGGTAATTGATAACGTTATTGTAGATATTGGAGAGCCCGAGACTTGAGTCGGGATTTGATTAGCGAGCGATCGAGGTATGTAAAGCCTACCTTTCTTTCTCTTGTCATGACCTTTATGAAACAAACAAATAACGTATATGTATGATTCTAAAGAAAATTCTATTCTTAGAGCCATTAGGATGGCCAATGTCCTTGATTCCTATAAGTGTTCCATATGGTTGATATGTATATGTGGGCTTCGAATATTCTAGTTGGCATATTTCTAGATATTGTTCGAAAGAAAATCGATGTGACATAAGTCTTCGATAAATATTTTGATATGTACATACGGCACTAAAGTCCCTATTTGGTTTGACCCGTATTGATATTTGAAAGTTACTTACTATGTTTGTTACTTGAATTTCCAAAAATGGCTTATGAAATGTTTTAGAAGGTTCTGTAACTTTCTTATACTACTTCCGATTGACCCGACACTTATTTTGAGCTTTCAGACGCGGGTACATATATTTGTTCATCGAGTTTTGAAATTTATTTATGTACTTATATGCATATGGTTTCCTCACTACTCCGCTCGTGCATACTACTATGATATCGTTCGCCGGATGCCGGGCCGGTTTTGTGATCGTGCGCACTATGTTATATTCAGCAGTATGATGTGTTACGGTTCCCGAGACCTCGCCATAGGGCCGGGTACCGCTTATATACGGCGTTATAATGTGATATGGCATATGATGTGTTCTGATGATGTGATATGTTTTGACGATATGATATGTTCGGGGATTGTACGGAGATTTGAAACCTTCTGGAGTATGATGTGTGGTGGCGCCAGCGTCGGAGTGGCGAACACGTTCCTGAGCCCTATGCATGATTTTATTTGCATTATTTATATTTTCAGCACAGGTTTTGATATACTAATTATGTATCCATTTTCTGTACTTCTCACTTCAGTATTGATTCGGATTACTACATTTCGTGCTTTACATACTCAGTACCGATTTCGTACTGACCCCCTTTCTTCGGGGGCTGCGTTTCATACCCGCAGGTACAGACGTTCGTTCAGGTGACCTGCCAGTGTAGGATACTTATTCTGCTGTTGGGAGTACTCCTTTTGATCCGGAGCTCATATTTTTGGTACATACCTTCTGTTATACATGTTCTGTATATATGACTATTTGGGTACGGCGGGGCCCTGTCCCGTCATATGTTTCTGTTATGGTTTGTAGAGGCCTGTAGATATATATGTGGGTCATGGGTCATGTTTGTTCGATTATGTTTGTGATTTGTGCCTTAGGCGGTCCCGTTTGCTATTATGGCCAAATCGGCCTATATGTTTGTACAAGTATGTATATCTGGGCGATGTGTATTCCGCCAGCCTACCGGTTTTGGTATGATATTTCTGTACGGGCAACCGCTTAAGATAATGTCTGTCATCAGTATCCGTATAAATAATGTATGCTAAATCTGAATAAGTCTTTGATATGTCGATCTGGTAAGTAAGTCTGTATGGGTGTCCAGTTAGGGCACTAGTCACGGCCCACGGGGCTGGGTCGTGACAATAAATATATTTCCGCGGAACGAACGGCCCGATCCATTATCCATATATCCCGCGTCCGGGCATCCCGCGTCCGGGATGATGTCATAAGATACCAGCTGATCAGGTGGCTATGCGTCTATAGCGCCTCACCTTTTCCCCATGTCCCCTATATACATATACATATGATATACACATATAATATACGTAGCGTGCATCAGAGCTCAATAAAAAGTGCACTTTATCGGAGTGACGTAAGGTCGGTAACCTCCGATTGTATTATGGAATAACCATCATGGCTTTGTCTCACCTTGAAGGAACAACTATTATAAGGTGAGACTATCAATGGAGAATAACATTAGGAGAGCATAGAATAAGATCATAAATGTCATAAGGCGTCAATTCATATACTCTGGAATCTTTAAAAATAGTCATCATCGGTGAATAAAATTGAGAAATCAAGAAATAGCTCAACATTCTTATATCGTCATTGAAATCATAACTTGGAACCTTTAAACAGGAAATCGTTCTCATCGTAGTCATCATAGAAAAATGTTCTCATCTTTGGCATCATTGTCATCATGATAAAAATATGTCCATTATTTTTGTCATAAGAGCTTACAGAATCATAATTCTCTGGTTTGGAAAATAGGGCATTTTGGGAAAACAACTATGAATTATTAGGAAAGGAATTATGCCTTGGAGTCGTAAACATTTAACTTTTGAAAACGAGGAAGATATGGAAACATTTATGAAGTCATAGCATCGGAATCATGCCTTTAGAAGCTCAATAACATTATAAGAATCACGAAATTCATGGACTTCTAGCATTTGCGGAACCAATGATATTATGAGTATGACACAAAGGTTTATAATGAAAGTATCATGCCTTTAGAAAGAAGGGGACTAGCCTTAACATACCTTTGACGTCTAACTAAGCTATCGCTTGTTCGTTCTCCTTCGATATCACGCTCCAACCTTCAAGAGAGAATTCGCACTAACGTTAGTTAATCGATTATAAGAACGCGCTATTATTTCTAGGGAAAATCGGGCAGCACTTCCTTTGTTTATACTACTTTCCCCATATTCTATTTCAACTCCCAAACATTTACAACAACA
Organism: Lycium barbarum; assembly: GCF_019175385.1. NCBI lineage: Eukaryota > Viridiplantae > Streptophyta > Magnoliopsida > Solanales > Solanaceae > Lycium > Lycium barbarum. The sequence goes on along the minus strand of NC_083338.1, from coordinate 83,080,858 downwards.
CTCATAATATTGCATGCAACAATCATCATTCATATACTTTAAGCAGAATCCACCATTTCTCTCCAATTTCTTCACATTTATGGTTATAGCTCGTTACCGCATTTCCTTGTATATAATACTCATTTCAAGACCTAAACATCATTTACAACGCATTCGTAATCATAGTACACCAACACTCATGATCCAGCCTAGCAATCACCCAACTATGGCACTATTCACTCAGTAATGGTCCATTTTCTATGTCTTGCTACAATTCAAGTGTCTTAGCCTTCCAATACTTTAAACAACATGATAAAGTCATGAAACTTACCTTAGATGATTGTTGAACAAGTCTTGGGTGGAGTCTCTACTCTAGCACCAAAACCCTATCTCTTCTTCTATGGTATTATTTAAGGAAGATGAACTTGAGCTAGGTTTCACACTCTTGCTTTCATGAATTTAGTGTTGTTGATCTTGGATTTCCCTTGATTTTCTTGTGGATGAGTGTTAGAGAAGGTTCTAGAGGCTCTTGACTTGTGGAGTGAATGATGAAATAAAATGGAATGAAAAGGGCCTCTATATTTAAACACAAAAGCTGGCCGAGCCACTTTATACGGACCAACATACGGTCCGTACTATTTATACGGACCGTATGTATGGGCGTACATTTGGTCCAGTGGCTGGCCCTCTCTTTGGCCAACTATACGGTCCCATCTACGGCTGGTACAATTTATACGGTCCGTAGGTTGGACCGTATAATGCCCAGTGATTATGTTCTCGTTCTCGTCGACTCGTTTGATCTCCGATACTTATGGAACCTTCTTGGCACTTATTTAACACCTCAATACCAACCTAAGGGACGTTATCACTCATCTAGAAAACATCCTTGTGCCATCACCAAATCGTTGCTCGTTATTCTTATCCGCTACGCAACATATGATTAACTTTCCTTAACAACTTTCTCTCCTTATATTGTATGCCTTTAAAATCTCGTAGAGGGTCATGTAATACTCTTTCTTACTCATCAAAACATCGTATACGCTATGTCCTCTGTTAGCCTATTCACTGTACACCTACGGGGGTTTTTTTTCCAAGATGTAACACCTAGATATGGGGGTGAAAGAGCGTCAATATGAAGATCCTCAGTTGAGCCATTATAGAGACATTTCATGAAAAAGAGAAGTCTCCATTTGAAGCTTCTATAGATGGAATTCTTAGATACCGAGCCAGGCTATGTGTTCCGAATGTTGCAGAATTACGTCGTCGAATTCTAGAAGAAGCTCATTATTCTTGATATTCTATTCATCTAGGTGCAACAAAGATTTATCATGATCTCAAGTTAATGTATAGGTGGGATGGAATGAAGAAAGATATAGCAGAATTTGTAGCTCAATGTCCAAACTATCAGCAAGTGAAAATCGAGTATCAACAGCCAGGAGGGTTATTGCAAGCAATGAAAATCCCTACTTGGAAATGGGAAGTGATCAATATGAATTTTATTGTGGGGTTACCTCGTTCCCGAAGTAAATATGATTCCATATGGGTGATCGTGGACAGACTCACGAAAGCAGCTCAATTTCTTCCAGTCAGAAGCACGTACTCAGCAGGAGATTATGCAAGGTTATACCTTAAGGAGATTGTACGACTTCATGGTGTCTCGGTGTCCATTATTAATGACAGAGGAGCACAATTTACAGCTAAGTTCAGGAAATATTTCCAAGAGGGTTTGGGTACTCAAGAAAAGCTTAGCACGGCATTTCATCCACAAACAGATGGACAAGCCGAATGTACCATTCAGACCTTAGAGGATATGTTCCGAGTATGTGTTCTAGATTTCGGTAGCAGTTAGGATGACCACTTACCCCTTATTGAGTTTGCATACAACAATAGCTGCCATTCCAGTATTCAAATGGCTCCGTATGAAGCTTTATATGGAAGGAAGTGTAGATCCCCAAATGGGTGGTTTAAAGTAGGAGAAGTACAGCTAATAGGCCCTGAGTTGATTCAACAAGAAGTGAAAAAGGTCAAGGTCATCCGAGATCGATTGTTGACAGCCCATAGTCGCCAGAAGTCTTATGCGGACAACTGGCAACGAGACTTAGAATTTCAAGTTGATGACTGGGTATTCTTAAAGGTGTCGCCAATGAAAGGAGTGATGAGATTTGGTAAGAAAGGGAAGTTGAGTCCTCGATATAAAGGACCTTATAAGATTGTCTGCAAGGTGGGACAAGTAGCCTATGAATTTGACTTACCCTCGGAACTTGAATCAGTCCATCCGATTTTTCATGTCTCAATGCTCCGTAAGTGTGTGGGAGATCCTACAAGGATTGTTCCAGTGGATGATGTTCAAGTGACAGTAAGGCTGGCTTATGAAGAAATACCCGTTGCCATACTAGATAGGCAAGTACAGAGACTTATAAATAAAGAAGTAGCCTCAGTTAAGGTCTTATGGAGAAATAACAACCGAGAAGAAATGACTTGGGAAGCAGAAGAGAATATGAAGTCCAAGTACCCGCACTTATTTCAGCCTCCGGAAGAGATCCAAGATGAAACGTCAAGATTATGAGGTATATATTTTTTCTTTTTATGCATATGGGTCGTGTGTGGCCAAACTATATTGCTATTATGCTGTGGCCCTGTGAGGCATTGTTATTATGGGCTGTTGTGACAGGATGGTAGTGCCATGCTACAGGGGAAACTCTTGCGAAATTTTCGTATAATTCCCGAGTACTTAACATTCGAGGACGAATGTTCTAAAAGGGGGGGGGGGGGGGGGGAGAATGTTACACCTCGGAAAATTTTCCGTTAATGTACATTTGGATAGATTAATGAAGGGTATGAATTATACGATGTATCAATAAGTAAGAAATAGCAGTTGATGACCCTAATTGAGATTTCAAAGACATTCGAGGTAAGAGAAGAAAGTTTGCCAAGAAAGGCAAGGTATACGTTATGTATCGGAAAAGATTTATGAGTAACAAGTTAATGATGACTTAATGATGTCTTGGAGAAGAGTTAAAACATCCCTTAGATTTGTAATGAGGTGTTAAACAAGTGTTAAGAAGGTTCCATAAGGATTGGAGATCAAACGAGTCGACGAGAACGAGTTCGGAAAAGCTGGGCATTACACGGTCCAACATACTGGCCGTATGTTAGGCCGTATATCCTGCGCAGAATGGCAGCCCTCACTGGACCAAATGTACGGCCAGACATACGGTCCATATAAATTATATGGACTGTATGTTGGTCCGTAGAAATGAGTCGGGACAGATTTTAAAATTGATATAAGGGACTCAACCTCATTTATTTCATTTCATTTTCTCACTCCACACTTCAAGAACACTCTAGAAAGATCTCCACACTTCTTCCACAAGAACTCAAGAGAAATTCATGATCAACTTCATCAAACCAAGAAAAATCAAGTGTAAGAAACTCATTGGAGTCCATCCAAGTCAAGAAATCCCATTAGAAGTGAACTAGGGTTTTGGCTCAAGTGAAGTATTTACAATCAAAGCTCATTCCCACATTATCTAAGGTATGTTTTATGATCATTCCATATTTTTTAGGGTATTTAGGGGTTGCAAGACTTAGATTATGAAAGGAGATAGAAAATGGGTTACAAAGATGAGAATAATGAGATTTTGAGCAGTAGTTGGGAATGAGTCATGATTCATGATATGTTGTGATTAAAAATATATTATAAATGACATTAAGAACATGGGATAAGCATTATATGTGAGAAAACATACTAGTGTACTATGACCATGATTATGGATGAATTGAAATGAAATTGTGAAATGTGGATAATGTAGATGAATGAAGATTGTTGGTTATAATATTGTGAATGTATTATAGACGTTTGGGAGTTGATATATGATATGGGGAAAGTTGCATAAACAAAGGAAATACTGCCCAATTTTCTCTAGCCTTAGTTGAGCATGTTCATGTGATCGATTAGCTAATGTTAATACGAACTCTCTTGAAGGTAGAAACGTGAGCATTGAAGGAGAACGATCAAGCGATAGAATAGCTAAATGAAAAGGTATGTAAGGCTAGTCCTTTCCTTCTAAGGCATGACTCCATGGCATGAATCTTCCTATCTTTGTACGACTTCTCTAAATACATGTATACAATGGAAATCATGAGTCTATGTTCATGAAGAGCCTTATATGAGATGAAGTAAGATAATGACGATGATGAGCTTAAGTCTAGAGATTATACAGTTCATGATATGATGCTTCTATAAAGCTAATGATCCAAATTATGATTTATTGATGTTATTCTTTGTGCCACACTCACCTTATATACTAATTCCTTCAAGGTGAGGCAGAATGCTTATGAATGCTCCATAATGGAATCAGGGGTTCACGACCTTATATCACCCTAATAAAGTATAGTCATCTTTGAGTTCCTATGCATGCATTATGATGAGTACATGATGATGATATTACACAGCGCCTATATGGTCGGGCAGACACCGCTAAGGCGGGCAGCATATACACCATGTCTAGATGGCATGGGCAGACACCACTAGTGGGCGGCATGACATGGTTACCCCGGACACGGGAGGCCTGGACGCAGGCTAATGATGATCACACCGTACCTATATGGTCGGGCAGCTTACATATATATATATATATATATATATATATATATATATATATATATATATATATATATATATATACATACATGATATGATGATGATGTTTATGGAGTAAGTTAGCATGCACTATTTCTATTAAAACTGACAGTCGGTTACAGATAGTTCTTCATTTGATATCCCCTTATTTGATTGATGTAATTGTTTATGCCTTACATACTCAGTACAATGCTCATACTGATGTCCTTTTCTTTGGACACAGTGTTTATGCCCACAGGTAGACAGGGAGGTGATCCAAATTCATAGGGGCTATCAGTAGACTTTGAGAGCACTCCATTGTTCCGGAGGTGCCATTTCTTATTATTTTTGTGTACATATATTTTGGGCACGACGGGGTCCTGTCCCGTCTATATGTCTAGTACTCTAGTAGAGGCTCGTAGATACGTATGTGTCGATAGTATGGTCTCATGATTTCCTCATTGTATATAGATTATTTTGATAGCCGAAGGGCTTATGAATATAAAGGTAAATATGTTTCAAGTGAAAATGGTTCTTCTATGATTATAAGTATGAGATTAATGAATGATCGCAGAATGAGTATGATGAGTAATAGAATGAGTGGTGCTCGATGGTTAGCCTCGGGTACCCGTCATGGCCCCTAGTCGGGTCGTGACAGGAGACACTTTCAAGAATACCCAATCTTTCACTTGAAACTCTAAGTCCCTTCGACGATTATCTGCATAGGATTTCTGACGACTCTGTGCTATTAATAATCGATCCTGTATAAGCTTGACTTTTTCTATGGCTTGCTGGACCAAGTCTGGCCCTATCAGTTTAGTCTCCCCCACTTCAACCACCCAATTGGTGATATGCACTTGCACCCATACAAAGCCTCATACGGGTCATTTGGATGCTAGAATGATAACTATTGTTATACGCAAATTCAATAAGAGGTAAGTGATCATCCTAACTACCTCCAAAATCCAATACACATGCCCGTATCATGTCCTCTAGAGTCTGGATGGTACGCTCAGCCTGCCCATCTGTCTGTGGATGAAATGTTGTATTAAGACTCACCTGAATCCCCAAACCTTTTTGAAAAGACTTCCAGAAATTTGTGGTAAATTGTGTCCCTCTGTTAGATATAATAGATACTGGAATACCATGGAGTTGCACTATTTCTTTGACATAAAGCCTTGCATAATCTTCAGCTACATATGTAGTCCTGACTGGTAGGAAATGAGTTGACTTCGTAAGTCTATCCACAATTAACTATATAGAATCATATTTATGCCTAGAACGAGGCAAGCCTGCAATGAAGTCCATATTAATCACTTCCCATTTCCAAGTTGGAATTTCCGTAGCTTGCAACAATCCACCAGGCTTTTGATTCTCAATTTTCACTTACTGACAATTAGGACATTGGGCAACGAACTCCGCTATGTCTTTCTTCATCCCATTCCACCAATATACGGATTTAAGATCATGATACATTTTTGTTGCTCCAGGGTGAATAGAATAACGGGAACAATGGGCTTCTCTCAATATTTGGTGGTGTAATCCTGCAACATCTGGATCACATAACCTGCCTCAGCATCGGAGAACCCCATCTCCAGAAATCTCGAACTATGAATTCTTCTTCTGAGGAAGTGTATTTTTGTAATGAACTAGCATGGGGTCCTCGCACTTGTTATATCCCGTATTTTCGTACGTTGGATTATTTGTAAGCTAATCGACATAAGTTCAAGGACAAGATCATTTTTGGGATATGAGACAAAGACCTTTTAATCAAGATTTTAATAAGTACACGATTTGCTTGTAATTCCAATTAGTGTGGTAATATTAATGGAGATTAGGGATTAATTAACTATAATTAGATTATTAGGTGGAGATTAGTGATTAATTAAGTAACTAATTAGGTAATTAGAGTGGGCCCCACTGATTTAATTAAAAAAAAAGGATGAGTCATTATAGAGGGACATGTGTCCATTTCATGGGCAGGCTATATAGCTTAAGGTGATGACTAATTCATCAAGCCATAATCCATTTTTCATTCACCAAAGTTGGGTAAAGAAAGAGAAGTTCCAAAGCTCTAGAGAGAGAGAGAGAGTCACGGCCATGGCAGCCACCTAGTAAGCTCTCGACCAGCTCCCCTTCTCCCCCCTTCTACACAATTAAGTTGAGGAAATTCAAGTCCAATTGGAGGAAAAAAAGATGGAGATTACAACAGCCATGGCAACTCACGGCCATGGCTGTTCTTGAAAGAGTTTACATGTTGATAATAAGAGCTTTGTTTCTAAGGTAAGATTTCATTCCCTTTTTCATGTTTTAGAAATGATTGGTCTTTGTATGAATTGGTGGATGTGGAATTGAAGGCAAAAATTGTGTGTGTTGATGTTGAAACTTTGCTTGGGCCGTATGTGGGGCTGTTTGAGACTAGCAACAATGAGTTAATTTTAATTGGTGTTGTTGTTGTTGTCATGGAATAAATGATGAAAGTAAAGGGATTTGATGATTAAAGATGGAGTTATATTTGTTTAGTGGGCTGTTCTTGTTGAATTGAGGGATTAAGGGTTAAGATTATGTATTGTGTTGTTGATCTTATGCAATTGGAGGACTAAGTGTCGTTAAGACTTGTGTTGTGTTGATTGTAATTGACGGGCTGCTTTAGGACTTGTTGTAGTGTTAAGATAATTTTCTTGCATATAAGGGCTGAAGCTGTTATTGTGTCGTTGCTAATGTGAACCACTAATTTGATAAGAAAATAATGTATAAGATATCGTATGCGAAACGTGTGTGGGCTGTTTTGGAGTATCCTCGGATCTTGTTCGACTAGTTCTTAATGAGATAACTTAGACGTGCTTTGGTTGTTGTTCTGTTGGTTGTTGTATAGTTGGCGTAAATGTGAGGAAATTGAGCGATGTAGGGGAAGTGCTGCCCAATTGTCTGGAAATAAGTTACTAACGTTAAAGTACATTTTATGCCATTTCGTAGCTTAACTATAGTCTTGACGTCTTAATATAGGTTGAGATATTTTGGGCAACGTGTACATATCGAGTCATGGATTAAGCGCCGAGGATGGTATGTGGCGACCTTATTCACCGAGTCCCATAATGGGCCGGATATGATATATGATATTGATATGTATGATTTTCATTTCATAAGGCAAGTGTATTCATATTTTAAAAGTCATACTTGTTTCCGGTAATCTCTATTTCAGTTATGATCCTCTTTATTGTATTTTATGCCTTATATACTTAGCACATATCTCGTACTGACCCCCTTTCTTCGGGGGGGCTGCGTTTCATGCCCGCAGGTACAGATAGTCAGTTTGGTGACCCTTCAGCATAGGACTTCCACTCAGCTGTCTTGGAGAGCTCTGTTGTTCCGGAGCCTAGACTTTTGGTACAAATCTTATGATGTATGTATATGTTTGCCCAAGGGTACGGCGGGGCCCTGTCCCGTCATATTTCGCTATCGATACTCTTAGAGGTCTGTAGACATATGTGTGGGTTGTGTATAAGTTTGTTCAGCTATGTCTATACGATGTGCTGTGGATATGTTCGTATGTAGTGGCAGCCTTGTCGGCTTACGCATGATATTGATATGTAGTGGCAGCCTTGTCGGCTTGCGTATCATTTTATGATTTGATCAGTTGTGACTCCTCAGGAGACAGTTATCTGGACATATATATATGATGACGTTATGAACCTTCGAAGTTCTTTTGCAAGTTTCCATATTGTTCATAGTTTCAATTTGGCTATATCTAACAGGTACGTATATGAGTGTCCAGCTCGGGCACTAGTCAGTGCCCATGGGATTGGGTCGTGACAGCACTGGCGCTCTTTAACTTCAACCACTAGTGACGAGTCTGTTGAATTCTGAATGGTAGCTCCCATATTTCCTGAGTCCACTACCCGAACTCCTAGGCTAGCTAATTGCTGGAGCTCACGAGCTATCTCTCTTTTCTCTAGCTGAACATCGCATAAAATATCCATGGATCTATGGCTAAGAGCATCAGCCACAACATTAGCTTTCCCAAGATGATATAGGATGTTAACATCATAATCTTTCAACAACTCCAACCATGGGCAGCCTATATAGCTTAAGGTGATGACTAATTCATCAAGCCATAATCCATTTTTCATTCACCAAAGTTGAGTGAGGAAAGAGAAGTTCCAAAGCTCTAGAGAGAGAGAGAGAGAGAGTCACGGCCATGGCAGCCACCTAGTAAGCTCTCGACCAGCTCCCCTTCTCCCCCCTTCTACACAATTAAGTTGAGGGAATTCAAGTCCAATTGGAGGAAAAAAAGATGGAGATTACAACAGCCATGGCAACTCACGGCCATGGCTGTTCTTGAAAGAGTTTACATGTTGATAATAAGAGCTTTGTTTCTAAGGTAAGATTTCATTCCCTTTTTCATGTTTTATAAATGATTGGTCTTTGTATGAATTGGTGGATGTGGAATTGAAGGCAAAAATTGTGTGTGTTGATGTTGAAACTTTGCTTGGGTCGTATGTGAGGCTGTTTGAGACTAGCAACAATGAGTTAATTTTAATTGGTGTTGTTGTTGTTGTCATGAAATAAATGATGAAAGTAAAGGGATTTGATGATTAAAGATGGAGTTATATTTGTTTAGTGGGCTGTTCTTGTTGAATTGAGGGATTAAGGGTTAAGATTATGTATTGTGTTATTGATCTTATGCAATTGGAGGACTAAGTGTCGTTAAGACTTGTGTTGTGTTGATTGTAATTGACGGGCTGCTTTAGGACTTGTTGTAGTGTTAAGATAATTTTCTTGCATATAAGGGCTGAAGCTGTTATTGTGTCGTTGCTAATGTGAATCACTAATTTGATAAGAAAAGAATGTATAAGATATCAAATGCGAAACGTATGTGGGCTATTTTGGAGTATCCTCGGATCTTGCTTCGACTAGTTCTTAATGCGATAACTTAGACGTGCTTTTGTTGTTGTTATGTTGGTTGTTGTATAGTTGGCGTAAATGTGAGGAAATTGAGCGATGTAGGGGAAGTGCTGCCCAATTATCTGGAAATAAGTTACTAACGTTAAAGTACGTTTTATGACATTTCCTAGCTTAACTATAGTCTTGACGTCTTAATATAGGTTGAGATATTTTGGGCAACGTGTACATATTGAGCCATGGATTAAGCGCCAAAGGTATGTAAAGCTAACCCTTTTTTCTTTTTGGCATGATCTTTATGAAACAAACAAACGTCGTATATATATGACTCCAAAGAAGCTCCTATTCTTAGAGCCACTAGGATGGCTAATGTTCTTGACTTCCAGAAGCTATTTCATTATATCTTGATACGTGTATATGATTCCACAAGTTCTATTTTGATATAATCCATAGTGACATTCGAAGGGTACTTGATATGACTATTGTCTTGATTTTCAAATAATGGTTCATTTTGATTATTCTATTGAGTCTCAGATATGATTTAGTTTGCATATGGTTGCTCACTACTCTGCTCGTGCATGCCTCAATATATCTTTCACTGAGTCCTGGGCCAGGATACGTTCTCGTGCACAGTTCACTGCATTGTTCACCGAGTCCCTCACTAGAGGGCCGGGATACGGTATATATATATGATGATGTGATTATGGCGCCGAGGATGGTATGTGGCGACCTTATTCACCGAGTCCCATAATGGGCCGGATATGATATATGATATTGATATGCATGATTTTCATTTCATAAGGCAAGTGTATTGATATTTTAAAAGTCATACTTGTTTCTGGTAATCTCTATTTCAGTTATGATCCTCTTTATTGTATTTCATGCCTTATATACTCAGTACATATCTCGTACTGACCCCCTTTCTTCGGGGGGCTGCGTTTCATGCCCGCAGGTACAGATAGTCGGTTTGGTGACCCTTCAGCATAGGACTTCCACTCAGCTGTCTTGGAGAGCTCTGTTGTTCCGGAGCCTAGACTTTTGGTACATATCTTATGATGTATGTATATGTTTGCTCAGGGGTACGGCGGGGCCCTGTCCCGTCATATTTCTCTATCGATACTCTTAGACATATGTGTGGGTTGTGTATAAGTTTGTTCAGCTGTGTCTATACGATGTGCTATGGATATGTTCTTATGTAGTGGCAGCCTTGTCGGCTTGCGCATGATATTGATATGTAGTGGCAGCCTTGTTGGCTTGCGTATCATTTTATGATTTTATCAGTTGTGACTCCTCAGGAGACAGTTATCAGGACATATATATATGATGACGTTATGAACCTTCAGAGTTCTTTTGCAAGTTTCCATATTGTTCATAGTTTCAATTTGTCTATATCTAACAGGTACGTATATGAGTGTCCAGCTCGGGCACTAGTCATGGCCCATGGGGTTGGGTCGTGACAAAAGTGGTATCAGAGCAGTTCATCCTCGGAGTGTCTACAGACCGTGTCTAGTAGAGTCTTGTTTATCGGTGTGTTGTGCACCACATCTATAAACAGGAAGCTACAGGACATTTAGGATGTTACCTTTCTTTCGTATCTAAGATCGTGCGGTAGAGCCCAGCCATAGGAAATGAAATTCTTTATACTAACCCTTGATTTCAGCTGAAGAACGGCATCGACGGGAGAAAGTGATTGATGATATTGGAAGCTACAAAGTACACAGGTAAGCAACGGTGCGAAAGATGCATGTCGGATAAGGTAAGAATATTGAGGTATGATTGTAATGTAAAATTGAAGAATGAAAGGGAGGGTAGATAGGAAGGTATAACAGGACAAATCGTTAAAGGATCAGGTACGTCTCGAGGTGTCATATGTGAGGTAAGTTTCGACATTTTTATACTTTTACTCGAAATTGGGAGCCCTGTGTGACTATGATATGATATGATATATGCGTATATGTTGGCCCTGTGAGACATTGTTGGTATTTCCTGCGTGCAGGTTTTTGGATAGTGAGAAATACAGAGGAAACTCTGCCAAAATTTTCCTAGAAATAAAAAGAGAATGAGATATAAGTTCGTAATATTCTTGAAAGGCCGTGTCAATAGTGATGATAAGATTTGACTAAGTTGCGAGTACAACTGACTTTGAGAAATAAGTTAACCGTTGAATTGATGGTAATAGTAATTATGAGATCGGTATCAATATGGTAAAAAGGGAAATGCTAGGGTAATTTGGAAGGGCTTGAGATACTAAAAGATGATTTAGAAAAGGCTGGCAAGTCTTAATAGGGTGTTATATTAAGGTATCAACTGAATTGACAAGTAGGGATAAATTACGACGAGTTTACAGTTAAAAGGAGTAGTAGTATGATTGAGATAAAAGTACGGAGGAGGAAGGATTATGATAAATATAAAGGTATTGATAAGACAGCTTGTGAGATATTATGGGTAAGATTGATCAGAAAGGGTGAAAGATTAAGTACGCCTACTCCACAGAGTGTAATTAAAACATAGTAAGAATCGTGAATAAGGTTAAGAAGTGTTACGTTATAGGATTGATTACGAACAGGATGTAATGTGAATATCATGAGGGTTGTTATGAAAATGAGTAAATCCTAGCGAGGAAGTGACTAAAAGACATGACGTAATCTATGTGATTAAGGTATTAAGGCGAGCTATAGAATGAATAAGAAAGACTTATAAAGTTCTTCTATAAGGAAAAGTTCAGAATAAAGATTATATGATAACGAAAATGAAAGCGAGCCCAAGAAAAGAAGGAGTTAATTGAAAGAAGGAAATAAGAAGAAAGCGAGCGACATAACAGTGTAGCAACAGGTTATGACGTAGCCGAGAACACGAGTAATATAAATTGCATAACTTGTGAAAGACCAAGCTATAGAAAAATGAGCAACGAGGTAGAATGAGTGCTAGAAAATGACTAGTATGACAAGAACAAACAAAGATGAACATAATACGTTTGGAGGATGAGAAAAGGGGTTATGCAGAAATAGTTTTTTCCGAAGGATACAGGAGTAGCATGAGATTCCTCGTGCACAGAATGAAAGATGGACATAGACTGGAGAAATTGTAAGGGACTACTAAAGGAAGCACCTTAGATAGACAAAATTAATTGAGTACGAGTATAAAATAGAAAGGAAAATATATAGCTACGAACTTAAAGGTGCAGTACAACGACAAGGTGGTAAGATAAGACCATTATTAAGACGAATTCGATATGATTTTGAGTAAGTTAGAAGTTAGCGTTAGGTACACAACAAGGGTGAAAGAGCATAAGACACAAAGGAGTACTGCGCGTATACGACTTCACCTGTGAAATCCTTAAGGGATAGGGACTGTAGGTTGAGGAACAAATGATGTATTGTAAATTCATTAGAGGAAACATATGATACAGGTTGGGATAAAGATAATGTTACAAGAGAGCTTTGAACACTTATCATCAGAATATAAGTGCTACCTAATTGAGAATTTGGAATGACTATAAGTACTAATTAATTACTGGTTGGAGTAAGTGGAATGTGGCCTTGGACGAGTTGCTACATGGGTTGCATTACTTGAGTACAGATGATTAGATGGGATTTTGTACTATACATAGAAGATTTCTCATCGCTTCGAAATTTTGTTAAGATTTCGTACCCGAATAATCAAAGTTATAGATTATAAAGGAAGGACACAAATATGGCACAGTTGGGATCAAATGAATTTGAGATTGGAAATAGGGACATAAAGCAGAATATAAACAGATAATGGTATAAGTACAATCCCAAAGGGGGGAAGCGGGTGAGAGCAAAGTAAGCATAAAGGGAAACAATTGACACTATAATATATCTGATATGGATACTCAAACTTCAAGTGAGATCCCATGCTGAAACAAGTCGGTAAGATCTGAAAGCCAGCGATAAACGGATAGTGGTCAAGATGGTATTTGAGAGAGTGCTGAGAATTATTTATAAAGATCTTGAATAATATGACATTAAAGGTAGGTAAAGAGTACGATAAGAGAATGGCAACGAGTAATTTAAGCGATATTACGAAGGACAGCAACGCTATACTGGATTAGAGGTTAAGACGTTGGCAATGGGGTTGTTTGCTAATGATACTGTAACTTATAAGTAGCAAAGGAAACGAGATAGGAAATCTCCTATAGTAGGATATGAGAAAATCAAATGGTGAATAAAGGAAGGGAAAAGAGTATGACAAGATAGACAGCAAGTGAGTTTTAGTACAAATAAGATATGTAAAGCAGAATGAACCAGGAGGAGGAAAGACTATGACTAAGATTGGATGTACTTTGTACAAGTTATACAAGAATTGTTATGCGATCTACGCACATTTGTATGCTAAGAATGAGACTAAGTGAATACTTGATAAGAAGAGTAAGGATTCAGTAATAACAATGTGGTTGTGATATTTTGGACACATAGTTGAGCTGAAGATTTATCTCGATACCGATTGTAAGATACGAGAGGAGAATGCAAGGTAAAGCATGAAGACTAGTGAAATGACGCAAGGTATTTCTTGGGATAATTTGAGTACCTTCGCATATTCTTGTAAAGATTGCAACATAATGTGCGACAGAAAAACTAAGAGCAAAATCTGAGTAAAGAGGCAATAGAAGAGTTTGAATTAAAAATAAGGAAACGACACGAGATAATATGCCTAAAGTGTTACAAGTTGGGTTAAGGGAAATTATGAAATGGTTTAAGCGAGATGATCAGAACGAGCTGGTTACTAGAAGACAGTGAATTTATATGTCAAATCAAAAATTCTTTCATAGTTATATAGCAAGATTACAGAGCGGCTATGTAAAGTTATTATATGAGAGAACTCCATCGCTACTTGATAGCCAACCCTAAAGATCGAGATTAAGAGCTAAAAGGTAAAGTGACAGTGAAAGTCGAGAAGTGATATATGATGCTGAAGATTCCAGAATATGGACTGTAACAGCAGAGCAATGTAAGGTTATTAAAGTAAAATAATGTAACACCTTGGAAATTTTCGTTTTATTCGTAGAGTCTGCGAAGGGTCTACGGGTTACCAGAGGCATGAAATACTCCAGGGATTGTAAAGTCTAATAAATCGACGAGGGACGTCTACGCGTAAGAGGTAAGATGAAGTGAGAGAAACATCTTAAAGGAGTAACTATAGAAGAAGAAAGAGTCGAGTTAAGACTAAGTGCACCAGGGGAAAAGTAAGGTTTCAGCAGAAGAGTTCGCAATACAACCGTCAACCAACTACGAAATGAAGAAGGAGAGTAAAGACAACGACATAGAATTATCACCTCGAGAGGCAAGAGCAAGAAGAAATATTACGGGAATGGTTACTTAAGGAGCTGGAATGCGTTATAATAAAGTGAAGGGATTCGACCAATGAAAAGGGCATGTGAAGAGCATCATAATTCAATAAAAGGACGTTTAAGGAAGTATTGGGAGTGCAGGACTAGTTTAACATTCGAGGACGAATGTTCCAAAGGGGGGAAGGATGTTATATCCCGTATTTTCGTACGTAGGATTATTCTTAAGATAATCGACATAAGTTCAAGGACAAGATCATTTTTGGGATATGAGACAAGGGCTTTTTAATCCCGATTTTAATAAGTACACGATTTGCTTGTAATTCCAATTAGTGTGGTAATATTAATGGAGATTAGGGATTAATTAACTATGATTAGATTATTAAGTGGAGATTAGTGATTAATTAAGTAACTAATTAGGTAATTAGAGTGGTCCCCACCGATTTAATTAAAAAAAAAGGATGAGTCATTATAGAGGGACATGTGTCCATTTCATGGGCAGCCTATATAGCTTAAGGTGATGACTAATTCATCAAGCCATAATCCATTTTTCATTCACCAAAGTTGGGTAAAGAAAGAGAAGTTCCAAAGCTCTAGAGAGAGAGAGAGAGAGTCACGGCCATGGCAGCCACCTAGTAAGCTCTCGACCAGCTCCCCTTCTCCCCCCTTCTACACAATTAAGTTAAGGAAATTCAAGTCCAATTGGAGGAAAAAAAGATGGAGATTACAACAGCCATGGCAACTCACGGCCATGGCTGTTCTTGAAAGAGTTTACATGTTGATAATAAGATCTTTGTTTCTAAGGTAAGATTTCATTCCCTTTTTCATGTTTTAGAAATGATTGTCTTTGTATGAATTGGTGGATGTGGAATTGAAGGCAAAAATTGTGTGTGTTGATGTTGAAACTTTGCTTGGGCCGTATGTGGGGCTGTTTGAGACTAGCAACAATGAGTTAATTTTAATTGGTGTTGTTGTTGTTGTCATGGAATAAATGATGAAAGTAAAGGGATTTGATGATTAAAGATGGAGTTATATTTGTTTAGTGGGCTGTTCTTGTTGAATTGAGGGATTAAGGGTTAAGATTATGTATTGTGTTGTTGATCTTATGCAATTAGAGGACTAAGTGTCGTTAAGACTTGTGTTGTGTTGATTGTAATTGACGGGCTGCTTTAGGACTTGTTGTAGTGTTAAGATAATTTTCTTGCATATAAGGGCTGAAGCTGTTGTTGTGTCGTTGCTAATGTGAACCACTAATTTGATAAGAAAATAATGTATAAGATATCGTATGCGAAACGTGTGTGGGCTGTTTTGGAGTATCCTCGGATCTTGTTCGACTAGTTCTTAATGAGATAACTTAGACGTGCTTTGGTTGTTGTTCTGTTGGTTGTTGTATAGTTGGCGTAAATGTGAGGAAATTGAGCGATGTAGGGGAAGTGCTGCCCAATTGTCTGGAAATAAGTTACTAACGTTAAAGTACATTTCATGCCATTTCGTAGCTTAACTATAGTCTTGACGTCTTAATATAGGTTGAGATATTTTGGGCAACGTGTACATATCGAGTCATGGATTAAGCGCCGAGGATGGTATGTGGCGACCTTATTCACCGAGTCCCATAATGGGCCGGATATGATATATGATATTGATATGCATGATTTTCATTTCATAAGGCAAGTGTATTGATATTTTAAAAGTCATACTTGTTTCCGGTAATCTCTATTTCAGTTATGATCCTCTTTATTGTATTTTATGCCTTATATACTCAGTACATATCTCGTACTGACCCCCTTTCTTCGGGGGGGCTGCGTTTCATGCCCGCAGGTACAGATAGTCAGTTTGGTGACCCTTCAGCATAGGACTTCCACTCAGCTGTCTTGGAGAGCTCTGTTGTTCCGGAGCCTAGACTTTTGGTACAAATCTTATGATGTATGTATATGTTTGCCCAAGGGTACGGCGGGGCCCTGTCCCGTCATATTTCGCTATCGATACTCTTAGAGGTCTGTAGACATATGTGTGGGTTGTGTATAAGTTTGTTCAGCTATGTCTATACGATGTGCTGTGGATATGTTCGTATGTAGTGGCAGCCTTGTCGGCTTACGCATGATATTGATATGTAGTGGCAGCCTTGTCGGCTTGCGTATCATTTTATGATTTGATCAGTTGTGACTCCTCAGGAGACAGTTATCTGGACATATATATATGATGACGTTATGAACCTTCGAAGTTCTTTTGCAAGTTTCCATATTGTTCATAGTTTCAATTTGGCTATATCTAACAGGTACGTATATGAGTGTCCAGCTCGGGCACTAGTCAGTGCCCATGGGATTGGGTCGTGACAGCACTGGCGCTCTTTAACTTCAACCACTAGTGACGAGGCTGTTGAATTCTGAATGGTAGCTCCCATATTGCCTGAGTCCACTACCCGAACTCCTAGGCTAGCTAATTGCTGGAGCTCACGAGCTATCTCTCTTTTCTCTAGCTGAACATCGCATAAAATATCCATGGATCTATGGCTAAGAGCATCAGCCACAACATTAGCTTTCCCAAGATGATATAGGATGTTAACATCATAATCTTTCAACAACTCCAACCATCATATTTGCCGCAAGTTCAATTCCTTCTGCTTGAAAATATACTGGAGGCTCTTATGATCTATATAAATATCAACATGGATGCCATACAAGTAATGTCTCCACATCTTCAATGCTTGAATTACCGCAGCTAACTCAAGATCATGGGTTGGGTAATTCTTCTCATGTTTGAGCAACGGCCTTGAGGCGTAGGCAATCACCTTACCATGCTGAATCAATACACATCCTAATCCAATGCCCGAAGCATCATAATACACAATGTAGCCTCCTGGTCCTTCTGGAAGTGTCAGGACTAGGGCAGAAGTTAATCTATTCTTTAGCTCTTGGAAACTACGTTCACAAGCATCTGTCCATTGAAATTTAGCTGATTTCTGGGTTAACTTCGTGAGTGGTATAGAAATACAAGAAAAGCCTTCTACAAACCTTCTGTAATAACCTGCTAAGCGCATAAAATTACAAACCTCCATAGTCGTTATAAGCCTTGGCTAAGTCTTCACGGCATCAATCTTATGGATATCTACCCGAATGCCATCGGCTGAAATAATATGCCCCAAGAAGGTCACTGAATTCAACCAAAACTCTCCCTTCGAAAATTTGGCAAATAACTCTCGAGTTTGAACTCTAAGAACGGTACACAAATGATCCGCGTGTTCTGCCTCGGACCTAGAATATACTAGGATATTGTCATTGAACACAATCACAAATAAATCTAGAAAAGGCCTGAACACATTATTCATCAAATTCATGAATACTGCCGGTGCATTAGTTAGCCCAAACGACATTACGCGGAACTCGAAATGGCCATATCTTCTTCTGAAAGCCGTCTTAGGAATATCTTTCTCCCTAACTCTCACCTAGTGATAGCCGGATCTCAAATCTATCTTTAAAAATCATTTGGCACCTTGCAATTGGTCAAATAAATCATCAATCCTTGGAAGCAGATATTTATTCTTGATCGTCACCTTATTCAGTTGCCGATAGTTGATGTACATTCGCAAGGAGCCATATTTCTTCCTCACAAACAACACGGGTGCTCCCTATGGAGAAGAACTAGGCCTAATAAAACCTTTTTCAAGCAAGTCTTTCAATTTCTCCTTCACTCCTTTAATTCTGCGGGTGCCATCCTATAAGGAAGGATAAATATGGGTTTCGTATCCGGTAGCACATTGATAGCGAAATCAATATCCCGCTTAGGAGGGAGGCCTGGAAGCTCATCCGGGAAGACATCTAGAAACTCATTCACTACAGGGACAGACTGAAGAGTTGGCAATTCGGCTTCTAAATCTTGAACTCAAACTAGATGGTAAACACACCCTTTGCGAATTGGAAGGAGAACGTTAAGCGATTAAGGAGAAGTTAAGGTATGTTAAGGCTATTCCTTCTTCATTTGGCATGATCTTATGTTATGAGCCAACAAGCGATTAAACGAGCTTCCATATGACTCTACTCTTAGAAGCACTAGGAGCACTTCTGTCTTAGATGTTCCGATACCCCATATGATTGTTCCTTCTATTCATGGGTCTTGAGATTTCATATCTTGATGATGTTAGCTCAAATGTTGTCCATCGGAGGTAATATGACCTTATGTCACTCCGAGAGTTCTATGTACACAATTCAGTTATGCATTGCATTCATATATATATGCGTATTGACCCATGACCAGAATGTGTTATATACGCGTGTATTATATGTATATATATGGGGCATGGGGGAAAAGGATAGGCGTTATATACGCATTACAACCTAATCAACTGGTGCACCAGGATGATGATATACGGATCGGACTGCACATTCCGCATCAATATATATAATGATGGCCACAGAGAGGCCGATATGATATGATGAGACGCCCATAGGGACTTGACATCCGTTATATACGCATATATATATATATATATATATTCATTGAGAGCATGCAGATTATGCGCCTACAGAGGCATTGTCAGTTATATAGGTTTATGCATACTTACAGATACTGGTTCATACAAATCTATGTGGACAGCCAGTGGCATTTGAGTTCCAGATTCCGTTCATGATTCTTATGCTTATGCTTATGTTACTTTTATTCCTTACATACTCGATACATCATCCGTACTGACTCCCCTATTGCTCGGGAGGCTGCGTTCATGCCTGCAGGTTTGGGTAGAGAGACCGGTGGTCCAGTTCGTTAGGACCTCTATATTTAGCAGTGGTCAGTGCGCTCCATTTGATCCGGAGCTGTGGTCTATTTTGGTATGCCATTCTTTTGAGATGTATATGCATATGGGTATGACGGGGCCCTATCCCATCCTTTCTGCAACATTGTACTCCAGTAGAAGTCTGTACACAGTTGTATGTATATGTCAGATAATGTATCCTTGTCGGCTTCTATTCTTTTGTGTACAGTGTTTGTAGCGGCCTAGTTGGCTTGCACTGTTCCTTCAGCATGTATATATATTTTCAGATTGTACAGAGTTCTTGATGTCACCCTTTCATGAGGCACTATGAGTTCAGTTTAAGTTATTTATGGGCCCTTGATGTTAAGGATTGTCCAGACATAAGTATAGGGGTGTTTGGTAAATAGAGTTCAAACACTCGTCACGATTCATCGGTTTGGGTCGTGACAGAAGTGGTATCAGAGCCAGGTTCCATCCTAGGGTTGTCTATAGACCGTGTCTAGTAGAGTTTTGTTTATGGGTGTGTTGTGCACCACACTTATAAACAAGAGTCTACTGGACATTTAAGATGATGTCATTCTTTCAACTCTTATATCGTGCGATAGAGCCATGAGTTTAGAGTTTGTCTTCTGATTATTTGTTCTGATTTTAGTGATGCCTCACAAGAAAGCTACGGTTGCCCAGAAGGGAAAGAGAGCAGCCGGTGAGACAACTAGTCATACTCGGTAGGCTACAAGGGGGCTAGAGATGAGATTCAAAGTGAGAGCCCGTATGAGACTTCGCATACCCCGCCTCTAGCACCTGCTCCAGTTCATCTGCCAGATGCACCGGGCCAGGATGTGTGGAATGTTGTGCAATTATTGACCATATTGGTAGCCGCTCAGGCTCAGCGGCAGGGGGTTGGTCTTGATCAGGCAGACAGGGCTGGTAATTCGAGGGTCCAGACTTTCGTCGGGTTAGATCCTCCAGAGATTTCTATGATAAAGCAAAATATGGACTTCAGGATTTCATTGATGGTATGTAGAGGACCTTGAGGGCTATGCACGCGGACGAGGTTGAGTCTATGGAGTTGGCTTCGTATAGGCTTTATGATATTGCAGTACAGTGGTATCAGACTTGGGAGTTATCTAGGGGTGAGAATGCCCCTCAAGCTGTTTGGCAAGAGTTTTTAGATACTTTTATTCACCATTATTTACCTCCAGAAGTTCGATGAGCTTGAATAGATAGGTTTCTGCGTATTGAGTAGGGCAGTATAAGTGTCCAGGAGTATTGTGTGTATTTTGATTCTATGCCTAGATACGCCCCAGCCATGGTGGCTGAGATGGAGGATAGAGTTCATCATTTTGTGGCAGGTCTAGGGTCATATTTGATAGATGCTTGTACGACTGTCACATTACAGCCAGACATGGATATCTCTCGTATACAGGCATATGCACAGAATTTGGAGGACCCGCAAACTTCAGCGCAGGACAGAGCGTGACAATGATCGAGGCCATGGTAAGAGGGCCAGATCTTTATATATCAAGGGCGAGTCCAGGGGAGGACAGAGACATCAATATTCCAAATATCCTTTCTATTAAGCAGGGAGTGCATTTCCACGGTTTTCAGGTCCAAGATTTGATCGGTCTTCTTATTCCGGAGCGGGCCAGATTTCTAGAGCGTCGGGCTTTCAGCACAGACCAGAGTCATGCCAGATTAGACCCTTTTTCCTCAGTTTACCCAGTGTGGCATGTTACATGCAGGTCACTGTCGACTGGGATAAGATGGTTGTTATTCTTTTGGCCAGCTAAGTCACAGGGTGCGATAATGTCTGATGAGAGAGAGTGGGAGTATGGTTTAGCCCACAAGGTCCGTAGCTGGTTCATCTTCTGTAATACGCCCTGCAGGGCAATTTTCTCTGACACTAGCAGGACGAGGTAAAGGGAGGAGTGGAGAATCTAGCTCGAGCGGTCCTCAACACCATGTATATGCACTAGCTGATAGGTAGGATCGTGAGTTGTATCCTGATGTCGTCAAAGCTATATTATTAGTCTCCTTCTATGTTGTGTATGCACTGATTGACCCAGGTTCCACTTTGTCATATGTTACGCCATTTGTTGCCGGCAAGTTTGGGATAGAGTCCGAGTTGATTAAACCTCTTGAGATGTCTACGCCAGTTGTTGATCAAGTCATAGCTAGGCGAGTATACCGAGGCTGTGTAGTGATAGTTTGCAATCTCCACAACTTAGCAGATTTGATTGAGTTGGGCATGCTTGATTTCGATGTTATTATGGGTATGGATTAGTTGGTCTCCTATTATGATAATGTGGATTGCAGAACGAAGATAGTTTGATTTCAGTTTCTAGGCGAGCCAGTCCTAGAGTGGAAGGGCAAGGTTGTTTCGCCGAGGGATAGGTTTATTTCCTACCTTAAGGCAAGGAAGATGATAAAAAAGGATACATCTATCACCTGGTTCGGGTTTAGGATATACAAGTAGAGTCACCGACTTTTCAGTCCGTTCCTGTGGTGAATGAATTTCCAGAAGTGTTTCCAGATAAGCTTCTAGGCATTCCGCCAGAGCGGGAAATCGATTTCGCTATTGACTTATTGCTAGATACTCAGCCAATATCTATTCCTCCTTACAGAATGGCACCCGCAGAATTGAGGGAACTGAAGGAGCAATTGAAGGATTTGCTTGAGAAGGGCTTTATTAGGCCTAGTGCACGACGTGGGGAGTGCCAGTATTATTTGTCAGAAAGAAAGATGGCTCCTTGCGAATGTGTATTGATTATAGGCAATTGAATAAAGTGACTGTGAAGAATAAGTATCCACTTCCGAGGATTGATGACTTGTTTGATCAGCTATAAGGCGCCAAATATTTTTCAAAGATAGACTTGAGATCGGGATATCATCAGGTTAGGGTGAAGGAGGAAGACATTCTGAAGACATCATTCCGGAAAAAGATATGGACACTATGAGTTTCGTGTTTTGTCGTTCAGGTTAACTAACATTCCAGCAGTATTCATGGACTTGGTGAATCATGTATTTAGACCTTTCCAAGATCTATTCGTGATTGTATTTATAGATGATATTTTGGTTTATTCACCGTCAGAGGCTGAGCACGCAAAACATCTACGAGCAGTGCTTGGAGTTATTCGAAGTAGAGAGTTGTATGCCAAGTTCTCCAAGTGTGAGTTGTTACACCTTGGAAAATTTCCCGTTAGCGTACAGTGAATAGGCTAGTGAAGAGTACGAGGTATGCGATGATATGATAAGTAAGAGATAGCATTTGATGATCTTAATCGAGACTCGAAGACATTAGACGAAAAGAAGGAAGTTTGACGAAGAAAGTAAAGGATATGTTATGTATTGGGTAGGAATTATGGACGACGATTTAATGAGGTCATAATGATGTCTTAGAGACAAGTAACCACGTCCCTTAGATTGGTATGGAAGTGTTGAACAAGTGTTAAGAAGGTTCCATAAGGATCGGAGATCAAACGAGTCGATGAAAATAAGTTCCGGAAAGCTGGACATTATACGGGCAGACATACTGGCCGTATAAAATCCACGGACCGTATGTCCAACCGTGGATTCAGCCCAGCAAAACTTAGCTCACTGGACCAAACATACGGTTAGTGGCAATTAAACGGACCGTATGTTAGTCCGTATAAGTTGATCCGGCTAGCTTTTGTGATTTACTATAAAGGACCCTTTTCATTTCATTTTCATTTCATTCCCACTCTCCACAAGTCAAGAACCCTCTAGAATATTCTCCATCACTCATCCACAAGAAAATCAAAGGAAATCCATGATCAATAAGACCAAATCCATGAAACAAAGTGTATGAAACCTAGCTAAAGTTCATCTACCTCTAGAAAACCCAAGATAAGTGAAATCGGGTTTTGGTGCTAGAAGAGTAACTCCACTCAAGGCTTGTTCAACCATCATCTAAGGTAAGTTTCATGACTATGTCATGTTTTTTAAGGTATTGGAAGGTTAAGACACTTGAATTGTAGAAAGATATAGAGAATGGGTCATAAATGAGTGAATAGTGTCATGGTTGAATGGTGGTTGGATGGAATCATAAATGTTGGTGTGTTATGATTACAAAAATGTTATAAATGACTTTTAGGCCATTAATTAAGTATTATATATGAGAAAACGCGACAACGAGCTATAATCATAAATGTGGAGAAATTGAAGAGGAATGGTGAATTGTGGTTAATGTATATAAATGATGATTGTTGATTGCAATATTGTGAGTGATGTTGTGAACGTTTGGGAGTTGAAATAGAACATGGGAAAAGTACTATAAACAAAGGAAGTGCTGCCCAATTTTCCCTAGAAATAGTAACGCGTTCTCGTAGTCGATTTACTAACGTTAGTGCGAATTCTCTCTTGAAGGTAGAAATGTTGTATTGGAGGAGAAAAAGCAAGCGATAGATTAGCTAAACGTGAAAGGTATGTGAGGCTAGTCCTTTCTTTCCAATGACATGAATCCTATAGCATGACTTTCTTTCCTCTTCACAAGTTTCTATACTCCGGAAAGCTAAAAGCCTATGTCTATGAATAGCTATATAAGATAAGAGGTTATTTATTGCTTACACTCACCTTATATGCTAGTTCCTTCAAGGTGAGGCAGAATGTCAATGATTGCTCCATAATGAAATCGGGGGATCACGACCTTACGTCACCCCGATAAAGTATAGTTGATCTTGAGCCTTATGCATGTATTATGATAGGGATATTATGATATGCATATTATGATGATGATACACCGCTCCTATATGGCCGGGCAGTCACCGCTAAGGCGGGCAGCGTTACACCATGGCCAGACGGCATGGGCAGACACCACTAGTGGGTGGCATGAGATGATACCCCGGATGCAGGAGGCCTGGAAGCAGGCTAATGTCATGATTATCACACCGATCCGATATGGACGGGCAGCTTATACCTTACTACACCGTACCTATATGGGCGGGCAGTTTATACATTATGCATATATGATATGATGATGAGTATGAGTAAAACAGTATGACTTAATTCCTTTATACTTGACAGTCAGACATAGATGTTCCATATTGATATTTCCTTTATGTTATCGTCTTATTTCATTGTTTATGCCTCTCATACTCAGTACAATGTTCGTACTGACGTTCGTTTTCTTTGGACGCTGTGTTCATGTCCACAGGTAGACAGGGAGGTGAGGTTGGCCCAGATTCGTAGTAGCTGTCAGCTGATTTGAGAGCACTCCCTTGTTCCGGAAGTGCTTATGATTAATATTTTATGTATATAGTCATGCATATGTATTTTGGGCATGACGGGGTCTTGTCCCGTCCTTATGTTTAGCACTCCAGTAGAGGCTCGTAGATACGCAGTGTGGGTTAGATGGTCTCACGAGATGCTATTATGTCTATATATTATTTTGATGGCCGAGAGGCATATGTATATAAAAGTATTTATGTTTCCATATGAAATATGATTTTCCTACAATTTGAGTATCAATGTGATAAAAGAGCATTAAATGAGCATGACGAGAAATAGAACGAGCGGTGCTCGGTGGTTAGCCCCGAGTACCCGTCGCGGCCCCTAGCTGGGTTGTGACAAAAGTGGTATCAGAGCAGTTCAGTTCTAGGAAGTGTCTACGAGCCGTGTCTAGTAGAGTCTTATTTACGGTGTGTTGCACGCCACGCTAATAAATAAGAGGCTACAGGGCATTTACGAAAATGACCTTCTTTCTTCTTATGAGATCGTGCGACAGAGCCGTGCATAAGATTTTATCCTTCCTAATAGTGTGTTGTGATTTCAGAATGCCGCCAAAGGGAAAAGCTACAACCACCCAGAAGGGCAAGACTACGACAAAGAGGCGGGTGGAAAGAGAGCCTCCAATGAATATTAAAGAAGGCGAGTTACACACTGAGGCCCTATCTAATACTTCTTCTACCCCGCCTAATGTGGAAGAACAAGGAGGAGCTCCAGCTCCAATTCCTCCCCCGGTTGCTTCGGGTCAACAAATGACCGAGGCCATACATCTACTGACACAGTTGGTTGCCGCTCAGGCACAGCGGCAGAATACGGGCCCCAGTGATCGGTTAGCTAGTGCCAGAGCTCGTGATTTTATGAGTCTAAATCCTCTGGAGTTTTTCGGGTCAAATCCGGATGAAGACTCGCAAGGTCTCATAGATGAGATGTTGAGGACATTAAAGATTGTCCATGCCTCCGAAACTGAATCCGTGGAGTTGGCATCTTATAGACTCCGGGATGTGGCAGTTTTATGGTATAATAACTGGGTATTATCAAGTGGAGAGAATGTGCCTCCTCCAGTTTTGCAAGAATTCGTGGATGCTTTTATTCGTCACTATTTGCCACCCGAGGTCCGCCGAGCTAGAGCGGATAGATTTCTAAATTTGAGGCAAGGAAATATGAGTGCCCGAGAGTATAGCATGCAATTTAATTCTTTGGCTAGATATTCCCCAGCCATGGTGGCCGACATGGGAGATCGTGTACATAGATTTGTGAGTGGCCTGGGGCCACATTTGTTCAAAGATTGTTTGACGGCTTCCTTACAAGACGGGATGGATATTTCCCGGATACAAGCCCATGCCCAGAATTTAGAGGGGCGACAGCAACCTCAAAGAAGTGATCGTGATATTGATAGAAGGCAGAGTAAGAGGGACAGATCTATGGGAGCAGACAGTGATTATAGAGGGGGATCAAGACAGACATATTCTAGGTACTCGGGCCAGTCGGTGACTAGTGCGCCTCCGCGATTCGCGGGTAGGATATGGATTGGTTGGCATCATGTTATGCTAATGTCGATTGACGAATGAAAGTGGTTCGATTCCAATTTCCGGGAGAGCCCGTGCTTGAATGGAAGGGTAATGAAGCATCTCCAAAAGGTAGGTTTATTTCCTACCTTAAGGCAAGAAAGATGATAGCCAAGGGCTATATTTATCATCTAGTTCGGGTTCATGACACCGAGGCAAAGTCACCAACATTCCAATCTGTTCTGGTAGTGAATGAATTTCCAGACGAACTTCCAGTTCTTCCTCCAGAAAGATAAATTTACTTCGCCATTGATGTGTTGCCGGACACCAAGCCTATTTCTATTCCTCCGTATCGAATGGCTCCGACAGAATTAAAAGAGCTAAAGGCGCAGTTGAAAGACTTGCTCGAGAAGGGATTTATTAGACCCAGTTCGTCACCGTGGGGAGCGCCAGTCTTGTTTGTGAGAAAGAAAGATTGTTCCCTACGAATGTGCATCGATTACAGGCAGTTGAACAAGGTGACGATAAAGAACAAATATCCTCTTCCAAGGATTGACGATTTGTTTGATCAGCTACAGGGTGCCAACTGGTTTTCAAAAATAGATTTGAGGTTGGGTTATCATCAAGTGAGAGTTAGAGAAACAGATATTCCCAAAACAGCATTCAGAACGAGATATGGCCACTATGAATTCTGAGTGATGTTGTTTGGGTTAACTAATGCTCCGGCAGTGTTTATGAATTTGATGAATAATGTATTTAGGCCACTCTTGGATTTGTTCGTGATAGTATTCATTGATGATATCCTAGTGTATTCTCACACAGAATCAGAACATGCAGATCATTTGAGAATTGTTCTTGGAATTCTTCAAGCCCGAAAATTATATGCGAAATTTTCAAAGTGTGAGTTTTTGCTGAATTCTGTAACCTTTTTGGGCCATAGTATTTTAGATGATGGCATTTGCGTCGACACTCAGAAAATTGAAGTTGCGAAGACTTGGCCGAGGCCTACGACGCCTACAGAAGTTTGTAGTTTTCGGGGATTGGCAGGTTATTATAGAAGATTCGTAGAGGGCTTCTCATCTATTTCAGCCCCATTGACGAAGCTAACCCAGAAGTCAGCTAGATTTCAATGGAATGATGCTTGTGAACGTAGCTTCCAAGAGTTGAAGGACAGATTAACCTCAGCTCCAGTCTTAACACTTCCAGAAGGGCCAGATGGCTATGTTGTGTAACGCTTCCGGTGTTGGATTAGGATGTGTCTTAATGCAGCACGGTAGAGTTATTGCATATGCTTCAAGACAGCTGCGGAAACATGAAAAGAACTATCCAACTCATGATCTCGAATTGGCTGCGGTTATTCATGCCTTGAAAATGTGGAGACATTACTTGTATGGTGTGCACGTTGACATCTATACAGATCACAAGAGTCTTCAGTATATTTTCAAACAGAAGGAGTTGAATCTGCGACAGAGGCGGTGGTTAGAGTTATTGAAAGACTATAATGTTAGCATTTTATACCACCTTGGGAAAGCGAATGTAGTAGCCGATGCGCTTAGCCGCCGATCAATGGGCAGTTTATGTGAAGTCCCTCCGGGAAAGAAAGAGATGGTTCACGAGCTCCACCAACTAGCTAATCTTGGAGTACGTGTAATTGGTTCGGGTGATGCAGGGATTAGTATTAATGATCCTACAATTTCATCTCTGAACATAGAAGTGAAAGAACATCAGTATGAAGATCCTCAATTGTGTCATTACAGAGACACATCTCATGGAAAAGAGAAGTCTCCATTAGAAATTTCTATGGATGGAATTCTTAGATACTGAAGCAGGCTATGTATGCCGAATGTGGCGGAATTGCGCCGACAAATTCTAGAAGAAGCACATTGTTCTCGGTATTCTATTCACCCAGGTGCCACCAAAATGTACCATGATCTCAAGTTAGTATATTGGTGGGATGGCATGAAGAAAGACATAGCAGAATTTGTAGCACAGTGTCCAAATTACCAACAAGTAAAAGTCGAACATCAAAAGCCAGGAGGATTACTGCAAGCAATAGAAATCCCTACTTGGAAATGGGAAGTGATCAACATGGATTTTATTGTGGGATTACCTCGCTCTCGAGGAAAATATGATTCTATATGGGTAATTGTGGATAGATTGACGAAAGCAGCCCATTTTCTTCCGGTTAGGACCACATACTCAACAGAAGATTATGCGAGGTTGTATATTAAGGAAATTGTGTGACTTCATGGTATTCCATTATCCATCATTACAGATAGAGGGGCACAGTTTACAGCCAAGTTCCGGAAGTCCTTTCAAGAAGGTCTTGGTACTCAGGTGAAGCTCAGCACGGCATTCCATCAGCAGACCGATGGACAAGCCGAGCGCACTATTCAGACCTTGGAAGATATGCTACGAGCGTGTGTGCTGGATTTCGGTGGTAGTTGAGATGATCATTTGCCGTTGATCGAATTTGCATACAGCAATAGCTACCATTCTAGTATTCAAATGGCTCCGTATGAAGCTTTGTATGGGAGGAAATGTAGATCCCCAATTGGATGGTTCGAAATAGGAGAAGCACAGCTAGTAGGACCTGAATTGATTCAACAAGCGGTGGAAAAGGTTAAGGTGATCCAAGATCGATTGTTGACAGCCCAAAGTCGCCAAAAGTCTTATGCGAATAATCGCCGACGAGACATGGAATTTCAGGTTGATGATTGGGTATTTTTAAAAGTGTCACCCATGAAAGGGGTGAGGAGATTTGGTAAGCGAGGGAAGCTAAGTCCTAGATACATGGGACCCTATAAAATTACCCGCAAGGTGGGTAATGTAGCCTACGAATTAGACTTGCGTTCGGAGCTTGAATCAGTCCTCCCCGTTTTCCATGTTTCGATGCTCCGCAAATGTGTTGGAGATCCCATGAGAATCGTTCTGATTGATGACGTGCAAATGACAGAAAAACTAACGTAAGAAGAATTACACATTGCCACTTGGATAGGCAGGTGCGAAGACTTCGAAATAAAGAGGTAGCACCTGTCAAAGTCTTATGGCGAAACAATAACTGGGAATAAATGACTTGGGAAATGGAAGAGAGTATGAAGTCCAAGTATCCACACTTATTCCAACCCCCAGGAGAGATTCTAGGTGAAACGCCAATGATATAAGGTATGTATGCTTACTTTTCATGCTTTTGGTCGTGTGTAGCCATAGATATATTGATATTGCGATGTAGCCCTGTGAGGCGATGATATTATGGGTTGTTGTGATAGGTTGGTAGTGCCAAATTATAGGGGAAACTCTGGCGAAATTTTCGCAGAATCCCGAGTGTTTAACATTCGAGGACGAATGTTCCAAAAGGGGGGAAGAATGTTACACCTTGAAAAATTCCCCGTTAGCGTACAATGAATAGGATAGTGAAGAGTACGAGGTATACGATGATATGATAAGTAAGAGATAGAATTTGATGATCTTAATCGAGACTCGAAGACATTAGACGAAAAGAAGGAAGTTTGACGAAGAAAGTAAAGGATATGTTATGTATTGGGTAGGAATAATGGACGATGATTTAATGAGGGCATAATGATGTCTTAGAGACAAGTAACAACGTCCTTTAGATTGGTATGGAAGTGTTGAACAAGTGTTAAGAAGGTTTCATAAGGATCGGATATCAAACGAGTCGACGAAAACAATTTCCGGAAAGCTGGACATTATACGGCCAGACATACTGGCCGTATAAAATCCACGGACCGTATGTCCAACCGTGGATTCAGCCCAGCAAAACTTAGCTCACTGGACCAAACATACGGTCCAACATACGGTCAGTGAAAATTATACGGACCGTATGATGGTCCTTATAAGTTGATCCGGCCAGCTTTTGTGATTTACTATAAGGGACCCTTTTCATTTCATTCCCACTCTCCACAAGTCAAGAACCCTCTAGAATATTCTCCATCACTCATCCATAAGAAAATCAAAGTAAATCCATGATCAATAAGAACAAATCCATGAAACAAAGTGTATGAAACCTAGCTAAAGTTCATCTACCTCTAGAAAACCCAAGAGAAGTGAAATCGGGTTTTGGTGTTAGAAGAGTAACTCCACTCAAGGCTTGTTCAACCATCATCTAAGGTAAGTTTCATGACTATGTCATTTTTTTTAAGGTATTGGAAGGTTAAGACACTTGAATTGTAGAAAGATATAGAGAATGGGTCATAAATGAGTGAATAGTGTCATGGTTGAATGGTGGTTGGATGGAATCATGAATGTTGGTGTGTTATGATTACAAAAATATTATAAATGACTTTTAGGCCATGAATTAAGTATTATATATGAGAAAAAGCGATAATGAGCTATAATCATAAATGTGGAGAAATTGAAGAGGAATGGTGAATTGTGGTTAATGTATATAAATGATGATTGTTGATTGCAATATTGTGAGTGATGTTGTGAACATTTGGGAGTTGAAATAGAACATGGGAAAAGTAGTATAAACAAAGGAAGTGCTGCCCAATTTTCCCTAGAAATAGTAACGCGTTCTCGTAGTCGATTTACTAATGTTAGTGCGAATTCTCTCTTGAAGGTAGAAATGTTGTATCGAAGGAGAACAAGCAAGCGATAGATTATCTAAACGTGAAAGGTATGTGAGGCTAGTCCTTTCTTTCCAATGGCATGAATCCTATAGCATGACTTTCTTTCCTCTTCACAAGTTTCTATACTCCGGAAAGCTAAAAGCCTATGTCTATGAATAGCTATATAAGATAAGAGGTTATTTATTGCTTACACTCACCTTATATGCTAGTTCCTTCAAGGTGAGGCAGAATGTCAATGATTGCTCCATAATGAAATCGGGGGATCACGACCTTACGTCACCCCGATAAAGTATAGTTGATCTTGAGCCTTATGCATGTATTATGATAGGGATATTATGATATGCATATTATGATGATGATACACCGCGCCTATATGGCCGGGCAGTCACCGCTAAGGCGGGCAGCGTATACACCATGGCCAGACGGCATGGGCAGATACCACTAGTGGGCGGCATGAGATGATACCCCAGACGCGGGAGGCCTGGACGCAGGCTAATGTCATGATTATCACACCGATCCGATATGGACGGGCAGCTTATACATTACTACACCGTACCTATATGGGCGGGCAGTTTATACATTATGCATATATGATATGATGATGAGTATGAGTAAGACAGTATGAGTAAGACAGTATGACTTAATTCCTTTATACTTGACAGTCAGACATAGATGTTCCATATTGATATTTCCTTTATGTTATCATCTTATTTCATTGTTTATGCCTCTCATACTCAATACAATGTTCGTGCTGACGTCCCTTTTCTTTGGACGTTGTGTTCATGCCCACAGGTAGATAGGGAGGTGAGGTTGACCCAGATTCGTAGTAGCTGTCAGCTGATTTGAGAGCAATCCCTTGTTCCGGAGGTGCTTATGGTTATTCTTTTATGTATATAGTCATGTATATGTATTTTGGGCATGACGGGGTCTTGTCCCGTCCTTATGTTTAGCATTCCAGTAGAGCCTCGTAGATACGCAATGTGGGTTAGATGGTCTCACGAGATGCTATTATGTCTATATATTATTTTGATGGCCGAGAGGCATATGTATATAAAAGTATTTATGTTTCCATATGAAATATGATTTTCCTACAATTTGAGTATCAATGTGATAAAAGAGCATTAAATGAGCATGACGAGAAATAGAACGAGCGGTGCTCAGTGGTTAGCCCCGAGTACCCATCGCGGCCCCTAGCTGGGTCGTGACATGAGTTCTGGTTGAACTTTGTGGCTTTTCTGGGCCACATTATTTCAGACGAAGGCATTAGAGTAGATGCTCAAAAGATTGAGGCTGTGAAGAATTGGCCAAAGCCCACGACACCAATGGAGATACGTAGTTTCTTAGGTTTGGCTGGTTATTACAGAAGATTTATAGAAGGATTTTCTTCTCTTTCAGCCCCGTTGACTAAGCTGACATAGAAATCAGCCAAGTTTTAGAGGACGGATGCATGTGAGCAGAGTTTTCAGCTATTGAAAGACAAGTTGACCTCAACACCCATTTTAACTCTTCCCGAGGGAGCAGATGGCTATGTGATTTATTGCGATGCTTTAGGTATTGGGTTAGGCTGTGTATTGATGCAGTACGGTAAGGTTGTTGCTTATGCTTTTAAACAAATGAAGAAACATGAGAATAATTATCCAACCCATGATCTTGAGTTAGCTGTGGTGATCCATGCTTTGAAAATGTGGAGGAATTATTTATATAGCGTTCATGTTGATGTCTATAACGACCATAAGAGCCTTCAGTACCTCTTTAAGTAGAAGGATTTGAACTTACGTCAAAGGAGATAGCTAGGGTTGCTAAAGGATTACGATGTTGACATTCTATACCATCTTGGGAAGGCCAATGTAGTAGCCGACACTCTTAGTCGTAAGTCTATGGGTCGCCTATCATATTTTCAGCTGGAGAAGAGGGAGCTAGCCCATGATGTTTGTCAGTTATCCAGTTTAGGAGTATGTTTGATAGAATCAGGTGATACATGAGTCACCGTTCAGGTTACGACGACGTCATCTTTGGTAGTTGAGATAAAGGAGCGTCAGTACGAGGATCCTATTTTAGTTCACTACCGGGATACAACTCCTTAGAAAGAAAAGACATACTTTATTATTATAGGAGATGGAATACTCAGAAATCGAAGTAGATTGTGTGTTCCTAATGTTGTAGGCCTCCGTCAGCAGGTTATGGAAGAAACCCATTATTCTCACTATTCTATCCACCCGGGCACAATAAAGATGTATCATGATCTTAAGAAAGTGCATTGGTGGGATGGAATGAGAATGATTTAGTGGAGTTTGTCTCTCAGTGTCCGAATTATCAGCAAGTCAAAATAGAGCACCAGAAGCTCGGAGGTTTATTACAGGCTATAGAGATTCTGACATGAAAATTAGAGGTAATTAATATGGATTTCGTTATAGGTTTGCCCTGTATAAATGGAAGTATGATTCAATATGGGTCGTAGTTGATAGACTTACAAAGTCTACTCATTTCTTGCCTGTCAGAACCACTTATGCTATTGAAGATTATGTGAAGCTTTATCTTAAGGAGATTGTATGACTTCACGGTGTTCCTACATCCATTTTTTCAGATAGGGGAGCACAGTTCATAGCTAACTTTTGGAAATCTTTTCAGAATGGATTAGGGGCTCACGTAAGTCTTAGTACTACATTTCACCCGCAGACAGATGGACAAGCGGAGCATACTATACAGACACTTGAGGATATTTTGAGAGCTTGTGTACTTGATTTTCAAGGCAGTTGGGATGATAATTTACCTCTTATCGAGTTTTCCTATAATAACAGTTATCATTTCAATATTTAGATGACTCCTTATGAGGCTTTATATGGATGGAGATGTAGATCCCCTATAGGGTGGTTTGACATTGGAGAAAACTAGTTAGTAGGCTGAGATTTAATTCACAAGTAGTTGATAAGGTGAAAATGATTTGGGAAAGATTGATAGCAGCAAAGAGTCGACAGAAATCCTATGCAAATAATCGGCGACGCGAGTTAGAGTTTGAGGTAGTCAATTGGGTTTTTTCCTGATAGTTTCGCCTATGAAAGGAGTAATGAGATTTGGAAAGAAAGGTAAATTGAGCCCTCGATACGTTGGGCCATATAGAATTATTCGTATAGTGGGTAAGGTGGCATATGAGTTGGAGCTACCTTCTAAGTTGAAGTCAGTACATCCGGTATTTCATGTGTCCATGCTCGGTAAGTGTATAGGAGATCCTTCGAGAGTCGTACCGGTAGATGATATCCAGGTGACCGAGCAGTTATCCTACGAAAAGGTCCCTATAGCTATATTAGATACACAAGTTCGCCGGTTGCGGACTAAGGATGTCGCTTCTATTAAAGTGCTTTGGAGAAACAATAATATTAAGAAGGTGACGTGGGAAGCTGAAAAGGAGATGAAGACATAGTACCCGTACTTGTTTCCGTCATTTTAGGAAACTAAGTGTGAAGCATTATCATCCCCAGGTATTGACTTTATTTATGGTTATGGTGATTGGTCATGTGTGGCCATGGTGTTATATATTTTAGTATGTGGCCCTGTGAGGCATTATTTTGGGTTGATGTGTACAGGATGGATCGGTTCATTTACGGGGAAACGTCTAGCGAAATATTTATAGAATCCTTGAGAGTTTAACATTCGGGGATGAATGTTCGTAAGGGGGGGGGGGGGGAGGGGAGAATGTTACACCTTGGGATTTCGTGTCGCTCACGTTATGAGCATGCTAATGTAAACTTAACGTGGACACGAAACCCTTGTAAGATTAAGAAGGGTTTTTGATTATTGTAATTAAGATTCCAATGGAATTTGAGGCTAAAGATGTATGTTCGTCGGAGAAAGTTAAGGTTGAGCCATATTTTGGGAAATTTCGTATCATTTGAGCTATGAATTGCCTAGCATCACCTTGAGGAAGAGATATGAGGCCCCTTATACAATTAATGAAGTTATAGAAAAGTTCCAAGAAGGTTCCATAAGGATTGGAGATCAAACGAATCGGAAGGATCGCATTTTCGTGAAAGTGGGCAGTGTACGGTCGTACACTCAATGTGCTGACCAGCTCATTAGGTGCCAACTTGCCAAAATGGCTTGCCTTTCTGTAGGTCCTCCCCAAGCCAAGGGAGGAGTGTGCGGCTGCATACTCTTCGCCAAGTTGGTCGGGGTGTATTTTGGCCACCTTTTTAAAACCCAAACGACCCCAAATTCATTTCCACCTTCTCTCACTTATTTCCCTACCTTTATAGAGTCTTATTGAGAGCTTTTTAAGGTTACAAAACCCTCCTCACCTTTCCATATCATCAAGAGAGAAGATCAACATCAAGAGCTTAAGGTGATCCAAGGAAGGTGATTGTTCTTGGTTTTCTTCAAAGTTGTGGTGAATGTGAGCTTGGAGGAAGTTGAGTTAAGTGAGGTTCTTTTATTACAGGGTATGTTTTCCATATCATTCTCATAGTTTAGTTGATGTAAAGGCTTAGTACTCCTTAGGAAGGAAAGGAATGAAAGTGGAGAAGCCATGGATGGTGTAATGAAGAAGATGACTTTGAGTGAACGTAAATGGGGGATTTCAGCCCAACTTGGGATTAATTGAATATAACTTCTTGATTGTGATATTGTGGATGTTGTTATTGTTGTTTGGGATTTTTTTTGCCATATTGTTGAAGTTGATAAAACAGGGGACGTGTTGTCCAAATTTCGTTAATTTCGTTAACTATGCTAGTGTGAGCTTAAGAGAGTTTCTTCAAGACATAACTTTAATGTAATTCCTCTTGAATGTAGAATTTGTGAATTAGAAGGAGAACGTTAAGCGAATAAGAAGACGTTAAGGTATGTTAAGGCTATTCCTTCTTCATTTTGGCATAATCTTATGTTATGAGCCAATAAGCGATTAAACGAGCTTCCATATGACTGTACTCTTAGAAGCACTAGGAGCACTTCAGTCTTTGATGTTCCTATACCCCATATGATTGTTCCTTCTATTCGTGGGTCTTGAGATCTCTTATCTTGATGATGTTAGCTCAAAGGTTGTCTATCGGAGGTAATATGACCTTATGTCACTCCGAGAGTTCTAAGTACACAATTCAGTGATGCATTGCATTTATATACATATGCATATTTATCCATGACCAGAAGGCGTTATATATGCGTGTATTATATGTCTATGGGGCATGGGGGAAAAGGATAGTCATTTTATACGCATTACCACCTGATCAGCTGGTGCACCAGGATGATGATATATGGATCAGGTTGGCACGTTCTGCAGCAATGTATATGATAATGATGGCCGCAGAGAGGCCGATATGATATGATGGGATGCCCATAGGGCGATATATGTGTATATATATATATATATATATATATATATATATATATATATATATATATATATATATACATGTATGGCCTATATTTATATGCATGAGCATGATTATCATATAGAGCATGGTGATTATGCACCCACAGAGGCATTGTAAGTTATACAGGTTTATGCAATCAATGTGGACAATCAGTGGCATTTGAGTTCTAGATTCCGTTCATGATTCTTATTCTTATGCTTATGTTACTCTTATTCCTTACATACTCGGTACATTATCCGTACTGACTCCCCTATTTGTGGGCATGGCGGGGTCCTGTTCCATCGTTATGATTTTGTGTACTCTTCTTAGAGGCTCGTAGATAGTTGTGTATAGTTAGGTATCTCTTAGCCTTGTTGGCTCATATTTTGTTTATCATTTTAATAACCTTGCTGGCTTGTGTATATATGGGCATAGTTGATGATGTTTATATAAAATGGTGCCTTAGTCCGATGAAAATTGTGTTATCAATGTATGGAAAATTATGAGTTAGCCCTGTGGCTCACCTATACATGATTATGAAAGTATGATGATAGGTGCTCGGCAGGTTAGCTCCGAGTGCCTGTCATGGCCCTCCGATTGGGCTGTGACAAAAGTGGTATCAGAGCAGTTCGTCCTAGGGTGTATCTACGAGTCGTGTCCAGTAGAATCTTGTTAATAGGTGTGAAGCATGCCGCACTTATAAACAGGAGGCTACGGGCATTTGGGAATGAATGACCTTCTTCCTCATCATAGATAGTGCGATAGAGCCTTGATATAAGAGTTTCCCTTTTTCTTAACCTTGTGTTATGTTTTCAGCAATACCTGTAAAGAGAAAAGCTACAGAAGCTGAAAAGGGAAGCACAGTGGCAGGAAGGCGGACTGAGAGAGTACCGTTGACAGATATAGAGGAGGGTGAGTCCCAGAATGAGGTTCCATCTCGATCCTCCCATACTCCACCTGCTTCAGAGAAGCATGCGGCAGCTTCAGCTGCAGCTCCAGCACCCTCAGTTCCTCCACTAGATGCCTCAGACCAAGAAGTGAAAGAGCCTACCTGTTTGTTGACTCAGTTAGTCGCCGCTCAGCGGCAGGGTACTAGTCATGGTGATAGAGAAGTCAATGCCAGAGCCCGTGTTTTTATTACTCTGAACCCTCCAGAATTCATTGGGTCGAAACCGGATAAGGATCCACGGGGCTTTATAGATGGAATGTTGAGAACATTGTGGGTGATGCATGCTTCGAATGTTGAATCAGTAGAGTTGGCTTACTATAGAATATGGGATGTTGCGGTTAATTAGTATACGGTTTGGATGTCTTCTAGAAGGGTTAATGCACCTCCACAAGTATGGCAAGAATTTGTAGATTCTTTCCTCCGACATTATTTGCTGCTAGAAATCCGATGGGCTAGAGCTGATAGGTTCTTGAATCTTCGATAGGGAAGTATGAGTGCTCTAGAGTATAGCCTCCGTTTTATTTCTTTGGCCAGGTATGCTCCGGCGATGGTAGCTGATATAGGATATCGTATGCACCGGTTTATGAGTGGCATAGGGCCACATTTAATGGATAAGTGCTTGACCGCTTCACTTTAGGATGGTATGGATATTTCACGAATTCAGTCCCATGCCCAGAATTTAGAAAAACGGCAACAACAGCAAAGGAGTGAGTGTGAGAATAATAGGGATTATAGTAAGAGGGCCAGATTCTCGGGTCCGGCCAGTGAGTTTAGAGAAGGGCAGAGGCAGTAATATTCTAGGCACTCAGGCCATTCCACGACTAGTGCACCTCCACGATTTACCAGCTAGAGATTCGATAGACCTATCTACTCTAGATCGGATTGTTGTTTTAGAGCTTCAGGCTCTCAGTATAGAGGCGATTTAGGCCATATGAGACCACCCTTACCCCGATGCACTCAGTGTGGTAAGCTACATTGGGGACAGTGCCGGTTAAGTTCAGTGTTTACTATGCCTGCAGTAAGCGAGGCCATATCATGCGCGACTACCCCTCGATATGTGGTAGGGGTAGGGTCCAGGACATAGTGTAACACCCCGAGATTTTTAAACTAACACTTGAATTTTCGATTGATCACATCTTGATAGTAAGGGTATATTTTACTTCGCACTTCCTGAATGTGAACTTCACGACATTTGAAACTTGTTTGAAGTGTTATGGTGTAGTATGTAAGATACTCCTATTATTATGTTAGTAATTTATTTGATGGATTAGACAGATATTTATAAAAGTGGGTAGCCTTTTTATTTTACTTTATTATTATCTTTCAATCTTATAAAGTAAGATACATACCCTTTTGTCTCTTATCCTCTCCACCTCCATAAATTTCGTTTTCTCTAGAAATAAAGAAGACTCAAAAAATTCTCTCCTCTCATAATATTCATCCTCTAAATCAATCATCAAGACTTGCTTTGGTTGAGCCCCAAACAACTCCACACAATTGAGGTAAGTTACAAACCCGTTTTTGGACTAGATTGTTGTTAGTGTTTTTAGCATAATTCCTTGAATAAAGATTAGTTTTAAGAGATTCAAGATGTTCTAGAAAGCTATTTCATATCCCTACAACTTTCGTTCAAGCTTCAAAACCCAGTTTTGCTTGTATTTACTTGAAAAGGGGCGATGAATTACAGGGCAGATGTTGCCCAGCTTTTTGTTTTGCAAATCCTACATGTACTACTGTTAGTATTTTGAG
Source organism: Lycium barbarum (assembly GCF_019175385.1). Classification (NCBI taxonomy): domain Eukaryota; kingdom Viridiplantae; phylum Streptophyta; class Magnoliopsida; order Solanales; family Solanaceae; genus Lycium; species Lycium barbarum. The sequence continues at coordinate 83,041,929 of NC_083338.1, read as the reverse complement.
CATATCTTTTTGTATATAACTGCTATAGGAGTGATTGGAATTTCTCTGAAACCCCAAGACATATCTACAACTTTTATCAAGGCCACAAAGTCTATTTTTGTTGTTTACCCCTTTGAAACTGAGTCACAATACAAGACAGTAGTACTGTCTAGAATTTGTGTTTTGCTAGTTTAGTGTGATTTTCACCGATATCGTGGTTAGTTTTGATGTGCTTAAACTATTGAACATAATTAGACATTTGATTGTGTGTTTAAGGCATATATATACTCTTGTACAAGCTAAGGGAAATTGGCTAAGGAAGTCGACATATTTACTTGACCGCTGCTTTGGGATTTATAGCTTCTTGATGTTTGTTTGAGCTTTTGAAGCTCTAAAGCTCCAAGGTTTGCACCTAAACTTGAACTTTTTTCTCAATTTATTTGGTTTGGGATATTGTGAGAAGCTTGAATCTTGGTGAAATAATATCTACTTTAAATTGTTGGCATATTGGTTTTGTTGCTACTTGGATAGTTTACTTGCTTTAAGGGCCGTGAGGAATATCTTGAGACACATCAATATGATAATATGATCATTGAGAGTATGATTTTGTAAATTGAGTTATGTGGATGCTAAAATCACATTGGTGTTATATGAAGCATTTTTGTAAGACGACTTAATTCACCCACATATATGGATTGCTTGAGCGTTATTGCATTCTTTATTATGGGGTGACGACCCTTCTTGATTTCGAATCTTGCCCATCTTCACTTTGGATTTTTATTTCATCTTTATGATGGACTTTGTCCATTCTCGAGTATGAGTGGAAAGCCACTTTCAACATAGCTCATGATTCTCTTGATTATTGGATGACAATCCTTCTTGATATGGGCTTCGGTCCTTCCTGATAGGAGCTTCGATCCTTTTTGATATGGTCTTGGGTCCTTCTTGATAGGGACTTCGGTCCTTCTTGATATGGGCTTCGGTCCTTCTTGATGTGGGCTTTGGTCCTTCTTGATAGGGGATTTGGTCCTTCTTGATATTTGATAGTGCTTAATGTGATGGCATGAAGTATGTGTTGGGCGAAATTAACTAACTGAATGATGTTTCGTGAATTAGCTTCGGACGCTTTCTTGACACCTGGTATTTGAAGCTTCAGAAGCTATCTTGACACTGGGTATTTGAACCTTCGAAGGCTTCTTGACACTTGGTATTTGAAATATTAGTATCCTGAACTATCTTATGGTTTGGTGAATTTCTTGAAGTGTCGAGTACTTGGTTATAACTCGAATGATCTTATGTCTTGAACTTACTTCTTGCACTGATATTTGATTCATAGCTTACTATTAAATTGACCAAATGGTGGAAGTTCTTGGATTTTTTTGGGAAAGATTCTTGATATGTGAGATTTTGAATATTGATCTCTTGAACTATTTTAATATATGATATTTACTTTCTCGAAAGAATTGTACCTTAATTTAGTTCTTGGTTGAGGTTTCATTTCCTTGAAACCACTGTACTTTTGTTATCTACTTGATGATGATTTTGACAAGCTTATTCCTAGAATTTATTGTTGTACTCCTTGCATAGCCTGCTTCTCTTTTTGAGATGAAATGTTAGTTAAGTTTATGTGCCACTAAGATTTATGCTTAGTGATAGTTTGTTACTATCGTAGGTGATGTTCTGAGGGAGACTTAAGGATGGCCTATTGAGGTAGACTATTTAGAAGCTTAGATGAAGATCACATTTGCATGAGTGTGTTCATTTTGCATATGTTTGCGAACTTGTACGTGATCCATGTGACACACTTAGGTATGCACTTTTGAAACTTGTTCACATGGGCCTACTTTCGCTACTAAATTATTGTGAATATCTTATTAAATAAATTTAATCTGAACATTGAGGTATGAAATTTGCTTTTGTTTCGTACGTGGCATCTTCCTAAAAAGGGGTGCTACAAGTCTGGTATCAGAGCCTAGGTTGTGATTCTAGGACTTTTGTTGTATTGTTCCTATTCATCATGTACATGTCCCTCATGCAATGTGATCTTCTCTTCTACGGGAGCTAAGATATGGCCTCCTCTTTAATTGAGCTAATGAGGTTGTTGATCTATGTTCTACGGACTATTATGTTTCTCATCACTTGCATTTTCTAGAGGTGTGATTTTTACGAGACTTGATTTTGATGTGCTTGTCGGAAATCTTTTGGGTCACCAAGTTGTTGTTAACCGAGTTTATAAAGATTATCCTTTCATGATTCAAGATCTATTTTTCTCTATGGACTTGATTGTAATGCCTTTTTAAGACTATTATAAGGTAAATTTCGGGACGAAATTTCTTAAGGGGGAGAGAGTTGTAACACCCCGAGATTTTTAAACTAACACTTGAATTTTCGATTGACCACATCTTGATAGTATGGGTATATTTTACTTCGCACTTCCTGAATGTGAACTTGACGACATTTGAAACTTGTTTGAAGTGTTATGGTGTAGTATGTAAGATACTCCTATTATTATCTTTGTAATTTATTTGATGGATTAGATAGATAATTATAAAAGTGGGTAGCCTTTTTATTTATTTTATTTTATTATTTTCTTTCAATCTTATCAAGTAAGATACATACCCTTTTGTCTCTTATCCTCTCCACCTCCATAAATTTCGTTTTCTCTAGAAAAAAAGAAGACTCCAAAACTTCTCTCCTCTCATAATATTCATCCTCTAAATCACTGATCAAGACTTGCTTTGGTTGAGCCCCAAACAACTCCACACAATTAAGGTAAGTTACAAACCCATTTTTGGACTAGACTGTTGTTAGTGTATTTAGCATAATTCCTTGATTAAAGCTTAGTTTTAAGAGATTCAAGATGTTCTAGAAAGCTATTTCATATCCCTACAACTTTCGTTCAGGCTTCAAAACCCACTTTTGCTTGTATTTACTCGAAAAGGGGCGATGAAGTACAAGGCAGGTGTTGCCCAGATTTTTGTTTTGCAAACCCTACATTTACTACTGTTAGTATTTTGAGCATATCTTTTTGTACAAAACTGCTATAGGAGTGATTGGAATTTCTCTGAAACCCCAAGACATATATCTACAACTTTTATCAAGGCCACAAAGTCTATTTTTGCTGTTTACTCCTTTGAAACTGAGTCACAATACAAGACAGTATTGCTGTCTAGAATTTGTGTTTTGCTAGTTTAGGGTGATTTTCACCAATATCGTGGTTAGTTTTGATGTGCTGAATCTATTTAACTTAATTAGACATTTGATTGTGTGTTTAAGGCATATATATACTCTGGTACAAGCTAAGGGAAATTTGCTAAGGAAGTCGACATATTTACTTGATCGCTGCTTTGGGATTTATAGCTTCTTGATGTTTGTTTGAGCTTTAGAAGCTCTAAAGCTCAAAGGTTTGCACTAAAACTTGAAATTCACTCTCAATTTATTTAGTTTGAGATATTGTGAGAAGCTTGAATCTTGGTGAAATAATATGTACTTTAAATTGTTGGCATATTGGTTTTGTTGCTACTTGGATAGTTTACTTGCTTTATGGGCTATGAGGAATATCTTGAGACACATCAATATGATAACATGATCATTGAGAGTATGATTTTGTAAATTGAGTTATGAGTATGCTAAAATCACATTGGTGTTATATAAAGCATTTTTGTAAGACGACTTAATTCGCCCACATATACGGATTGCTTGAGTGTTATTGCATTCTTGTTTATGGGGTGACGACCCTTCTTGATTTCGGATATTGCCCATCTTGACTTTGTATTTGAATTTTGTCTTGATGTTGGACTTTGTCCATTCTCGAGTAGGAGTGGAAAGCCACTTTCAACATGGCTCATGATTCTCTTGATTATCGGATGACAATCCTTGTTGATATGGGCTTCGGTCCTTCCTGATAGGGGCTTCGGTCCTTCCTGATAGGGGCTTCGGTCCTTCTTAATAGGGGCTTCGGTCCTTCTTGATAGGGGTTTCGGTCCTTCTTGATAGGGGCTTCGGTCCTTCTTGATAGGGGCTTCGGTCCTTCTTGATATGGGCTTCGGTCCTTCTTGATAGAAGCTTCAGTCCTTCTTGATAGGAGCTTCGGTCCTTCTTGATATGGGCTTCGGTCTTTCTTGATAGGGGCTTCGGTCCTTCTTGATATTGGATAGTGCTTAATGTGATGGCATGAAGTATGTGTTGGGCGAAATTAACTAACTGAATGATGTTTCTTTAATTAGCTTCGGAAGCATTCTTGACACTTGGTATTTGAAGCTTCGGAAGCTTTCTTGACACTGGGTATTTGAACCTTCAAAGGCTTTTTGAAACTTGGTATTTGAAATATTAGTATCCTGAACTATCTTTTGGTTTGGTGACTTTCTTGAAGTGTCGTACACTGATTAAGTACTTTTATAACTCGAATGAGCTTATGTCTTGAACTTACTTCTTGCACTTATATTTGACTCATAGCTTACTATTAAATTAACCAAATGGTGGAAATTCTTGGATTTGCTTTGGAAAGCTTCTTGATATGTGAGATTTTGAATATTGATCTCTTGAACTATTTTAATATATGATATTTACTTTCTCGAAAGAATTGTACCTTAATTTAGTTCTTGGTTGAGGTTTCATTTCCTTGAAACCGCTGTACTTTTGTTATCTACTTGATGATGATTTTGACAAGCTTATTCCTAGAATTTATTGTTGTACTCCTTGCATAGCCTGCTTCTCTTTTTGAGATGAAATGTTAGTTAAGTTTATGTGCCACTAAGATTTATGCTTAGTGATAGTTTGTTACTATCGTAGGTAATGTTCCAAGGGAGACTTAAGGATGGCCTATTGAGGTAGACTATTTAGAAGCTTAGATGAAGATCACATTTGCATGAGCGTGTTCATTTTGCATATGTTTGCGGACTTGTACGTGATCCATGTGACACACTTAGGTATGCACTTTTGAAACTTGTTCACATGGGCCTACTTTCGCTACTAAATTATTGTGAATATCTTATTAAATAAATTTATTCTAAATGTTGAGGTATGAAATTTGCTTTTGTTTCGTAAGTGGCATCTTCCCAAAAGGGGGAGCTACATATAGAGTCAGCAGCTGGTTCTTCATCATCTATACGCCCTCCGGGGCAAGGCTCACAGACACCAGCTGGCAGTGGCAGAGGTAGAGAAGGAGCGCCCAGTTCTAGTGGTCCTCAGCACGGTATTTATGCTTTGGCAGGGCGATAGGATCTTGAGTGTTACACCTCGAAAAATTCCCATCAGCGTACAGTGAATAGGCCAACGAAGGGTATGACGTGTACAATGTTTTCATAAGTAAGAAATAGCATTTAATGACCGTAATCGAGATTTCAAAAGACATTTAAGGTAAGGGAAGAAAGTTGTTAAGGAAAACAAGTTATATGTTGTGTGTCGGGCAAGAATTTTGAGTATCGAATTAATGAGAGTTTAAAGACGTTTTGGAGAAGAGATATAACGACCCTTAGATTGTTAATGAAGTGCTAAGCAAGTGTTAAGAAGGCTCCATAAGGATCGGAGATCAAACAAAGTGACGAAAATAAGATTCAGTGAACTGATGGATTATACGGTCCGTATAATGTTATTCGGTCCGTATAATAGACCGCAGAACCATCACAGTGAAGGTCCCTCACTGGTGGGATTATACGGTCACTTATACGGACCATATAAATTTATACGGACCGTATAATGTGCCGTATAATGGTCACAGAGAAGAGAAACTGAAGGGTCCATTTCACGATCACTTATACGGACCGTATAAGTTTATACAGACCGTATAAGTGTCCGTATAATTGCCCGACGGAATCAAATTTTAAGTTATTAAAATGAGACCCAAGTTCATTTTATTTCATTTCTCTCCTACACAAGTCAAGAACTCTCTAGAATAGTCTCCACTCTTCATCCAAAAGAAACCAAAGGAAATTGATGATCAACTTCATCAAACCAACAAAAATAAGAGTGTGAAGCACATTAAAGTTATCTAAGCCAAGAAATTTCAAGAGAAGTGAACTAGGGTTTTGGTGCAAGAAGAGTAATACCACTCAAGGCTTGTTCCTACAATATCTAAGGTAAGTTTTATGATATTTTCAGGATGTTTAAGATATTGAGAAGTTGAAACACTTGGACTGTAGAAGAATATAGAGAATGGGTCATAAATGTGGGAATAGTGCTATTGTTGAGTAGTAGTTTGGAATGAATCATGAATATGGATATAATGTGATTGTAAGTAGATTATGAATAACATTTAGAACATGGAATGAGCATTATACGTGCAAGAACGTAATAGTGAATTATGACCATGATTATGGGGAAATTGAAGTGAAATTGTGAAATGTGGATAATGTAGATAAGTGATGATTGTTATTTATGATATTATGAATGATGTTACGGATGTTTGGGAGTTGATATGGAAAATGGAGGAAGTCATATAAACAAAGGAAATGCTGCCCAATTTTCTCTAGCTTTAGTAAGTACGTTCTTATAATCGCTTAGCTAATGTTAATGCGAATTGTTTTGAAGGTAAAGACGTGATCACTAAAGGAGAATGAGCAAGGAATGGAGTAGTAAACGACAAAGGTATGTAAGACCAATCCTTTCTTTCTAAGGCATGAATATTTCAAATTTTCCATGATCTTCCTATACGATGGAGACTATGAGTCCATGAATATACGAAGCTACATACGCACATGATTAAGAAAGGAAATACAATACGAGCATGATAATGATGATGATGAACATAAGTATGAGAAATCCTTGTATAAAATAAGATGTCCATGAAGCTAATAATTCTAAGTATGTTTTCCTCGATGCCTCTCTTTGCGTACACTCACCTTAGATTATTAGTTCCTTCAAGGTGAGATATGATGTTGATGATTACTCCATCATATAATCGGGGGTTCACGACCTTATGTCACCCCGACATAGCCATAGCTGCCTTCAAATTTTAGTGTATGTTCTTAATGATAAATGTATAATGAGGCTAAGTTATGATATGTCCAAGGGATGATCAATAATGTAAGTTTATAACATATTTTGTTATGCATGAAAATGTTGAGTTACGACGGGTATATGACGATATGATTCCACCGCGCCCAAGAGGCCGGACATGTCACTGCTAATGCAAGCTGCTTATGATTACACCGTTCCTAGATGGCCGGACATGTCACCGCTAATGCGGGATGCTTATGATTACACCGTGCCTAGAGGGCCAGACATGACACCACTAGTGGGCGGCGTATGATGGTTACCCGGACGCGGGTTAACGATGAGGGTTATGATGTGATGATATATGTGCCATGATGACATATGTACTATGACTATGTAAATATACGATATATGTATTAGGTGTATTCACCTATGAAACTCATGCAGGTTATACCTTCCTCTTATGGCTCATAATCCTTCTGTTATGTTTATTTCATTCTTGTCTTACATACTCAGTACAATGTTCGTACTGACGTCTGTTTTCTTTAGACGCTGTGTTCATGCCCACAGGTAGACAGGGAGGTGAGCTTGATCAAGATTCGTAGGAGCTGTCAGCTGACTATGGCTGACCTGCATGAGTTAAAAATGGTAGATTTTGATGTCATTATGGGAATGGATTGGTTGGCTTCTTACTATGCCAATGTTGATTGTAGAACCAAAATAGTTCATTTCTAGTTTTTGGGAGAACTAGTTTTAGAATGGAAGGGAAATATAGCGTTTCCGAGAGGTAGGTTTATTTTCTATCTCAAAGCAAGGAAAATGATTGCCAAAGGTTACATTTATCATTTAGTCCGTGTTCATGATGTAGAAGAAAAATCGAAGACTATCCAATCTGTCCTTGTGGTGAGTGAGTTTCGGATGTATTCCCGGACGAGCTTCCAGGCCTTCCATCCGAGTGAGAGATTGATTTCACTATTTATGTATTGCCGGATACCAAGCCTATATCTATTCCTCCTTATAGAATGGCTCTTGTAGAGTTGAAAAATTTGAAGGAGCAATTGAAGGATTTGGTTGAGAAGGGCTTTATTAGGCCTAGTTCGTCATCATGGGGAGCACCCATGTTATTTGTAAGAAAGAAAGATGGATCGTTGCGAATGAGTATTGATTACAGACAACTGAATAAGGTGACGATAAAGAATAAATATCCGCTTCCAAGGATTGATGATTTATTTGATCAGTTGCAGGGTGCCAAATGGTTCTCAAAAATAGATCTAAGATCCGACTATCACCAGGTATGAGTTAGAGAGAAGGACATTCCTAAGAAAGCCTTCAGAACCCAATATGTTCACTTTGAATTTTGGGTAATATCGTTTGGATTGACTAATGCACCAGCGGTGTTCATGGATTTGATGAATAGTGTGTTCAGACCTTTTCTAGATTCATTTGTGATTGTGTTTATAGATGATATCTTATGTTACACCTCGAAAAATTCCCCGTTATGCACAGTGAATAGACTAACGAAGGGCACGAAGTATACGGTATTGCAATAAGTGATAAATGACATTTGATGACCCTAATTAAGATTTTAAAGACATTCGAGGTAAGAGGAGAAAGTTTGCCAAGAGAAGGCAAGGCATACGATGTGTATCGGAAAGGATTTATGGGTAATAAGTTAATGATGATTTAATAGTGTCTTGGAGAAGAATTATAACGTCCCTTAGATTGGTAATGAGGTGTTAAACAAGTATCAAGAAGGTTTCATAGGATTGGAGATCAAACGAAGTGACGAGAACAAGATCAGAGAAAAGATGGGTTCCACGGCCAATTATACGGTCCGTATAATGGTCCGCAGAATCGTCACAGTGAATTCCCTCACTGATGGGATTATACGGTCACATATACGGACCGTATAAAATTATGCGGCCCATATAATGTTCCGTATAATGGTCACAGAATCGAAAGGTTGAAAGGGAGATTTCACGGTCACTTATACGGACCGTATAAGTTTATACGGACCGTATAAGTGTCCGTATAATTTCCCGACGGATCAGATTTCTAAGTTGTTAAAAAGGGACCAAGTTCATTATTTCATTTCATTTTCACCCAACACTTCAAGAACTCTCTCTAGAACCCTTTCCACTCTTCATCCATAAGAACTCAAGAGAAATTTATGATCAACTTCATCAAACTAAGAAAACTAAGTATAAGAAACTCATTAAAGATCATCCAAGTCAAGAAATTTCATTAGAGGTGAACTAGGGTTTTGGCTCAAGTGAAGTATTTCTACCCAAGGCTTGTTCCTACAACATCTAAGGTAAGTTTTATGGTATTTCCATGTTGTTTAAGGTATGGAGAAGTTCAAACACTTGGATTGTAATAGGATATAGAAAATGGGTCATGAATGTGGGAATAGTGTCACTTTTGAATAGTAGCTTGGATTGAGTAATGATTCTTGATATGTTATGAGTATAACCATGTCATAAATGATATTGAGAACATGGGACAAACATTGTATATGAGCAAATGTAATAGTGTACTATGACCATAGATATGGATGATTGGAAGTGAATTGAGAAGTAAGGATAATGTAGGTGAATAAAGACTATTGTTATGATGTTGTAAATGTATTATTGATGTTTGGGAGTTGATATATGATATGGAGGAAGTTGTAAAAATAAAGGAGATGCTGTCCAATTTGCTCTAGCATTAGTCAAGAATGCTAAGCTATCCATTTTCTAATGATAGTATAACTCTAATTACGTTAACGGGGAATTTTTCCAAGGTGTAACATTCTTCCCCCCCTTTTGGAACATTCGTCCTCGAATGTTAAATACTCGGGAATTCTACAAAAATTTCGCTAGAGTTTCCCCTGTAATATGGCACTACCATCCTGTCACAACAACCCATAATAACATTGCCTCACAGGGCCACAACACATTGAAACTATAAATTGGCCACACACGACCAAAAGCATGAAAAGTAAGCATACATACCTCATATTATTAGTGTTTCATCTTGAATCTCTCCTGGGGGTTGGAATAAGTGCGGATACTTGGACTTCATACTCTCTTCCGCTTCCCAGGTCATTTCCTCTCAGTTGTCATTTCGCCACAAGACTTTGACTGAAGCTACTTCCTTATTTCGAAGTCTTCGTACTTGCCTGTCTAAGATGGCAATGGGCACTTCTTCATACGCTAGCTTTTTTGTCACTTGAACATCATCTATTGGAACAATTTTTGTGGGATCTCCAACACACTTGTGAAGCATTGAGACATGAAAGACTGGATGAACTGATTCGAGCTTTGAAGGCAAGTGCAATTCATAGGCTACATGACCCACCTTGCGGATAATTTTATAAGGTCCAATATATCGAGGACTTAACTTCCCTTTCTTGCCAAATCTCATCACCTCTTTCATTGGCGACACTTTCAAAAATACCCAATCATCAACCTGAAATTCCAAGTCTCGCCGGCGGTTGTCCGCATAAGATTTTTGGCGGCTTGGCTGTCAATAATCGATCTCGGATCACCTTAACTTTTTCTACCGTTTGCTGAATCAATTCAGGGCCTATTAGCTGTACTTCTCCTATTTCAAACCACCCAATTGGGGATCTAAACTTCCTTCCATATAAAGCTTCATACGGAGCCATTTGGATACTAGAATGGTAGCTATTGTTATATGCGAACTCAATCAGGGGTAAGTGATCATCCCAGCTACCACCAAAATCTAGTACACATGCTCGTAGCATATCTTTCAAGGTCTGAATAGTACGTTCGGCTTGCTCATCAGTCTGCGGCTGAAATGTTGTGCTAAGCTTCACTTCAGTACCCAGACCTTCTTGAAAAGACTTCCAGAACTTGGATGTAAATTGCGCTCCTCTATCTGTGATAATGGATACCGGTATACCATGGAGTCGCACAATTTCTTTGAGGTACAACCTCGCATAATCTTCTGCTGAGTATGTGATTCTGACTGCAAGAAAATTAGTTGTTTTTGTTAATCTGTCCACAATCACCCATATGGAATCATACTTGCCTCGAGAATGAGGTAGCCCTACAATAAAATCCATGTTGATCATTTCCCATTTCCAAGTAGGGATTTCTATTGCTTGCAGTAATCTTCCTGGATTTTGATGTTCTATTTTCACTTGTTGGCAATTTGGACATTGGGCTACAAATTATTCTATGTCTCTCTTCATGTCATCCCACCAATATATTAATTTTAGATCATGATACATCTTTGTTGCACCTGGGTGAATAGAGTACCGAGAATAATGGGCTTCTTCTAGAATTCGACGGCGCAATTCTGCGTCATTGGTACACATAGCCTGCCTCGGTATCTAAGAATTCCATCCATGGAAGTTTCAAATGGGGACTTCTCTATTTCATGAGATATGTCTCTGTAATGGCACAATTGAGGATCTTCATACTGACGCTCTTTTATATCCATATTCAGGGACGAAACTTTGGGATCATTAACACTAATTCATGCATTACCCGAATCAATTACACGTACTCCAAGATTAGCTAGTTGGTGGAGCTCATGAATCAATTATTTCTTTCCCGGAGGAACTTCACATAGGCTGCCCATTGATCGGCGGCTAAGCACATCAGCTACAACATTTTCTTTTCCGGGGTGGTATAAAATATTCACATCGTAATCTTTCAATAGTTCTAACCACCGCCTCTATCGCAGATTCAACTCCTTTTGTTTGAAAATGTACTGAAGACTCTTGTGATCTATATAAATAAGGACATGCACTCCATAAAAGCAATGTCTCCACATTTTTAATGCATGAATGACTGCAGCCAATTCGAGATCATGAGTTGGATAGTTCTGTTCATGTTTCCACAGCTGTCTCGAAGCATAAGCAATGACTTTACCATGCTGCATTAATACACAACCTAACCCCACACCGGAAGCATCAAAGTACACAACATAACCATCTGACCCTTCTGGAAGTGTTAAAACTGGAGATGAGGTTAATCTGTCCTTCTACTCTTGGAAGCTGCGTTCACAAGCATCATTCCATTGAAATTTAACTGACTTCTGGGTTAGCTTCGTCAATGCGGCTGAAATAAAGGAAAATCCCTCTACGAACCTTCTATAGTAGCCTGCCAATCCCAGAAAACTACGGACCTCTGTAGGCGTCGTAGGCCTTGGCCAAGTCTTCACAGCTTCAATTTTCTGAGTGTCGATGTCACAACCCAACTCTGTAGGCCGCGACTAGTGTCCGTGCTGGACACCCAAACGTACCCAATAACCCAAATTAGCAAACGACAGAATATTTTCAAATATAAAAGTCACTTGGCGTTAGTAATGATCATAAACGAACCGACGCAGTACATGGAAGCCGGTGAGGCTGTCACAGATCATATCATACCCAAACATATACAGAACCCACACAAGTATGTCTACAGACCTCTACAGAACATGACAGACTCATGAGACGGGACAGGGCCCCGTCATACCCCTGAATAGTGTACATATATATAATAGCGGCAGACTGTACCAATATACCGGCTCCGAACAAAAGAGCGCTCCCAATATAGCAGAATAGATGTCCTAGGTAGGCGGTCAGCAAATCTGTCTTCTGTACCTGCGCGGCATGAAAACGCAGCCCCCGAAGAAAGGGGGTCAGTACGAAATATATACTGAGTATGTAAAGCACAGAACGTAGTAAACAAAGTCATCATCAAAGCAGAAGGTACAGAAAATGGACAGAATATCCAGATTAGCAAAATACTGATCATAAAGCATAAATAGTATTTGTTGAAAACATATGTCGTACCTGGTCCCATTGCGGAACAAGATTTTAACCGAAACAGAACTTACAGAGCAATGAATGTGACATCCGAAGTATCAAATGCATATTTTCAAGACATGAGGAGTGTGTACAGAAACATATATCACATCATATCCGGCCCCTGCCAAGGGGCTCAGCAAACAGAACGTGGCCACCCCCGACGCTGGTGCCACCATACATAAGGAACAGAGTAGGGGATAACCCCGTCACATAACATATCATATCATATGGCCATATCAGATCATATCATATCAGAATGTGTGTACATGGCACAGCATACTCCAAAACCCATGTACAGGTATACCTGCCCCCTCACATCGAGGCACGGCGAACAATGCAGTGGAATACGTTTGACAACATATCCTGGCCCGGGCTCAGTGTGGGAAACATTGAGGCATCCACCAATGGAGTAGTGAGAGACTAAATGCAATAAAAATATCACCGATTTCCAGAGACTCAATGAGGCATACCGAATGACAAATCAAATCAATGAAGTCGGACGGAATCTTAGCAAGTGTATGTCATATGTCATAATGAGTTACAGAAGAGTAATCCTCCTGAAATCGTTTTCATATTTCAAAATAGCCTACCAAACTCGAGGGAGTCACCAAACGATTTTCCTTAGTAGTTGAAAGGATAATTAAAACATTTCATTTTATATTAGTCGAAAATAGGGCAATAGTACAATAAGAGAGCAAAGCGGGAATAGTGGGAGACTAAATGCAACCCAACATATCGTACCTTTACATAGACTCAATAAAGTATTTAAGATAAGTATCATTAGTAGTTGGAAAAGTAGTTAGGACGTTTTCTTGAAAATCGCTTGAAATCAAGTCACAAATTACCATAAGGGTAAAATCAAAAATAGTGGGTCCACCTCGGGACAACCAAAGCGGCGGGCTCAAATTACGTATATTAAGCTTATGGGGTCACCTACAGAGGACTTAGGGGTATTCCCTAGCTTTCTAGGCAGTTTGGAGAGGCTTGCGTAATTTTTCAATAAAGCATGCTTAAGGGGTTCAATTCTATTGAACGAAGAAGTAGTATTTTCAAATGCGGATTCAGATGGGCAGAATGTCTTCCGAGGTGCAAATCCAATCCTAGTACACCTAGGACATGCCAAAAGAAGAATCGGGGTAGCTTTACATACCTTTCAAGCTCCTTACGCCTTTCCAAGCTCACTTCCCGTTTCGTTAAAAATCTGCAAATGGTCATATTTACCAGTTGTGAGTTATAGATTCTACGAATTCAACTTAACTCATATTTGTCTACCGAAATTTCGGCAGCACCTCCCCTATACATATAGCACTCCCGAGAATTTAACTCGGCCAAAACAATCAACAACAACCCAACAACAACATCAACAACAACAACAATCACACTAAACACAATATAACACAACTAGCTATCTTTCCAACACAATGTCATAACCTTCACTTCAACCTTAAATTCCAAACTAATCTCAATGGTTTCACATTCATCATCAATCTAGAGCATCACAACATAATTTAGAAGCATTTCATATCGTTTCCTCAAATTATACACACGATATACATAATATACAAACTTTCCGCCAAAGTCATAATTTATCCAAAACTCCTAATCTTTGGCATACGTATTCATAACATGTTTCCATCTTCCAAATCTATCAATGATCATCATAATTTGCAACCTAACAACTTCATTTTCATAATGTCATAAAATCGTACTAAAACGACATAAGCTTCTACATTCCATTTCAATGCAAACTTATATCATTTTATCTTCATTTACATTGCAAGCATCACAACAACACAACTAACACATTAAACAAAATTAATTCATTCTCATTCCAACTTCAAATACCACACGGCCAACATTCAATTTTTCCATCTTCCATCAAATTCATTCAACTTTCACTTCCAATATACATTCCATCCTACATACAACTAGAAGGCAACATACAATTCAACTCATCACACCTATACATTACTACACACACACGGCCACACATACATATGCACACCCACTTTACAAACTTCCATATTTTCATGAATTCTACTCATTTCCATATACTACAACACAAATAAACCTTCATAACATAAATACATGGAATGAATTCTTACCTTTTTCCTTAATCTTCTTCACTTAAACAAGTTGTCATATTGAAGAAACAAGCACTCTTTCTTCCCAAACAATTGCACCAAGTTGTAAAGGGACCTCAATTTAGTAAGAAAATCACAAGATACTAATTTTTAGGACAAGATTTTTTAGGGTGATTTTGGCAAGCCTTGGCCGAATATGCTCTCCATTTTTGCTCTTCTTGTTTTGTTGCTTCTCTCTTTCTTTGCTTCATGAACATTCTAATAGATATGGACTACTTATATAAATTTTTGCACATGGAAAAATTAATTAAAACTTGGGTTGGGCCATAGTGCATGGCCGGCCACCCCATCTCTTTTTGGGCCTCACTTTGCTCTTTTATTTTGATCCCAATTAATGATAATTCTCGTTTTGAAATTCCCGAAACTAATTTCAAACAAGTGACACTTCCCCTTTTTTTTCATTCCGTCCTCTCTTTCCAAGTCATTGCTTCTCCATTATTGCTTTGCCACAAGACCTTAATGGGGGGTATATGTTTATTGCGTAACCTCTGCACCTGGCGATCTAGAATAATTACAGATTGTTCTTCATCAGATAATTCTTCCGCCACTTAAATATCTTTTGCTGGAAACATTCTGGGAGGATTACCGACACATTTGCGGAGCATGGATACATGCAGTACCACATGTACCGCTTCCAGATCAGATGGTAGATCTAGCGCGTGAGCGACATTCTCAATTTTTCGAACAATCTGATAAAGCCCGATATGTCGCGGACTGAGCTTATTCTTTTTGCTGAATCACATTACGCCTTTCATAGTCGATACTTACAAAAACACCCAATCACTAAGCGGAAATTCCAAGGGTCGACGTCGTTTATCTGCGTACGATTTCTGTCGACTCTTGGCTGCTAATAATCTCTCTCGGATAAGTTTCACCTTATCAACTGCCCGTTGGATCACATCCGGGTCGATTAATTATGCTCCGCCGGTATCGAACTAGCCGATCAGTGACCTGAATTTCCTGCCACACAAAGCCTCATAGGGGCCATCTGGATGCTAGAATAGTAGCTGTTATTATAAGCAAACTCGATCAATGGCAGGTGATCATCCCGGCTACCAACGAAATCAATAATACAGGCCCGCAGCATAGCTTCTAGCGTCTGTAAAATGTGCTCGGCCTGTCTGTCGCTCTGAGGGTGGAATACTGTGCTCAGACTTATCTGAGCCTCTAATCCTTCCCGGGAACTAATATTTAGAACTTAGTCATAAACTGAGTACCTCTGTCAGTGACAATAGATATAGGAACTCCGTGGAGTCTCACTATTCCTTTAATACATATAGTCTGGCATAATCCTCAGCTGAATAAGTGGTTCCGACGGAAAGAAAATGGACTGATTTTGTCAGCCTATTAACCATACCCCATATGGAAATCATACTTTCGCGGGGTGCGAGGCAAACCCGTAATGAGATCCATATTAATTATCTCTCATTTCCAAATCAGAATTTCCCTTTCCTGAAACAGTCCACCCGGTTTCTGATGCTCAATTTTAACTTGTTGACAATTCGGGCACTGGGCAACGAGCCTTGCGATGTCCTGTTTCATGCCATTCCATCAGTATAGACATCCGAGGTCATGGTACTCTTTAGTAAACTCAGGATAAACAGAATACCGAATATTATGCGCTCCGCTTAGAATTGGCCGTTGCAGCCCTACGATGTCGGGCACACATAATCTGCCCCTGTATAATAATACTCATCAGGCGAAACCTCAAATTGAGTATTTTCCTTGTCAAAAGTCGTATCTCTGTATCATGCAAGAATAAAGTCCTCAAACTGACGCTGATTTACCTCTTCCATAATCGATGATTCTGCACTTCTCAGACAAAAATTTCAATATCTTCAGAACCGACCAAACAGACTCCTAGGCTAGCCGACTGATGAGTTTTACAAACCAATTCTTTATTTCTGAATGTACACTGGTCAAGCCATCCATAGATTCACGATTAAGTGCGCCTGCTACAGCGTTAGCTTTGCTAGGGTGGCACAAAATATTAACATCATAATCTTTCAATAATTCGAACCATCTTTTCTGCCGCGAATTCAGCTCTTTTTTCTTAAAATATATATATATACTGAAAGCTCTTAGGTTCCGTGTAAATATCAATGCGGACCCCATGTAAGTAATGCCGCCGAATCTTTAAAGCATGAGTCACCGTAGCTAATTCCAGTTCATGAGCGAAATAATTTTCCCTCGTGCGGTCTGAGCTGCCGGGGAACATAGGTTATAATCCGACCACTTCCAGACAACTACATATTTCAGTCGATGTCGAAGGCCTAGACAAGTCCTTTATCGCTTCAATCTTCTGTATGTCAGTTGTTTTCATGTATACTTACTTTGCTTACTCTCCTTCGTTCCCCCTCTTTGGGGTTATACTCACACCATATTCGTATCTTTTCTTTCTAACCCACAACTTAATTATCTTCGTACGAAACCTTAACAGAATCATAATTACATAGTACACAATTTTATCCAATAGCTAACACTCAGATATCGTAATTAATATAACAATTTATCTTTTAATAATTACATCCTCCCTTATTGGATGATTTGGCCAAATTATTCCTTCTTTCATACCCGTTCCTTGTCCGCCGTCCTGTTTTTCTCGATATCGGAATTACCTGATATGCACATGATTCATCATCCCATACCATAGTTTTCCTTTGTCCTGCACTACTACATTTTAGTTCGTTTTCGCAAATAATTCTCGTGCGTTACCCCGTTGACTCTTTTAGAGGTTCTACTTAATTACGTTTCTTACGGTTCACTTTTTCTGACATTTTGATTACCTTCCACTCAATCATCCTCTTTTCTTTCCAAACATCATCGTATTAGAATTTTCCAACCTCACCCGGTAGCAAAATGAATCTCAGTTTATTTCGTAACATTTGTACCATACTTTTCGCTTTGTCTCATAAATTCTGTCTGGTTAATGTTTTCCGTATATTACAACAATGGCTATTAGGGTCTGCCAAATCAATCGACACAATCATAAATGGGGGCCCTACACATACATACATATATATATATATATATATATATATATATATATATATATATATATCTACCATTGCTTTTACAATACATCTTCAATCACTTATTCATACTTACTCTAGTTTCAGAGCTGCGCTGCTTTTTCTTTCTTTTTAACAATCCAATCAGTCTCAGCTCGTGTGACCCCTATAAAATTTCTAGCCATTCCACATATCCTAATTCCATTTAGGTTACCCCGAATTTCCTATTCGTCTCTCATATCTATGTTGCGAAAATTTTGTACATTTCCCAGGGGGTCACCCATCCCAGAATTGCTCTGGCCCTGGCACGCTTAACCTTACAACTTTAATGCATTTAGGCACGTTAAGACCGGTATAATTACATCGATTGCCCCGCACAGCCTTTGTCACTTAATTTAAGATAAATCGGGGTCTTAACAACTTTTCAAAATGTTCTCATAGCGGGTCCCACCCCGACCTAGCGAGAATTCTTTTACCTTTCTGACTATATGGTTGCTGTGTCGCCCCTTGTACGTCTTCAATACTTACCTCCACGTATATATATAATTCTAGACAGCCCACGAGTTTAAGTCTGTATCCCACAAATTCCATCTCCAATTAGTCGATGGAAACTGATAAAATGCTACTGTAAGGCATTTTACGATCATCAGCACGAGAAAGCTAAAGTCCGACGAACTTCGCGGAATCTTTTAATACTTAATTCACATAATTACCTCCATATTTATATTTATGAGCCGTGAGCAAACCACTCAATTCCCGCCTGCTTGTCATACGCTTTGTATTCTTTCAATTAGAGGAAACTTGATCGTTGGACATTTTTGCCCTTCCACATATTTTTGCCCTTCACGTGGGCTATGCTAAAACAAAATGGGGTTAGAACATATTTCTGGTCCCTCCAATTAAATTACGAATTCTCTACTCGTATATGCTTTCTCGAGATAAAATTTTCCCGATAAGGGTAATGCTTCTTACAAATGACATGGAGGGTACCTCTTAAAATTTTAATCCACCACAATAGATTTATCCTATCGGTATCGACCTTCAAGACAGGCTAAAAATTTATATCTCATTTCCCTTTTCGTATTCCTAGAAACATTTGGGCAGAGATTCCTCTGTATTTCTTACTATACCAAAACTTGTACACAGGAAATACCAACCATGCCTCATAGGGTCAACACATATACGTCTATACATATCATATCACGTCGCATCACAGCCACACGAGGCTAACAATTTCCAAATAAAAAGTATCAGAATGCCGAGGCTTACCTCACATGCCCAACTCGAACTGCACCTGCTACACTTTCCATGTTTGTTTCCCTTTTTAATGTTCGACTTTATGTTTTAATCGTACTTCAGAATACCTTACCCAGCATACGTCTTTCATACCATTGCTTACCGGAGTACTGTGTAGCTTCCAATATCAGCAGTCGCTGTCTTACGCCGATACCGTTCTCCAGCTGCAATCAAGGGTTAGTAAAGAAAGAAACTCATTTCCTACAGCTAGCTCTATCGCACGATCTAAGAATCAAAGAAAGGTAACACCCTAAATGTCCTGTAGCCTCCTGTTTATAGATGTGGTGCACAACACACCGATAAACAAGACTCTACTAGACACGGTCTGTAGACACTCCGAGGACGAACCGCTCTGATACCACTTTTGTCACGACCCAACTCTGTAGGCCGCGACTAGTGTCCGTGCTGGACACCCAAACGTACCCAATAACCCAAATTAGCAAACGAAAGAATATTTTCAAATATAAAAGTCACTTGGCGTTAGTAATGATCATAAACGAACCGACGCAGTACATGGAAGCCGGTGAGGCTGTCACAGATCATATCATACCCAAACATATACAGAACCCACACAAGTATGTCTACAGACCTCTACAGAACATGACAGACTCATGAGACGGGACAGGGCCCCGTCATACCCCTGAATAGTGTACATATATATAATAGCGGCAGACTGTACCAATATACCGGCTCTGAACAAAAGAGCGCTCCCAATATAGCAGAATAGATGTCCTAGGTAGGCGGTCAGCAAATCTGTCTTCTGTACCTGCGCGGCATGAAAACGCTGTTATACCCCGTAAGAGTTCGTGCTATTTTAATTAAGACAAGAAAGAATGAGTTAAGAAAGTTCAAGGAAAGTTAATCGAGTTAGTAAGAATATCGTTATATATATATGGTTGCCTTAAGTATCCCGAGGTGACATAGTAACCTAAAGGATTTGAAATCGCGTTATGAGCGTATATGAGGTAATGTGAGTGCCCTTTTAAAGTATTTGAGATTATTAGTAATGATATAGAAGATGGATAAAAGATATGAATATATTTTTGCGATTGGAGTTTCGTCGAAGCTTCGTAAGTTCTCTAGTTACGTTTAAGGTTATTGTGATTCTCCCGACCCTTAGAGATGTGTATGGATTGTTATTTATGTATATGAGTATGTATATGTATGTATAAGAGGTTACATGAGGGTCGGAAGAGGATTAGAAGTTAAACGAAGCTGAACGAAATGAATCCAAACAACTTCAGAAAATATCTCGGACCAGATTTTTAGCCCATATTGTTGGAGGCATATCTCCTAGTATATGAGGAGTTTTAAGGTGTTTCAAAATTCTAAAATGAAGTTCATCGAGTATAGTTTCTAACGCAACAAACCTCTCGTCAAAACAATCTCTGGATAAGCAGATATGGACGATGCAAGTTGGGCTGGCGGGGCAGAAAATTGTGACCCGATCCAAACATTCACATTTCGGCCCATGAGGCCCATTAACGTCAAGTATATAAGGAAAAATTATTTGAGGGCTTTTCATTTGACATAAAATCTTCCAAGAACATTAGAGAGAGAGAGAGAGAGAGAGAAATTCAAGGCTAAAAATGTCATTTTGATCAAAATCCGAGCCCCGAATCCCGAAGCTCATGAAGAGAAAGGCATTGTACGTTGAGTTGCCTTCAATTTGAGCTAAATATTGGTCTTGGGGAATGAAATTTTCGTGTTTGACCTGCTTCTAAGGTATTTATAAGATTCATTTTATGTTATTAAAGTGTTTATTTAGAGTTTTAACGAATTAGAACGGAGAAAACAACATTATAAACTCGTTTGTTGTTTTGTTGAAATTTATGGATTAGGGGTTGTTTTAATTGAAATTGATAGACTGGTTTGAATTAATATTTTAGTTGTTGTAATCATAGATTATGTGATGAGAATGAAGGAATTTGAAGGTTAGAGTTGGAGTTAAAAATTGTTGTGGGTTGTTGTAAGGATTATAGAGATAATAATGTGGTTTAGTTGCATATGAATAGATGATGTGGTGTCGTGTGGCTGCTGTTGTATTTCTCAGAAATTTGCTGAAAAGATTGCATGAAATAAGGTATAAGAAGTGCATATGGGCTGCTTGGTGTATTGCAAGTTGTCACGACCCAACTCCGTAGGCCGCGACTAGTGTCCGTGCTGGACACTCAAACGTACCCAATAACCCAAATTAGCAAACGATAGAATATTTTCAAATATAGAAGTCGCTTGCCGTTAATAATAACCATAAATGAACCGACACCGTACATGGAAGCCGATGAGGCTGTCACAGATCATATCATACCCAAACATATACAGAACCCACACAAGTATGTCTACAGACCTCTACAGATCATAACAAAATCATAAGACGGGACAGGGCCCCGTCATACCCCTGAATCGCATACATATATATAATATAGCGGCAGATTGTACCAATATACAGGCTCTGAACAAAAGAGCGCTCCCAATATAGCAGAATAGATGTCCTAGGAAGGCGATCAGCAAATCTATCTTCTGTACCTGCGCGGCATGAAAACGCAGCCCCCGAAGAAAGGGGGTCAGTACGAAATATGTACTGAGTATGTAAAGAACGGAACGTAGTAAACAAAGTCATAATCAAAGTATAAGGTACAGAAAATGGACAAAATGTACAGATTAGCAAAATGCTGATCATAAAGTATAAATAGTATTTGTTGAAAACATATGTCGTACCTGGTCCCAATACGGAACAAGATCATAACCGAAACAGAACTTACAGAGA
Organism: Lycium barbarum; assembly: GCF_019175385.1. Classification (NCBI taxonomy): domain Eukaryota; kingdom Viridiplantae; phylum Streptophyta; class Magnoliopsida; order Solanales; family Solanaceae; genus Lycium; species Lycium barbarum. Next base: position 83,019,993 of record NC_083338.1, on the reverse strand, counting down.
AGTGAGTGTGACATCCGAAGTATCAAATGCATATTTTCAAAACATGAGGAGTGTGTTTAGAAACATATACCATATCATGTCCGGCCCCTGCCAAGGGCTCGGCGAAACAGAACGTGGCCACCCCCCCGACGCTGGTGCCACCATACATAAGGAACAGAGTAGGGGATAACCCCGTAACATAACATATCATATCATATCAGATGGCCATATCAGATCATATCATATCAGAATGTGTGTACATGGCACAGCATACTCCAAAACCCATGTACATATATACCTGCCCCCTCACATCGAGGCACGGCGAACAATGCATTGGAATACGCTTGACAACATATCCTGGCCCGGGCTCAGTGTGGGAAACATTGGGGCATCCACGAATGGAGTAGTGAGAGACTAAATGCAACAAAAAAATATCACAGATTTCCAGAGACTCAATGAGGCATATCGAAATGACAAATCAAATCAATGAAGTCGGACAGAATCATAGTAGGTGTATGTCGTATGTCATAATGAGTTACGGAAGAATAATCCTTCTGGGGTCATTCTCATATTCCAAAATAGTTTACCAGACTCGAGGGAATCATTAAAACAATTTTCCTTAGTAGTTAAAAGGATAGTTAAAACGTTTCATTTTATATTGTTTGAAAATAAGGCAATAGTACAATAAGAGAGCAAAGCGGGAATAGTGGAACTAAATGCAATACAAAATATCGTACCTTTACAGAGACTCAATATCGTACCCCGAATAAGCATCATTAGTAGTTGGAAAAGTATATAAGACGTTTCCTTAAAAATTGCTTGACATCAAGTTATAAAGGACCATAAGGATAAAATCGAAAATAGCGGGCCCACCTCGGGACAACCAAAGCGGCGGGCTCAAATTACGTGTATTAAGCTTATGGGGTCACCTACAGAGGTCCTATGGCATTCCATAACTCCCTAAGTGATTTGGAGAAATTTTGCATAATTTTTCATTAAAGCATACTAAAAGGGTTCAATTCTATTGAACGAAAATGTGACAATTTCAGACGCGGATTCCGATGAGTAAAATATGCTCCGAGGCGTGAATCCGATCCTAGTACATCTAGGACATGCCAAAAGAAGAATCGGGGTGGCTTTACATACCTTTTACGCACTTTACGCCTTTCCAAGTTCACTTCCCGTTTCGTCCAAAATCTGCAAATGGTCACATTTACCAAATGTTAACCATAAGGCTTTAGGCTTAAATCTAAAGTTAACACTTTTCTACAGAAACTTGGGCAGCATCTCCCCTACACATATAGCATCCCCGAGAATTCAACTCGGCCAAAACAATCAACAACAACCCAACAACAACAACACCAACAACAACAATCACTATAAAACACTCAATATGACACAACTAGTTCCCTTTCCAACATAGTGCAATATCTTCCATTTCAACTTCAAATTTCCAAACCAAGCTCGATGGTTTCACATTCATCATTAATCTAGATCATCACAATATAATTTGGAAGCATTTCATATCATTTCCACAAAATATTCACAAGATATACAAAATATACAAACTTTCCACCAAAGTCATAATTCATCCAAAACTTCTAATCTTTAACATACTTATTCATAACATGTTTCCATCTTCCTATTACATGAACAATCATCATTATTTGCACCTTAACAACTTCATTTCCATAATGTCATAAAATCATACTAAAATGACACAAACTTCTACATTCCATTACAATGCAAACTTATATCATTTTACTTTCATTTACATTGCAAGGATCACCACAACACAACTAACATATTAAACAAAATTAATTCATTCCCATTCCAATTTCAATATACCACTCGGCCAATACATATAATTCCAACTTCAACCAAATTCAATCAACTTTCATTTCCAATATGAATTTCACCATAACCACAACTAGAATACAACATAAAATTAACTCATCTTTGACTACACAACCACACATGTACACGGCTACATTCATACATATATATATTCATGCAACTTCCATATTTTCATGAATTTTAACCCTTTCTACTTCCCACAACATAAACCAAACCTTCATAACACATAAAAAGGAATTAAATCTTACCCTTTCTCTTCAACTTCTTCACTTGGCCAAAGTGCGGAAACAATGAAACGGATTACTTATCTTCCGAAATAATTATACTATGTTGTAGAGGACCCTTGAATTAGTGGAAATACTACAAAAAAATAATTTTTTGGAACAAAATTTAAAGCACCTAATTTCCATGGTCTTGGCCGAAATGGCCCCTTTCTCTTGCTCTTCATCTTTTGTCTTCTCCTTATCTAATTTTTCTTGAAGCTTCAAAAGGATAAAGACCCCTTTTTAATATAATTGTCACATGACTAATCACATGACAATTTCATATTGTGGGTTTGGGCCAAGGCTTGGCCGGCCTCCCTTCAAACTTGGGCCTAAATTTTTTTTTTTTTTTTTTTGGGCCAATTCGGTTGGTCCCGAGTTGGGCCTAGCCCACTGACCTTTCGACCTTAAAACGTCCATATCTCCTTGTACCAACGTCACCTAGGAACCCACGACCTATGGTTGGAAAGCTAATTCAATTATCTATAACTTCTATCTCTTGGTATTGTTCCAAATTCCAAACTTATAATACCGTTTTTGCCCCTCCAAGTCAGGTCACCCAGAAACATTTTCTTAAAAATATTCGTTTAGAGGGCTTCCACTTTGATTTGGCCCAAGGATCCTTCATGAGTTGTGTTTAACTTTACATATGTGATTCATATAGCTTGTCACATGTTCCAAAAAAAAATCTTGATGTGTGGGCCCCACCTCAGCTTACAAATAATCCGACGTTCAAAAATACGGGATATAACACAAGTGTTCGTTAGAATTTCGGGCATCGTTATGTTATAGTTGGGGGTTGTTTTGATATGTTGTTGTTCTTGTTGAAATAAAAGAATTGAAGATATGGTTGTGTCCATATGTTATTGTTGGTATTTCTGTGTCAACAGGAGAGCAATTGGAAATTCGGATAGGCGAGTTTATAGGGGAAATGCTGCCCAAATATTTGTAGACAAGTAATGAGTTAAATATTTGAATGCTAAAAGTCATACTATTGACAATTGGTAAATATGACCATTTGTAGATTTTGGGCGAAACGGGAATTGAATCTGGACGAGCGTAATGCGCAACTAAGGTATGTAAAGTCTTTCCCTTCATTCTTTGGCATGTTCTAAACATAATAGGCTCGGCCGCGAGCCTTGGATACGACCCTGTTCCTAGAAACCCGAGATTGAAATTGGCTCCATTTCATTCAATGAGATTGAATTGGTTTCTTAACCTTTCGTCGGCAAAATGACCTATATGTATGCAACTTTCACAAATGAAGTCGGAATGCCCTAAAACTCTCACAGATGACTCCATAAGACCTATGATCCATAATTTACATACGCCACCTCATTTGATCCGAGGTGGGCCCCCTATTCCCGGATTTTTCTGATTTGTTCCGTTTGACTTATTTTTGAAGTGCAATTTAAAGGAAACTCTTGGCTACTTTTCTAACTACTATACGACAGTTGTTTTGAAGTATTTTGTAAGTCCCACAATGTATTTTGAAACATGAAAACTTATGACTAGTGCGTCAACTATTGTGAGATGGTCGTTTAATTATTTCGTTGGGGTTATAACATGTTTGACTGTTGTTCCGAGGTTGAACTAACAGTGCGTTTTGGATGATCTTGTTGGGTTGTGGTAAGAGATTTGCATGCTTACGGTTATTTACGATTCCGCTCGTGCATTCTATTATTACTTCTTTCGCCCAGTCCCGGGCCGGTTTTATTATTGTGCGCACTGTTTGATGTTGACCGTTGGATTCTTGACCGCGGTGTGTGCGACATTGACCGTTGGATTCTTGACCGCGGTATGTCGCATTTGTGATGTTGACCGCTGGATTCTTGACCGCGGTATGTCGTATTTGTGATATTGACCGCTGGATTCTTGACCGCGGTGTGTGCGACATTGACCGCTGGATTCCTGACCGCGGTATGCCGCATTTGTGACGTTAACCGTTGGATACTTGGTCGCAGTATGTGTGATAGTGACCGCTGGACTTTTGGCCGCGGCATTTGTGCGTTTGATTTTCTATGTGTATGAGACGGAAATGTTTTTTAAAAGAAAGCAAAGCAGTTTGGCATTCTGATTGCCGTATTTGTCTTCCGGGATCTGATATACATGCTACTTGTATCTGCATATGCTTATGACTCTACATGCATGATTCTGTCTGTTACGCTTCTGTATGCCTATCTGGATTATGACTCCGTCTGTTACACTTCCGGAAATCTGATTCAGACCGTGATTTAGTCTGTTACACTTCGGTACCTCTAACTCTGATTACGATTATGTCAGCCATATTCTCTGCCCCGATCCGTATGGTGATTCTGTCCGCTATATCTCTGCACTTCTGGTTCGGACTATGATTATACTTGTTATATTTCCGCTTTACATACTCAGTACATTTTCCGTACTGACCCCCTCTTCTTCGGGGGCTGCGTTTCATGCCGTGCAGGTACTCCCAGGTGAGTTGAAGACAATATAGAAGATGTTCCAGTGCAGACGGCAAGCTCCATTTGTTCCCGGAGTGCTGCCGAGTCAGGGTTTGTATGTTATGCTTTCTGGATTACGTTAGAGACTTTGCAGACAACGTCGTGGGTATTGGTTATCAGTCTGTAAGCGGCTCCGTCAGCCGATATGTCGGTCTTTGTTATGTACCGAATCTTTTATGATCACATATTTGTTCGGCGTGGAAGCTATGAGAAAGAACATTTCTGGAAAAAAAAAATTACGGTGTAATCTTATTTGATTTAAAAAGTTTGACGTAATTTTATGTGCAGCAAAAGTCTGAGGGTTCGCTCGGCCCTAACTAAGGGTCGGGTGCCCATCACACCCTAGAGATATTGGGGTGTGACAAACGCAGCCCCCGAAGAAAGAGGGTCAGTACGAAATATGTACTGAGTATGTAAAGCACAGAACGTAATAAATAAAGTCATCATCAAAGTAGAAGGTACAGAAAATGGACAGAATATCCAGATTAGCAAAATACTGATCATAAAGCATAAATAGTATTTGTTGAAAACATATGTCGTACCTGGTCCCATTGCGGAACAAGATTTTAACCGAAACAGAACTTACAGAGTAGTGAATGTGACATCCGATGTATCAAATGCATATTTTCAAGACATGAGGAGTGTGTACAGAAACATATATCACATCATATCCGGCCCCTGCCAAGGGGCTCAGCAAACAGAACGTGGCCACCCCCCGACGCTGGTGCCACCATACATAAGGAACAGAGTAGGGGATAACCCCGTCACATAACATATCATATCAGATGGCCATATCAGATCATATCATATCAGAATGTGTGTACATGGCATAGCATACTCCAAAACCCATGTACAGGTATACCTGCCCCCTCACATCGAGGCACGGCGAACAATGCAGTGGAATACGCTTGACAACATATCCTGGCCCGGGCTCAGTGTGGGAAACATTGAGGCATCCACCAATGGAGTAGTGAGAGACTAAATGCAATAAAAATATCACCGATTTCCAGAGACTCAATGAGGCATACCGAATGACAAATCAAATCAATGAAGTCGGACGGAATCTTAGCAAGTGTATGTCATATGTCATAATGAGTTACAGAAGAGTAATCCTCCTGAAATCGTTTTCATATTTCAAAATAGCCTACCAAACTCGAGGGAGTCACCAAACGATTTTCCTTAGTAGTTGAAAGGATAATTAAAACATTTCATTTTATATTATTCGAAAATAGGGCAATAGTACAATAAGAGAGCAAAGCGGGAATAGTGGGAGACTAAATGCAACCCAACATATCGTACCTTTACATAGACTCAATAAAGTATTTAAGATAAGTATCATTAGTAGTTGGAAAAGTAGTTAGGACGTTTTCTTGAAAATCGCTTGAAATCAAGTCACAAATTACCATAAGGGTAAAATCAAAAATAGTGGGTCCACCTCGGGACAACCAAAGCGGCGGGCTCAAATTACGTATATTAAGCTTATGGGGTCACCTACAGAGGACTTAGGGGTATTCCCTAGCTTTCTAGGCAGTTTGGAGAGGCTTGCGTAATTTTTCAATAAAGCATGCTTAAGGGGTTCAATTCTATTGAACGAAGAAGTAGTATTTTCAAATGCGGATTCAGATGGGCAGAATGTCTTCCGAGGTGCAAATCCAATCCTAGTACACCTAGGACATGCCAAAAGAAGAATCGGGGTAGCTTTACATACCTTTCAAGCTCCTTACGCCTTTCCAAGCTCACTTCCCGTTTCGTTAAAAATCTGCAAATGGTCATATTTACCAGTTGTGAGTTATAGATTCTACGAATTCAACTTAACTCATATTTGTCTACCGAAATTTCGGCAGCACCTCCCCTATACATATAGCACTCCCGAGAATTTAACTCGGCCAAAACAATCAACAACAACCCAACAACAACATCAACAACAACAACAATCACACTAAACACAATATAACACAACTAGCTATCTTTCCAACACAATGTCATAACCTTCACTTCAACCTTAAATTCCAAACTAATCTCAATGGTTTCACATTCATCATCAATCTAGAGCATCACAACATAATTTAGAAGCATTTCATATCGTTTCCTCAAATTATACACACGATATACATAATATACAAACTTTCCGCCAAAGTCATAATTTATCCAAAACTCCTAATCTTTGGCATACGTATTCATAACATGTTTCCATCTTCCAAATCTATCAATGATCATCATAATTTGCAACCTAACAACTTCATTTTCATAATGTCATAAAATCGTACTAAAACGACATAAGCTTCTACATTCCATTTCAATGCAAACTTATATCATTTTATCTTCATTTACATTGCAAGCATCACAACAACACAACTAACACATTAAACAAAATTAATTCATTCTCATTCCAACTTCAAATACCACACGGCCAACATTCAATTTTTCCATCTTCCATCAAATTCATTCAACTTTCACTTCCAATATACATTCCATCCTACATACAACTAGAAGGCAACATACAATTCAACTCATCACACCTATACATTACTACACACACACGGCCACACATACATATGCACACCCACTTTACAAACTTCCATATTTTCATGAATTCTACTCATTTCCATATACTACAACACAAATAAACCTTCATAACATAAATACATGGAATGAATTCTTACCTTTTTCCTTAATCTTCTTCACTTAAACAAGTTGTCATATTGAAGAAACAAGCACTCTTTCTTCCCAAACAATTGCACCAAGTTGTAAAGGGACCTCAATTTAGTAAGAAAATCACAAGATACTAATTTTTAGGACAAGATTTTTTAGGGTGATTTTGGCAAGCCTTGGCCGAATATGCTCTCCATTTTTGCTCTTCTTGTTTTGTTGCTTCTCTCTTTCTTTGCTTCATGAACATTCTAATAGATATGGACTACTTATATAAATTTTTGCACATGGAAAAATTAATTAAAACTTGGGTTGGGCCATAGTGCATGGCCGGCCACCCCATCTCTTTTTGGGCCTCACTTTGCTCTTTTATTTTGATCCCAATTAATGATAATTCTCGTTTTGAAATTCCCGAAACTAATTTCAAACAAGTGACACTTCCCCTTTTTTTTCATTCCGTCCTCTCTTTCCAAGTCATTGCTTCTCCATTATTGCTTTGCCACAAGACCTTAATGGGGGGTATATGTTTATTGCGTAACCTCTGCACCTGGCGATCTAGAATAATTACAGATTGTTCTTCATCAGATAATTCTTCCGCCACTTAAATATCTTTTGCTGGAAACATTCTGGGAGGATTACCGACACATTTGCGGAGCATGGATACATGCAGTACCACATGTACCGCTTCCAGATCAGATGGTAGATCTAGCGCGTGAGCGACATTCTCAATTTTTCGAACAATCTGATAAAGCCCGATATGTCGCGGACTGAGCTTATTCTTTTTGCTGAATCACATTACGCCTTTCATAGTCGATACTTACAAAAACACCCAATCACTAAGCGGAAATTCCAAGGGTCGACGTCGTTTATCTGCGTACGATTTCTGTCGACTCTTGGCTGCTAATAATCTCTCTCGGATAAGTTTCACCTTATCAACTGCCCGTTGGATCACATCCGGGTCGATTAATTATGCTCCGCCGGTATCGAACTAGCCGATCAGTGACCTGAATTTCCTGCCACACAAAGCCTCATAGGGGCCATCTGGATGCTAGAATAGTAGCTGTTATTATAAGCAAACTCGATCAATGGCAGGTGATCATCCCGGCTACCAACGAAATCAATAATACAGGCCCGCAGCATAGCTTCTAGCGTCTGTAAAATGTGCTCGGCCTGTCTGTCGCTCTGAGGGTGGAATACTGTGCTCAGACTTATCTGAGCCTCTAATCCTTCCCGGGAACTAATATTTAGAACTTAGTCATAAACTGAGTACCTCTGTCAGTGACAATAGATATAGGAACTCCGTGGAGTCTCACTATTCCTTTAATACATATAGTCTGGCATAATCCTCAGCTGAATAAGTGGTTCCGACGGAAAGAAAATGGACTGATTTTGTCAGCCTATTAACCATACCCCATATGGAAATCATACTTTCGCAGGGTGCGAGGCAAACCCGTAATGAGATCCATATTAATTATCTCTCATTTCCAAATCAGAATTTCCCTTTCCTGAAACAGTCCACCCGGTTTCTGATGCTCAATTTTAACTTGTTGACAATTCGGGCACTGGGCAACGAGCCTTGCGATGTCCTGTTTCATGCCATTCCATCAGTATAGACATCCGAGGTCATGGTACTCTTTAGTAAACTCAGGATAAACAGAATACCGAATATTATGCGCTCCGCTTAGAATTGGCCGTTGCAGCCCTACGATGTCGGGCACACATAATCTGCCCCTGTATAATAATACTCATCAGGCGAAACCTCAAACTGAGTATTTTCCTTGTCAAAAGTCGTATCTCTGTATCATGCAAGAATAAAGTCCTCAAACTGACGCTGATTTACCTCTTCCATAATCGATGATTCTGCACTTCTCAGACAAAAATTTCAATATCTTCAGAACCGACCAAACAGACTCCTAGGCTAGCCGACTGATGAGTTTTACAAACCAATTCTTTATTTCTGAATGTACACTGGTCAAGCCATCCATAGATTCACGATTAAGTGCGCCTGCTACAGCGTTAGCTTTGCTAGGGTGGCACAAAATATTAACATCATAATCTTTCAATAATTCGAACCATCTTTTCTGCCGCGAATTCAGCTCTTTTTTCTTAAAATATATATATATACTGAAAGCTCTTAGGTTCCGTGTAAATATCAATGCGGACCCCATGTAAGTAATGCCGCCGAATCTTTAAAGCATGAGTCACCGTAGCTAATTCCAGTTCATGAGCGAAATAATTTTCCCTCGTGCGGTCTGAGCTGCCGGGGAACATAGGTTATAATCCGACCACTTCCAGACAACTACATATTTCAGTCGATGTCGAAGGCCTAGACAAGTCCTTTATCGCTTCAATCTTCTGTATGTCAGTTGTTTTCATGTATACTTACTTTGCTTACTCTCCTTCGTTCCCCCTCTTTGGGGTTATACTCACACCATATTCGTATCTTTTCTTTCTAACCCACAACTTAATTATCTTCGTACGAAACCTTAACAGAATCATAATTACATAGTACACAATCTTATCCAATAGCTAACACTCAGATATCGTAATTAATATAACAATTTATCTTTTAATAATTACATCCTCCCTTATTGGATGATTTGGCCAAATTATTCCTTCTTTCATACCCGTTCCTTGTCCGCCGTCCTGTTTTTCTCGATATCGGAATTACCTGATATGCACATGATTCATCATCCCATACCATAGTTTTCCTTTGTCCTGCACTACTACATTTTAGTTCGTTTTCGCAAATAATTCTCGTGCGTTACCCCGTTGACTCTTTTAGAGGTTCTACTTAATTACGTTTCTTACGGTTCACTTTTTCTGACATTTTGATTACCTTCCACTCAATCATCCTCTTTTCTTTCCAAACATCATCGTATTAGAATTTTCCAACCTCACCCGGTAGCAAAATGAATCTCAGTTTATTTCGTAACATTTGTACCATACTTTTCGCTTTGTCTCATAAATTCTGTCTGGTTAATGTTTTCCGTATATTACAACAATGGCTATTAGGGTCTGCCAAATCAATCGACACAATCATAAATGGGGGCCCTACACATACATACATATATATATATATATATATATATATATATATATATATCTACCATTGCTTTTACAATACATCTTCAATCACTTATTCATACTTACTCTAGTTTCAGAGCTGCGCTGCTTTTTCTTTCTTTTTAACAATCCAATCAGTCTCAGCTCGTGTGACCCCTATAAAATTTCTAGCCATTCCACATATCCTAATTCCATTTAGGTTACCCCGAATTTCCTATTCGTCTCTCATATCTATGTTGCGAAAATTTTGTACATTTCCCAGGGGGTCACCCATCCCAGAATTGCTCTGGCCCTGGCACGCTTAACCTTACAACTTTAATGCATTTAGGCACGTTAAGACCGGTATAATTACATCGATTGCCCCGCACAGCCTTTGTCACTTAATTTAAGATAAATCGGGGTCTTAACAACTTTTCAAAATGTTCTCATAGCGGGTCCCACCCCGACCTAGCGAGAATTCTTTTACCTTTCTGACTATATGGTTGCTGTGTCGCCCCTTGTACGTCTTCAATACTTACCTCCACGTATATATATAATTCTAGACAGCCCACGAGTTTAAGTCTGTATCCCACAAATTCCATCTCCAATTAGTCGATGGAAACTGATAAAATGCTACTGTAAGGCATTTTACGATCATCAGCACGAGAAAGCTAAAGTCCGACGAACTTCGCGGAATCTTTTAATACTTAATTCACATAATTACCTCCATATTTATATTTATGAGCCGTGAGCAAACCACTCAATTCCCGCCTGCTTGTCATACGCTTTGTATTCTTTCAATTAGAGGAAACTTGATCGTTGGACATTTTTGCCCTTCCACATATTTTTGCCCTTCACGTGGGCTATGCTAAAACAAAATGGGGTTAGAACATATTTCTGGTCCCTCCAATTAAATTACGAATTCTCTACTCGTATATGCTTTCTCGAGATAAAATTTTCCCGATAAGGGTAATGCTTCTTACAAATGACATGGAGGGTACCTCTTAAAATTTTAATCCACCATAATAGATTTATCCTATCGGTATCGACCTTCAAGACAGGCTAAAAATTTATATCTCATTTCCCTTTTCGTATTCCTAGAAACATTTGGGCAGAGGTTCCTCTGTATTTCTTATTATACCAAAATCTGTACACAGGAAATACCAACCATGCCTCATAGGGTCAACACATATACGTCTATACATATCATATCACGTCGCATCACAGCCACACGAGGCTAACAATTTCCAAATAAAAAGTATCAGAATGCCGAGGCTTACCTCACATGCCCAACTCGAACTGCACCTGCTACACTTTCCATGTTTGTTTCCCTTTTTAATGTTCGACTTTATGTTTTAATCGTACTTCAGAATACCTTACCCAGCATACGTCTTTCATACCATTGCTTACCGGAGTACTGTGTAGCTTCCAATATCAGCAGTCGCTGTCTTACGCCGATACCGTTCTCCAGCTGCAATCAAGGGTTAGTAAAGAAAGAAACTCATTTCCTACAGCTAGCTCTATCGCACGATCTAAGAATCAAAGAAAGGTAACACCCTAAATGTCCTGTAGCCTCCTGTTTATAGATGTGGTGCACAACACACCGATAAACAAGACTCTACTAGACACGGTCTGTAGACACTCCGAGGACGAACCGCTCTGATACAACTTTTGTCACGACCCAACTCTGTAGGCCGCGACTAGTGTCCGTGCTGGACACCCAAACGTACCCAATAACCCAAATTAGCAAACGAAAGAATATTGTCAAATATAAAAGTCACTTGGCGTTAGTAATGATCATAAACGAACCGACGCAGTACATGGAAGCCGGTGAGGCTGTCACAGATCATATCATACCCAAACATATACAGAACCCACACAAGTATGTCTACAGACCTCTACAGAACATGACAGACTCATGAGACGGGACAGGGCCCCGTCATACCCCTGAATAGTGTACATATATATAATAGCGGCAGACTGTACCAATATACCGGCTCTGAACAAAAGAGCGCTCCCAATATAGCAGAATAGATGTCCTAGGTAGGCGGTCAGCAAATCTGTCTTCTGTACCTGCGCGGCATGAAAACGCTGTTATACCCCGTAAGAGTTCGTGCTATTTTAATTAAGACAATAAAGAATGAGTTAAGAAAGTTCAAGGAAAGTTAATCGAGTTAGTAAGAATATCGTTATATATATATGGTTGCCTTAAGTATCCCGAGGTGACATAGTAACCTAAAGGATTTGAAATCGCGTTATGAGCGTATATGAGGTAATGTGAGTGCCCTTTTAAAGTATTTGAGATTATTAGTAATGATATAGAAGATGGATAAAAGATATGAATATATTTTTGCGATTGGAGTTTCGTCGAAGCTTCGTAAGTTCTCTAGTTACGTTTAAGGTTATTGTGATTCTCCCGACCCTTAGAGATGTGTATGGATTGTTATTTATGTATATGAGTATGTATATGTATGTATAAGAGGTTACATGAGGGTCGGAAGAGGATTAGAAGTTAAACGAAGCTGAACGAAATGAATCCAAACAACTTCAGAAAATATCTCGGACCAGATTTTTAGCCCATATTGTTGGAGGCATATATCCTAGTATATGAGGAGTTTTAAGGTGTTTCAAAATTCTAAAATGAAGTTCATCGAGTATAGTTTCTAACGCAACAAACCTCTCGTCAAAACAATCTCTGGATAAGCAGATATGGACGATGCAAGTTGGGCTGGCGGGGCAGAAAATTGTGACCCGATCCAAACATTCACATTTCGGCCCATGAGGCCCATTAACGTCAAGTATATAAGGAAAAATTATTTGAGGGCTTTTCATTTGACATAAAATCTTCCAAGAACATTAGAGAGAGAGAGAGAGAGAGAGAGAGAAATTCAAGGCTAAAAATGTCATTTTGATCAAAATCCGAGCCCCGAATCCCGAAGCTCATGAAGAGAAAGGCATTGTACGTTGAGTTGCCTTCAATTTGAGCTAAATATTGGTCTTGGGGAATGAAATTTTCGTGTTTGACCTGCTTCTAAGGTATTTATAAGATTCATTTTATGTTATTAAAGTGTTTATTTAGAGTTTTAACGAATTAGAACGGAGAAAACAACATTATAAACTCGTTTGTTGTTTTGTTGAAATTTATGGATTAGGGGTTGTTTTAATTGAAATTGATAGACTGGTTTGAATTAATATTTTAGTTGTTGTAATCATAGATTATGTGATGAGAATGAAGGAATTTGAAGGTTAGAGTTGGAGTTAAAAATTGTTGTGGGTTGTTGTAAGGATTATAGAGATAATAATGTGGTTTAGTTGCATATGAATAGATGATGTGGTGTCGTGTGGCTGCTGTTGTATTTCTCAGAAATTTGCTGAAAAGATTGCATGAAATAAGGTATAAGAAGTGCATATGGGCTGCTTGGTGTATTGCAAGTTGTCACGACCCAACTCCGTAGGCCGCGACTAGTGTCCGTGCTGGACACTCAAACGTACCCAATAACCCAAATTAGCAAACGACAGAATATTTTCAAATATAGAAGTCGCTTGCCGTTAATAATAACCATAAATGAACCGACACCGTACATGGAAGCCGATGAGGCTGTCACAGATCATATCATACCCAAACATATACAGAACCCACACAAGTATGTCTACAGACCTCTACAGATCATAACAAAATCATAAGACGGGACAGGGCCCCGTCATACCCCTGAATCGCATACATATATATAATATAGCGGCAGATTGTACCAATATACAGGCTCTGAACAAAAGAGCGCTCCCAATATAGCAGAATAGATGTCCTAGGAAGGCGATCAGCAAATCTATCTTCTGTACCTGCGCGGCATGAAAACGCAGCCCCCGAAGAAAGGGGGTCAGTACGAAATATGTACTGAGTATGTAAAGAACGGAACGTAGTAAACAAACTCATAATCAAAGTATAAGGTACAGAAAATGGACAAAATGTACAGATTAGCAAAATGCTGATCATAAAGTATAAATAGTATTTGTTGAAAACATATGTCGTACCTGGTCCCAATACGGAACAAGATCATAACCGAAACAGAACTTACAGAGAAGTGAGTGTGACATCCGAAGTATCAAATGCATATTTTCAAAACATGAGGAGTGTGTTTAGAAACATATACCATATCATGTCCGGCCCCTGCCAAGGGCTCGGCGAAACAGAACGTGGCCACCCCCCCGACGCTGGTGCCACCATACATAAGGAACAGAGTAGGGGATAACCCCGTAACATAACATATCATATCATATCAGATGGCCATATCAGATCATATCATATCAGAATGTGTGTACATGGCACAGCATGCTCCAAAACCCATGTACATATATACCTGCCCCCTCACATCGAGGCACGGCGAACAATGCATTGGAATACGCTTGACAACATATCCTGGCCCGGGCTCAGTGTGGGAAACATTGGGGCATCCACGAATGGAGTAGTGAGAGACTAAATGCAACAAAAAAATATCACAGATTTCCAGAGACTCAATGAGGCATATCGAAATGACAAATCAAATCAATGAAGTCGGACAGAATCATAGTAGGTGTATGTCGTATGTCATAATGAGTTACGGAAGAATAATCCTTCTGGGGTCATTCTCATATTCCAAAATAGTTTACCAGACTCGAGGGAATCATTAAAACAATTTTCCTTAGTAGTTAAAAGGATAGTTAAAACGTTTCATTTTATATTGTTCGAAAATAAGGCAATAGTACAATAAGAGAGCAAAGCGGGAATAGTGGAACTAAATGCAATACAAAATATCGTACCTTTACAGAGACTCAATATCGTACCCCGAATAAGCATCATTAGTAGTTGGAAAAGTATATAAGACGTTTCCTTAAAAATTGCTTGACATCAAGTTATAAAGGACCATAAGGGTAAAATCGAAAATAGCGGGCCCACCTCGGGACAACCAAAGCGGCGGGCTCAAATTACGTGTATTAAGCTTATGGGGTCACCTACAGAGGTCCTATGGCATTCCATAACTCCCTAAGTGATTTGGAGAAATTTTGCATAATTTTTCATTAAAGCATACTAAAAGGGTTCAATTCTATTGAACGAAAATGTGACAATTTCAGACGCGGATTCCGATGAGTAAAATATGCTCCGAGGCGTGAATCCGATCCTAGTACATCTAGGACATGCCAAAAGAAGAATCGGGGTGGCTTTACATACCTTTTACGCACTTTACGCCTTTCCAAGTTCACTTCCCGTTTCGTCCAAAATCTGCAAATGGTCACATTTACCAAATGTTAACCATAAGGCTTTAGGCTTAAATCTAAAGTTAACACTTTTCTACAGAAACTTGGGCAGCATCTCCCCTACACATATAGCATCCCCGAGAATTCAACTCGGCCAAAACAATCAACAACAACCCAACAACAACAACACCAACAACAACAATCACTATAAAACACTCAATATGACACAACTAGTTCCCTTTCCAACATAGTGCAATATCTTCCATTTCAACTTCAAATTTCCAAACCAAGCTCGATGGTTTCACATTCATCATTAATCTAGATCATCACAATATAATTTGGAAGCATTTCATATCATTTCCACAAAATATTCACAAGATATACAAAATATACAAACTTTCCACCAAAGTCATAATTCATCCAAAACTTCTAATCTTTAACATACTTATTCATAACATGTTTCCATCTTCCTATTACATGAACAATCATCATTATTTGCACCTTAACAACTTCATTTCCATAATGTCATAAAATCATACTAAAATGACACAAACTTCTACATTCCATTACAATGCAAACTTATATCATTTTACTTTCATTTACATTGCAAGGATCACCACAACACAACTAACATATTAAACAAAATTAATTCATTCCCATTCCAATTTCAATATACCACTCGGCCAATACATATAATTCCAACTTCAACCAAATTCAATCAACTTTCATTTCCAATATGAATTTCACCATAACCACAACTAGAATACAACATAAAATTAACTCATCTTTGACTACACAACCACACATGTACACGGCTACATTCATACATATATATATTCATGCAACTTCCATATTTTCATGAATTTTAACCCTTTCTACTTCCCACAACATAAACCAAACCTTCATAACACATAAAAAGGAATTAAATCTTACCCTTTCTCTTCAACTTCTTCACTTGGCCAAAGTGCGGAAACAATGAAACGGATTACTTATCTTCCGAAACAATTATACTATGTTGTAGAGGACCCTTGAATTAGTGGAAATACTACAAAAAAATAATTTTTTGGAACAAAATTTAAAGCACCTAATTTCCATGGTCTTGGCCGAAATGGCCCCTTTCTCTTGCTCTTCATCTTTTGTCTTCTCCTTATCTAATTTTTCTTGAAGCTTCAAAAGGATAAAGACCCCTTTTTAATATAATTGTCACATGACTAATCACATGACAATTTCATATTGTGGGTTTGGGCCAAGGCTTGGCCGGCCTCCCTTCAAACTTGGGCCTAAATTTTTTTTTTTTTTTTTTGGGCCAATTCGGTTGGTCCCGAGTTGGGCCTAGCCCACTGACCTTTCGACCTTAAAACGTCCATATCTCCTTGTACCAACGTCACCTAGGAACCCACGACCTATGGTTGGAAAGCTAATTCAATTATCTATAACTTCTATCTCTTGGTATTGTTCCAAATTCCAAACTTATAATACCGTATTTGCCCCTCCAAGTCAGGTCACCCAGAAACATTTTCTTAAAAATATTCGTTTAGAGGGCTTCCACTTTGATTTGGCCCAAGGATCCTTCATGAGTTGTGTTTAACTTTACATATGTGATTCATATAGCTTGTCACATGTTCCAAAAAAAAATCTTGATGTGTGGGCCCCACCTCAGCTTACAAATAATCCGACGTTCAAAAATACGGGATATAACACAAGTGTTCGTTAGAATTTCGGGCATCGTTATGTTATAGTTGGGGGTTGTTTTGATATGTTGTTGTTCTTGTTGAAATAAAAGAATTGAAGATATGGTTGTGTCCATATGTTATTGTTGGTATTTCTGTGTCAACAGGAGAGCAATTGGAAATTCGGATAGGCGAGTTTATAGGGGAAATGCTGCCCAAATATTTGTAGACAAGTAATGAGTTAAATATTTGAATGCTAAAAGTCATACTATTGACAATTGGTAAATATGACCATTTGTAGATTTTGGGCGAAACGGGAATTGAATCTGGACGAGCGTAATGCGCAACTAAGGTATGTAAAGTCTTTCCCTTCATTCTTTGGCATGTTCTAAACATAATAGGCTCGGCCGCGAGCCTTGGATACGACCCTGTTCCTAGAAACCCGAGATTGAAATTGGCTCCATTTCATTCAATGAGATTGAATTGGTTTCTTAACCTTTCGTCGGCAAAATGACCTATATGTATGCAACTTTCACAAATGAAGTCGGAATGCCCTAAAACTCTCACAGATGACTCCATAAGACCTATGATCCATAATTTACATACGCCACCTCATTTGATCCGAGGTGGGCCCCCTATTCCCGGATTTTTCTGATTTGTTCCGTTTGACTTATTTTTGAAGTGCAATTTAAAGGAAACTCTTGGCTACTTTTCTAACTACTATACGACAGTTGTTTTGAAGTATTTTGTAAGTCCCACAATGTATTTTGAAACATGAAAACTTATGACTAGTGCGTCAACTATTGTGAGATGGTCGTTTAATTATTTCGTTGGGGTTATAACATGTTTGACTGTTGTTCCGAGGTTGAACTAACAGTGCGTTTTGGATGATCTTGTTGGGTTGTGGTAAGAGATTTGCATGCTTACGGTTATTTACGATTCCGCTCGTGCATTCTATTATTACTTCTTTCGCCCAGTCCCGGGCCGGTTTTATTATTGTGCGCACTGTGTGATGTTGACCGCTGGATTCTTGACCGCGGTGTGTGCGACATTGACCGCTGGATTCTTGACCGCGGTATGTCGCATTTGTGATGTTGACCACTGGATTCTTGACCGCGGTATGTCGTATTTGTGATATTGACCGCTGGATTCTTGACCGCGGTGTGTGCGACATTGACCGCTGGATTCCTGACCGCGGTATGCCGCATTTGTGACGTTAACCGTTGGATACTTGGTCGCAGTATGTGTGATAGTGACCGCTGGACTTTTGGCCGCGGCATTTGTGCGTTTGATTTTCTATGTGTATGAGACGGAAATGTTTTTTAAAAGAAAGCAAAGCAGTTTGGCATTCTGATTGCCGTATTTGTCTTCCGGGATCTGATATACATGCTACCTGTATCTGCATATGCTTATGACTCTACATGCATGATTCTGTCTGTTACGCTTCTGTATGCCTATCTGGATTATGACTCCGTCTGTTACACTTCCGGAAATCTGATTCAGACCGTGATTTAGTCTGTTACACTTCGGTACCTCTAACTCTGATTACGATTATGTCAGCCATATTCTCTGCCCCGATCCGTATGGTGATTCTGTCCGCTATATCTCTGCACTTCTGGTTCGGACTATGATTATACTTGTTATATTTCCGCTTTACATACTCAGTACATTTTCCGTACTGACCCCCTCCTCTTCGGGGGCTGCGTTTCATGCCGCGCAGGTACTCCCAGGTGAGTTGAAGACAATATAGAAGATGTTCCAGTGCAGACGGCAAGCTCCATTTGTTCCCGGAGTGCTGCCGAGTCAGGGTTTGTATGTTATGCTTTCTGGATTACGTTAGAGACTTTGCAGACAGCGTCGTGGGTATTGGTTATCAGTCTGTAAGCGGCTCCGTCAGCCGATATGTCGGTCTTTGTTATGTACCGAATCTTTTATGATCACATATTTGTTCGGCGTGGAAGCTATGAGAAAGAACATTTCTGGAAAAAAAAATTACGGTGTATTTTATCTTATTTGATTTAAAAAGTTTGACGTAATTTTATGTGCAGCAAAAGTCTGAGGGTTCGCTCGGCCCTAACTAAGGGTCGGGTGCCCATCACACCCTAGGGATATTGGGGTGTGACAAAGTGGTATCAGAGCAGGTCTGTCCTAGGGGTTGTCTGCAAAGCCGTGTCTCATAGAGTCTTGTTTATCGGTGTGTTGTGCACCACATCTATAAACAGGAGGCTACAGGACATTTAGGGTGTTACCTTTCTTTAGATCTTAGATCGTGCGATAGAGCCAGCCGTAGGAAATGAATTCTTTTTTCTTTCTAACCCTTGATTTCAGCTGAAGAACGGTATCGACAGAAGAAAGTGGCCGATGATATTGGAAGCTACACTGTACACAGGTAAGCAACGGTGCGAAAGGGGCATGTTGGATAAGGTAAGAATATTGAGATATGATTGAAAAATAAGGTTGAAGAATGAAAGATAAGGTAGATAGGAAAGTAAACAGGAAAGTGTAACAGGTGCAGTTTGAATTGGACATGTGAGGTAAGTCTCGACATCTTTATACTTTTACTTGAAATTGTTAGGCCTGTGTGGCTATGATACGATATGATATATATACGTATATATGTTGGCCCTGTGAGGCATTGTTAGTATTTCCTGCGTGCAGGTTTTGGGATAGTAAGAAGTACAGAATAACCTCTACCCAAATTTTCCCAGAAATATAAAAAGGGTAAGAATTCAATAACAACAGTGCGGTTGCAATATTTTGGATACGTCAAAGAAAGGTGTAAGGTGGTTTAAGGCAAAACTACAGAGACATCATTAGTACGGAGAGCAAAAGCCATAATTGGGCCCCGATACTATTGGAAGGTATGAAGGAAGAATGTAAAGTAAAGCATAAAGACTAGTGAGACAACACTAAGATATTTTCTGGGCTGATTTGAGTACCTACACATACTCGTGTAAAGCTTGCAATAAGATGCATGATAGGAGAACTAAGAGCAAATCTGAGTAAAGGGACAATAGGAGAGTTGAGTCAAAAATAGAGAAACGACACGAGATAATATGCTTAAAGTGTTATAAGTGGGATTAAGGGAAATTGCAACATGACTTAAGTGAGATGGTCAGAACGAGCTAGTTACAAGAAGACAGTGAATTTAAAGAGGACGATCAAGAAGAACTCGACTTAAGCTTCAAGTGTAGATGGACATGGTAGGTTGCAGTCGATTACAGAGGTAGCTAAATAGTGTCTACTATATTTGGAAGATCAATATTAACAGATGTCAGGTGGAGAATGGAATTAGGCTAAGTAAATAAAGGCACAGCATGATAGATGAGTTCAAGTTACAAATGATTCGTTATAACATCACCAGAAGCAGTATACTTATGTAGGACTAATTTGACATTCGGGGACGAATGTTCCTAAGGGGAGAAGGATGTTATACCCCGTAAGAGCCCGTGCTATTTTAATTAAGACAAGAAAGAATGAGTTAAGAAAGTTCAAGGAAAGTTAATCGAGTTAGTAAAAATATCGTTATATATATATGGTTGCCTTAAGTATCCCGAGGTGACATCGTAACCAAAAGGATTTGAAATCGCGTTATGAGCGTATATGAGGTAATGTGAGTGCCCTTTTAAAGTATTTGAGATTACTAGTAATGATATAGAAGATGGATAAAAGATATGAATATATTTTTGCGATTGGAGTTTCGTCGAAGCTTCGTAAGTTCTCTAGTTACGTTTAAGGTTATTGTGATTCTCCGGACCCTTAGAGATGTGTATGGATTGTTATATATGTATATGAGTATGTATATGTATGTATAAGAGGTTACATGAGGGTCGGAAGAGGATTAGAAGTTAAACGAAGCTGAACGAAATGAATCCAAACAACTTCAGAAAATATCTCGGACCAGATTTTTAGCCCATATTGTTGGAGGAATATCTCCTAGTATATGAGGAGTTTTAAGGTGTTTCAAAATTCTAAAATGAAGTTCATCGAGTATAGTTTCTACCGCAACAAACCGCTCGTCAAAACAATCTCTGGATAAGCAGATATGGACGATGCAAGTTGGGCTGGCGGGGCAGAAAATTGTGACCCGATCCAAACTATTATTACTTCTTTCGCCCAGTCCCGGGCCGGTTTTATTATTGTGCGCACTGTTTGATGTTGACCGCTGGATTCTTGACCGCGGTGTGTGCGACATTGACCGCTGGATTCTTGACCGCGGTATGTCGCATTTGTGATGTTGACCGCTGGATTCTTGACCGCGGTATGTCGTATTTGTGATATTAACCGCTGGATTCTTGACCGCGGTGTGTGCGACATTGACCGCTGGATTCCTGACCGCGGTATGCCGCATTTGTGACGTTAACCGTTGGATACTTGGTCGCAGTATGTGTGATAGTGACCGCTGGACTTTTGGCCGCGGCATTTGTGCGTTTGATTTTCTATGTGTATGAGACGGAAATGTTTTTTAAAAGAAAGCAAAGCAGTTTGGCATTCTGATTGCCGTATTTGTCTTCCGGGATCTGATATACATGCTACTTGTATCTGCATATGCTTATGACTCTACATGCATGATTCTGTCTGTTACGCTTCTGTATGCCTATCTGGATTATGACTCCGTCTGTTACACTTCCGGAAATCTGATTCAGACCGTGATTTAGTCTGTTACACTTCGGTACCTCTAACTCTGATTACGATTATGTCAGCCATATTCTCTGCCCCGATCCGTATGGTGATTCTGTCCGTTATATCTCTGCACTTCTGGTTCGGACTATGATTATACTTGTTATATTTCCGCTTTACATACTCAGTACATTTTCCGTACTGACCCCCTCTTCTTCGGGGGCTGCGTTTCATGCCGCGCAGGTACTCCCAGGTGAGTTGAAGACAATATAGAAGATGTTCCAGTGCAGACGGCAAGCTCCATTTGTTCCCGGAGTGCTGCCGAGTCAGGGTTTGTATGTTATGCTTTCTGGATTACGTTAGAGACTTTGCAGACAACGTCGTGGGTATTGGTTATCAGTCTGTAAGCGGCTCCGTCAGCCGATATGTCGGTCTTTGTTATGTACCGAATCTTTTATGATCACATATTTGTTCGGCGTGGAAGCTATGAGAAAGAACATTTCTGGAAAAAAAAAATTACGGTGTAATCTTATTTGATTTAAAAAGTTTGACGTAATTTTATGTGCAGCAAAAGTCTGAGGGTTCGCTCGGCCCTAACTAAGGGTCGGGTGCCCATCACACCCTAGGGATATTGGGGTGTGACAAACGCAGCCCCCGAAGAAAGAGGGTCAGTACGAAATATGTACTGAGTATGTAAAGCACAGAACGTAATAAACAAAGTCATCATCAAAGTAGAAGGTACAGAAAATGGACAGAATATCCAGATTAGCAAAATACTGATCATAAAGCATAAATAGTATTTGTTGAAAACATATGTCGTACCTGGTCCCATTGCGGAACAAGATTTTAACCGAAACAGAACTTACAGAGTAGTGAATGTGACATCCGATGTATCAAATGCATATTTTCAAGACATGAGGAGTGTGTACAGAAACATATATCACATCATATCCGGCCCCTGCCAAGGGGCTCAGCAAACAGAACGTGGCCACCCCCCGACGCTGGTGCCACCATACATAAGGAACAGAGTAGGGGATAACCCCGTCACATAACATATCATATCAGATGGCCATATCAGATCATATCATATCAGAATGTGTGTACATGGCATAGCATACTCCAAAACCCATGTACAGGTATACCTGCCCCCTCACATCGAGGCACGGCGAACAATGCAGTGGAATACGCTTGACAACATATCCTGGCCCGGGCTCAGTGTGGGAAACATTGAGGCATCCACCAATGGAGTAGTGAGAGACTAAATGCAATAAAAATATCACCGATTTCCAGAGACTCAATGAGGCATACCGAATGACAAATCAAATCAATGAAGTCGGACGGAATCTTAGCAAGTGTATGTCATATGTCATAATGAGTTACAGAAGAGTAATCCTCCTGAAATCGTTTTCATATTTCAAAATAGCCTACCAAACTCGAGGGAGTCACCAAACGATTTTCCTTAGTAGTTGAAAGGATAATTAAAACATTTCATTTTATATTATTCGAAAATAGGGCAATAGTACAATAAGAGAGCAAAGCGGGAATAGTGGGAGACTAAATGCAACCCAACATATCGTACCTTTACATAGACTCAATAAAGTATTTAAGATAAGTATCATTAGTAGTTGGAAAAGTAGTTAGGACGTTTTCTTGAAAATCGCTTGAAATCAAGTCACAAATTACCATAAGGGTAAAATCAAAAATAGTGGGTCCACCTCGGGACAACCAAAGCGGCGGGCTCAAATTACGTATATTAAGCTTATGGGGTCACCTACAGAGGACTTAGGGGTATTCCCTAGCTTTCTAGGCAGTTTGGAGAGGCTTGCGTAATTTTTCAATAAAGCATGCTTAAGGGGTTCAATTCTATTGAACGAAGAAGTAGTATTTTCAAATGCGGATTCAGATGGGCAGAATGTCTTCCGAGGTGCAAATCCAATCCTAGTACACCTAGGACATGCCAAAAGAAGAATCGGGGTAGCTTTACATACCTTTCAAGCTCCTTACGCCTTTCCAAGCTCACTTCCCGTTTCGTTAAAAATCTGCAAATGGTCATATTTACCAGTTGTGAGTTATAGATTCTACGAATTCAACTTAACTCATATTTGTCTACCGAAATTTCGGCAGCACCTCCCCTATACATATAGCACTCCCGAGAATTTAACTCGGCCAAAACAATCAACAACAACCCAACAACAACATCAACAACAACAACAATCACACTAAACACAATATAACACAACTAGCTATCTTTCCAACACAATGTCATAACCTTCACTTCAACCTTAAATTCCAAACTAATCTCAATGGTTTCACATTCATCATCAATCTAGAGCATCACAACATAATTTAGAAGCATTTCATATCGTTTCCTCAAATTATACACACGATATACATAATATACAAACTTTCCGCCAAAGTCATAATTTATCCAAAACTCCTAATCTTTGGCATACGTATTCATAACATGTTTCCATCTTCCAAATCTATCAATGATCATCATAATTTGCAACCTAACAACTTCATTTTCATAATGTCATAAAATCGTACTAAAACGACATAAGCTTCTACATTCCATTTCAATGCAAACTTATATCATTTTATCTTCATTTACATTGCAAGCATCACAACAACACAACTAACACATTAAACAAAATTAATTCATTCTCATTCCAACTTCAAATACCACACGGCCAACATTCAATTTTTCCATCTTCCATCAAATTCATTCAACTTTCACTTCCAATATACATTCCATCCTACATACAACTAGAAGGCAACATACAATTCAACTCATCACACCTATACATTACTACACACACACGGCCACACATACATATGCACACCCACTTTACAAACTTCCATATTTTCATGAATTCTACTCATTTCCATATACTACAACACAAATAAACCTTCATAACATAAATACATGGAATGAATTCTTACCTTTTTCCTTAATCTTCTTCACTTAAACAAGTTGTCATATTGAAGAAACAAGCACTCTTTCTTCCCAAACAATTGCACCAAGTTGTAAAGGGACCTCAATTTAGTAAGAAAATCACAAGATACTAATTTTTAGGACAAGATTTTTTAGGGTGATTTTGGCAAGCCTTGGCCGAATATGCTCTCCATTTTTGCTCTTCTTGTTTTGTTGCTTCTCTCTTTCTTTGCTTCATGAACATTCTAATAGATATGGACTACTTATATAAATTTTTGCACATGGAAAAATTAATTAAAACTTGGGTTGGGCCATAGTGCATGGCCGGCCACCCCATCTCTTTTTGGGCCTCACTTTGCTCTTTTATTTTGATCCCAATTAATGATAATTCTCGTTTTGAAATTCCCGAAACTAATTTCAAACAAGTGACACTTCCCCTTTTTTTTCATTCCGTCCTCTCTTTCCAAGTCATTGCTTCTCCATTATTGCTTTGCCACAAGACCTTAATGGGGGGGGTATATGTTTATTGCGTAACCTCTGCACCTGGCGATCTAGAATAATTACAGATTGTTCTTCATCAGACAATTCTTCCGCCACTTAAATATCTTTTGCTGGAAACATTCTGGGAGGATTACCGACACATTTGCGGAGCATGGATACATGAAGTACCACATGTACCGCTTCCAGATCAGATGGTAGATCTAGCGCGTGAGCGACATTCTCAATTTTTCGAACAATCTGATAAAGCCCGATATGTCGCGGACTGAGCTTATTCTTTTTGCTGAATCACATTACGCCTTTCATAGTCGATACTTACAAAAACACCCAATCACTAAGCGGAAATTCCAAGGGTCGACGTCGTTTATCTGCGTACGATTTCTGTCGACTATTGGCTGCTAATAATCTCTCTCGGATAAGTTTCACCTTATCAACTGCCCGTTGGATCACATCCGGGCCGATTAATTATGCTCCGCCGGTATCGAACTAGCCGATCAGTGACCTGAATTTCCTGCCACACAAAGCCTCATAGGGGCCATCTGGATGCTAGAATAGTAGCTGTTATTATAAGCAAACTCGATCAATGGCAGGTGATCATCCCGGCTACCGACGAAATCAATAATACAGGCCCGCAGCATAGCTTCTAGCGTCTGTAAAATGTGCTCGGCCTGTCTGTCGCTCTGAGGGTGGAATACTGTGCTCAGACTTATCTGAGCCTCTAATCCTTCCCGGGAACTAATATTTAGAACTTAGTCATAAACTGAGTACCTCTGTCAGTGACAATAGATATAGGAACTCCGTGGAGTCTCACTATTCCTTTAATACATATAGTCTGGCATAATCCTCAGCTGAATAAGTGGTTCCGACGGAAAGAAAATGGACTGATTTTGTCAGCCTATTAACCATACCCCATATGGAAATCATACTTTCGCGGGGTGCGAGGCAAACCCGTAATGAGATCCATATTAATTATCTCTCATTTCCAAATCAGAATTTCCCTTTCCTGAAACAGTCCACCCAGTTTCTGATGCTCAATTTTGACTTGTTGACAATTCGGGCACTGGGCAACGAGCCTTGCAATGTCCTGTTTCATGCCATTCCATCAGTATAGACATCCTAGGTCATGGTACTCTTTAGTAAACTCAGGATAAACAGAATACCGAATATTATGCGCTCCGCTCAGAATTGGCCGTTGCAGCCCTACGATGTCGGGCACACATAATCTGCCCCTGTATAACAATACTCATCAGGTGAAACCTCAAACTGAGTATTTTCCTTGTCAAAAGTCGTATCTCTGTATCATGCAAGAATAAAGTCCTCAAACTGACGCTGATTTACCTCTTCCATAATCGATGATTCTGCACTTCTCAGACAAAAATTTCAATATCTTAAGAACCGACCAAACGGACTCCAAGGCTAGCCGACTGATGAGTTTTACAAACCAATTCTTTATTTCTGAATGTACACCGGTCAAGCCATCCATAGATTCACGATTAAGTGCGCCTGCCACAGCGTTACCTTTGCTAGGGTGGCACAAAATATTAACATCATAATCTTTCAATAATTCGAACCATCTTTTCTGCCGCGAATTCAGCTCCTTTTTCTTAAAATATATATATATACTGAAAGCTCTTAGGGTCCGTGTAAATATCAATGCGGACCCCATGTAAGTAATGCCGCCGAATCTTTAAAGCATGAGTCACCGTAGCTAATTCCAGTTCATGAGCGAAATAATTTTCCCTCGTGCGGTCTGAGCTGCCGGGGAACATAGGTTATAATCCGACCACTTCCAGACAACTACATATTTCAGTCGATGTCGAAGGCCTAGACAAGTCCTTTATCGCTTCAGTCTTCTGTATGTCAGTTGTTTTCATGTATACTTACTTTGCTTACTCTCCTTCGTTCCCCCTCTTTGGGGTTATACTCACACCATATTCGTATCTTTTCTTTCTAACCCACAACTTAATTATCTTCGTACGAAACCTTAACAGAATCATAATTACATAGTACACAATCTTATCCAATAGCTAACACTCAGATATCGTAATTAATATAACAATTTATCTTTTAATAATTACATCCTCCCTTATTGGACGATTTGGCCAAATTATTCCTTCTTTCATACCCGTTCCTTGTCCGCCGTCCTGTTTTTCTCGATATCGGAATTACCTGATATGCACATGATTCATCATCCCATACCATAGTTTTCCTTTGTCCTGCACTACTACATTTTAGTTCGTTTTCGCAAATAATTCTCGTGCGTTACCCCGTTGACTCTTTTAGAGGTTCTACTTAATTACGTTTCTTACGGTTCACTTTTTCTGACATTTTGATTACCTTCCACTCAATCATCCTTTTTCTTTCCAAACATCATCGTATTAGAATTTTCCAACCTCACCCGGTAGCAAAATTAATCTCAGTTTATTTCGTAACATTTGTACCATACATTATTCATCAAATTCGAAGAGTGGCCTGAATACATTATTCATCAAATTCATGAACACTGCCGAAGCATTAGTCAACCCAAACAACATCACTCGGAACTCATAGTGGCCATATCTCATTCTGAAAGTTGTTTTAGGAATATCTGCTTCCCTAATTCTCACTTGATGATAACCCGACCTCAAGTCTATTTCGGAAAACCACTTGGCACCTTGTAGCTGATCAAACAAATCATCAATTGTTGGGAGAGGATACTTGTTCTTTATTGTCACCTTATACAACTGGCTATAATCGATGCACATTCGTAGGGAACCATCTTTCTTTCTCACGAACAAGACTGGTGCTCCCCACGGTGATGAACTGGGTCTAATAAACCCCTTTTCAAGAAAATCTTTCAACTGTGCCTTTAGCTCTTTCAATTCTTCTTGAGCCATTCGATAAGGAGGAATAGAAATAGGTTTGGTGTCCGGAAACACATCAATAGCGAAGTCAATTTCTCTTTCTGGAGGAAGGCCTGGAAGTTCATCTGGGAATACATCCGGAAATTCATTCACTACCGGAACGGATCGGAAACTTGGCGACTTTGCTTCGGTGCCATGTACTCGGACTAAGTGATAAATATAGCCCTTAGCTATCATCTTCCTTGCCTTAAGGTAGGAAATAAACCTACCTTTTGGAGATGCTGTATTACCCTTCCATTCAAACACGGGCTCTCCCAGAAATTAAAATCGAACCACTTTCATTCGACAATCAACATTAGCATAACATGAAGCCAACCAATCCATACCCATAATCACATCGAAATCTAACATCTCCAGCTCGATTAAATCAGCTTTGGTCTGGCGATTGCATATCACAAGTACACAATTTTTATACACTTGTCTAGCTATCACAGGATCACCAACCGGAGTAGATACCTCAAAAGGTTTAATTGGCTCAGGTTTCACCCCAATACGACCAGCAACATACGAAGTAATATAAGACAAGGTAGAACCCAGATCTATCAATGCATACACATCATGGGAAAATATGGATAATGTACCTATAACCACATCCGGGGAGGACTCAAGATCCTGTCGTCCAGCTAAAGCATACACTCGGGGCTGAGTGCCACCCGAAGTAGATGCTCCCCCTCTGCCTCTACCTCGACCTGCTGAAATCTGGGGAGTCTGCCCTGCCGGGCGCACTAAAGAGGAACCCGCTGCTGATCCTGTGGGCTGAACCCTAACTCTACCACTCACCGACGGGCAATCTCGCATCATATGCCCAACCTGGCCACAGGCATAGCAAGCATCTGAACCTTGGCGACACTGTCCGGAATGTATTCTACCGCACTGGCTGCACCGCGGTACTAGAGGTCTTCTCTGACTATAATCTTCCCTGAACTGAGAATCTGAGGCCCTCAAACTCTGACCCTGTCCTAAACGAAAGGAGCGATCAAATCTCCTACCTGCAAACCGTGGAGGTGCACTAGTCACCGACTGGCCTGAGTGCCTAGAATGTGTCTGCCTGGATCCCCCTCTATAATCACTGCCTACCCCTATAGATCTGGCCCTCTTGCTTTGCCTTCTGTCAACATCACGATCACCCCTTTGCGGATGTTGTTGTCCTTCCAAATTCTGGGCATGAGCTTGAATACGGGAAATATCCATCCCATCTTGCAACGAAGCTGTCAAGCAATCTTTAAATAAATGTGGCCCTAAGCCACTCACAAACCTGTGTACCCTATATCCTATATCGACCACCATAGTTGGGGCATATCTAGCCAATGAATTAAACTGAAGGCTATATTCCCAAGCACTCATATTTCCTTGCTTTAGATTTAAGAACCTATCCACTCTAGCTCGGCGGACCTCAGGTGGAAAATAGTGGCGTATGAAAGCATCTACAAATTCTTGCCATAAGGGAGGAGGAGCATTTTCTTTTCTTGATGCTAGCCAATTATTGTACCACAATACCACCACATCTCGGAGTCTATAAGATGTCAACTCCACAGATTCAGTTTCGGAGGCATGAATGATCCTCAATGTTCTCAACATCTCATCAATAAAGCCTTGCGGGTCTTCATCCGGCTTTGAACCGAAAAATTCCAGAGGATTCAAACTCATAAAGTCACGAGCTCAGGTACTAGCTGCCCGATCACTCAAACTCACATTCTGCCATTGTGCCTGGGCAGCAACTAACTGTGTCAACAGATGAATGGCCTCGGTCACTTGTTGACCCGAAGCAACCGGTGGAGGAATTGGAGCTGAAGCTCCTCCTTGTTCTTCTACATTGGGCGGGGTGGAGGAAGTATTAGATGGGGCCTCATTATGTGACTCGCCCTCTTCTACATTCATCAGAGGCTCTCTTTCCACCCGCTTTTTCATCGTAGTCTTGCCCTTCTGGGCAGCTGTAGCTCTTCCCTTTGGCGGTATTTCTGAAATCATAAAACACTATTAAGAGGGGAAAATCTAATAACACAGCTCTATCGCACGACCTCTTAAAATGAAAGATGGTCATTTTTCCTAAATGCCCTGTAGCCTCCTGTTTATTAGCATGGCGCGCAACACACCATAAACAAGACTCTACTAGACACGGCTCGTAGACACTTCTGTTATACCCCGCGTTTTCAGAGCATAAATATGACAGGTACCTTACCGTAGCAATGGAGAGATTCGGAATATTTCGAGATCGAGCAAATTGAAGAAAATAAGTTCGACGAAAATTTGAAAAAAAATGCTGGGCGAAATTTTAGTCAACTTTGGAGGCGCATATCTCATACTATATGTGATGTTTTAAGGTGTTTTAAAAGCCTAAAATGAAGTTCATCGAGTCTAGTTTGTGATGCAACAAACCGTTCATTGATAGGACATCGGTGTAGAGAATTATAGACGTTACAAACTGAACTGTCGACGCAGAAACAACATTTCAGCAGTACTGCTACAGTACCGCTACAGTACTGCTATAGTACTGTAGCTACAGTACCCGACTTTGGCCTTTTCTTTAAAGGGACGAACATACTTCATTTTCCAGCAAAAAAAAGGTCCCAAAATTCCAGAAAAATCTGCAACTAAAAGAGGGCATGCTTACCTCAAAAAAATGTGGATTTTGAGGAATTTCAAGCTACGAAATACCAATCGAAGTCCGGGCAACACGTAGACGCGATTATGATTTCATTTTGGAGTTGGAAGAGCTTGGGAGCTAGTGTAAATTTAAGATCTTGTTACTTTGGTAAATACAAGGTATGAATCATTAATTTTGTTTTCTTTATCAACATGGATTAAGAAATAATTGCTAGAATAAAGGTTATATTTTGTTGTGTTGAGGTTGTTGAATTATGGATTGAGGTCTGAAGAAAATTTTGGATAAAATATGTATATAATCATCCTGTAGTATGTGGAAATGTATGAAATTCATGAAATAGGAATGTGTATGCTATGGCCGAATAAGAGTGATGATGGTAGGATGTGATGAATTGAATTTTATTTAGTAGTTTGATTGTTGTTGTTGTAGATTTCATGAAGAGAATGAAGGTTTGATGACTTGAAATTAATTTATAGTTGTTGTGGGATTGTTGAAGAAGTTAATGTGACATTAGTATGGTTTCTTATAATTGTATGAACAATGTTGTTAATATATGGCTTGGAATATTCTTGGCCTATGTTTGAATGATCTTAAATTAGTGTATGAATATGGAAATATTGATATTGATTTGAAAGTGTAAGTTGGATTGGAAGTTGTTGCATTATTTGGAAAAGAAGACTATTTATGTTAGAATGCGTTTTTAATCGATTGTTGATGATTATTGGTATTATTGTTGGTATGGTTGTTGATATTTGAGCCGAGTTAAATCTCGGGGATGTTGTATGTATAGGGGAGATGCTGCCCAAATTTCTGTAGACAAGTATTGGTTAAGATTGAATTCTTTAAGCCTTATGATTAATATTTGGTAAATGTGACCAAATGTAGATTTTGGACGAAACGGGATTTGAATTTGGAGAGGCGTAAGGAGAGAATAAGGTATGTAAAGATTTACCTATTCTTCTCTTGGCATGTCCTAGATGTAATAGGATTGAATTCGGACCTCGGGGACAACTCTACTCTTTGGAATCTACGTTCGAATTTTCCCCTTTTTCATTCAGTAGAATTGAATTGAATATGTTATGAATAGTTAGAAAAGGTGCCTAAATGTCTAGAACTTGCACAAATAGGACCCGATTACCTTAGAACTCTCACGAGTAATGCTATGAAGTATAACATACGTAAATTACGTGCGCCACCTCATTTAACCCGAGGTGGGCCCACTATTCCCGGATTTTTCTTATTTGTTCCGTTTGACTTATTTTGAAGTAGAATCTAAAGGAAACTTTTGGCTACTCTTTTTGCTACTATACGACGGTTGTTTTGAATTATTTCGTAAGCCCCATAACGTATTTTGAAATATGAAGACGATTTCTGAAAGCCTATTTGACATAAACCATTGTTACATCTGAAAGACATATATTATGACTATTGCTCAATTTCTTATGTATATGATTTGACATCTGAATTATGCTATCGAGTCCCTGACTACTAAGCGATAATTGTTTTAACTATTCTATTGAATTCTACGATATTTTGATATGTACAAATAATCTCAGCATTGTTACTTTGACATAATCCGTCGTAACATCCGAAAGGTACGTACTATGACTATCGTCTGATTTCTTTTTATGACCTATCGTTCGGATTACTTTGTCGAGCCTTTTCGAATGTTTTATGATGCATATAGTTTCTCACTACTCCACTCGTGGATGCCTCAATGCTTCCTTCACTGAGCCCGGGCCAGGATATGTTATCACGCGTATTCCACTGCATTGTTCGCCGTGCCTCGATGTGAGGGGGCAGGTATACATGTACATGGGTTGTGGAGTATGTTGTGCCATGTACACACATTCTGATATATGATGATATGATATGATATGGCCATCTGATATGTTTGATATGTGCACATTATGATACGATATGATATGTTACGGAGCTATTCCCTACTCTGGAGTATGCTGTGTTGTGGTGCCAGTGACGGGGTGGCGACCATGTTTTGTTCACCGTGTCCCATAATGGGGCCGGATATGGCATATGTTCTGACATGCATTGATATTTCTGTTCACCGTGTCCCTTATTGAAGGGCCGGGATCTGTTACATGTGCATATGATATCTGGCTTTGACATCTGACGATTCTGTCCACCGCGTCCCTCACGGAAGGGCCGGGATCTGTTATACGCACACATACAATATACGATTTTTGTCTGGAAAGTAAGTTCTCTGGCATTCTGTACCCTCTGTACTTCTTCTGACCTATGATATTGATATACATGATCTGTGTCTGGAAAATCAACATTCTAACATTTCGGATCCGTACTTCTTCTGACATATGACTTCGGCATATATGCTCTGCGTGTGGAAAACAAACCTTCTAGTACTCTCGATCGGTACCCTTTTTTTCTGACATATGATCTGTGTTCGAAAAATAATTGTTGGTACTTTGGATAGTGTACTTACTGTTTGTACTGTCTGTTTCGATTATGGTTTAGTTTTCTGTATTCCATGCTTTACATACTCAGTACATTTTTCGTACTGACCCCTCTTCTTCGGGGGCTGCGTTTCATGCCGCGCAGGTACACCCAGATGAGTTAAAGTTATTACAGAAGATTTTCCAGCAGAGTTGGCAGGCTCCATTTGCTCCCGGAGTGTTGCCGAGTCAGAGTTTGTATATGTATGTTATGAATTCTGGATTTATGTTAGAGACTTTGCAGACAGAGTCGTGGGTATTGGTTATCAGTCTGTAAGCGGCTCCATCAGCCGATATGTCATTCTGTGTTATGTAGTAAATTTTATATAATTACGGACTTTGCCTAAAATTGAGAACGATAAAAGATGGATTTCGAAAGCTTAATATGTATTTTACTTTTATCTGATTTTCAGCATCTGAAGAAATTATGTGTGTAATAAGAATCTGTGGGTTCGCTCGGCTCCAGATATGGGGTCGGGTGCCCATCACACCCTAGTGGAATTGGGGTGTGATAACTTCCTAGGACTGAACTGCTCTGATACCACTTTCACACCTGACTAGGGGCCATGACGGGTACTCGGGGCTAACCACCGAGCACCACTCATCCTACTACTCATCATACTCATTTAACGTTCTTTTATCAAATTCATACACAAATCACAAGAAAACCATTTTTCATTTGAGAACATAGATACTTTTATAGCCATAAGCCTTCCAGCTATCAAAATGATAATATATATATATATACAGTAGTAACCTCGTGAGACCATATAACCCACAACTGCGTATCTACGAGCCTCTACTAAAGTTCTAGACATAGGGACGGGACAGGACCCTGTCGTGCCCAGAATATACATATATACACAAAAGAATAATCAGGGCACCTTCGGAACAATGGAGTGCTCTCAAATCAGCTACTAGCTCCTACGAGTCTGGATCAAGATCACCTCCCTGTCTACCTGTGGGCATGAACATAACGTCCAATGAAAACGGACGTCAGTACGAACATTGTACTGAATATGAGAGGCATAAGAAATAATAATACGTCAAAGAAATAAAGGAAACATCAATAAGGCGCAACTGTATCTGACTGTCACTTATAAAAGAAATAACACATGCTAGCTTACTTCATAATCGTCATCGTATCATGTATGCATAAATGTATAAACTGCCTGTCCATATAGGTACGGTGTGATAATCATTAGCCTGCGTTCAGGCCTCCCGCATCCAGGGTATCATCTCATGCCGCCCACTAGTGGTGTTTGCCCATGTCACCTAGACATGGTGTATATGCTACCCGCCTTAGCGATGTCTGCCTGGCCATATAGGCGCGGCGTAATATCATCAACATGTACTCATCATAATGCATGCATAGAAACTCAAAGACAGCTATACTTTAGCGAGGTGACGCAAGGTCGTGAACCCCCAATTCCATTATGGACATTTATAAGTATTCTGCCTCACCTAGAAGGAAATAGTATATAAGGTGAGTGTATACAATATACAACATCATTAACTTTATAGGAACATCATATCATGAACTCTATAATCTCTAGACTCAAGCTCATCATCATCATTATTGGGCTCGTAATATATATCTCTTATCTCATATAGCTATTCATGAACATAGACTTTTGGTTTTCCTGGAATGTAAGAAATTCTTGAAGAGGAAGGAAAAGTCATGCTATAGGATTCATGCCATTAGAAAGAAAGGACTAGCCTCACATACTTTTTTCATTTAACTAATCTATCGCTTGCTTGTTCTCCTTCGATGCCCACGTTTCTACCTTCAAGAGAATTTGCATCAACATTAGTTAATCGACTATAAGAACGTGTTACTATGTCTAGGGAAAATTGGGCAGCATTTTCTTTGTTTCTACTACTTTTCCCATACTCTATATCAACTCCTAAACATTCATAACAACATCTACAATATCGCAAACAACAATCATCATTCACCCATATTATCCACATTTCGTAATTTCACTCCAATTTCTCCATAATCATGGTCATAGTTTATTATTGCACTTTCTCGCATATAATACTTATCCCATGTTCTAAATGTCATTCATAACATACTTACAATCACAACATACCAATATTCATAATTCACCCCAAATTACTACTCAACAATTGCACTATTCACACATTCATGACCCATTTCCTATATCTTTCTACAATCCAAGTGTTTTTAACTTTCAACATCTTAAACAACCAAGAATGATCATAAAACTCACCTTAGATAGTGGACGAACAACCCTTGAGTGGGAATTCTCTTCTTGCACAAAAATCCTAGTCCACTTCCTTTGAGATTTCTTGACTTAGATGAACTTTGATAGGTTTTCTACACTTGATTTCGTGGATTTGGTATGGTTGATCATGGTTTTCCCTTAGTTTCTTGGGGATGAATAATGGAGAGAGTTCTAAAGGTTTCTTGAAGAATGGAGAGTGGAAATGGAATGAAATAAAATGAGAGAGAGGTCCTTATATTAAATCTTGAAATCTGTCCCGACCGAGATATACGGACCAACATACGGTCCGTACATTTTATACGGGCCGTATGTTTGGTCCAGTGAGGCATGACATTCTGGGATAATTATACGGCCAGTATAATTTATACGGCCAGTATGTTGGGCCGTATAATGCCCAGTTCATCCGAACTCTTTCTCGTTGACTCGGTTGATCTCCAATCCTTATGGAACCTTCTTGACACTTGTTTAACACCTCAATACAAATCTAAGGGACATTATCACTCTTCTCTAAGACATCATTACACCATCATTAACTCGTCGCCCATAATTCTTACCCGACACTCAACATATCCCTTACTTTCCTTGACAACCTTCTTCCCTTACGTCAAATGTCTTTAAATCTCGATTAGGATCATCAAATGTCATTTCTTTCTTATCGAAACATCGTATACGTCGTGCCCCTAGCTAGCCTATTCACTGTACGTTAACGGGGAATTTTTTCAAGGTGTAACAATGCATTACATTCATTATATATTTATGTACATTGACCCGTGACTAGAAGGCGTTATATACACACACATATCAGGCGTTATATACGCACACATATCAGGCGTTATATACGCGAATATTAGATATATGTAAAGTATGATAAGAAATATAGGCATTATATACGCATTACTACTATGGTGATGATATTGATTATGACCACAGAGGAGCCAATATGATATGACGAGATGCCATAGAGGCTTATAGGTATGAGCATGCATATTATGTGCCCACAGAGGCATTGTCAGTTACGCAGATTTATGCTGATTAGGCAGATACTATTTTGTACAAGTACATGCAGCCAGTCATTTCAATTATGAGTTCAGATCTTATCCATGATTCGCGTGTATATATATGTTGTTGTTCTTATGCCTTACATACTCGGTACATTATCCGTACTGACTCCCCGTTGCTTGGGGGGCTGCGTTCATGCCTGCAGGTACAGGGAGACAGATAGGTGGTCCAGCTCAGTAGTACCTCTAGATCTAGCAGTGGTCAGTACGCTCCATTCGATCAGGAGTTACAGTCAGTTTTGGTATGCCCCTTTTGAGATGTGTATACATATGGGTATGACGGGGGCCCTGTCCGGTCCTTTCTACAACTTTTATTCCAGTAGAGGTCTGTACACAGTTGTATGTAGTAGTCAGATGATGTAGCCTTGTCGGCTTCTATTCTTTTGTGTACAGTTTATGTAGCAGCCTAGCTGGCTTGCATTGTTTTTCCACATGTTGTGTATGTGTATGTTGATTGTACAGAGTTCTGATGTTTCCTTCTTACGAGGTTAGTTTATGCCATTTATGGGCTTTTGATTTTCAGTATGTTTCAAATACGTGTTTAGAGGTGTTTGGTCGCTAGAGATCAGAATCTCGTCACGGCTCATCGATTTGGGTCGTGACAGAAGTGGTATCAGAGCAGTTCGTCCTAGGGTTGTCTACAGACCGTGTCTAGTGGAGTCTAGTTTATGGGCGTGTTGTGCACCACACTTATAAACAGGAGGCTACAGGACATTTAAGATGATGTCATTCTTTCTCTCTTAGATTGTGTGATAGAGCCATGTGGAAGCGTTCGCTTCGAATGAATTGTTCGGATTTCAGCGATGCCCCACAAGAAACCTACTGCCGCCCAGAAGGGAAAGAGAGCGGCCGGTGAGGCCACTAGTCGTATTCGACAGGCCATGAGGGCCCAGGATAAGATTCAGAGTGAGGGGATGTCTGAGACATCGCATACCCCGCCTCCAGCACCATCCCCAGTTCCTCAATCGGATGCAGAGGCCCAGGATGTACGGGATGCCGTATGGTTGTTGACTAGATTTGTAGCTGCCCAGGCACAGCGGCAGGGAGTTGGTGTTGACCCAGCAGACAGGGCCAGTAGTTCGAGGGTTAATACCTTCCTTGGGTTGGGTCCTCCTGAGTTTTCTGTGGTGAAGCAAAATATGGACCACCAGGATTTCATTGATGGTGTGCATAGGACCTTGAGGGTTATGCACGCAGATGAGGTTGAGTCGATAGAGTTGGCTTCATATAGACTCCGGGATATTTCGATAGAGTGGTATCAGGCATGGGAGTTATCTAGGGGATAAAATGCCCCTCCAAAAGTGTGGCGAGAGTTCTTAGATTCTTTTTTTCGCCATTAATTACCTCCAGAGGTCCGACGGGCCCGAGCAGATAGGTTCCTACGTATTGAGCTGGGTAGTATGAATGTACAAGAGTATTGTGTACATTTTGATTCCCTAGCAAGATATGCCCCAGCCATGGTGGCTGAGATGGAGGATAGAGTTAATCACTTTGTGGCTGGTCTAGGGCCACACCTGATAGATGAGTGCACGACTACTACACTACAGTCAGGCATGGACATCTCCCGTATACAGGCGTATGCACAGAATTTGGAGGATCGTAAATGTCAGTGGAGAATAGAGCGCGAGCGTGACTGGAGCCGTGGTAAGAGGGCTAGATATTTTAATATGGTTAGTGAGTTCAGGGGAGGACAGAGACAGCAGCATCCCAGGTATTCTTATTAGCCGGCAGGGAGTGCACCTCCGCGGTTCCAAGTTCGAGATTTGACCGGCCTTCTTATTCCGAAGCGGACTAGATTACAATACAAAATTCATCACATCCTACTCATACAACAAGGCACACACACGGCTACATATGAATGCATACCAATATCATGCAAACTTCCATGTTTTCATAATTTCTACTCATTTCTACATACTACAACATAGACAAAGCCTTCATAACATACAAAGAACATGAAATTCTTACCTTTCTTCACAACTCCTCCACTTATCAAAGGTTGGAGTTTTGTTCCAAAGAATGATTCTCTCCTTCTAACAATCATACCATGTTGAAGAGGGCCTTCAAGTTAGTAGGAAAACATGAAGAAACAATTTTTTTGAACAAGATTTCTTGATCCTCTTTTTCTCTCCTCTTGGCCGAAACCCCCTTAGTCTTAGCTCTCTCTCTTTTTCTTTTGTTTACTTTTCTTGAATGTTCTTGAAGACTAAGTCTTCTTATATAAATTGAACACATGACCATCACATGACTTATTATTTCATGGGCTTGGACTAGCATATGGGTCATGGCCAGCCACCTTGTGTGGATTGGGCCTTAATTTCTCTTTTATTTTGTAAGCCCAAATTTGTTAAAATCTCATTTTGTAATTCCCGAAACAAATTTCCGAAATTCCAATTTCACTCTCGGCCTTCTTCAACACCTCCACAATCATATTTTCCATAGACAACACACACATATATTAATTCAAATCAACCTACAACCTTATTCCTTACAAATCAAGATTACTTCGAATTTTCCCGAATGCGCGAAAATACGGGATATAACATTTTCTAAGTGTGAGTTCTGGTTGAACTCTATGGCTTTTCTGGGTCACATTATTTCAGAGGAAGGCATTAGAGTGGATGCCCAGAAGATTGAGGCTGTGAAGAATTAGCCAAGGCCCACGACACCAACGAAGATTAGTTTCTTGGGCTTGGCAGGTTATTATAGAAGGTTTGTAGAAGGATTTTCCTCTCTTTTAGCCCCATTGAATAAATTGACTCAGAAATCAGCTAAGTTCCAATGGACAGATGCTTGTGAGCAGAGTTTTCAGACGTTGAAAGATAAGTTAACTTCAGCACCAGTTTTGACTCTTCCAGAAAGAGCAGATGGCTATGTGGTATATTGTGACGCTTCAAGTGTTTGATTGGGCTGTGTGTTGATGTAGTGTGGTAAGGTTGTTGCATATGCTTCTAGACAGTTGAAGAAGCACGAGAAGAATTATCCAACCTATGATCTTGAGTTAGCGGCAGTGATTCATGCCTTGAAAATATGGAGGCACTACTTATACGGTGTCCATGTTGATATCTATACTAATCATAAGAGTCTCCAGTACATCTTTACGCAGAAGGACTTGAACTTGTGTCAGAGGCGAAGGTTAGAGAGGTTAAAAGATTATGATGTGGATATTCTGTTTCATCCCGGGAAGGCTAATGTAGTAGCTGATGCCCTCAGTCGTAAATCTATGGGTAGCTTGTCTCACATGTCGCCAGAGAGAAGAGAAATGATCTGTGAGGTTCATCGATTGGCTATCCTCGGAGTTCGATTAATAGATTCAGGTGATGCAGGGGTTACTGTTCAAGACACAGCGGTATCATCCTTGGTAGTAGAGATAAAGGAGCATCAATATGAGGATCCTGTTCTAGTTCGTTATCGAGATATATCCCCTCAGAAAGAAAAGACATCCTTTGTTATCACAGGTGATGGAGTACTCAGGTATTGAGACAGATTATGTGTCCCTAATGTTGCAGCGCTCCGTCAGCAGGTTATGGGAGAGGCACATTACTCCCGCTATTCTATTCATCCAGGCTCAACGAAAATGTACCATGATCTCAAGGAAGTTTATTAGTGGGATGGTATGAAGAGAGATATAGTAGAATTTGTCGCTTAGAGTTCAAACTGTCAGCAGGTCAAAATAGAGCACCAGAAGCCTGGAGGTCTATTGCAGGCTATGGATATTCCGACATGGAAGTGGGAGGTAATTAATACGGACTTTATTACAAGGTTGCATCGTACTCAGCGGAAGTGTGATTCGATATGGGTCATAGTTGATAGGCTCACAAAGTCAGCTCATTTCCTGCCTGTCTGAACTACTTATGCAGTCGAGGATTATGCAAGGCTTTATCTTAAGGAGATTGTACGACTTCATGGTGTTCCTTCAACCATTATTTTAGATAGGGAGGCACAGTTCACAGCCAAATTCTGGAAGTCTTTTCAGTAAGGATTGGGGACTCAGGTGAGTCTTAGTACTGCGTTTCACCCCCAGACAGATGGACAGGCGGAGCGTACTATACAGACCCTTGAGGATATGCTTAGAGCTTGTGTACTTGACTTTTAAGGCAGTTGGGATGATCATTTGCCTCTTATTGAGTTTGCGTACAACAACAGTTACCATTCCAGTATTCAGATAGCTCCTTATGATGCTTTATATGAGCGGAGATGCAAATCGCGCATAGGGTGGTTCGATGTCGGGGAGAATCAGTTAGTAGCCCCAGACTTAATTCAGTAAGAAATTGATAAGGTGAAAGTGATTAGAAAGAGGTTGCTAACAGCTCAGAGTCGACAGAAATCCTATGCGGATAATCGGCGAAGTAAGCTAGAGTTTGAGATGGGCGACTGGGTATTCCTGAAAGTTTCGCTTATGAAGGGAGTGATGAGGTTTTGTAAGAAGGGTAAGTTAAGCCCTCGATATATCGGGCCATATAAGATCATTCGTACAGTAGGCACGGTTGCATATGAGCTAGGATTTCCTTCTGAGTTAGAGTTGGTACATCCGGTATTCCATGTATCTATGCTTCGTAAGTGTATCGGGGATCCTTCGAGAGTGATACCAGTAAATGACATTCAGGTGACCGAGCAGTTATCATATGAAGAAGTTCCAGTGGCTATATTGGACAGACAGGTCCGTCGGTTGCGGACCAAGGATGTAGCCTCCGTTAAAGTCTTGTGGAGGAATAAAAATGTTGAGGAAGTGAATTGGGAAGCGGAAGAGGCAATGAAGACAGAGTAACCGCATTTGTTCCCAGCAATGCAGGATGTTGGATCTGAGACATCCTCGCCCCCAGGTATTATTTCATTTCAGTTATCGTGATTGGTCGTGTGAGGCCATGGTATTGTGTGTTATAGTATATGGCCCTGTATGGCATTATTTTGGGTTATTGTGTGCAGGGTAGATTGGTATAAGTACAGGGGAAACTCTGTCAAAATTTTATAACCCGGGGTTGTTCGAACATTTGAGGACGAATGTTCCTAAGGGGGAGAGAATGTTACACCCCTCGTGTTCATAGTGGTAGAACCCATGGTTTCCTAGTCGGGTATGCCCTTGGAATAGAGACCCGTGCCCGTGTTTGGAGGTAGAAAATGTCTTACCCCATGTATGAGGGTACCAGCAGATATTCCTGGCAATTTATAGAGTTAAAAGTTGAACGAATCGAATCGACGTGATCTGAACTGAACAAGAAAAATCTGCACGACACCAGTCATCATCGACGGGTCGTCGACACGTTCGACGGAC
Source organism: Lycium barbarum (assembly GCF_019175385.1). Taxonomy (NCBI): domain Eukaryota; kingdom Viridiplantae; phylum Streptophyta; class Magnoliopsida; order Solanales; family Solanaceae; genus Lycium; species Lycium barbarum. The sequence goes on along the minus strand of NC_083338.1, from coordinate 82,978,210 downwards.
AGTCGACGTGAGGCGTCGATGGGATCCCGCAGCCATGCATTTGCTGGTGCAGGTCAACGGGGCAAGTCGACGGACCCATCGACATGTCGACGGGCCGTCGACCCACTCGTCGAACCGGAACGCTGTAGCCTTTTTGGCTTCCAAGTATAAATAGGTGGTCCACGACCCTATTTCATATTTTTCCTTCTCTCCAAATCAAAAAACCCTAATATATTCTCTCCCAATATTTTCCCATCATATTAGTGAAGATTTGACAAGACCCGGACCCCGTAAGCCCGAGCTGGTAAAGGGGAAGGTTGCTTCTAGGGTTTCTCCAAGATTGTGAAGCATAAGGAGTTGAAGTTGAAGCGATTCTTGGTATTCTTGACCCCTCAAGGTATGTAATGATTTCTACCCTTATATTTAAGTTGAGTATCAAGAGTTTTAGGGATTCTAAGTAAAGAGGGGATAGTTGTGGAAGTGGTAAGTGGATGAAAGACAAGATAGTGACTTAGGGTTATTTCAAGAGATGATTGGGCATGGATTTGATATATATATATATATATATATATATATATATATATATATATATATATATACATATATATGTGTTGGCATTGTTGATGTGAGTATGGTAGTTGATGTGGGATCGAATGAGAAGTTGGAGAGTTGTAAGCTTACAAAGGAAATTATTGTCTATAGTTGGTTGAGATTTATACGCATTTGAGGATGGTTAGTAGGCAAAGTAAAATATTCTAATAAAGGCCTATGTTGTCTTAATTGTAGATTTACAAGTTCAAGAGGCAGAGGTTAGACGGTTGGAGATCCTCCAAGGTATGTTAAGGTCATTCCTTTTTTCTTTAGGCATGATCCTATGATATGATCCAACAAGCGAGTAAGCGAGCTTCCATATTACTCTACTCTTAGAAGCATTAGAAGTACTTCAGTCTTTGATGTTCATGTAACCCATTTATGAGAAATCCTTCTATTCATGGGTCCAGTCTTATGTATCCAGTTTTGTGCATACAGCTTAGTCATGCATTACATTCATTATATATTTATGTACATTGACCCGTGACTAGAAGGCGTTATATACACTCACATATCAGGCGTTATATACGCGAATATTAGATATATGTAAAGTATGAGAAGAAATATAGGCGTTAAATACGCATTACTACTATGGTGATGATATTGATTATGGCCACAGAGGAGCCAATATGATGTGACAAGATGCCATAGAGGCTTACAAGCGTTATATGCGCACATACATCAGGCGTTACATACGCACTCATATAGATGCACAACCATCATTGATAGGTATGAGCATGCATATTATGTGCCCACAGAGGCATTGTCAGTCACGCAGATTTATGCAGATTAGGCAGATACTAGTTCATACAAGTACATACAGTCAGTCATTTCAGTTATGAGTTCAGATCTTATCCATGTTCCTATGCCTTACATACTCGGTACATTATCCGTACTGACTCCCCGTTGCTCGGGAGGCTGCGTTCATGCCCGCAGGTACAGGGAGACAGACAGGTGGTCCAGCTCAGTAGGACCTCTAGATCTAGCAGTGGTCAGTACGCTCCATTCAATGCGGAGCTGCAGTCAGTTTTGGTATGCCCCTTTTGAGATGTGTATACATATGGGTATGACGGGGGCCCTGTCCCGTCCTTTCTACCGCTTTTATTCCAGTAGAAGTCTGTAGACAGTTGTATGTAGTAGTCAGATGATGTAGCCTTGTCGGCTTCTATTCTTTTGTGTACAGTTTATGTAGCAGCCTAGCTGGCTTGCACTGTTCTTCCGCATGTTGTGTATGTGTATGTTGATTGTACAGAGTTCTGATGTTTCCTTCTTACGAGATTAGTTTATGCCATTTATGAGCTTTTGATGTTCAGTATGTTTCAGATACGTGTTTAGGGGTGTTTGGTCGCTAGAGGTCAGACTCTCGTCACCGCTCATCGGTTTGGGTCACACATCTTACCTGCAAAAGAGATTGAAACGCATTAGATTTTGTGTCACCCAAATTCAGTAGCAATTCTAGTACGTTGCAGTGGAATTAACTCACCAAATCGACCAGTGTTTCAGAAAATTTAAGCTGCAGGTTCTGGTGCCTAATGTTGCAAGCGCCGCTGTAGCAGTCACTCAAATCGCTATAGCAGTTCCGGAAGAGCAGTCACTCATACTGCTGCAGCTATCATACGCAAATGCCTCTAGGACGGCTTCTGTGCCGACCTGAGTGCCACAGCGGGGTCGCTGTAGCGGTTGGCAAATCGCTGCAGCGCTCTTGTCTTCTTCGCAAAAACTCAAAAAAATTCTGAATTTCAACTTCGATTTTTGACTCAAAAACTTGTTTTTAGGTGCGGATCAAGCATATATCAAGCATGCATGATGTTTACAACCTATGGAAAATCATCTCTAGCAACAAACAACCCCGAATTGATGAAAGCCAAATACCTTTTTTCCAAAACAAAAATTCCTTACTATGTTCAAGTTTCTCAACCCAAATTTGTGCACTAACTGCGCAATATTCAATGTATGGGTTATTCTAACGTTAGACAAGTTGTGTATTTCAGTTCATCAACACCCAAGAATTCATCAACCCAAACCCCAAAAATCCAAACTTTTGAGTTACAAATCTGGTCTTTCCAAGCATATTTATTCGAAATTCTAGTTCTACAATCTATCTACCAGTTGAGGGGAACGATTTCTTACCCTTTTTTCAAAGATCTAAATGAGATTTGTTTGTTGTTGAGTGTTGTTAAATTCTTCCTCTTCCTGTTCTTGAGCAAATTTGAGAGATTGTGGGTTTGGGTTAATGTAGTGTGAGGTGCAGGGTGATAAGGAGACTTTGTTGTGTTAAGAAGAGAGATGGGGAGTTATGGTGTAGTAGGAGATGGGAGGGCAGACGTTGTGTTTGTTGACACCTAATTTTTGACCTCCGATAGTTTTGCTCAATTACTTGGAGTCCCTGGATTACGAACGGAGTAGAATATGCATTTTTTACGAGTCATATCAATTTTACAAAAATTGTCCCGGTCACTTTTTACCATTACATTTGGCAAAACACTAGCAAAAGAACAACCGCATGTAATCTTTACGTTTTTAGCATATTTTCAATAAAAATACAAGAGTATTTATTTATTTTTTCTCAATAAATAGTTAATTACGAGTTATTAATTTTAAGCATTTACAATTAGTCATCATTTAGTGTTCTACTCCCTCAAAGTCAAGGGATTTGAAATAATCAATTAATAGCAGCTTATTTTTGGGTAAATTAAGTGTTAAAATAGAGTTTAATTATGTTTTGATTAAAACAATCTGAGGCAAATGAAAATACTTTTATTTTACATTTGTGGTATTTAAAATTTTCTTAAAATATCGTATATATACCACATATATACGCATGTATACATGGATGATATACATTACGTATATATTGGCAGATATGCAAAAATTTGGTCCTATTCTTAAATTCGGCCGGGTCCAACCCAAAAGGAGCTGACCCGGCCCATCCCTTCATTTAATCCCCAAAACCCTTTCTTTTCCAAAAAAAAAAAAAAAAAAAACAAAAAAGACCCCTTCAGTTGGTTTCAAAAAAATAACGGGGCAGAACCCTACCAACTTTATGTACAAATGCATGATTCCAGCTCATTTTGCAATGGTAATTGTACTTTGTCATTTCAATTGGCAGTGGATTTTGCTTATCTTAACTTGTAAGTTTGGGATTTGAAGTTTCAATTTTCTAAACGATCATATTCCATTTTGGGTTCTATAAATAGAAACCCTTCTCTTCATTTTTAAAGAGAGAGATTCATTGAGGGCTCAGAGATGAAAAAATGGGGTTTCACACCCACAATGGGGTTTTTGGAAACCCTCAAGAGTGAGAACACTCGAAAACCCGGCTAAGCCATTGAGTTTCGAGGAACTTCTCGCTCATCTTTAATTTTTGGAAATCGTTTTCGCTCTTCGGATTCGATTCAGGTGAAAGGTTGTTCATCAACACTCGTCGGCCCCATTCGTTGCTCACAAAAAAGGTAAAATTCTCCTTGAGTTATTCTTCAGCATCTTTTATTCTCATGTGTTTAATGTGTGCTTATGTTTGTGTTACTTAGTTTATAGTCCTGTGTGTTGTAGTTTCAAAGTACTCTGCTATAATAGGATTAATGTTGTGCTGCTTAGGTAATAATAGTAGTATCAACATGCTGGTCTGTATCACTGTTTTGATAATTCTAGAAAGAATGTTGCCTGAGGTATGTTGGTATCTTACTTGTGTGTAAGGCTGATCATGTGGCAATATTAAGATACATCGGAATGCACTGTATGTTTAAAGCTGGGATGCTCTTAAATGATTTCCTTAAACCTTAGTACATGTCCAGTTGAGGATCAACTTGCTAAAATTTTAAAGGGTTCCCCTGTTTCAAACATGAATATGATATGATATGTGCAGAAAGTGCAGTTTGCTATAATCTACATATTGTATCCCATCTCTGCTTGTAATACATCGAATGTCAGTTGTTATTGTTGTTTTAACAAATGTTGTTAGAAATTAGCCTTTTTTTGAAAAAAAGAAGAGTTGTAGAAATTTAGGTTGGATATTTGGTCTCTAGCCTGGCTCAAATTGTGAAAGGACAGATGTATTCCGCAAGACATCACCTTATCAATAATGTTGTGTTTGAGCTTTAGAGATCAGTAAAACCCTAAGGTTAAATCTCTTTATTGACATGACTGATGGGATGCTTTAGTCCAAGATTTAATTAAGCTTAAGCCAGCAGTATTGGAAATTCAAGTTGTAGGTTATGACATTTGGTATTGAGAAAACTTTATATGTGCTAGCTGTTGGCAAGATGTTTTGTGGCTTCTAGTTGTTCAAGCAAGACTGTTTACTGATCTTTTAGAAGGATGTCCCTCCTGATTTGTTGATTGTCTTGTCTTTCAAGCTTGATGTTTGACATAATGTTCATGATCAGTCTTAAGTTTACTTGTTCTTTTTGTTTTTTTAAAAAAATACTGAGTTTGTTTGATGATAGCTATTTTAAATAATTGATTGCTTTGTATTCTTTCTCTTGAGTTAATTAGCTTGTTAAAGATATCAAGTTTGCTACTCATCGTTCACCCTCCCCTTTATGCATGACTTGGGGGATTTTCCAAATCCCAAATGTTTCCTGAGTTACTATTGAGTCTTGGAGAAATCTTCTACACTTCTGAGGCCTTCTAAAGGAAGTTGAGATTGGATAAGTTGTGCTTACTAGCTTGCTGCACTAAGAGCTAAGTTTAGCCTACATCCTTTGAGCCATTCTTGCTTTTATGCATTGTCTCTGTTATTCTGTAAGCTACTATGTCACTATAGTGTTATTCTTAAGTTGACTACTACTGTTGTTCTGCCTATTGTGGGTTGCTTTTACTGTTTTGGCTGAGTTTAGCTGAAGCATTGTTGCAATTTTTGAAGATGAAAGGTTCTACTTTTGAGTAAGTTTGCTTGGTGCTACCTGGTTCACAATTGTGGAATTTTATGGCAAGTGATAGTTGCATTTTGAGGCAAGTGATAGTTGCATTTTGAGGCAAACGAGATGTTGCATCTTGAGCCCAAAATGATGCTGCACTTTAAAAGCAGTAGATACTGCAATTGCAGCCTTGTGAGACTCTTATAATGTGCTGAAATCAGTCCCGTATTGTTGATTGCTGCAGCTGCTCTTTATGGATACTTTTGCTGCAGTATCTTACTGGTAAGCTGATATTTCTCTTTGAAAGTAACAAAAACTACACTAGATGAACTGATCTTTGTCTTTTTAACTAAAGGAACTGATTAAGTTGGTTCAATTCTTTGAACTGTTTTGCTGCTTGTTCTTGCTATGCTCTCAGCATATTAGCTTTACTTTAAGGCAGAACAGCTACTACACTTTGATGAATCCCTATAGGATCAGATGTTATGAACAAGTTGTTGTATTTTGGGTGATGCCTTTGATGAGAATAGGTGTAGTTTGGGATGGGTTCCCGATATGTCCAGGTGCGAATAATGATTGTGCTGCCCCTTTTGATTTGGGGAAGCCATTGGACTACTGTACTTTAGTGCAAACAATACTTACTACTGCTTGTTGTTGCTTGCTATTGTGTGCCAACCATCAGTGGTTGTTATGCTTTTAAAAAGAACAAACAGATTGTTACCTTAAGCTGACTCTCACATTAGGTGGTTGAGCTGCAGCCAAGGAAATGAACTAATACTACACTGTGTGGCCCTGGTTTGCTAAATTCTAAACCACTTAGCTGCTATAGTTGGATGTAGTTAACTATTGTTCTACCTTGGTTTGAGGCTAAGAGATGAATCACTACATACTACTGCATTTGACTGCTCTAGTGCCTTTGACAAGGATAAAATACCATAATATGAGATGCATATTAAGCATTTTGGCCAAACAGTGTACTGTTTGGGCATGCGCTATCGCTGCCATATGGCAACCTTTTGCTACTCAATACTGTCATCTATGGATGATGCATTTTGTGAAACTATTACTGCCTGTCCTTTGTTTTAAAGAAATTAGCAGACATTACTGCTCATCTATGAGACATTACCATGCATTTTTTTTATTGCCATTTGTTGCTGCTTGCTGCTAAATTTGAAGAGGAACTGATCCTACACTTGACTTAGAATGATTGTATAGTATGTTGAGCTAAGTTGGTGTGATTTAAAGTAAGGCCCCGTTTGGACATGATTTCATCTCATGAGATGAAATCACGAGATGAAATCATGAGATGAAATTATCTTTGGACATACAATTTGGATTTCTTAAGTTGCAATTTTTTTTATAAACATAAAAACCCACAAGTTGTGAAAACCATCAAAATTTTCCCAATTCTTATACAATCTTACCAAATGAGTAAATCATAGTTCATAATAAAATTAATACGCTACTAGAAGACCTTTCTAAAAAATACAATATTAATTGATCAAACTTTAGTTCAATAAAAAAGGAAATTTAACATGAATAGTAATGTAACTGTCACGACCCAACCGGAGGGCCGCGACGGGCACCCGGTGCTAGCCCACCCGGGCACCTCTTAACATTCCTTTACATTTTTATCTAGGTGAGCCACATATTAAATCATACATTTCTATTCATTAATCGAACTAATCCCCATTGGACAACAATACCTTTATATCATCATTGGCTTCTATGCCCATATCAATGTATATAAGCCGACGAGGCTAACAAAATGATGTACAAAATATAGGCCGACAAGGCCAAACACGTCTAACCATATACACATTCTTATTCGTATTTGTATCATGTCCGTGTTCATACTCATATCTATATCATATACATATCCATAACATATACATGTCATTTACATAGCCATAACATATACATATCATTTACATAGCCATAACATATACATATCATTTTGCATAGCATACCCGACCACGAAGGTTCGGTGTTTCACGTACCCGACCATGATTAGGCTCGGTGATCATACATACCTGGCCAACCAAGGCTCAGTGTTACACAAACCTGGCCCTACCAAGGCTCAGTGTTATCCTTACCCAACTGCAGTGGTGCGCGCGTATCGCCATATACATATATATATATATATACACATCTATATATTCTACCTGGCCTTATAAGCTCGGGGTTTCATAATAGCCATACATAGACACACATGCGTATAAGCTCATAGGCATCTTTAGCATTATCACTGCTATCATCGTCATCATTATCGTTATCGCTATTATCGTCATCACCATTATCATCATTACCATTATCGTCATTCATTACGGCTATCCTTATAGCATTATTCGTCATACGAGGAATTTAGTACAATCGTAATACATATCAAGGATTATAAGCTGTAGCTGTTGAAGATAGAGTCATTTGAAAGACATCATAGACTTATAGAAGATTAGATGATTGGCTAAAGAACCATGCCTTATGAAAGAAGGGTTAGCCTTACATACCTTTCCGTTCCACTATTCTACCACTTGTACGTTCTCCTTCAATGCTCACGTTTTTACCTTCATTAGAGTTATACTATCATTAGAAAACCGATAGCTAGCATACATGACTAAAGCTAGAGAAAATTGGACAACATCTCCTTTATTTATACGACATTCCTCCATATAGTAATTCAACTCCCAAACGTCAATAATACATTCACAATATCATAACAATAGTCTTTATTCATCCACATTATCTATATTTCTCAATTCACTTCCAATCACCCATATTCATGGTCATAACACGCGACTACATTCATTCATATACATTGCCTATCCCATGTTCTTAATGTCATTTATAACGTATCCATGTCTCAACACATCAAGAATCATGACTCAATTCAAACTACTACTCACAAACATCACTACTCTCACATTCAAGACCCATTTTCTATATCCTTTTACGATCCAAGTGTATCAACTTTCAAACACCTTAAAAAACATGGAAATACCATAAAACTTACCTTAGATGATGTGGGAATAAATCTTGAGTGGAAACACTTCACTTGAACCAAACCCTAGTTCTCCTCCAATGGAATTTCTTGTGGTCCTCTAACCCTTGGAAGCTTTCTAACACATAAACACTTGATTCTAGTCTTTAATCTTTGTGTTCTCTTGGACTTGAGTGGAATATGTTTAGATAAGGGTTTTTGAGCTCTCAACACTTGTAGAATATGAAAAATGAAGTAAAAGAACCCAAGGCATCTGTTTATACAAACATTGAAAATCAGCCCGTCGGGACTTCCACGGGCACTTATACGGTCCGTATAGTATTGTACGGTCCGTATAAGTGGTCGTGGTTCACGAACCAGCAAATCAACTCCCTGCTAGGAGTTACACGGACACCTTATACGGACCGTATAAAGTTATACGGACCATATAAGTGATCGTATAACTCCATTTCTCTGAAATGGTTTCCGTCGTTTCGTTCGATCTCCAATCCTTATGGAACCTTCTTAACACTTGTATAATACTTTATTAGCCATAAAATAGGCTGTATATCAGCCCTTTAAAACATCACCACATAAGCATTAGCTCAATCATAACGGAATCTTTCCGAACACAACTTACGTTTCGGTCTCTCCAACAAACTAAACTTCACATATTCATAGAACTTCAAAATCTTATTGTATGAACCTCAAGCTATCTAATCCTTCGCTTAACCTCGTAGGGATTTCATAATCACCTTAAGCTCACATTAACCTATCCATAAAGCAACACTTACGGAATTTCCGAGGTGTAACATTCTTCCCCCCTTAAGAACATTCGACCTCGAATGTTAAGTCTTCGGGGATTCTATAAAAATTTCGCCAGAGTTTCCCCTGTAATATGACACTACCGTCCTGTCACAACAACCCATAATAACAATGCCTCACAGGGATACAACATAATAGCAATAGAATTTGGCCACATACGACCCAAATGCGTAAAAAGAAAACATACATACCTTATGATCTTGATGTCTCGTCTTGGTTTTCTTCTAGGGGCTGAAATAAATGTGGGTACTTGGATTTCACATTTTCTTCCGCTTCCCATGTCATCTCTTCTCGGTTATTGTTCCTCCATAAAACCTTAACTGAGGCCACTTCTTTGTTTCTAAGCCTCCGTACTTGCCTATCTAATATGGCAATGGGTACCTCTTCATAAGTCAACTTTTCTGTCACTTGAACATCATTCACTGGCACGATCCTAGTAGGATCTCCAACACATTTACGAAGCATCGAGACATAGAAAGCTGGGTGAACTGACTCCAAATCAGGAGGTAGATCTAACTCATAGGCCACTTTGCCTACTTTGCACACGATCTCATAAGGCCCAATGTATCGGGGACTAAGTTTCCCCTTTTTGCCAAATCTCATCACACCCTTCATTGGTGACACTTTCAAGAATACCCAATCTTTCACTTGGAACTCTAAATCCATTCGACGATTATCCGCATAGGACTTTTGACGACTTTGAGCTGCTAACAACCGATCTTGTATGAGATTAACTTTCTCTATGGCTTGCTGGACCAAGTCTAGCCCTATCAATTTAGTCTCTCCTACCTCGAACCACCCAATTGGGGATCTATACTTTCGCCCGTATAAAGCCTCATACGGTGCCATTTGGATGCTAGAATGATAACTATTATTATAATCAAATTCAATGAGTGGCAAGTGATCATCCCAATTACCTCCAAAATCTATCATACATGCTCGCAACATATCCTCAAGAGTCTGAATGGTACGATCAACTTGTCCATTAGTCTGCGGATGAAATGTTGTGCTAAGGCTCACTTGAGTCCCTAAACCCTCTTGAAAGAACTTTCAAAATTTAGCTGTAAACTGAGTTCCTCTATCCGGGATAATAGATGTTGGGACACCATGGAGTCGCACTATCTCTTTAACATAAAGCTTTGCATAATCTTCCGCCACATATGTCGTTCTGACTGGTAAGAAATGAGCTGACTTCGTGAGTCTATCCACAATCACCCATATGGAATCATACTTACGTCGAGAACGGGGCAAGCCTGTAATGAAGTCCATATTAATTACTTTCCACTTCCAAGTTTGAATTTCTATAGCTTGTAGCAATTCGCCCGGCTTTTGGTGCTCGATTTTTACTTGTTGACAGTTGGGACATTGAGCTACGAATTCTGCTATATCTTTCTTCATCCCATTCCACCAATATATAGATTTAAGGTCATGGTACATTTTCGTCGCTCCAGGGTGAACAGAATAACGGGAACAATGAGCTTCGCTCAATATTTGGTGGCGTAAACCTGTTACATCGGGAACACATAATCTATCTTGGCATCGAAGAACTCCATCTCCTGAAATCTCAAATGATGACTCCTCCTTCTGAGGGAGTGTATCTCTGTAATGCATTAGCATGGAATCTTCGTATTGTCGCTCTGTCACTTCCGCTACTAGCGACGAGACTGCCGAATTCTGAATGGTAGTTCCCTTGCTATCTGAGTCCACTACTTGAACTCCTAGGCTAGCTAACTGCTGGAGCTCACGAGCCATTTCTCTCTTCTCTGGTCGTACATCACACAAACTCCCCGTCGATATACGGCTAAGAGCATCATAATTCTTTAGCAATTCCAACCATCGTCGTTGCCGCAAATTCAGCTCTTTCTGCTTGAAGATATACTGAAGGCTCTTATGATCTATATAAATATCCACATGGATGCCATATAACTAATGTCTCCATATCTTTAATGCATGAACCACTGCAGCCAATTCTAGATCATGGGTTGGGTAATGTTTCTCATGTTTTCGCAATTGCCTTGAAGCATACGCAATCACCTTACCATGTTGCATCATCACACAGCCTAGCCCCATGCCTGAAGCATCGCAATAAACAACATATCCTTCCAATCCCTCTGGAAGTGTCAGGACTGGGGCAGAAGTCAATCTATCTTTTAACTCTTGGAAACTACATTCACAAGCATCTGTCCGTTGAAACTTTGCTGATTTCTGGGTCAACTTTGTGAGTGGTGCAGAAATAGAAGAAAAACCTTCAACAAATCTCCTGTAATAACCTGTTAAGCCCAGAAAGCTACGAACCTCCGTAGGAGTTGTGGGCCTTGGCCAAGTCTTCACAGCCTCAATCTTTTGGCTATCTACCCAAATACCATCGGCTGCAACAATGTGCCCCAAAAATGTCACTGAGTTTAACCAAAACTCACACTTAGAAAATTTGGCGAATAGCTCTCGAGTTCGAAGAACTCTAAGGACAGCACGCAAATGATCCGCATGTTCTGCCTCGGATCTAGAATACACCAGGATATCGTCGATGAATACAATGACAAATAGGTCTAGGAAGGGCCTGAACACGTTGTTCATCAAATCCATAAATACTGTCGGTGCATTAGTTAGCCCAAATGACATTACCCAGAACTCAAAATGGCCATATCTTGTTCTGAAGGCCGTCTTAGGGATATCTTTCTCCCTAACTCTCACTTGATGATACCCGGACCTCAAATCTATCTTTGAAAACCATTTGGCACCTTGTAATTGATCAAATAAGTCATCAACCCTCGGGAGAGGATATTTGTTCTTGATCGTCATCTTGTTCAATTGCCGATAGTCAATGCACATTCTCAAGGAGTCATCTTTCTTTCGGACAAACAATACGGATGCTCCCCACGGGGATGAACCAGGCCTAATAAAGGCTTTCTCAAGCAAGTCTTTCAATTGCTCCTTCAACTCTTTCAATTCTGCGGGAGCCATTCTATAAGGAGGAATAGATATAGGCTTGGTGACTGGCAACACATCAATAGCAAAATCAATCTCCCACTCAAGAGGGAGGCTTGGAAGTTCTTCCGGGAACACATCCGGAAATTCATTCACCACGGGGACTGACTGAAGAGTCGGCGGTTCAGCTTCTACATCTTGAACCCGCACTAGATGATAAATGCAACCTTTCGTGATTATTTTCCTTGCCTTTAGATAGGAAATAAACCTACCTTTTGGTGACGCATTATTCCCTTTCCATTCTAAAACTGGTTCTCCCGGAAATTGGAAACGAACCATTTTCATTCTACAATCAACATTGGCATAGCAAGAAGCTAACCAATCCATGCCCATAATAACATCAAAGTCTACCATTTTTAACTCATGCAAGTCAATCATAGTACGACGGTCACAAACTACAACTATACAGTTTTTATATACTCGGCTAGCTATTACCGATTCACCCACGGGTGTAGACACCTCAAAATGTTTGATCGACTCCGGTTCGACTCTAAATCGACCCGCAATATACGGAGTAACATATGACAATGTGGAGCCCAGATCAATCAAAGCATATACATCATGAGAGAATACCGATAATATACTTGTGACACATCAGGAGAAGACTCAAGATCTTGGCGTCCAGCCAAAGCATAAATATGGTGCTGAGGACCGCTAAAACTGGGGACTCTCCCTCCTGCTTTTACCATGGCCGACTGGCACATGTGAACCTGGCCCCATAGGGCGTACAGATGATGAAGATCCGGCTACCGACCCTGAAGGCTGGGTCCTACCTCTACCACAAACGGAGGGGAAATCACGTATAATATGGCATGGTCGACCACATGAATAGCAAATCTCTGAACCCGATCGGCACTGACCCCAATGTAACTTCCCACACTGGGAACATCGTGGTACGGGGGCCTCGCCTGACCCGAATCACCTTTGAACTGAGGCCCCGAAAAATTCTGACTCGGCCCGGAACGAGTAGATCTATCGAATCTCTTCCTGAAAACTGTGGAGGCGCACTAGTCATAGAAAGGCCTGAATGCCTAGAAAACTGCTGTCTGTGCCCGCCTCTAAACACACTCGTCGGACCCGAAGATCTGACCCTCTTACTATGTCCCCTATCATGCTCACGCTCACTTCTTTGTTGTTGTAGGCTTTCTTCTAAATTTTGAGCATGTGCCTGAATGTGTGAAATGTCCATATTATCCTGATGGGACGCAGTCAAGCACCTATCCATCAAATGTGGCCCTAGGCCCTTCACAAATCGGTGTACTCGGTCACCCATATCCGCTACCATGGCCGAAGCATACCCAGCCAAGGAATTGAAGCAGAGACTATACTCTAGAGCACTCATGTTTCCTTGCCTCAAATTCAAGAACTTATCAGCTTTAGCTTGCCGAACTTCTGGAGGCAAATAATGTCGGAGGAAAGCATCAACAAACTCTTGCCATACCGGGGGAGGCGCATTGGCTCCCTGTGAAGCCATCCAAACCGTGTACCAATGAACCGCAATATCCCTCATTCTATAGGACGCTAACTCCACCGATTCGGTGTCCGAAGCATGTATCAAGCGAAACGTCCTTAGCATTCCATTAATAAAATTCTGAGGGTCCTCATCCGGCTTTGATCCAAAGAATTCCGAAGGGTTCAAGCTAATGAAGTCACAGACCCTTGCACTAACAACCCTATCACATTGCCCTGTACCTCGCCGCTGAGTCTGAGCAGCAACCAATTGAGTAAGCAAATGAATGGCCTCTTTTACATCTTGGCCTGAAGCATCCGGTGGAGGAGCCGGAGGTGCTGGAGCTGGGGCTGAGGCTCCCTCACGCTCCTCAGAAATAGGCACTGACTGGGAGGACTGAGATTGAGCCGCATTCTGGGACTCACTTTCCTCTACAACTGTTGGCGGTGCACTTTCAGCCCGCTTTTCTGCCACTGTCTTGCCCTTTTGGGCTGCGTAGCCTTTCTCTTTACAGGCATCTCTAAAATACACAATACACGGTTAAGGAGAAGGAAGTTCTTATATCATAGGTCTATCGCACGATGTTATGAAGAAAGGTCAATTATTCCTAAAAATGCCGGCAACCTTTTGTTTATAAGTGTGGCGCGCAACACACCCATAACCAAGACTCTACTGGACACGGCTCGTAGACACACACCCTAGGAAAGAACTGCTCTTATACCACTTTTGTCACGACCCAACCGGAGGGCCGTGACGGGCACCCGGTGCTAGCCCACCCGAGCACCTCTTAACATACCTTTACATTTTTATCTAGGTGAGCCACATATTAAATCATAAATTTCTATTCATTAATCGAACTAATCCCATTGGACAACAATACCTTAAAATCATCATTGGCTTCTATGCCTATATCAATGTATATAAGCCGATGGGGCTAACAAAATGATGTACAAAATATAGGCCGACAAGGCCAAACACGTCTAACCATATACACATTCTTATTCGTATTTGTATCATGTCCATGTTCATACTCATATCTATATCATATACATATCCATAACATATACATGTCATTTACATAGCCATAACATATACATATCATTTACATAGCATACCCGACCACGAAGGTTCGTTGTTTCATGTACCCGACCATTATTAGGCTCGTTGATCATACATACCTGGCCAACCAAGGCTCAGTGTTACACATACCTGGCCCTACCAAGGCTCAGTGTTATGCGTACCCAACTGCAGTGGTGCGCGCGTATCGCCATAGACATATATATATATATATATATATATATATATATATATATATATATATATATATATATATTCTACCCGGCCTTATAAGCTCGGGGTTTCATAATAGCCATACATAGGCACACATACATATAAGCTCATAGGCATCTTTAGCATTATCACCGCTATCATTGTCATCATTATCGTTATCGCTATTATCGTCGTCATCATTATCATCATTACCATTATCGTCGTTCATTACGGCTATCCTTATAGGATTATTCGTCATATGAGGAATTTAGTACAATCATAATACATATCAAGGATTATAAGCTGTAGCTGTTGAAGATAGAGTCATTTGAAGGACATCATAGACTTATAGAAGATTAGATGATTGGCCAAAGAACCATGCCTTATGAAAGAAGGGTTAGCCTTACATACCTTTCCGTTCCACTATTCTACCACTTGTACGTTCTCCTTCAATGCTCACGTTTCTACCTTCATTAGAGTTATACTATCATTAGAAAACCGATAGCTAGCATACATGACTAAAGCTAGTGAAAATTGGATAGCATCTCCTTTATTTATACGACATTCCTCCATATCGTAATTCAACTCCCAAACGTCAATAATACATTCACAATGTCTTTATTAATCCACATTATCTATATTTCTCAATTCACTTCCAATCACCCATATTCATGGTCATAACACGCGACTACGTTCATTCATATACATTACCTATCCCATGTTCTTAACGTCATTTATAACGTATCCATGTCACAACACATCAAGAATCATGACTCAATTCAAACTACTACTCACAAACATCACTACTCTCACATTCAAGACCCATTTTCTATATCCTTTTACGATCCAAGTGTTTCAACTTTCAAACACCTTAAACAACATGGAAATACAATAAAACTTACCTTAGATGATGTGGGAATGAATCTTGAGTGGAAACACTTCACTTGAACCAAACCCTGGTTCTCCTCCAATGGAATTTCTTGTGGTCCTCTAACCCTTGGAAGCTTTCTAACACATAAACACTTGATTCTAGTCTTTAATCTTTGTGTTCTCTTGGACTTGAGTGGAATATGTTTAGAGAAGTGTTTTTGAGCTCTCAACACTCGTAGAATACGAAAAATGAAGTAAAAGAACCCAAGGCATCTATTTATACAAACCTTGAAAATCAGCCCGTAGGGACTTCCACGGGCACTTATACGGTTCGTATAGTATTGTACGGTCCGTATAAGTGGTCGTGGTTCACGAACCAGCAAATCAACTCCCTGCTGGGAGTTATACGGACACCTTATACGGACCGTATAAAGTTATACGAACCGTATAAGTGGTCGTATAACTCCATTTCTTTGAAATGGTTTCCGTCGTTTCGTTCGATCTCCAATCCTTATGGAACCTTCTTAACACTTGTATAATACTTTATTAGCCATACAATAGGCTCTATATCAGCCCTTTAAAACATCACCACATAAGCATTAGCTCAATCATAACGGAATCTATCCGAACACGACTTACGTTTCGCTCTTTCCAACAAACTAAACTTCACATATTCATAGAACTTCAAAATCTTATTGTATGAACCTCAAGCTATCTATTCCTTCGCTTAAGCTCACATTAACCTATGCACAAAGCAACACTTACGGAATTTCCGAGGTGTAACAGTAACTACTCTTTAATATAATTCTCTCACATGGTACGAACAATCTCTTCACGCCGAGCATGCATTTCCCGGTTGGTAAACATGATTGGTAAATATATCTACCAACTTATGGGTCTTTTTTATATACTTGCAAAAATCTGACCCGACACGGTTTTATACGGACACTTATACGGTCCGTATAATTTTATATGGTCCGTATAAGTGACCATATAAGTCCATCAGAGACTGGTCCATTCTGAAACTGTTATACGGACCATTAAACGGACCATATAAAGTTATGCGGATCGTATAAATAGTCGTATAACCCACTTTTCTCCCGAACTTGTTCTCGTCGATTCGTTTGATCTCTATTCCGTATGGAACCTTCTTAGCACTTGTTTAACACTTCATTAACAATCTGAACATCCTTATAACTCATTCACAAGACCTTACTAAATAATTTTTAACTCGATACTTATGAAACCTTTTCCCAAACGCGACTTATACCTCACTTTCCTTCGATGAACTTTCTTCCTCCGGTTCATACAACTTCAAAATCTTATCGCATACACTTTAAAACTACCAAATACCCTTCTTAATGTCATAGGAACTCCATGTTCACCTTAAGCTGACGTTAGTCTACGTACGACACTACAATATGAAATTCTGAGGTGTAACAGGTCTCCTACTACCTACATTTATCCTTCCGAGCTCATAAATCTACATTCGAAAGAATTCATACTATTGTTAGACTTATCGTCGTATACTTGTGTTGAGCCTTCAAATTAAACTACTTTGTATCCTGCCGAAAATCGGGCAGCATCTCCCCTATTTATATCTTTAGCCCGAAATCATAATACCACCAACCAACACAACAACAACAATACTAACACCAACAACATCATCATCAATACAAAATTATTTCATATAACATCTCACACGATGTTTAGCCAATATTTCCACTAACAGAATTATTATACGACCATTTACTAGTTCTATCTCTGTAATTAAACTTAAATTAATACCAATGAGGAGGAATTCATATCTTACTCCCGCTAGATCCGCGATATCTTTGATATCCACCTTGGATTCAAGCCAAAATCCCTCGCCATAGGATATTACAATCGTAACTATATGTCGTCCGGACCTAAATTCGGGGAATTCCACTTAATTCGCGCTAAAATTTGACATTTGAAAGTTGGGGAAGTTTCCAGAAATTTGGAGAGGGTTTGGGTGTGTTTGGATAGGAAATGAGGGGGTAAGCCCCCTTTTGTAAGGTTCCAGAGTCTGCCTTATGGCGCGTTCGTGCTGAGTTGCTTTGTCCTCCCCTGCGCATTCGCACCACCTTTTGGCGCGTTCGCGCAAGGTTAATCCCCTGCTCTGACAGCCCATCTTAAAATGCTCATAATGTTTGATTCCAATGTCCGATCGATGCACGGTTTGTTGCGTTGGAAACTAGACTTCCTGAACTTTATTTTAGGATTTTGTTTCACTTCAAAACTCTTAATATACTAAAAGATATTATTTCCTCAAGTTAGACCAAAATTATCGTACGAAATCTCCCTGATTCACTTGTTCTCCAACCCTTTCATGACCTATTACATGAACTTAAACCCTCATAATCATAAGATAAGCACATATAGTCTCGTATATTTTCGACAATAACTCCCGTGTCCCCAATTGAACGACTAATACCTAGCGAATCTTAACGTACAAAGCTACGAGGTGTAACATGCATGACTTGGGGGATTTTCCAAATCCCAAATATTTCCTGCCATATGGCAACCTTTTGCTGCTCAATGCTGCCATCTATGGCTGATGCATTTTGTGAAACTATTACTGCCTGTCCTTTGTTTTAAAGAAATTAGTAGATATTACTGCTCATCTATGAGACATTACCATGCATTTTTTTATTGCCATTTGTTGTTGCTTGCTGCTAAATTTGAAGAGGAACTGATCCTACACTTGACTTAGAATGATTGTTGTAGTATGTTGAGCTAAGTTGGTCTGATTTAAAGTAAAAGACTGGATCCTATATTTTGTTTAAGTATAGAGGCCTTTACTGCTGCCTTTGGCTCAAGCTTTGAGGTCTATTTGGCTGCAGAGTTTCTCATAAGATCATTGCTACAATGCTGTTACTTGTTACTATTATACCCAAATGACTATTGCTACATTATGATAATTTATAGTTACTGCTTTGAGCTAAACTGTCAATTGCACTTGAGGCTGCATTCTGGGGCATACATGATATAGAAATATTGTCATTATTCCCTGTTGTTATACTAGACATCTGGGCTGCTGGATTTGGACTGTGTGTGCTACCTGATTTCTCATGCTGCTGTCTCTTAGAAGGCTAAAACTGACATCATTTATTACACTGCTTGCTGTTTTGTTTTCTAGACTACTATGTTTACTTATTGTGGCCTTCAAATGCACATTATCCCTGCAATTGTTAGCTGGTGAACTCTGATTGTTGGATGTTTATGCAAAGCATTAATGATGTCCTAAGAATACACTTTGTGGCTACCCTTTGCTTTTGTATTATTGTCATTTTCTACTACATTGGGCTGAGCATTCCTCTATTTTTTACCACCCACTTTGAGCCAATTCAGGGCTGCTCACTGTTGCTACATTTTGAGTGCAGTAAGGCTCTTGTCTCCAAGAATAAGTAATGCCTTGAAAATTTTGCACAATGCCGTTATAGTGTGGGCTGTTTCTCCTAAAGAACAGCCTACTATACTAAATAAAGGCCTACACCCTAAGGGTTGTTTGTTGTTGCCTTTAGGGAGGTACGAAATGCTGCTCTTGTTGTGTTGGTTGGCTGCATTTTGGCCATTACTTTTAGTTAGCTGTTGTAATTTTGGGGCTGCTGTTACATTTATCTAAGAAATAGATGCTATACCCTTGACAAGATGAGCTTTGATAAGCCTCTGGCTATGTGTTGGTGTTTTGCTGGAATTATTGTCCCTTAAGATGTTATACTCTGTGAAAGAACCTGGTTGTTTCCATATGTTATTACATTGCTGTTGTTTGATGTACATTATTGTGTTCCCTGAACAGAGAAAGAAAAGAAGAAACAGAAGTGTGACACTTAAAAGCAGGCTCATTGATATGAACTGGTTCTGTATTTGGTTTTTTCCTAATGTCACATCTCAAACTAATTTGAACAAATACTACACTTAGGCCAATGAAGAGTATTTAACTTGAGGCCACATTTTTTAAAAGAACAGATTTCTATGCTTGATGAAAATTTACTGATTTGAATAGATACTTAACTTGAGGACGCCTAGTCCGGAAAGGTTATCCCATGGTTTGGGAAAGGATGATCTCACATTGATATCACGAAGTAGGAACCGACATGCGCCTGGCAAGGCAACTAGAATGGTCACTAGTTTCCAGCCGCGACATGATTCAGGTTCCTTTGTCATATTCGGAACCGTGAGTCTGGGCCTCTGTAATCAAAGCTCCCAAAGTTTGATATGAGTCCGAGGGATATTATTATTTATATTCATAAACGTCACCCTATGAGGTGGCGTATCATTTGACTAACTATTTTCATTTCATTCTTGCGAGGTACATCTAATCAATATGGGTCCGCAAGACGAGATTCAACCAAGGACGGAAGTGAAGTAAAGTTAAAGGCTCGATAACTCAGATGAAGGATTAGAAGGGCATAGAAGAATGAGAATAAGGCTACTGAATGATTTTGGCCCAAGACCGTAAAAAGCTAAACTTTTCTTCCCCTTCTTGTAGTATAGTTTTACTTTATTTTCTGTGCGACCATGCAAATACATTTGTATAGAAATTGAAACCCCTATAGTTTAGAACTCGGGATTTGGGTAGATGATGTTTCAAAACTGTATCCAAATGATGAAAGAGTTGTATTCCACTTGATTAAAATAAATAAAAGTGAAAGTATATGTCTCTTGCAAAAAGTTGATTATTTCTATACCTCTTTAAAAGTGTATTTAATTTGAGATATATGAGAAAAGAAAGCAAAAGAAACATTTGGGTTAGATCCAACTCAATGAATTCAAATAAGTGGAATTCCCTTTAAAATCCGAGTTTGAGAAAATAGTTCTGAGGATATGGTTGATTGAAGAGATAAAATGTGGATAATGCATGAATTAAATAAAGGCTGTTTATATATATATATATATATACACAAACATATGGCATTATTTTCAGATGGGATGTACCCAGTATACGATCCTTATAAGTAAAAGGAAAAACTATTTTTATTCAGATATTTTAAAATCTGAACTCCAAGTACCCTTACTTAAAAGGAATTTGTTAAACTCTTTTAAAACTAAAATGATATGCCATGACAGTATTTTTATACGGGAAACTAAACAAAACATAAGCACTTCATACATAATCACACATTGAAGCTCGAAGGTCAACCGTATTTTATGGATCCTTAATACTGGGGTGCCTAACACCTTTCCCAGGGGATCACCAGAACCCTCATCTAGAACTCTCGATTATGAAGGATTTTTTACTGTATTTGAATAAACCCTTCTCCACCGATTTTCCTAATTTCCTAAAAATTAGGTGGCGACTCTTTAAAACAAAGTCCGAAAGAGCACCAACGAGTTCGTAGTAGCCTTTTATGTCTTACCCGCATAAAAAGTGAACCGTTACAGTGTTAGGGAGTATAATGTAGGAAATAGGGAAGTGGGAAGGTGATGGACCCTTTTATTCTTCTGATACCGCGATTGTCGCTCCAGCGGCTGCTTTACCACTCTAGCGGTGCCACTGCAGCTTTCATTCAGACCGCTGAAGCGGTAATTCAGGATTCGTTGAAATTATTTCTTTTAATTGCAACCCTAATTTAACGCCTTTAATGATGTGCCCCTGGAGGATTTAAGATTGTTAAACATTCAATTTCTTTTACCAAATCCGATTCCTTGAGTTATCACCCTTTCAAATTTCCTCATGAAACACTAGCCGAGTTATCTCAAACTGTATGCTGCCAGAACTAATTTCGCGTATGATGATTCATACTGGTGAAGTCTGGGTGGGAGTGATAATGTAATTCTTGATAAATTGTTAAATTGGGTGTTACTTCTTTCGCGCATTTTATTATTCAAATTGTTTTAAATAATTACTCCACATTTTACGGCCGACATAGATTTCTGCAAGATAAGTTATTCCAAATCAATCGAAGAATATGTATCTATTTCACTGACCTAATTTTGTTAGCTGCAGTACCTTTGTCCTTGTTACTTGCTCAATAATGAATACATTTGACTCATGCAAGTTCGACTGCTAAATCCATTTCATGTGCGTATCGTTCCTTGTGCCTTTGCTTGCCCTCACTGTTCGAGAACGAACAGTTGTTTAATTGGTATCTGATGTAACGACCCATTTCGTCATTACTGTGACTTCCGAGAAATTCGCAGCCTTGAACCCCTTAAAACCCTTTCAATTCGTTGAGCTGTCTTAATCGGACCAATCGTGCGAATTGTGTGTAAAATTTTGGGTTAGGCCACCGGGCCCAGTCATAGCGACAGTCCTGCCGCCCCAGCGCTGGCGCCATAACGACAGGAAGCTCCGCTGAAGCAGAGGTGTAGGGTCATTAAAGGACCGCCCCAGCGATGGATCAACGTTGAAGCAGTGCCGCCACAATGTCCTCTTGACCACCATAGCGGTTGACGGGCAGTTATTTCCCTATTTAAAGCCCAATTGTTGACTTGACCTAATATTCATTTCCCCAAATCTGCAGCCGCCACCAAGAGTGAATTCTAGCCCTAGAGATTTAAATGTTGGGAAGGTAAACTCTCTAAGACCCCTTATTTCATCCTCCTTTAATTCCCTCTTTCTTCTTGCACCGTTTATGATTATGGTAGAATACTAAATGAGGGTTCTTTCCCAAATCTTATGAGACCTTTGGGTAAATGTAGTAATGAGTAACCTAACACAATTAGTAACTTCAAGATAGCTCTTTTATTGCAAACCTTGACTAAATAACAAGTTCTAATTCTAAACCATTCTTTTCCTAAATGGGTTAATTTGTTAGAGTTTAATTACAACTTATGTGAAGTAGTAAGGTAAATTTGACTTAGCAATCATCAAGAATCTAGAAGGATTATTTTATAAATGACGATTTTACCCCTATGACCCCGATATTCCTCAATTGTTACTCACTCGAATGCATCCATCGTTCTTAGACATTTCAGACCTACAAGTTCGCTACTGTTACACCTTGGAATTTTGCATCGTTTGCATTATAAGTAAACTAACACAAGCCTAAAGTGGATATGAAGTCCTTACAAGGGTAAGAAGGGTATCCAATAATTTTAATTATGTACCTTAAGGTTTCGGAGTTAAATGAATTGGCGGAAGTAAGTTCATTAAATGTTAGGATTGGTGTCATGTTTTTGGGAAGATTTCGTGTCATTTGAGCTATACATTGCTTAGCATTACCTTGATGGGGATTTAAAGGGCTCCTTAGATGGTTAATGAAGTTTTATACAAGTGCCAAGAAGGTTTCATAAGGATTGGAGGTCAAACGAATCGAAAAGAATGCATTTTCGCGAAAATTGGAGTTTGTGGATCAGTATGCGGCTGCAAACTGAGTTTGTTATGCCGCATACTAGCCACAAACTCCCAAAAGTTGGGGACCTCACTACCCAACACCACCGCCATGTTGTGGAGGGAGTATGCGGCTGCATATTGAGTACGTGGTGCCGCATACTCCTCGCAACACGGAGCGGTGGGGCGGTTTTCAACCCCTTTTAATGTAAAAAAGATCCCATTTTCCATATCCACCTCCCACACTTATCTCCGCACATTACTAGAAAGTTCTTGAAGGTTCTCCTACATTCAAAAACCTTCCAAACCATCAAAAGAGAATATCAAACTCCAAAACCCCAAGATAATCCATGGAAGATGATTATCCTTGCTTTTAATCAATGTTGTGATGAACTTGGTTGTCACGACCCAACTAGGGGCCGTGACGAGTACCCGATACTTGTACCGAGCACCCCTTGTCTATCGTTTTGCCTTTACCTCTTAGCAAGCCGTATGAACGGTGCCATATTTTTTTTTGAACATTAACATTAGCAGCGTCATTATGAACATAGACTAGTAAACTTCGTTATCACTTTATACAACAACATTAACATGCTAAAACACCATATATCTAACTGTACCTGACTGATTGTACATATCTGTCTACGAGCCTCTAGACATAGTACGCTTATACATAGAAAGGGCCGAGTACTGTCATGCCTAAGAATACATACACAAAATAGTACCACTGAAGTGAGGCTCCGGAACGACTGGAGCGCTGTAGAGTACCGCTGGTAGAGCTCCTAAGGATCAAGTCCACCTGTCTGCTGACCTGCGCGGCATGAAACGCAGCGTCCACAAGAAGGGACGTCAGTACAAATAGTGTACCGAGTATGTAAGACATGGAAGATAACACAAGCAATAACATAGTGTATAATTAATAATGTCATGGAGTCATAGGACATAGAAAATAGAACTTATACCATGTTATGTATTATCATATCGTATCATATCTTATCTTGTCTTGTCGTAGCATATCACGTTATAGTATATCGTGTCATAGTATGTCAGGCTATAGTATATCATATCATAGTACATCATATCATAGCATATCATGTTATAGCGTGTCGTGTCATAGCATAGCGTGTCATAGCATGTCTTACCATAGCATAGCATGTCATAGCGTATCATATCATAGCATAGCTTGTCATATCATGTCCTGTCGTGGCAGATCATAGCATATCATGTCATAGTATAGCTTACCATAGCATATCTTATCATAGCATGTCTGGTCATGACATGGTAGGTCATATCATAGCGCCGAACAATGTCAGCTCACCCACATAGCGCCGATATACACCGGCTCACCCATATATCCAGCGTCCGGGCACCCCGCGTCCGGGATGATAAGCCAGCTGATCAGGTAGCAATGAAACATGTTTCCCTTCCCATTCCCCCATGTATCCCTTCCCCCCAGCCCATGTTCATATACATAGCTTGCATATATGTACTTTGTATGCATATACACATCTTATATACGTACACATATTTTTGTATTCATATACATAGCTTGTATACATGTATACATATACATGTCTTATATACATTTACTTATCTTATATACATATACATATTTTATATATATATATATATATATATATATATATATATATATATCTTATATAAATATACATGTTTTATATAAATATACATCATATAAGCACACAAGGGAGCCCAAGGGAAAATCATGTAGCCATCGGAGTGACGTAAGGTCGGTGACCTCCGAGTACATTATGGAATACTCATGATCGCTCTTGTCTCACCTCGAAGGGACGAATATTTTAAGGTGAGATGGTCAACGGAGAATAGTATTAAAGTAAACGTAGAATAAAATCGTGGGCGTCATAGATGACAGTTCATAGGCTTGGAAGTCTTTAGAAAGTGAAGTCATAGCTAGGGAATATAAATAGGATTCGAAAATTAGTTTATCATTTTCATGTTTACATAAGATACTTAGCTTAGTCATCTTAGTCATAGAGTCGTTCTGGTAGTACGTATCATAGGCATATCCTCTTATCTAACATCATTGTTATCATTATCGTCATGGAAGTATCCTCGTTAGAGGAGTCATAGTACTTATCATTTGGTAACGAAATCGGGATTAAAGTTTCCCTTTAGATTCACTTCAAGTAAGTCAAGCAAGACTATAAGGAAAATCCGAGAGTAACGGGCCCACCTCGGGCCGGATGAGGTAGCGTATACGATTTACATATATTACGTGTCATAGCGTTACTTGTGAGGATCTTAGGGTAATCGGGTCCCATTTATACAAGTGCTAAGGGTTTAGGAGGTTTTTCCCACAATTGGCACACTTTCTAATTCAATTCTATTGAACAAAAAGGAGAAAACTTTAGGTGCGGATTCCGGGGAACAGAGTTGTCCCCGAGGCTCGTACCCGACTTATTACACCTAAGATATGCCATAGAAAGAAGGGTGAAGCCTTACATACCTCTTTCCGCTCCTTTTGCTATTCCAAATTCACGTCACAATTTCGTCAAAATCTGCAAATTGGTCGTTTTTACCAAAACTCTCATTAGTATACTTAGAGTTGAAATCTTAATGAAACACTTGGCTACCGAAATTTCGGCAGCATTTCCTCTGTAAATATACCATCCTCAACATTCAACATAGCCAAATTCTCAACCAACACAATCCGGGAATTCAAACCCGGCCAAACTATTAACATAATCAACAATCGCACTAGCAATTCACATATTTCATCCAAGATGCATGATTTCAATTTATTACCTTCTTCAAAACTTTCCGACTCCAATGAACACGATAACAACCTTATAGTATATATTCCAACGACATCATACCAATATCATTACATACTATCCATGCAAGAACATTATTCTTCAATATACATAATCTTCCAATTACCAATACTTTACCACACTTATCAAGTCTTTACTTGCTATATGCAATCTACAACACAACAACTAAAACACTAAATATAACTTGCTCATTATTCTTCAACAATTCAACACATATACACGACTACATATGCCATAAAACAACCCACACACTATTTTCCAAATTTCTCAACCAACCCACTTGTGATACAACTATTTAATAATCTTTACTTTCGTAAGGAAGTTGAAATTAATGCCAACACATCAATAACAACATCTTCAACATTCTACAAGATGATTATATACATATTTTATCCAAAATTTTCTTCAAACCTCAATCCATAATTCAACAACATCAATACAACAAACTATCACCTTATTCTTGCAATTATTTCTTAATCCATGTTGATAAAGAAAGAAATTTAACGATTCATACCTTGTATTTACCAAAGTAACAAAATCTTCAATTTTTCACTTGCTCCCAAGCTCCTCCAACTCCAAAATGAAATTATATTTGTGACTATGCGTTGCCCGGACTTCGATTAGTACTTGTAGCTTCAAATTTCACTCAAAATCCTCACTTTTATGTGGGATTTAAGGGCCCTTTTTCTTGCTGATTTTTCTGGAACGTTTTGGAACATTGGAGCATATTTGTGATGAAGAAAAATGGATTTTTGCCCCTTTTATATTAAATTGGGTCGGCGTACTGTAGCTACAGTACTGCTGCAGTACTGTAGCGGTACTGTAGCAGTGCTGTTTCTGCGCGACAGTTCAGTTTGTAACGTCTATAATTCTCTCCTCCGAGGTCCTATCAACGAGCGGTTTGTTACATTATAAACTAGACTCGACGAACTGCATTTTAGGCTTTTGAAACGCCTTAAAACTCCAACTATACATGGAGATATACCCCTCCAAAGTTGACTAAAAATCCTTCCAGCATTTCTCAAATTTTCATCGAACTTATTTTCTTCAATTTGCTCGATCTCGAAATATTCCGAAACTCTCCATACATGATATTTATCACTTATTATACTAATAATGATCATGTTCTCGTGTTTCAAAATACTCTTTCCCGATTACGACTTACGAGATCGTAATTCACCCTCTTTCTTCGTTGTTACGTACTTTCCATGGCTTGTGCTTTTCAAAACATTATGGGACGTCTCCGACACTCCCCTACTACGGTGAGGTAAATGTCATACTCCTGCTCTGAAAACGCGGGGTGTAACATTGGTCTTGGAAGAAGTTGAGTGAAGTGAATTTCTTCTATTATAAGGTATGTTATTCATCTTATCAATATGATTAAGTTGGTTAAAAGGTTTAGCAACTCTTGGGAAGGAAAAGAATCATAGTGGAGAAGTCACAAAGTATTGAATTGAAGTTGATGACTATGAGGTGAATTTGAAGGGGAATTTGGATTAATTTAAAAGTTTAGTTTGAAGGAAAACTCTTGATTATGGTATTTTTGATTTGTAGCTATTTTGGAAATTGGTGGAAGTGGACAATATAGGGGAAATGCTACCCCAATTCCGCTAGCTTAAGACTTACTTCTAGTGTGAATCCTTTTGAATGTAGATTTGTGAGCTTGGGAGGAAAAACGTTAAGTAGTTAGGGAGACGAAGAGATATGTTAAGTATAACCCTTTCCTTCTTAGAGCATGATCACTTAGATATGAACATACGTACAAATGCCCTCTATGATGATTCTATTTCTAGAAAAGCTAAAGCTTACGATTCTTGAGGTCCATATGATATTGTAGATAATTGTCCCATAATTGTTGATCCTTTTTATATGATTGTTTATTTTATTCATTGTTGTTGATCTCATCTTATGACAGTTGTTCCTCCAAGGTAAGATATAGCGATGATGATGATTCGATAATGGCAATCAGAGGTTCACCGAACTTACGTCACTCCAATGGAGTTATAACTTTCATTTGGGTTCTCGTGCATGCTTTATATATATGTATATATTTTGTCACACCGCCCCGCACTATCGTCGGCTGGGCAGGCACATAGTTGTGCACACCATTGCAGTAGGCAGGTTATGATGTTACAACGGATACTGGATGCCCCGAAAGCGGGATGGTGATGATAACACCGAGCCTAAATGGGCGGGCATGATATATATATACACACACACACACACACACACACACACATATATATATATATATATATATGTATGAAATATGTATGTATGAAAATGTTTTTTTTAAAATCTAAGCATGCATGAGGTATATATATATATATGTATGTATGTATGAAAATGTTTTTTTAAAAGCTAAGCATGTATGATATCCTCCTTAAGAGGTGTTTCAGAGGTACAAATTGATCTCTTTATCTTATGTTATCTTCATATCCTTATTATTTTGTTACTCATGCCTTACATACTCAGTACATTATTTGTACTAACGTCCTTCTTATTTGTGGACGCAATGTTCATGCCCGCAGGTAGATAGGAAGACGGACCGGACCTCTAGGTTGTTTCATCAGCGATTGTACAGGATCACTCCATTTTTTCGGACTGCGATTTAGTTGGTATTATTATTTTGTGTACATTTATGGGCATGAGGGGGTCCTGTCCCGTCTTTATGATATTATTCATTCTATGTAGAGGCTCATAGACAGATGTATATAGTTAGATACTCTATAACTTTATCGGTTCATAGTTTCTATATCATTTTTGGCAGCCTTGTCGGCTTGTATGTGTGGGCATAGTTGATGGTGATCATATAGATGTGCATATATTTATTGACCTCGTGCCTCTTACAGTTTTTGATATTTATGAGTTAGCCATGTGGCCCACTTAGATATGATTAGGAGATGGATGTTAGGAGGTACTCGGTAGGTTATCTCCGGGTGCCCGTCGTAGCCCTCTGGTTGGGTAGTGACAAAAGTGGTATCAGAGCAGTTCGTCCTAGGGTGTGTCTACGAGCCGTGTCCAGTAGAGTCTTGTTTATGGGTGCGAAGCGCGCCACACTTAAAACAGGAGGCTACAGGGCATTTAGGAATGATTGACCTTTGTTTCTCATTTTAGATCGTGTGATAGAGCCGTGATATAAGGATTCCCTTATTCCTAACCGTGTGCTATGATTTCATTAATGCCTGTGAAGAGAAAAGCTACAGCGGTCCAGAAGGGCAAGTCAGCGGCAGGTAGAAGGATTGAACGGGTACCGCCTACGGATATGGAGGAGGGCGAGTCCTAGAATGAGGTTCCATCTCGGTCCTCTCACACTCCGCCCGCTCCAGAGGAGCATAGAGGAGTTCCAGCTCCAGTACCCCCAGTTCCTCCACCGGATGCCTCAGGCCAGGAGATGAGGGAAGCCATTCAGTTACTGACCCAGTTAGTAGCCACTCAGGCCCAGCATCAGGGTACAGGTCATGTTGATAGAGCTGTCAGTGCCAGGGTTCGTGATTTCATCAACTTAGACCTTCCTGAATTCTTTGGGTTAACCAAACGAGGACCCGTAGAACTTCATAGATGAGATGTTGAGGACATTGCGAGTAATGCATGCTTCAGATGTTGAGTCGGTAGAGTTGGCCTCTTATAGATTGCGAGATATGGTTATTCATTGGTATAGTACCTGGGTGTTTTCTAGAAGGGCGAATGCACCTCCACCGGTGTGGCAGGAGTTTGTAGATGCTTTTCTCCGACATTATTTGCCGCCAGAGGTTCGACGGGCCAGAGTTGATCGATTCCTTAGGGCTATGGTTTAATCAATACTATATCGATACCTTAGGGCTATGGTTTGAACCGCTCGCACCGGAGGATTTGGTCATATTCAAGCATGCAAATTAGGAACTCGGTGTATACGAGGAATGAAGTCCCGAAATGATTTAAGATGGAAAAGTGTGACGACGATGATTGCAAATAATATTTTATGTATGGCAAATGAGGCTATGGACTAGTGCTATATTACATGGTCATGGTAATGGGTATATGGAGTATGTTAAAGGTGATCACTATTTAAATGAATTGAGATAAAAAATTAATTACGTGTACAATTAGTTAAATGGGATATGGCAGTGGAAGACGAAGATTAATGATGTAAGTGGATAAACAATGAGTGGACATTGTCCATGTGGGACCTAGATAAAACAGGAAGCTAAGGAATGTATATGTATTGACATAGTGGTGGACAACACATAATGAAATGTTGGGGTGGTGGGCTAAAAGAATCCCACGTGTAAAGGGAAAAAGGTGCTTTTACCATCCGTGTATCATTTAGTGTAAACTTTAACATTACAGAATATGGAAAGCTACAATTTAGTACACAAATCAGCAACTTTTTTCCCTTCTAAATAGCAGCAACACGAGTTCTTCAAGGGGAGTAACGTATATCTTTTCTGAAAAATAATACACTAGTTTTGCTCCCTACTTCGGTTTCGTTGTTCCGTTTTTGTCGTGTTGTTGACTCCGGGCTTTCTTCGTAATGAAGTAAGGTGGAAGAAGATTATTTCTTGGCATATAAGGTAATATTTATTCTTTTCTAGGTATATTTAAATTCATCCCGGTCATAGCCAAATTGTGAGATGGGAACTACGAAATTAATTGCGGGAAATCGGATAAGTTATTGAGTTAATATTGTAATTTTGGGTTGTTTTGAGAGTGATCTAAAGGTGGAATTAATTCTAGTTTGATATGAAATTGTTGGTATTGTTGTTGTTGGTATTTTGATTGATGTTTTGGCTGAATTGGAATCTCGAGGATTGTTAAGTTTTCAGAGGAAATGCTGCCCGAATTTTATTAAGTAACGTGCTAGCTTAGGCTTTGGATTTTGAGCGCGCTATAGTTAATACTTGATATCAATAATGTTGTTGTAGATTGGGAAGCCCGGGATCTGATTTGTGGTTATCTTGGAGCGGTTAAGGTATGTTAAAGCTATCCCTTCTTTCTTTTTGGCATGAATTACATAAAACGAGCGAATGATGAACATACATGACTCCAATGAATTCTAGTTCTCAGCGATATTTGACATGACAGTTGTCTTTGATTCTCAAGTGTCAGTTTATTCTAATTATTCTATTAAGTCCCAGATGATGATTTAGTTTGCATATGGTTGCTCATGATATTCTACTCGTGCATGCCGTTAATATATCATTCACCGACTCCCGGGCCGGGTATGTATTCGTGCATAGTTTCATTGAATTGTTCATCGAGTCCCTCACTAGAGGGCTGGGTATGTATATTATATGTATTTCATCGAGCCCTCACTATAGGGCCGGGTACGATATATGTATGATTATTATATTATATATGGACCGGGCCGTACGTTCCTCAGCATTATTATATTATATATGGATCGGGTTGTACGTTCCACAACACTATCAGTATATTATAATCTATGCCTATCATACGCCATAGAGTCAGTTTTAGTCATATAGAGTTACACAGATATTCTCAGATGCTAGCCACAGATGCTAGCCACAGATGCATTCAATTATTGATACTGCTTTTCATTATCCATCTGTACTTGATGTTCTTATGTCTTGCATACTTGGTACATTGTTCGTACTGACGTCCCTTTGCCTGGGGGCGCTGTGTTCGTGCCACACAGTCCCAGATTGTCTTGTAGGTAAAAGTATTCAGCTACGATGGTTGGCTATCAGCTGGGATTGGCAAACTCCATTTTCTTCCTGGAGCAGTGCCGAGTCATTATGGTTATCATATGTGTGTATGGGTATGGCGGGGCCCTGTCCCGAATCATATGATTCAGGTGTTTACTCTTAGAGACTTTGCAGATAGTGTCCTGTGGTTAGTATTTTTAGATGTCATGTGTTGAGTAAAGCGACCATGTAGGCCGATATGTCAGTTTGACTTACTTGGTTTTTGATTAATAGAGTATCGTTCACAAATTTCTATGATTTGACGGAAAGTACTTTATTATATTTTCGAAATTTTTCTATATGTCCAGTTTCATTATGTGAATGCTAGAGGGTTCGCTCAGCTCTAAGTAAGAGCTGGGTGCCCATCATGCCCTATCAGAATTGGGGTGTGACAAAGTGGTATCAGCGCAGTTCGTCCTAGGGGTTGTCTGCAAAATGGTGTCTAGTAGAGTCTTGTTTATGGTGTGTTGCGTGCCACATTTATAAACAGAAGGCTACAGGGCATTTAGGATGGTTACTTTTCTTTCATATCTAAGATCGTGCGATAGAGCCAAGTCATAGGAAATGAGATTCCTTATACTAACCCTTGTTTTCAGTAGAAGAACGGTATCGACAGAAGAAAGTGACTGATGATATTGGAAGTTACAGAGGTAAGTCACTTCATTGAGGCTACGTTATCAGAATATGTATTTATGTGATAATGGATTGGTTGTCATAGAGGTAAGTCAGTGTAAGTACAACAGAGGAATTGATTAAATGTATCTCTTGATGATGAGTTCAGTTATAAGTTTGTGAGCTAAACAAATTGAATGAATCAGTACAAAGTTAAGCAACGATACGAAAGATGTATGTTGGGTAAGGTAAGAATATTGAGGTATGATTGAAATGTAAAACTGAAGGATGAAAATGAAAGTAAATAGGAAGGTATAACACGACAAATCGCTAAAGGATTAGGTACATCTCGAGGTGTGATATATGAGGTAAGTTTCGACATCTTTGTACTTTTACTTGAAATTGGGAGCCCTGTGTGGCTGAGATATGTCGTATATATATATTACCCATGTGAGACATTGTTGGTATTTGTTGCGTGCAGGTGTTGGATAGTAAGAAATATAGAGGAAACCCTGCCGAAATTTTCCTAAAATTTAAAGGAGATAAGATATAAGCTTGTAATATGCCCTAACGGGAAAAGATGTTGTGTAAAAAGTAATGGCAGGACGAGATTAAGTTAGGAGTATCGTTGACAACTACAAGAGATGAGTTAAATGTTGTGGAATTGATAGTAACGATAATTATAAGATCGACATTGATATGGTAAAGAGAAATACTAAGAGTAAATTAGGGAGACTGGTAGTACTAAAACATGACATAGAAGAGAAAGGGTAACTCCAATAGAGTGTGATACTGAAGTATTGAATAGATGGATAAGCACAGGTAAAATACGACAAGTCTATTAGTAAAATAAAGTGACAGCATGACTGAGACAGGGGTACAAAGTACGAAGGGTTATAACAAATGTGAATACATTGGTGAGACAACTTATATGGTAAGCGTAATAGGGCTGATCAGAAAGAGTAACAGGTTAAGTATGCTTACTTTACGAGGTTTATTCTATTTTATAAGCAGGCTTACGAATGAGATCGAGAAGTGGCACTCTATAGAGTTGACTATGATCAGGATATAATAAGAACGTAAGAACTGTAATACAAAGTAAGTAAAGTATAGTGAGGAGACGACTAAAGATGTGACATGTTCTATATGAATAAAGAGTGAATGCAAGTGTGGAACCAATAAGCGAGCCATGAGGCAGCAAATAAGAAAGTTTATAAGACCTTGTTAGGGGAAAGTCCAGCATAGAGGTTTCACAATGATAGAAATGATAGCTAGCAAAAGGAAAAAGGGAAGTCAACTTGAAAAAGAAATCAGAGAAAACTGATATGGCAAAGTAGTAACAATTTGTGATTTGTATAATCGAGATCACGAGTGATATCTTTGCTGGATGTAAAAGACCAAGACTACGGAAAGATGAATAATGAAATAAAACGATTGTTAGGAAAAGGATCATCATAATAAGGATGAGAAGGGATGATCAGAATGAACAGATTAAGTTTGGAAGCGAAGAATGGATTGTATAGAAGTAATATATTCTAAAGGACAAGGCGGTACTTGTCACGACCCAACCCCGTAGGCCGTGACTAGTGCCCGATCTGGGCACCCAAACCCATCTATCAAATGTATTCAAATGTATAGCAGAAGCCGACCAGGCTATATTCCAAATGCAGATAATTTCCAGAAAAATTTTGGCAGAGTTTCCTTTGTTTTTCGGACTAACCAGAATAACCCTGTACACAACAAACACCAACAGAGGCCACACAGGGCTAATCAAAGTAATGCACAAACATATGCGGACCGGCCGCCTCGGCGTATGGGATCGCCCAAACAACATATACACAAGCATACAGACTGACCATAACCCACAGACATGTCCACAGACCTCTAAACTGACCGACAGAATCATATGACGGGACAGGGCCTCGTCGTACCCAAATAGTCAGATATGCAGAAATATATACATGGCAGAAGATATATATATATATATACCAAAAGTGGACTCCGAATCAAGGGAGTACTCCGAATTAGCAGAAGTGGAGCCTACAGTGGTGGATCACCGGCGTCTGTACCTGCGGGCATGAAACGCAGCCCCCGAAGAAAGGGGGTCAGTACGAAAGATGTACTGAGTATGTAAAGCATGGAGTACAAAAATATAGGCCACAACTGAAAGCAAACAGAATACAAAGGAGAGAAATGCCGAACAGTATATCAAATGTTTATCAAAAACATATATACATAATGCAAACAAAATCATGCAAAGCTCAGGAACGTGGTCACCACTCCGACGCTGGTGCCACACACAGCATAACACCAGAAGGTTCAAATCTCCGTACATCCCCGAACACACACATATGAGCATATCACATCACCGCCATATCACAACATAACTCCAAACGGAACCCGACCCTATGGCGAGGCCTCGGGGAACCGTAACACAGCATACGGCCGAATCATCATATAGCGCACGAATCATAACCGGCCCGGGAACCGGTGAACGAAGTCATAGTAAGGCACGAGCGGAGTCGTGAGCAAACAATGCACTTTGTATATTAAAATAGCCTTTCAAAACTTGATTACTTCATAAGTCAGTTCATTAACCAAAATAGTCAAATAATCAGTTAGTACGAAAGTTTATTTCACACAATGTTTCCAAAGTGGTACGTATTACTCAAAACATAGTTTGTTACATCATAGTGTTCCGAACATTATTTCATAGAGGACAATTTCAAAATCGAAGATTCTTTGTTGAAGCTTATCCAAAAAGAGAGCCTAGTAGGACAAATAAGGCATCTCGGGGTCAGCGGGCCCACCCCGGGTCAAGTTGAGGTGGCGAACATAATTTATGAACATTTCGGGTCTATAAGATCATACATAAAGATTTCAAAGTAATCCGATTGCATTTGCATAAGTTTCGGACGTTTGATTGCTTTCTAGCCAAAATAGGAACATTAGGCTTCAATTGAATTGAATGAATAGTAGCCATTTTCTAGATCGGATTTCGAGGAGCAGAATTGCTCCCGGGGTTCCGATATCAACCTAACATACTAAGACATGCCAAAAGAAGAAGTGGGAAGCTTTACATACCTTAGAAACGTCTTATGCTCACCCCAAAATCAAATCCCGTTTCGTCCAGAATCTGCAAAAGGTCAAAGTTACCTATTAGAGATTCTTAAGCTTAAAAATTCCATTAACTTCATTTCTGCCTACCGAAATTTCGGCAGCACTTCCCCTATATATCTAACACCCCCGAGACTTAGCTCGGCTCAAAATACATCAATAACAACAACCCAAACATCACAAACAACACAAACCACAACTAAAGCACTTTAACTTCAATATTCTTCCTTACCATATAAGTTGACAACTTTCATTCAAACTTTACAATACCAAAATAATGTTCACCTTATTGTACTCATTCACCCATTCAAGGTTATTCAAGCACATCCCAATTGGGTTCCAAACACTACACATAATTTCAAGAAGTCCTTACTTTCCATATTTCACCCGAAACATCAAAAATTCCGACGAACATTCCAACTTACATTGTTTCATTCCAAATTCATTAACAACAACCATAAGTCACATTTAAAGCCTTAATATCATAATTATACAATGATATACACAAATATACCAAAATCATATACTTTCCCACAATAATCCGCAACCATTTTCAATGCCAATTCAATTCGTTTAACATTCATTTACATCATAAATGCCACAACGACACAACTAACAAACTAAACAAAGTCAAATTCACCTCCCCTCCACCACATTATGGCTCACGGCCAAACACACCCTTCTCACACACACACGCCATGCACAAACACAACACCATTCCATAATCTTCATGCAACATCAATCACTATAACATATAAACCCATTTCATAACATAAAAACATAGATTTCTCACCTTTTTCTTGAAATTCCGATTTGCTGCAAACGTCGCTCTTTCGCCAAACTACTTGTATCACGTCGGAGAGCGTCTTGCGTATTCTACGAATACAAGAAGAACAAGATTTTTAAGACTAAGATCAAGGCTAGAAAATTTTCTTTTCTCTTCTATGGGGTTTCGGTCGAGAGCCTTTTTTTGGAGCTCAATGGTTTTAACTTTTGTTTCTTGAACATTCTAATGGCTAAGGATGCTATATACTTGATTAAGGGTCATGTGGTAATCACATGACCACTTAAAATGGGGCTTGGGCCAAGCCTTGGCCGGCCACCCCTTACACTTGGGCTCAAATTTTTGTTAAATTTTTCTTGGCCCAATCCATTGAAGTCTCGTTTTGTAATTCCCGAAACTAATTTCCGAAATTCCAAATTTTCCATCGGCCTTCCCCAATGACGTAGCACCAATAGTTTCATAACCAACATAGTCATATTCTCTAGAATCAAAATATTTCCTTATAACACACAAGTCTTATTCATTTTTCTCGATTTCCAAATATGCGAAAACACGGGACATAACATTCTCCCCCCCTTAAAAACATTCGTCCCCGAATGTTAAATTAATCTTATAAGGTCTTATGATCATGGCGGGAGTGTCCCTTTTTAATAATGGCATACATAATTCATTTTATCAATCAACACAACAAACTGAAAAGTTTAGATTACCTGTGGACGTCGGAAACAAGTAGGGGTATTTCTTCTTCATCTCGTCCTCCGCCTCCCAAGTCATCTCCTCGCGATTGTTATTGCGCCACAGGACTTTGACAGAAGGTACTTCCTTAGTGCGCAATCTCCTTACCTGTCGATCCAGAATAGTTACAGGCTGCTCGTCGTAAGACAATTGCTCCGTTACCTGAATGTCATCCACTGAAAATATCCTGGAAGGATCACCAATACATTTCCGCAACATAGACACATGAAACACCGGGTGTACGGCCTCCAAGTCGGATGGTAAGTCTAGCTCGTAGGCGACCTCGCCTATCTTTCGAACGATCTGATACGGCCCAATGTACCGGGGGCTCAACTTGCCCTTTCTACCGAATCTCATGACACCCTTCATGGGCGACACCTTCAGGAATACCCAGTCACCAATCTGGAACTCTAACGGTCGACGTCGTCTATCTGCATAAGCTTTCTGTCGACTCTGAGCAGCCAATAATCGTTCTCGAATAAGCTTTACCTTATCTACAGCTTCCTGGATCACATCTGGCCCAATCAGCTTAGTCTCGCCCACGTCAAACCAACCAATAGGAGATCTGCATTTTCTGCCATAAAGGGCTTCATACGGTGCCATCTGAATGCTAGAGTGATAACTATTATTATAGGCAAACTCAATAAACGACAAATGATCATCCCAGCTGCCCCTGAAATAAATAACGCAGGCCCGTAACATATCTTCTAGTGTCTAAATAGTGCGCTCGGCCTGCCCGTCGGACTGAGGATGAAAAGCTGTACTGAGGCTCACCTGAGTCCCTAATCCCTCCTGGAATGACCTCCAGAAATTTGCCGTAAACTGGGCACCTCGGTTGGTAATAATAGATATAGGGACTCCGTGAAGTCTGACTATCTCTCTGATGTACAATCTAGCGTAGTCCTCAGCCGAATAAGTAGTCCGAACCGGAAGGAAATGGGATGATTTCGTCAATCTGTCAACAATAACCCAAATAGAATCATACCTGTGTGGAGTGCGCGGTAACCCAACAACGAAATCCATATTAATCATCTCCCATTTCCAGGCTGGAATTTCCATCTCCTGTACTAATCCACCGGGCTTCTGATGCTCGATCTTAACTTGCTGGCAGTTCGGGCACTGACTAACAAACTCAGCAATATCTTTCTTCATGCCGTCCCACCAATACAAACACCTGAGATCCCGATACATTTTAGTGGAACCAGGATGAACAGAATACCGTGCATTATGGGCCTCGCCCATAATCTGCCGCCGTTAGCCCGCAACGTCCGGTACACAGAATCTGCCGTCATATAATAATACTCCTTCAGGCGAGATCTCAAACTGAGTCTTTGCTTTATTAAGAGCCACATCTCTGTACTGAACCAGAATAGGATCCTCAAACTGTCGCTGCTTTACTTCTTCTATAATGGATGATTCAGCAACTGCACGAACAGAAATCACAGAATCTCCAGAATCTGCCAAACGAACTCCAAGGCTGGCCAGCTGATGAATATCACGAACCAAATCTTTCTTACCAGATGGTACATCAGCCAAGCTGCCCATAGACTTGCGGCTAAGTGCATCCGCTACCACATTGGCTTTTCCAGGATGGTACAGAATATCAACGTCATAATCCTTCAGTAACTCAAGCCATCTTCTCTGTCGCAAATTCAATTCTTTCTGCTTAAAAATATACTGGAGACTCTTATGGTCCGTATAAATATCGACATGGACCCCATATAAATAATGCCGCAAAATCTTCAAAGCATGAATCACCGCGGCCAACTCAAGATCATGAGTGGGATAATTCTTCTCATGCGGTCTGAGCTGCCGGGAAGCATAGGCTATGACTCGACCGTGCTGCATCAACACACAACCTATCCCAATACCAGAGGCGTCACAATAGACCACATACCCATCTGATCCCTCTGGAAGAGTCAAAACTGGTGCTGAAACTAACCTTTCTTTCAACATCTGGAAGCTACGCTCGCAGGCATCGGTCCACAGAAATTTCGCTGCTTTCTGAGTAAGCTTCGTCAGTGGTGCTGCAATAGAAGAAAAGTCCTCCACGAACCTGCGATAATATCCGGCTAATCCTAGAAAACTGCGCACCTCTGTCGGTGTAGTAGGCCTGGGCCAGTTCTGTACAGCCTCAATCTTCTGCGTATCGACCCGAATACCTTCTGCGCCGACAATATGGCCCAAGAATGCCACAGAAGTTAACCAGAATTCACATTTGGAGAATTTAGCATATAATTTCTGTTGACGGAGAATACCAAGTACCGTCCTCAAATGATCTGAATGCTCCTCGGCTGATCGCGAGTAAATCAGAATATCGTCAATGAACACAATAACAAACATATCCAAGAAAGGCCGAAATACCCGATTCATCAGGTCCATAAATACCGCTGGAGAATTAGTCAACCCGAAAGACATAACTCTGAATTCATAGTGCCCGTACCGGGTCCTGAAAGCAGTCTTCGGGATATCTGATTCTCGCACTCGCACCTGATGATAACCCGAGCGCAGATCTACCTTCGAAAAATATTTAGCACCCTGCAACTGATCAAACAAATCATCAATCCGGGGGAGGGGATATTTATTCTTAATAGTCACCTTATTTAATTGCCAGTAATCGATACACATGCGCAGTGACCCATCTTTCTTTCTCACAAATAATACCGGCGCTCCCATATCCAAGAAAGGCCAGGAAGCTCGTCAGGAAATACATCTGGGAATTCATTAACGACCGGAACAGACTGAAGGGTAGGTGTCTCAGCTGCAGTATCGTGCACACGAACCAAATGATAGATATAACCCTTCTGGATCATCTTCTTAGCCTTGAGGTATGAAATAAACTTACCCCTAGGCGATGCTGTAGATCCGAACCACTCTATAACTGGTTCCCCTGGAAACTGAAAACGGACTACCTTTTTCTGGCAGTCGACATTAGCATAACAGGAAGACAACCAGTCCATACCCATAATGACATCAAACTCAAGCATGTCTAACTCTATCAAATCAGCTTTAGTGCAACGAT
This sequence comes from Lycium barbarum, assembly GCF_019175385.1. Taxonomy (NCBI): domain Eukaryota; kingdom Viridiplantae; phylum Streptophyta; class Magnoliopsida; order Solanales; family Solanaceae; genus Lycium; species Lycium barbarum. The sequence goes on along the minus strand of NC_083338.1, from coordinate 82,938,332 downwards.
CATAAATAGTCACAGAACAATCCCTATAGATCTGCCTCGCTATAACAAAATCCCCAACCGGCGTAGCTACCTCAAATGGCTCTATAGGCTCAGACACTATCCTAATTTTACTAGCAACGAGCGGGGAAATATATGATAAAGTAGAACCAGGGTCAATCAATGCATATACAGATCTGGAGGAAACCAGTAAAGTACCTGTGACGACGTTTGGCGAAGCCTCCTGATCCTGGCGGCTGGCCAAAGCATATATGCGGTTTAAGGGACCGCTAGAACCTGAAACGCCACCGCGGCCTCGACCGCGTCCCGCCGGTGTCGGCGCACCTCGCCCTGCAGGGCGTGCAACAGATAGAACAGATGATGAACCGGCGGCTGACCCTGTCGGCTGAGCCACACTACCAGAACCGCTAGCCAACGGGCAATCTCGCATAAAATGGCCCTGACCACCGCACGAAAAACAAGCTCCAGTGGCTCGATAGCACTCCCCAGGATGAGACTTCCCGCAATGAGAACAACGGGGTCTGGGTGGTCTGGCCTGGCTGGGGCCTCTAGACACCTGTGAACCTGCCGCCCTGGAGCTCTGACCAGCCCCGGACGGTCCTGCACTATCAAACCTCCTACCGCCAGACTGAGTACTCCGGCCGGACGGAGGAAGCTGTCTGCCCGTATGCTGCTGCTGAGGCTGTCCGCCTCGAAAATCTCCAGAATATCCCGCGGACCTAGCCCTCTTGGGCGGCCTCCTGTCCCGATCTCTGCTAGAATAATCAGTCCTGTGACGGTCCTCCATACCCATCGCATAAGCCTGAAGTCGGGCAATGTCCATATCTGTCTGTAATGACACTGCCATACAACCGTCAATCAAATACCGATCCAATCCCATAACATATCTGTGCATCCGATTGGACATATCTGCTACTACGGCAGGGGCATACCGGGCCAGAGAATCAAACTCAAGATTATACTCGCGAACACTCCGACCCCTCTGCTGTAGATGTATAAATCGATCAGCCCGCGCCCGTCGCAACTCTGGGGGCAGAAAATGGCGGGTGAAAGCAGTCGCAAACTCGTCCCAAGTAGCTGGGGAAGCACCCTCGCCCCTAGATAACTCCCAGGTCTCATACCAGTGAGCAGCAACATCCCGAAGTCTATGCGAGGCCAACTCGACTGACTCGGTCTCTGAAGCCCTGACCAAGTCTAGTGAGCGCCGCATCCCCCGAATAAAATCATGGGGGTCCTCATCGGGCTTAGACCCGAAAAACTCTGGAGGGCCACACAATAAGAACTCTCGAACCCGCAGGCTGTCACGCCTGTCATCATCATCATCGTCCCTCCGCCCGCGTCTGCGAGCCTGCCCTGCTACCAATGTGGTCAGCAACTGTACAACCTCCCTCAGGGTCCTGTCCTCCGCCCCTGGCTGAGGAGCTGGAGTCTCGGGAGCGGGTACTCGGGCCTCTGGAGCTGCTAAAGGACCTGCTCCAGGCTGTACCAATGGTGGTGTAGCGGACCCCTCAGAACGAGGCACAACCTCAGGCAAATCATAGACACGAGCCCGGGTAGCTCGCTGTGCCTGACTAGTCTCTCCCATCCTTGCCTTGCCCTTCTGGGCCGCCATTGCCTTCTTCGGAGGAATCACTGCAAACACAAGAATGGGTCAGATCAGAATCATCCTAATAGCACAGCTCTATCGCACGATCTAAGATTCCAAAGAAAGTAACATTCTAAATGCCCTGTAGTTCCCTGTGTATAGATGTCGTGCACAACACATCGATAAACAAGACTCTACGAGACACGGCCTGTAGACATTCCGAGGACAAACTGCTCTGATACCACTTTTGTCACGACCCAACCCCGTAGGTCGTGACTAGTGCCCGATCTGGGCACCCAAACCCATCTATCAAACGTATTCAAATGTATAGCAGAAGCCGACCAGGCTATATTCCAAATACAGATAATTTCCAGAAAAATTTCGGCAGAGTTTCCTTTGTTTTTCGGACTAACCAGAATAACCCTGTACACAGCAAACACCAACAGAGGCCACACAGGGCTAATCAAAGCAATGCACAAACATATGCGGACCGGCCGCCTCGGCGTATGGGATCGCCCAAACAACATATACACATAAGCATACAGACTGACCATAACCCACAGACATGTCCACAGACCTCTAAACTGACTGACAGAATCATATGACGGGACAGGGCCCCGCCGTACCCAAATAGTCAGATATGCAGAAATATATACATGGCAGAAGATATATATATACCAAAAGTGGACTCCGAATCAAGGGAGTACTCCGAATTAGCAGAAGTGGAGCCTACAGTGGTGGATCACCGACATCTGTACCTGCGGGCATGAAACGCAGCCCCCGAAGAAAGGGGGTCAGTATGAAAGATGTACTGAGTGTGTAAAACATGGAGTACAAAAATATAGGCCACAACTGAAAGCAAACAGAATACAAAGGAGAGAAATGCCGAACAGTATATCAAATGTTTATCAAAAACATATATACATAATGCAAACAAAATCATGCAAAGCTCAGGAACGTGGTCACCACTCCGACGCTGGTGCCACACACAGCATAACACCAGAAGGTTCAAATCTCCGTACATCCCCGAACACACACATATGAGCGTATCACATCACCGCCATATCACAGCATAACTCCAAACGAAACCCGGCCCTATGGCGAGGCCTCGGGGAACCGTAACACAGCATACGGCTGAATCATCATAGAGCGCACGAATCATAACCGGCCCGAGAATCGGTGAACGAAGTCATAGTAAGGCACGAGCGGAGTCTTGAGCAAACAATACACTTTGTATATTAAAATAGCCTTTCAAAACTTGATTACTTCATAAGTCAGTTCATTAACCAAAATAGTCAAATAATCAGTTAGTACGAAAGTTTATTTCACACAATGTTTCCAAAGTGGTACGTATGGCTCAAAACATAGTTTGTTACATCATAGTGTTCCGAACATTATTTCATAGAGGACAATTTCAAAATCGAAGATTCTTTGTTGAAGCTTATCCAAAAAGAGAGCCTAGTAGGACAAATAAGGCATCTCGGGGTCAGCGGGCCCACCCCGGGTCAAGTTGAGGTGGCGAACATAATTTATGAACATTTCGGGTCTATAAGATTATACATAAAGATTTCAAAGTAATCCGATTGCATTTGCATAAGTTTCGGACGTTTGATTGCTTTCTAGCCAAAATAGGAACATTAGGCTTCAATTGAATTGAATGAATAGTAGCCATTTTCTAGATCGGATTTCGAGGAGCAGAATTGCTCCCGGGGTTCCGATATCAACCTAACATACTAAGACATGCCAAAAGAAGAAGTGGGAAGCTTTACATACCTTAGAAACGTCTTATGCTCACCCCAAAATCAAATCCCGTTTCGTCCAGAATCTGCAAAAGGTCAAAGTTACCTATTAGAGATTCTTAAGCTTAAAAATTCCATTAACTTCATTTCTGCCTACCGAAATTTCGGCAGCACTTCCCCTATATATCTAACACCCCCGAGACTTAGCTCGGCTCAAAATACATCAATAACAACAACCCAAACATCACAAACAACACAAACCACAACTAAAGCACTTTAACTTCAATATTCTTCCTTACCATATAAGTTGACAACTTTCATTCAAACTTCACAATACCAAACTAATGTTCACCTTATTGTACTCATTCACCCATTCAAGGTTATTCAAGCACATCCCAATTGGGTTCCAAACACTACACATAATTTCAAGAAGTCCTTACTTTCCATATTTCACCCGAAACATCAAAAATTCCGACGAACATTCCAACTTACATTGTTTCATTCCAAATTCATTAACAACAACCATAAGTCACATTTAAAGCCTTAATATCATAATTATACAATGATATACACAAATATACCAAAATCATATACTTTCCCACAATAATCCGCAACCATTTTCAATGCCAATTCAATTCGTTTAACATTCATTTACATCATAAATGCCACAACGACACAACTAACAAACTAAACAAAGTCAAATTCACCTCCCCTCCACCACATTATGGCTCACGGCCAAACACACCCTTCTCACACACACACGCCATGCACAAACACAACACCATTCCATAATCTTCATGCAACATCAATCACTATAACATATAAACCCATTTCATAACATAAAAACATAGATTTCTCACCTTTTTCTTGAAATTCCGATTTGCTGCAAACGTCGCTCTTTCGCCAAACTACTTGTATCACGTCGGAGAGCGTCTTGCGTATTCTACGAATACAAGAAGAACAAGATTTTTAAGACTAAGATCAAGGCTAGAAAAGTTTCTTTTCTATTCTATGGGGTTTCGGCCGAGAGCCTTTTTTTGGAGCTCAATGGTTTTAATTTTTGTTTCTTGAACATTCTAATGGCTAAGGATGCTATATACTTGATTAAGGGTCATGTGGTAATCACATGACCACTTAAAATGGGGCTTGGGCCAAGCCTTGGCCGGCCACCCCTTACACTTGGGCTCAAATTTTTGTTAAATTTTTATTGGCCCAATCCATTGAAGTCTCGTTTTGTAATTCTCGAAACTAATTTCCGAAATTCCAAATTTACCCTCGGCCTTCCCCAATGACTTAGCACCAATAGTTTCATAACCAACATAGTCATATTCTCTAGAATCAAAATATTTTCTTATAACACACAAGTCTTATTCAATTTTCTCGATTTCCAAATATGCGAAAACACGGGACATAACAGTACTGAGTTAAGAATAGGGTTCCTTGTGCAAGGAATGAAGGATTGATTATAAAATGGGAGGTAATAAGATAAATTGAGGAGAAAAGAATATAAAGGAATGAGTATGGATATAGAAAAAAAAGAAAAGAAATATGCGAAATACGCGTGCTTAAGAAGTAGTCATATTATGAGAAAAGGAAGATCCATCTCCTACGAATATTCTATGCCAAGACAGAACGAGTAAAGTTTATACAGGAATAAGTTGGAAAGAAAAATGTGGCCATGAGTTATGAGTTTACCGTACGACGATAAAGCGATTGTTACGCCCCAATCTCATCAGGGCATGATGGGCACCCAACTCTTACTTAGAGCTGAGCGAACCCTTTGGCATTCACATAATGAAACTGGACATATAATAAAGCACTTTCAATCAAACCATAGAAATTTACGAATAATACTCAATTAATCAAAAATCGAATAAGTCAAACTGACATATCGGCCTACCTGGTCGCTTTACTCAATGCATGACATCATAACATAATAACCACAGGACACTGTCTGCAAAGTCTCTAAGAGTAAACACCTGAATCACATGAGTCGGGACAGGGCCCCGACATACCCGTACACACATATGATAATCATAATGACTCGGCACTGCTCCAGGAAGAAAAGGGAGTTTGCCAATCCCAGCTGATAGCCAACCATCCTAGCTGAATACTTTTACCTGCAAAACAATATGGGACTGTGCGGCATGAATACAACGCCCCCAGGCAAAGGGACGTCAGTACGAACAATGTACCGAGGATGTAAGGCAGCAGTAACCATAAAGAATGAGACATAAGCCATAATGAATGTATGAGAAACCACCTGTAATATGAATAGCCCCGAAGGCAATGACTAAATATGTAAATATATGCCGTACCCGACACTTTAGGAAGGGACTCGGTGAAATATAAATATATACCGTACCCGGCCCTCTAGTGAGGGACTCGGTGAAGTAATCATATATATACCGTACCCGGCCCTCTAATGAGGGACTCGGTAAAATAATCATATATATATATATATACCGTACCGGCCATCTAGTGAGGGTCTCGGTGAACAATGCAATGAAACTGTGCACGAATACATACCCGGCCCGGGACTCGGTGAATGATATATTAACGGCATGCACGAGCAGAATATCATGAGCAACCATATGCAACTGTTATGTCCCGTGTTTTCGTACAATTGGAAATCGTGAAATAATTACGACTTGTGTGTTATAAGGACCTAATTTAAATTTTGTGAATATGACTATGTTGGTTGTGAAATCTTTGATGCTAAGACCTCGGGGAAGGCCGAGGGTAAATTTGGAACTTCGGAAATTAGTTTCGGGAATTACAAAACGGGGCATTTTAGGAATTGGGCCAAGGAAAAAAATGACACAAAGTTAGGCCCAAAGGACTTGGGGTGGCCGGCCATATATATGGCCCAAGCCCCTTGTTTAATGATCATGTGCTATGCACATGATCAATATTGTGGATATATACTAGGAGGACTTAACAAATTCTAGATCAAAAAAATAAAAATCAAGAACTCACCTCAAAAAAGGGGTTTCGGCCGAGTGCAAAGGAGGAAAGAAAGAAGAGATTCCAAGCTTGTGTGTGATCCAAAAATCTTGGCTTCCACACAATTAAGAAGTACTCAAGACGCTCTCCGACGTGGTATAATTGGTTTGGCACAAGGATTCCGTTTGCGACAAGTCGGAAAGTTAGTAAAAGGTAAGAATCTTGCCCCTCTAATGTTATAGAATTGCTATGAATGTGTTAAAGATTGGAAGTAGACGAGAATCCCGTAATTTGGACATAAATGGAAACGTGTGGGTGTGTGTTTGTAGTGAGTTTGGCCGTGAGCCATAGATAGGGAGATTGGTGTGAATTGATCTTGGTTAAGTTGGTATAATGTGTTGTTGTGATCCTTATATCGTAAATTATTAATTGGGGAATGAAATTGGCGTTGAAAAATGATTTTGAATATTATCGGAAAGCGTATACCTTCGGTATCTTTATGTATATCAATGTATATCTTGGGTGTTATAGACTTTAGATATGAATCTATATCGATGTTGATGAATTCGGAATGAAACGACGTGAGTTAGAATGTTCGTAGTGCATTTTAGATGTTTTGAAGAATTTGGGAAAATAATGGATTTTTATGCAATTTCGTGTATGGCATGGTTTGTAATTAGAATGGGATTATATAAGTTTGAATGTGGGAATGCATACAATTTTGTAGATATAGAATTAGAATTTTGAAAGTTTGAATGGAAGTTGCCAACTTTAGAAATCATGTAGAACTTTAAAGCTAGAATGGTTTGATTGTTGTTTGGTTTGGTTGTTGATGTGTGGGCTGTTGTGATTGGTTAATTTGAGCCGAGTTATGCCTCAGGGATGTTAGATTTATAGGGGAAATGCTGCCGAAATTTCGGTAGGCAAATATGGAGTTAAAGGCATTTTTGAGCCTAAGGATCTCATTTGGTAACTTTGACCATTTGCAGATTTTTGACGAAACGGGACGGGACTTTTGGAAGAGCTTACGACGTCTGTGAGGTATGTAAAGCCTCCCACTCTTTCATTTGGCATATCTTAGTGTGTCAGTCAAATATGAGACCTTCCGGAGCATTTCTGCTCCTCGAAACCCGACCCACAGAAAGGTTACTATTCATTCAATTCTATTGAAGCCTAAAGGCTCCAATTTGGCTAGAATGCCACTATTCGTCCGAAACCTATCGAAATGTGGTCGGGTAACCTAGAAATGATTATGTATGACCCTTGGCATATAACTGCTCGTAAAAATATGTTCGTCACCTCACTTCGACCCGAGGTGGGTCCGCTACCCCAAAATGCCCGATTTGCCCTTCGGGCCACCTTTGAGAATAAAGTTGAAAGTACCACTTCCGATCTTTGGAACATCCTCCTACGGGGTATGTTTGGACTATTCGATGCGCTAATCTATGTTCCGAACTATATGGACCATTTTGGAAACGTTTTGCAAAATGAAACTTTATGTCGGCTAAGTATTCGACTATTTTGTATTCTAAAATGACTTATGAGTTCACTTTGCTTTGAAAGACTATTTTGAAATACGATTTGCATTTGCTTGCTCACGACTCCGCTCGTGCCTTAATATGACTTCGTTCGCCGGTTCCCGGGCCGGTTTTGATTCGTGCGCTGTATGATGAATTCGGCCGTATGCTGTGTTACGATTTCCGAGGCTTCGCCATAGGGCCCGGTTCCGTTTGGAGTTATGCTGTGATATGGCTCGGGACGCGATATGCTCACCGATGATTATGATTATGTTTGGAGATGTACGGAGATTTGAAACCTTCTGGTGTTATGCTGTGTGTGGCGCCAGCGTCGGAGTGGCGACCACATTCTTAAGCGTTTGCATGATTTTATTTGCATAAAACATATGTATATGATTTTGATATAGATTTTGACATACCAGTTTGTACCCCACTTTGACATTTGATCTGCTTTCGGTTTTGATCCATAATTCTGTACTCCGTGCTTTACATACTCAGTACATATTTCGTACTGACCCCCTCTCTCCGGGGGCTGCGTTTTATGCCCGCAGGTGCAGACATCGGTGATCCTCCGCAGTAGGCTTCGCTTCTTGCTTTCCGGAGTACTCTTACTTGGTCCGGGGTCCACTTTTGGTACAGACTCCTTTACTCTGTATATGTTTTGTATATTTGACAGTTTGGGTACGGCGAGGCCCTGTCTCGCCATATGTTATGTTTTGAATTCGTAGAGGCCTGTAGTCATCTTTGTGGGGCGAGGGTCCTATGTGTATGTTGTTTGATTTTGCTTTCGGGTCTTACAGCGGTCTGTTTGATATGATGGCCCCAAATGGCCCTTCTGTATATATTTGTATTTTGACCGGCGATGTCTATTCCGCCGCTTTGTTTGAGTATGATTTGATATGACCGCTTAAGACATATTTTCGATGTAAATTATGTTTGATTTAACTTCTTGAAAATTCTGAAATAAGTTTGGATTCGGAAACGATGATGTGATTTGGTCTGGGCACCCAGGTAGGGTGCCAGTCGCGGCCCACGGGGCTGGGTCGTGACAGCAACTAAGTCATCATCTGAGACTCAATAGAATAATTAGAATGAACTAACACTTGAGAATCAAGACAACAGTCACGTCAAGTACCACTGAGAACTGGAATTCATTGGAGTCATAATGCAAGTGAGACTCATAAAATTATTTCTTGAACTCTTTGAATAACCTGGAAGCATAACACCCTCGAATGTCACTATGGATTATAATATCAAAATAGGACTTCAGGAATCATAGACACGTATCAGGACATAATGAAATAGCTTCTGGAAATCAAGAACATTAGCCATTCTAGTATTTCTAAGAATAGGAGCTTCTTTGGAGTTTATACGTTCGTCGTCCGTTTGTTTCATATAGACCATGCCAAAAGAAGAAAAGGGAATAGCCTTAACATACCTTTTCGCTTCTCAAGTCAACCATAACTTAGGTCTCGGGCTTCACCAATCTACAAACAATACCATATATGCCAATAATCAAATTAGGATACTCTTTCAAACCAATCCTTTAATTACTTAGAAATCTAACGATATTAGGGTAGCATCTTCCTTAAAAACTTAATAATCCTCATGATTCCAATTTAGCCAAAATATCAATCGCAATACCAATAACAATATCAACTAATACATATCCAAATAGAATCAAATCCATTCTTAAATCACCTATAAAACTTCCCAATATACGTTCCTATTCCGACACTCGTATACACTTCTTTATTTTCGTATATACATAGTATAACAACAAACACAACAACAACAACTACAGCCAATCACAAAATATTCCAGCCCACAAAACAATTCATAACAACTACCAAACAGCCCACATGACAACAACAACAATTTATCTGATTTCCGATATAGTTTTCGTAATTCTTTCATCTAGTAACGTAGATACGACTCAGATAATTCAAGTACATCTAGGAGAGAGGATTTCTTACCTTATATGTCAATAAATGATCTTCTTCCATCTAACTTCACTTCAAAGAAATCGCCGATTTGCTATCAACCGGAGGAAAGCGACGCCAAAATCAAGTAGCCAGCGAGGGCTCCAGGTCGTTTGCTGTATTGTGTTGCTTCAACGTATCTTGTACACTTTTCATGTCTTTAAAAATGAAGTATATAGCTGCTTCCTATATATTTTGCTGCTCCATATGTTCTTAAGAGAAATATCCCTTTTTAGAGGAATGATTTCAAGCACAACTTCTTAATTAGGGACCGTGAGCCCACTCTTCACTTTAACATATATACATTTATCCTTTGTCTTCAACATGCCACCAACAAAATGTTATGAAAGGTGTCAATTTGCTGTCCCTAATCATGGACACGTGGTGTGCGTGTTAACATACCATTTGTCCATTACAATTTTTATTTAATTCCTTTCTCTCCCATAATAATCTAATCATAATCATTCACCCCCATAATTATTTACCTGATCTCAATTCACTTAAATAGTAATAATTTTTAATACACGCCATATACTCATTATCATGCTTATGTGATATAGGACTAGTCCATAACCTCTTTTGCAACACCAAATATTATCTCCAATCACCGTCATCCAACTTTTAGGCCCTAAATAATTTTGGGCTTTTATCGCTTTATATAATGAGTTCTTCATGTTCATACTCGAATATGACCAAAATTCTCCAGCCTCGGGTAAATTTTCTCATGTTGGACGATTAAATTTTCTAGTCCAAAAATACGGGATATTATAGCTTGGATCGTATTTCACTCGAATAAATGTTGAAACTCGACGAAACTTTTTTTCTTCGATTGGTTTAACTTCAAATCCTTACGGTGCATGTGTACCATCACTCTAAGCACCTATAATCTTGAGGGATAACCTCGCTTCCGTTACTAATGTAATTTAACTCACACGCTTTCCAACGCATGAAAATACGGGATGTAACATCCTTCCCCCCTTTATAACATTCGTCCTCGAATGTAAAACTAGTCCTGTATAAGCATACCGGTTATGGTGGTCTTATGACGAATCAATTACTCTTCTATCATGTCGTGTATCTCCTTGCTTAACTTAATACCATTGTCCACCTGACATCAGTTAATATTGAATTTCCAAAGAAAGTGGTCCTAACTTGGCTAGTTCCGTAAGTGATTGCAATTTGCTATATCTATCTACACCTGAGGCTTAAGTCGAGTTTTTGTTGTTTTGGAGTCGTCTTTCCAGTAACGCTGTAGAATTACTCTTGGGTAGATTTACCAGCGCATATTGGTTCCTCTTGTTCTCTCTTTTAATTCTTATAGGTCTTTCCACTCTTTATTTAGGTCGTATAGCCCGCAGCGTACCTCCTTCTTGGAGTCATTATTTTAATCCTCTGACATGCACTATTTATAACATTCCCTTTGAATAGTTGAAAATGAGTTTCCTACTTAGTAATGACTCTCGGTTGCAATACTCCCTTGATTCCCCAGGAATATCCTTTCAAGAGACATAAGTGGGTCCTCTTTCTTGATATGACCCTCCTTGATATTCGGACTCGTCGATCCTTTTTCTTGCTCAATAATGGTATTAAGTCTCACATGGTTTGCAAATCTCTCCCACTTCCTTTTTTTCCATATGACCATGATAATGGTATTGATTCACATTTGTAGAGTCTAGATAAATTTTATCCGAGATGTGCTGTCGTAGGTATCCCTCATCGACTCATTAAAGACTTCATAATTTTTTTGAGAATTTCATAATCCTTTGGTAAACTGTTGGAAATTCTCTATAACCATAATGATACAAAAATCAATGTCCCAAGGCGTAATATTCTTCTGGTAAAACCCCCTTTATTCGACGATCTTATCGAATTCGTAAGTAATCTAACACACCCTAAGGCTATCGTAGGGAACATATAACATATACTTATATCATATTCAGAGTAATTGTCCTATTTGCCCTTAATGATCATTCCAACCCAACATTTCGACTCAATTTACCATGTATTTTCCCTCAACTGTCCTGAAGCATCACAAACACACTATTCTTGCTTACCTCTTACTTCACCTTTTAAGTACCCAGTTGATTTCATTCTCGACATGTAAATACTTGCAGGTTACATAACCGTTCTTGTGTGATTCGTGTATGAACATCTAATCTTATTCGTAAACTTCCCTTCCTTTGGTTCGTTCTATTTTACGTATCTCATACATATCAAAACTTTTTTCTTTCTTTTATTTGTCCCTTGATTATCACATCTTATACTCTACTATAGAAAACTTTATGTCCCTTCTTATTTGTTACTTATAAATCTCAATATCATTAACAAATGACTCTACTGTCAATTCCTTTGCCTCTATTCCAGTATAACATCGCTATCTTTTACAATATTCCTCGAGTTATTTGCTCCCAATGTCATGTTGTTCAAGGTTATCACGAATGATTTTCAGTACAGTCTCAGATACTCGCTCGATTCTTGTTCATTTATTTACTAGATATTAGACTCATTTCTGCATAACTCTCACTTTTTGTTTTAGAGTCTAAATCTGTCACATCTTAGGTTTCATCGTTTCAATCTCTACACTTGTGTTTTCCTTACTTGCTTCCCCCCTTTGGGGGTCTTACTTATACCATTCTCAAATTCGTTACCTCACTTCCAATCTTGAATTCATCTATCCCTTTCGTCAATTCCCTTATTATACTGCATCATATTCATGTGCGAAGTCTTAAACATGCTCATCTTGCAGTTTTGCAACCAAGTAATACAACCAACATAGCAATCCAAACAAGGTTGTATTTTACTTAGCTCAACCATTAGTTATGAGTCAATGTCTACATCCGCTCATAGTAACAACTTCTGTCCCATAGGGATGCTTGAAATAGTAGTATGTCTAGCTATCCATACTATCCATGTAATGTCACTTATCCCATTCTTCGATACTCAGAATTCACTTATAGTGTCATCTTTCCCTTTTCTTCCCATCTCAACTTATTCCTCTCTTTCCCGTAATCGACTTATAGTGACCGTAAATGCATTTTCCCTTAAACCTGCCATCTTTATTTTGAAGGATCTAAGTATCATGCATAACTAATACCTCTTATGCCTCATACTTTTCTACTCTTGTGTTGCACTCAACATTTATTTCAAAACCAAATCATAATCATATCGTATCTGTCGTTGATAATAGTCTTGCTCTATTGCTTTCTCGTCGTACGGTAAACTCATAACCGATGGCCACATTTTTCTTTCCAACTTATTCCTTTATATACTTTACTCGTTCTGTCTTGGTATAGGATATTCGTAGGAGATGCATCTTCCTTTTTTCATAATACAACTACTTCTTAAGTGCGCGTACTTCTCATATTTCCTTTTCTTTTTATACCCATACTTATTCCTTCACATTCTTTCCTCCTCAATTTATCTTATTACCTCCCGTTTTAAAATCAATCCTTTATTCCTCGCACAAGGAACCCTATTCTTAACTCAGTACCGCTTTGTCCTTTAAAATATATTACTTCTATACAATCCATTCTTCTCTTCCAAAACTTATTTTGATCATCCCCTCTAATCCTTCATTATGCTGATCCTCTTCCTAACAATCGTTCTATTTCGTTATTCATCTTTCCCTAGTCTTGGTCTTCTACATCCAACCGAAGATATCACTCGTGATCTCGATTATACAAATCACAAACTGTTACTACTTTGCCATATCACTTTTCTCTGATTTCTTTTTCAAGTCGACTTCCTTTTTCCTTTTGCTTGCTATTATTTCTATCATTGCGAAACCTCTATGCTGGACCTTTCTCCTAACAAGGTCTTATAAGCTTTCTTATCTACTGCCCCTTGGCTCGCTTATTAGTTTCACACTTGCATTCACTCTTTATTCATATAGAACATGTCACATCTTTAGTCGTTTCCTCGCTATACTTTACTTACTTTGCATTACAGTTCTTGCTATGTTCTCATTATATCCTGATTATAATCAACTCTATAGAGTGCCACTTCTTGATCTCATTCGCAAGCCCACTTATAAGATAGAATAAACCTCGTGAAATAAACATACTTAACCTGTTACTCTTTCTTATCAGCCCTGTTACACTTACCACATAAGTAGTCTTACCAATGTATTCACATTCGCTATAACCCTTCGTATTTCGTACCCCTGTCATGCTGTTACATTATTTTGCTAATAGACTTGTCGTATTTTACTTGTGCTAATCCATCCAATCAATACTTTAACTCACACTCTATTGGAGTTACCCTTTCTCTTCTATGTCATGTTTTAGTACTACCAATCTCCCAAATTTACTCTTAGTATTTCTCTTTACCATATCAATGTCGATTTTATAATTACCATTACTATCAATTCAACAACATTTAACTCATCTCTTGTAGTTGTGAACGATACCCTTAACTTAATTCCGTCCTGCCATTACTTCTTACACAACATTTTTTTCCCGTTAGGACATATTACAAGCTTATATCTTTATCTCCTTTAAATTCTAGGAAAATTTCGGTAGAGTTTCCTCTACATTTCTTACTATCCAAAACCTGCACGCAACAAATACCAACAATGCCTCACAGGACTAATATATATACACAACATATCTCAGCCACACTGGGCTCCCAATCTCAGCCACACAGGTCTCTCAATTTCAAGTAAAAGTACAAAGATGTTGAAACTTACCTCATATATCACACCTCGAGATGTACTTGATCCTTTAGCGATCTGCCTTCTTATACCTTCCTATTTACTTTCTCCTTTCATTCTTCAGCTTTACATTTCAATCATACCTCAATATTCTTACCTTACCCGACATATATCTTTCGTACCGTTGCTTACCTTTGTATTCAATTTGTTTAGTTCACAACTTACAACTGAACACGTCATCAAGAGATACATTTAATCAATTCCTCTGTTGTACTTATACTGACTTACCTCTATGACAACCAATCCATTATCATATAAATACATATTCTGATAACGTAGCCTCATTGAAGTGACTTACCTCTGTAACTTCCAATATCATCACTCGCTTTCTTCTGTCGATGCCATTCTTCTGCTGAAATCAAGTGTTAGTATAAGGAATCACATTTCCTATAGCTTGGCTCTATCGCACGATCTTAGAGATGATAGAAAAGTAACCATCCTAAATGTCCTGTAGCCCCCTGTTTATAAATGTGGCGTGCAACACACCATAAACAAGACTCTACTAGACACAACTTTGCAGACAACCCCTAGGACGAACTGCTCTGATACCACTTTGTCACGCCCCAATCTCATCAGGGCATGATGGGCACCCAACTCTTACTTAGAGCTGAGCGAACCCTCTGGCATTCACATAATGAAACTGGACATATAATAAAGCACTTTTAATCAAAGCATAGAAATTTGCGAATAATACTCAATTAATCAAAAATCGAATAAGTCAAACTGACATATCGGCCTACATGATCGCTTTACTCAACACATGATATCTTAACATAATAACCACAGGACACTGTCTACAAAGTCACTAAGAGTAAACACCTGATTCACAAGAGTCGGGACAGGGCCCCGACATACCCGTACACACATATGATAATCATAATGACTCGGCACTGCTCCAGGAAGAAAAGGGAGTTTGCCAATCCTAGCTGATAGCCAACCATCCTAGCTGAATACTTTTACCTGCAAAACAATATGGGACTGTGTGG
Organism: Lycium barbarum; assembly: GCF_019175385.1. Taxonomy (NCBI): domain Eukaryota; kingdom Viridiplantae; phylum Streptophyta; class Magnoliopsida; order Solanales; family Solanaceae; genus Lycium; species Lycium barbarum. Next base: position 82,922,869 of record NC_083338.1, on the reverse strand, counting down.
CATGAACACAACGCCCCCAGGCAAAGGGACGTCAGTACGAACAATGTACCGAGTATGTAAGGCAGCAGTAACCATAAAGAATGAGACATAAGCCATAATGAATGTATGAGAAACCACCTGTAATATGAATAGCCCCGAAGGCAATGACTAAAAATGTAAATATATGCCGTACCCGGCACTTTAGTAAGGGACTCGGTGAAATATAAATATATACCGTACCCGGCCCTCTAGTGAGGGACTCGGTGAAGTAATCATATATATACCGTACCCGGCCCTCTAGTGAGGGACTCGGTAAAATAATCATATATGTATATATACCGTACCGGCCATCTAGTGAGGGTCTCTGTGAACAATGCAATGAAACTGTGCACGAATACATACCCGACCCAGGACTCGGTGAATGATATATTAACGACATGCACGAGCAGAATATTATGCGCAACCATATGTAGCTAAGTCATCATCTGAGACTCAATAGAATAATTAGAATGAACTAACACTTGATAATCAAGACAACAGTCACGTTACCACTGAGAACTAGAATTCATTGGAGTCATAATGCAAGTGAGACTCATAAAATTATTTCTAGAACTCTTTGAATAACCTGGAAGCATAACACCCTCGAATGTCACTATGGATTATAATATCAAAATAGGACTTCAGGAATCATAGACACATATCAGGACATAATGAAATAGCTTATGGAAATCAAGAACATTAGCCATTCTAGTATTTCTAAGAATAAGAGCTTCTTTGGAGTTTATACGTTCGTCGTCCGTTTGTTTCATATAGACCATGCCAAAAGAAGAAAAGGGAATAACCTTAACATACCTTGTCGCTTCTCAAGTCAACCATAACTTAGGTCTCGGGCTTCACCAATCTACAAACAATACCATATATGTCAATAATCAAATTAGGATACTCTTTCAAACCAATCCTTTAATTACTTAGAAATCTAACGATATTCGGGTAGCATCTTCCTTAAAAACTTAATAATCCTCATGATTCCAATTTAGCCAAAATATCAATCGCAATACCAATAACAATATCAACAAATACATATCCAAATAGAATCAAATCCATTCTTAAATCACCTCTAAAACAGCCCAATATACATTCCAATACTGATGCTCGTATACACTTCTTTATTTTCCTATATATATAGTATAACAAAAAACACAACAACAACAACTACAACCAATCCCACAATATTCCAGCCCATAAAACAATTCATAACAACCACCAAACAGACCACATGATAACAACAACAATTTATCTGATTTCCGATATAGTTTTCGTAATTCTTTCATCTAGTAACGTAGATACGACTCCGATAATTCAAATACATCTAGGAGAGAGGATTTCTTACCTTATATGTCAAAAATGATCTTCTTCCATCTAACTTCACTTCAAAGAAATCTCTGATTTGCTATCAACCGGAGGAAAGCGACGCCAAAATCAAGTAGTCAGTGAGGGCTCCAGGTCGTTTGTCGTATTGTGTTGCTTCAACGTAACTTGTACACTTTTCATGCCTTTAAAAATGAAGTATATAGCTGCTTCCTATATATTTTGATGCTCCATACGTTCTTAAGAGAAATATCCCTTTTGAGAGGAATGATTTCAAGCACAACTTCTTAATTAGGGACCGTGAGCCCACTCTTCACTTTAACATATATACATATATCATTTGTCTTCAACATGCCACCAACAAAATGTTATGAAAAGTGTCAATTTGCTGTCCCCAATCATGGACACGTGGTGTGCATGTTAACATACCATTTGTCCACTACAATTTTTATTTAATTCCTTTCTCTCCCATAATAATCCAATCATAATCATTCACCCCCGTAATTAATTTCCTGATCTCAATTCACTTAAATAGTAATCATTTTTAATACACGCCATAAACTCATTATCATGCTTATATGATATAGCACTAGTCCATAACCTCTTTTGCAACACCAAATATTATCTCCAATCACCGTCATCCAACTTTTAGGCCCTAAATAATTTTGGGCCTTTATCGCTTTATATAATGAGTTCTTCATGTTCATACTCAAATATGACCAAAATTCTCCAGCCTCCGGTAAATTTTCTCAAGGATAACGATTAAATTTTCTAGTCCAAAAATATGGGTTATTATAGCTTGGACCGTATTTCACTCGAATAAATGTTGAAACTCGACGAAACTTATTTTCTTCGATTGGTTTAACTTCAAATCCTTACGGTGCATATTTACCATCACTCTAAGCATCTATAAGCTTGAGGGATAACCTCGCTGCCGTTACTAATGTCATTTAACTCGCACGCTTTCCAACGCATGAAAATGCGGGATGTAACATTGATAAACCAAGGCTATCATCAACGACAAATACGATATGATTATGGTTCGTTTTGAAATCAACGTTAAGTGCAACACAAGAGTAAAAGAGTATGAGACTTAGATCCTTGAAAATAAAGATAGCGGGTTTAAAGGAAAATGCATTTACAGTTGCTATAAGTCGATTACCAGAAAGATAGGAATAACTTGAGGTGGGAAGAAAAAGGAAAGATGACGCTATAAGTGAACTCCGAGTATCGAAGAATGGGATAAGCAACATTATATGGATGGTATGGATAGCTAGGCATACTACTATTTCGAGTATCCCTATGGGACAGAAATTATTAATTGGAGCGGATCTAGACATTGACTCATAATTAACAGTTGAGCTAAGTAAAATACATCCTTCTTTGGATTGCTATGTTGGTTGTATTACTTGATCACAAAACTGCAAGATGAGTATGTTAAGACTTCACTGTTATACCCCGTGTATTAACACGTTGGGAAAATTTGGAAATATTCTTGACTTGTAAGAAATAAGGCCATAACTAACTTTTATTTGACATAGGAGTTGTGTATGAAAGAATATTAATGTGAAAGTGTCGAATAAGGCCAAGGACAAATTTGGAATTTTGGAAATTAGTTTCGGGAATTACAAAATTTGATTCGCAAGTCATTGGGCTCAAAAAAAATTGAAGTGGAATTGAGGCCCAAAGAAGGGATCATGGCCGGCCAACATGGCCATGATCCAAGCCCATTTTTACTTGGTCATGTGCTTGGTCATGTGACCAAGTCTTCTTATTATACATTAGAAGACTCAAGAAATTAGAAGACTTAGGATAAGAAGCCAAGAACAAGAAAAAGAGAGAGAGGGTCTCGGGTTTGAGGGCAAAAATTTAGCCACCAAAAATCTTGCTTCTAAAATTTTTCCCTTGTTGGATTTCCACTAATTCAAGGTCCCTTTGTAACTTGGTATAGTTGGTTTGGAGGAAGGAGGTCTTGATTCTTCAAAGTGATCATTCATTCAAGTGAAGAAGACTAGTGGAGAAGGTGAGAATTTATCCCTTATCTTTGTGTTATTAAGTTTTATTTGTGTTGTAGTATGTGGGAATGAGTTGATTGTACGGAAAAATGGAAGTTTACCAAGTGGGTATGTATATAGGCATGTGGCCGTGTATATATGTATGTGTATAATTATAATGTGTTGAATTTATATCATATTCTAGTTGTGGTTGAGGTGAAATGCATCTTGGAAATGAAAATTGAATGAATTGGATAGTAGTTGGTAGTGGGGTGTTTGGCCGTGTGGTATGGGGTGTGTGGAATGGAAATGGATTAAGTTTGTCTAGTGTGTTAATTGTGTTATTGTGATTCTTGCAATGTAAATGAAAGTAAAACGATATGAGTTTGCTTTGAAATGGAACGTAGAAAACTTATGTCGTTTAAGTATGATTTTACGACATTATGAAAATGAAGTTATTAGGTTGCAAATTGTGACGGGTATTGATGAATTTGGAAGATGGAATCATGTTATGAATACGTAAGTCAAAGATTAGAAGTTTCGAATGCGTTATGACTTTGGCGGAAAGTTTGTATATTATGTATATCGTATGACTATCTTGTGGAAACGATATGAAATGCTTTTAAACTATGTTGTGGTAATCTAGATTGATAATGAATGTGAAATTGTTGAGAATAGTTTGAAAGTTAAGGTTAAAGTAAAGGTTATGGCATTATGTCGGCAAGTAGAACTAGTTGTGCCATATTGTGTTTCTAGTGTTTGTTGTTGATGTTGATGTTGTTGTTTGGGTTGTTGTTGATGATTGTGAGCTGAGTTGAATTCTCGGGGGTGCTATATGTATAGGGGAAGTGCTGCCGAAATTTCGGTAGGCAAATAAGAGTTGAATTGAATTTGTAGCATCTATAACTTACAATTGGTAAACTTGACCATTTGCAGATTTTTGACGAAACGGGAAGTGAGTTTGGAAAGGCGTAAGGAGCTTGAAAGGTATGTAAAGCTACCCGATCCTTCTTTTGGCATGTCTAAGTGTTTTAGGATCGGATTCGGGCCTCAAAAGACCTTCTTGGCCATCGGAATCCGCAAGAGAAAATCTCAGTTTTTCCTTCAGTAGAATTGAACCATTTTGATATGCTTTTCCTGAAATTATGTAAACTTTCTCTAAACTCCTTGAAAAGCTATAGAATGTCCATAAAACCTTTATAGGTGACCCCATAAGCTTAAAGGGCGTAATTTGAGCCCACCGCCTTGCTTGTTCCGAGGTGGGCCCGCTATTCCCGGTTTTGCCCTTAATGTACTAAAGTCTTCTTTTCGAACGATTTTTGAAAGATACGTTTCGACTACCCTTTTAATTACCTAACGAATATGGTTTTAAATATTCCATTAAGTCTGATAAATTGTTTTGATACTCGAAACGCATTTACTATGATTCCTTCCGACTTCATTGGATCGGTTTGTCTTTGATATGCCTCATCGAGTCTATGGAAACATTCATGATATTTTACTTACATTAGTCTCTCACTACTCCATTCGTGGATGCCCCAATGTTTCCCACACTGAGCCCGGGCCAGGATATGTTGTCAAGCGTGATCCCTTGCATTGTTCGCCGTGCCTCGATGTGAGGGGGCAGGTATACGCGTACATGGGTTCGTGGAGTATGCTGTGCCATGTACGCTTGTTCTGATATAATTTACTATGGCCATCTGATATGACATATTATGTTACTGGGTTATGCCCCTATTCTGATTCTTCTGTGTTGTGGCACCAGCGTCGGGAGGGTGGCCACGTTCTGTCTACCGAGTCCCTTGGCAGGGGCCGAATTTGATATGACATATGTTTCTGTACACACTCTGCATGTTTGAAATTATGTATTTGATACTTTGCATTTTTCTGTTTATTCTGTACGTTCTATACCAGTTATGACTTTGTTTCTGCAACTCAGGCTTTACATATTCAGTACATATTTCGTACTGACCCCCTTTCCTCGGGGGCTGCGTTTTCATGCCGCGCAGGTACCGACGACAGGTTTGCTGATCCGTCCGCTTAGGATCTCATTCTGCTATTTTTGGAGCGCTCTTTTATTCAGAGCCATCTTTTGGTATAGTCTGTCACTTCTATATATGTATATGCTCGTTCATTGGTACGGCGGGGCCCTGTCCCATCATATGATTCTGTCGGTCTGTTTAGAGGTTTGTGGACATGTTTGTGGGTTGGGATCTTTCTGTACAGCTGTGTGTATATGTTGTGTTTGGGCGATCCCATTCGCCGCGGCGGCCGGTCCGTATATATTTAAATGTTACTCTGTTGGCCCTGTGTGGCCTTTGTTGGTATTTTCTGCGTGCAGGGTATATGGGATAGTCCGTAAAACAAAGGAAACTCTGCCGAAATTTTTCTGGAAATTAGCTAAATTTGAAATAAAGCCTCGTCGGCTTCTGCTGTATATTAGAATGTGTTTGAGTGCCCAGATCGGGCACTAGTCACGGCCTACGGGGTTGGGTCGTGACAAAAGTGGTATCAGAGCGGTTCGTCCTCGGAATGTCTACAGACCGTGTCTAGTAGAGTCTTGTTTATCGGTGTGTTGTGCACCACACCTATAAACAGGAGGCTACAGGGCATTTAGGATACTACCCTTCTTTCTGTCTTAGATCGTGCGATAGAGCTGTGTTATCAGGATGATTCTTCCCTAACGAATTGTTACATTTGCAGTTATGCCTTCAAAAAAGGCGACAGCGGCCCAAAAGGCCAAGGCAACAGCTGTGGGAGAGACTAGTCGGGCCCAGAGGGTTACCAGGGCCCATGCTCATATTGCTCCTGATATTTTGCCCCCGGCAGAGGGATCTTCCACACCGCCACATGTAGAGGAGATTGGAGCAGCAGCAGCTGCAGGTCGGGGGGCGGCTCCACCGCCAGCTCCCGAGATTCCAGTACCTGAGCCTCCAGCTCCACGGCCAGGGACTGAGGATCAGGCTATGAGAGAGGCAGTCCAGCTATTGACCAGACTTGTGGCGGGACAGGTTCAGGGGCACGGATTGGGAGGTGACCGAGCATATAGGCGCGACAGTTCGAGAGCTCGTGAGTTCTTGACTTGTGGCCCTCCAGAGTTCTTCGGGACAAAGCCCGAGGAGGATCCCGAGGAGTTTATCAGGAAGATGCGGCGCACCTTACATTTTATTAATGCTTCCGCGACAGAGTCAGTCACATTGGCTTCGTACCGGTTGTATGATGTAGCGGCAAATTGGTACGAGTCATGGGAGTTATCCAGAGGCGACGGCGCTCCCCCAGCAGTTTGGGATGATTTTTCTCAGGCTTTTCTTAGCCATTTTCTGCCTCCGGAGTTACGGCGGGCCAAGGCTGACAGATTCTTATTGCTGAGACAGAGGGGTCGCAGTGTTCGAGAGTACAGTATGGAGTTCGACTCATTTGCCCGATACGCACCTGCTGTGGTAGCTACTATGGCTGACAGGATGCACAGGTACATTATGGGGCTGGACCGTTATTTTGTCGACAGCTGTTTGGTATTGGCTGCTCAGTCCGGCATGGATATTGCCCGGATTCAGGCCCACGCCCAGGGCATGAAGGACCGGCATAGGGAGCGTCAGCCTGATAGGAGCCAGGATCGGAGACAGCCCAAGAGGGCCAGATCATCTGGGTATTCTTGAGATTTTCGGGGCAGGCAGCCTCATCAGCCGCAGCAGCCTAGCAGACATCTATCCCAGCCGGCACAGAGCGCACCTCCACAGCCTACAGGTCGCAGATTTGATAGCCCAGGTTATTCAGGAGTAGGTCAGAGCTCCAGGGCTTCAGGTTCGCGGACAGACAGGGGTTCTGGTCAGACGAGGCCACCTAGGCCTCAGTGTTCTTACTGTGGCAGATACCATCCTGGGGAGTGCTACAGAGCCACCGACGCATGTTTTTCTTGTGGCCGTCAGGGCCATTCTGTGAGAGATTGCCCGTATAAGGGTAGTTCGGGTGGTGCAGCGCAGCCTACCGGATCAGCCGCCGGCTCTTCATCTTCATCAGTGGCTATGCGCCCTACGGGGCCAGGTACTTTAGCACCAGCGGGTCGCGGCAGAGGCCGTGGTGGAGCTCCTAGTACTAGCGGTCCTTCGAACAGCATCTATGCTCTGTCCAGCCGCCAGGATCAGGAGGCATCGCCTAATGTCGTTACAGGTACATTATTGGTTTTCTCTCGGTCTGTGTATGCATTGATTGATCCAGGTTCGACTTTGTCAAATATTTCGCCTCTGGTTGCTTGTAAAATTGGTATAACGTCTGAACCTATAGAGCCGTTTGAGGTAGCCACACCGATTGGGGACTTTATTGTAGCAAAACAGGTATATAAAGACTGTTTTGTAATTATATGCGGGCGAGACACTAAGGCAGATCTGGTGGAGTTAGATATGATCGAGTTCGATGTTATTATGGGTATGGACTGGCTAGCTTCCTGTTATGCTAATGTTGACTGCCAAAATAAGGTAGTTCGTTTCCAGTTTCCCGGGGAGCCAGTTATAGAATGGGCCGGTAATACAGCATCGCCGAAAGGTAAGTTTATTTCATACCTTAAGGCGAAGAAAATGATCAGAAAGGGTTATTTTTATCATCTGGTTCGGGTACAAGACTTGACAGCAGAAATGCCGACTCTTCAGTCAGTTCCCGTGGTTAATAAATTTCCCGATGTGTTCCCAGAAGAGCTTCCAGGCCTTCCTCCAGAGCGGGAGATAGATTTTACTATTGATTTGCTTCCAGATACTCAGCCGATATCTATTCCCCCGTACAGAATGGCACCGGCAGAATTGAAAGAACTGAAAGAGCAGTTGAAGGATCTGTTAGAAAAAGGCTTCATTAGACCCAGTACTTCGCCTTGGGGAGCCCCGGTATTATTTGTGCGTAAGAAAGATGGGTCGTTGCGTATGTGTATTGATTATCGACAGCTGAATAAGGTAACCATAAAGAATAAATACCCCCTCCCCAGAATTGATGACTTGTTTGATCAGTTGCAGGGCGCCAGATATTTTTCGAAGATAGATCTTCGGTCAGGCTATCATCAGGTACGGGTACGAGAGGCCGATATTCCTAAGACAGCATTCTGGACCAGATATGGGCATTATGAATTCAGAGTTATGTCTTTTGGGCTGACTAATGCTCCTGCGGTATTCATGGATTTAATGAACCGGGTATTTAGGCCATTCTTAGACATGTTCGTAATTGTATTTATCGATGATATCCTGGTTTATTCTCGGTCCGAGGCAGAGCACGCAGATCATCTGAGAGCGGGTCTTGGGGTACTTCGGCATCGGAAATTATATGCAAAAGTTTCTAAATGTGAATTCTGGCTGGCTTCAGTGGCATTCCTGGGGCATATTATTGCAGTTGATGGTGCCGGGTGGATACACAGAAGATTGAGGCCGTGAAAAATTGGCCCAGACCCACGACGCCCACAGAGGTACGTAGTTTCCTGGGGTTAGCTGGCTATTACAGAAGATTTGTGGAAAAGTTTGCTTCGATTTCAGCGCCTTTGACAAGGCTAACTCAGAAGGGAGCCAAGTTCCAGTGGACTGATGCTTGTGAACGAAGCTTCCAGTTGCTGAAAGAGAAGCTGACTACAGCCCCAGTTCTGACTCTCCTAGAGGGACCCGATGGATATGTTATTTATTGTGATGCTTCTGGTGTGGGGTTAGGCTGTGTATTGATGCAGCACGGCCGAGTTATAGCTTATGCTTCCCGACAGCTCAAAAAGCATGAAAATAATTATCCTACCCACGATCTGGAGCTTGCAGCGGTGATTCATGCCCTGAAGATATGGAGACATTATTTATATGGCGTTCATGTTGATATCTATACAGATCATAAGAGTCTCCAGTATATTTTCAGGCAGAAAGAGCTTAATTTGCGGCAGCGGAGTTGGCTGGAGCTCCTGAAAGACTATGATGTGGATATTCTGTATTATCCGGGCAAGGCTAATGTTGTTGCAGATGCGCTTAGCCGGAAATCTATGGGCAGCTTGGTAGATTTACAGCCAGACAGGAGAGAGATAGTACGTGACATTTATCAGTTGGCTAATCTTGGGGTTCGTCTGGCCGATTCTGGAGGTACACGGATTTCTGTCCGAGGGGTTTCTGAATCATCTATTAAGGAAGATATCAAGCGGCATCAATATGAAGATCCTATTTTGGCACGATACAGAGACACGACCTATGATAAGGAGAAGACTCCGTTCGAGTTCACTCCGGACGGGACTTTATTATTTAAGGGCAGGTTGTGTGTACCTTATATTGCAGGGTTACGGCAGCAGGTTTTGGGCGAGGCACACTATGCTCGCTATTCTGTTCATCCTGGTTCTACGAAGATGTACCATAATCTCAGGTGCCTGTATTGGTGGGACGGTATGAAACGGGATATCGCAGAGTTCGTCGCCCAGTGTCCCAATTGTCAGCAGGTCAAGATTGAACATCAGAAACCGGGTGGATTGGTGCAGGAAATGGAAATTCCGACGTGGAAGTGGGAGATCATTAATATGGACTTCATTACAGGGTTGCCTCGCACTCCACGGATGTATGATTCCATCTGGGTTATTGTTGATAGGCTGACAAAATCAGCCCATTTTCTCCCCGTCAGAACTACTTATTCCGCCGAGGATTATGCCAGGCTTTATATTAAAGAAATAGTGAAGCTTCATGGAGTTCCTATATCTATTATCACTGACAGAGGTGCTCAGTTCACAGCGAACTTCTGGAGATCTTTTCAGGAAGGATTAGGGACTCAGCTGAGCCTGAGCACAACTTTTCATCCTCAGAGTGACGGACAGGCCGAGCGCACTATCCAGACACTTGAAGATATGTTGCGGGCCTGTGTTATTGATTAGCTGGGAGGATCACTTGCCATTGATTGAATTTGCTTACAACAACAACTACCATTCCAGCATCCAGATGGCTCCGTACGAGGCTCTGTATGGCAGGAAATGCAGGTCACCTATCGGCTGGTTTGATATTGGCGAGACAGAGTTAATCGGCCCGGATATGATTCAGCAGGCCGTTGATAAGGTGAAACTTATCCGGGAACGACTATTGGCAGCCCAGAGTCGACAGAAATCATACGCTGATAAACGGCGTCGTCCTTTGGAATTCCAGGTTGGTGATTGGGTATTTCTGAAGGTATCGCCTATGAAAGGCGTAATGCGGTTCGGCAGAAAGGGCAAACTTAGTCCGCGTTATATTGGGCCTTATCTGATTGTGCGGAAAATTGGAAATGTCGCCTATGAGTTAGACCTGCCATCTGATTTGGAAGCGGTACATCCGGTATTCCATGTGTCTATGCTCCGCAAATGTATTGGTGATCCCTCCAGAATATTTCCTACGGATGATATTCAGGTGACGGAGCAGTTATCTTATGAGGAGCAGTCCGTAGCTATTTTGGACCGCCAGGTAAGAAAGCTCCGGAACAAAGATGTAGCCTCTGTTAAGGTGTTGTGGCGGAACGATAATAGGGAGGAAATGACCTGGGAGGCCGAAGAGAAGATGAAGAAGAAATATCCTCATTTGTTCCCTACGGCCACAGGTAATCCTGAATCCTTACTTAATTCTGTTTCAATAATGAATGTGCGTCATATGTGCTGACTATAAACATAAACTCCCCCAAAGTATTCTCAGACCCTATAAGATTAATTTAACATTCGAGGACGAATGTTCAAAACGGGGGGAGGATGTTATACCCCGTGTTTTAACACGTTGGAAAAATTTGGAAATATTCTTGACTTGTAAGAAATAAGGCCATAACTAACTTTTATTTGACATAGGAGTTGTGTATGAAAGAATATTAATGTGACAGTGTCGAATAAGGCTAAGGACAAACTTGGAATTTTGGAAATTAGTTTCGGGAATTACAAAATTTGATTCGCAAGTCATTGGGATAAAAAAAAAATTGAAGTGGAATTGAGGCCCAAAGAAGGGATCATGGCCGGCCAACATGGCCATGATCCAAGCCCATTTTTACTTGGTCATGTGCTTGGTCATGTGACCAAGTCTTCTTATTATACATTAGAAGACTCAAGAAATTAGAAGACTTAGGATAAGAAGCCAAGAACAAGAAAAAGAGAGAGAGGGTCTCGGGTTTGAGGGCAAAAGATTAGCCACCAAAAATCTTGCTTCTAAAATTTTTCCCTTGTTGGATTTCCACTAATTCAAGGTCCCTTTGTAACTTGGTATAGTTGGTTTGGAGGAAGGAGGTCTTGATTCTTCAAAGTGATCATTCATTAAAGTGAAGAAGACTAGTGGAGAAGGTGAGAATTTATCCCTTATCTTTGTGTTATTAAGTTTTGTTTGTGTTGTAGTATGTGGGAATGAGTTGATTGTACGGAAAAATGGAAGTTTAACAAGTGGGTATGTATATAGGCATGTGGCCGTGTATATATGTATGTGTATAATTATAATGTGTTGAATTTATATCATATTCTAGTTGTGGTTGGGGTGAAATGCATCTTGGAAATGAAAATTGAATGAATTGGATAGTAGTTGGTAGTGGGGTGTTTGGCCGTGTGGTATGGGGTGTGTGGAATGGAAATGGATTAAGTTTGCCTAGTGTGTTAATTGTGTTATTGTGATTCTTGCAATGTAAATGAAAGTAAAACGATATGAGTTTGCTTTGAAATGGAACGTAGAAAACTTATGTCGTTTAAGTATGATTTTACGACATTATGAAAATGAAGTTATTAGATTGCAAATTGTGACGGGTATTGATGAATTTGGAAGATGGAATCATGTTATGAATACGTAAGTCAAAGATTAGAAGTTTCGAATGCGTTATGACTTTGGCGGAAAGTTTGTATATTATGTATATCGTATGAATATCTTGTGGAAACGATATGAAATGCTTTTAAACTATGTTGTGGTAATCTAGATTGATAATGAATGTGAAATTGTTGAGAATAGTTTGAAAGTTAAGGTTAAAGTAAAGGTTATGGCATTATGTCGGCAAGTAGAACTAGTTGTGCCATATTGTGTTTCTAGTGTTTGTTGTTGATGTTGATGTTGTTGTTTGGGTTGTTGTTGATGATTGTGAGCCGAGTTGAATTCTCGGGGGTGCTATATGTATAGGGGAAGTGCTGCCGAAATTTCGGTAGGCAAATAAGAGTTGAATTGAATTTGTAGCATCTATAACTTACAATTGGTAAACTTGACCATTAGCAGATTTTTAACGAAACGGGAAGTGAGTTTGGAAAGCCGTAAGGAGCTTGAAAGGTATGTAAAGCTACCCCGATCCTTCTTTTGGCATGTCTAAGTGTTTTAGGATCGGATTCGGGCCTCAAAAGACCTTCTTGGCCATCGGAATCCGTAAGAGCAAATCTCAGTTTTTCCTTCAGTAGAATTGAACCATTTTGATATGCTTTTCCTGAAATTATGTAAACTTTCTCTAAACTCCTTCAAAAGCTATAGAATGTCCATAAAACCTTTATAGGTGACCCCATAAGCTTAAAGGGCGTAATTTGAGCCCACCGCCTTGCTTGTTCCGAGGTGGGCCCGCTATTCCCGGTTTTGCCCTTAATGTACTAAAGTCTCCTTTTCGAACGATTTTTCAAAGAAACGTTTCGACTACCCTTTTTGTTACCTAACGAATATGGTTTTAAATATTCCATTAAGTCTGATAAATTGTTTTGATACTCGAAACTCATTTACTATGATTCCTTCCGACTTCATTGGATCGGTTTGTCTTTGATATGCCTCATCGAGTCTATGGAAACATTCATGATATTTTACTTACATTAGTCTCTCACTACTCCATTCGTGGATGCCCCAATGTTTCCCACACTGAGTCCGGGCCAGGATATGTTGTCAAGCGTGATCCCTTGCATTGTTCGCCGTGCCTCGATGTGAGGGGGCAGGTATACGCGTACATGGGTTCGTGGAGTATGCTGTGCCATGTACGCTTGTTCTGATATGATTTACTATGGCCATCTGATATGACATATTATGTTACTGGGTTATGCCCCAATTCTGATTCTTCTGTGTTGTGGCACCAGCGTCGGGAGGGTGGCCACGTTCTGTCTACCGAGTCCCTTGGCAGGGGCCGGATTTGATATGACATATGTTTCTGTACACACTCTGCATGTTTGAAATTATGTATTTGATACTTTGGATTTTTCTGTTTATTCTGTACGTTCTATACCAGTTATGACTTTGTTTCTGCAACTCAGGCTTTACATATTCAGTACATATTTCGTACTGACCCCCTTTCCTCGGGGGCTGCGTTTTCATGTCGCGCAGGTACCGACGACAGGTTTGCTGATCCGTCCGCTTAGGATCTCATTCTGCTATTTTTGGAGCGCTCTTTTATTCAGAGCCATCTTTTGGTATAGTCTGTCACTTCTATATATGTATATGCTCGTTCATGGGTACGGCGGGGCCCTGTCCCGTCATATGATTCTGTCGGTCTGTTTAGAGGTCTGTGGACATGTTTGTGGGTTGGGATCTTTCTGTACAGCTGTGTGTATATGTTGTGTTTGGGAGATCCCATTCGCCGCGGCGGCCGGTCCGCATATATTTAAATGTTACTCTGTTGGCCCTGTGTGGCCTTTGTTGGTATTTTCTGCGTGCAGGGTATATGGGATAGTCCGTAAAACAAAGGAAACTCAGCCGAAATTTTTCTGGAAATTAGCTAAATTTGAAATAAAGCCTCGTCGGCTTCTGCTGTATATTAGAATGTGTTTGAGTGCCCAGATCGGGCACTAGTCACGGCCTACGGGGTTGGGTCGTGACATTCACACATGAATTATTGTAGCTATAAATTATGGGAAATGGCATGAATATGATGCAGTATAATAAGCGAATTGAGGAAAGGGATACCTAAATTCAAGATTGGAAGAATGGTATAAGCAAGACCCTTAAGCGGGCAAGCGAGTAAGGAAAATACAAGTGTAGAGATTGAAACGATGAATCCTAAGATGTGACATATATAGACTCTAAAACAAAAAGTGAGAGTTATGCAGAAATGAGTCTAATAGCTAGTAAATAAATGAACAAGGATTGAGCGGGTATCTGAGACTGTATTGAAAATCATTCATGAAGACCTTGAACAACATGACATTGGGAGAAAATAACTCAACGAATATTATAAAGGATAGCGATGCTATACTGGAATAGAGGCAAAGTAACTAACAGTAGAGCTGTTTGTTAATGATATTGCGATTTATAAGTGAAAAATACGAAGGGACATAAAGCTTTCTATAGTAGAATATAAGATGTGATAATCAAGGGACAAATAAGGGAAATAAAAGAGTATGACGAGATAAGTTGCAATAGATAGACAAAAGAATTTTGGTATGTATGAGATACGTAAAATAGAACGAACCAAAGGAACCAAAGGAAGGGAATTTTATGTATAAGATTAGATGTTCATACACGAATCACACAAGAACGGTTATGTAACCTGCAAGTATTTACATGTCGAGAATAAATCCAATTGGGTACTTAAAAAGAGGAGTAAGAGGTAAGCAAAAATAGTGTGTTTGTGATACTCTGGGTCAGTTGAGGGAAAATATATGATAAATTTAGTCGAAATGTTGAGTTGGAATTATCATTACGGACAAATAGGACAACTACTCTGAATATGATATGAGTATATGTTATATGTTTCCTACGATAGCCCTGGGGTGTGTTAGATTACTTACGAATTCAATAGGATCATTGAATAAAGGGGGTTTTACTAGAAGAATATTACGCCTTGGAAATTTCATTTTTTGTATCATTGTGGTCATAGCGAATTTCCAATAGTTTGCCAGAGGGTTATGAAATTCTCAAAAATTATGAAGCCTTTAATGAGTCGACGAAGGATACCTATGACAGGACATCTCGGATTGAATTTATCTAGACTCTACAGATGTGAATCAATACCATTATCATGGTCATATGGAAGAAAGGAACTAGGAAAGATTTG
Source organism: Lycium barbarum (assembly GCF_019175385.1). Lineage (NCBI taxonomy): Eukaryota > Viridiplantae > Streptophyta > Magnoliopsida > Solanales > Solanaceae > Lycium > Lycium barbarum. The sequence goes on along the minus strand of NC_083338.1, from coordinate 82,907,606 downwards.
CAAACCTAGTGAGACTTAATACTATTATTGAGCAAGAAAAAGGATCGACGATGTTACACATCGAAAAATTTCCTATCAGCATACAGTAAATAGGCCAACGAAGGGTATGACGTATATGATGTTTCGATAAGTAAGAAATAGCATTTGATGACCCTAATCGAAATTTCAAAGACATTTAAGGTAAGGGAAGAAAGTTGTTAAGGAAAGCAGATTATATGTTGTGTGTCGAGCAAGAATTTCGAGTATCGAATTAATGAGAGTTTAAAGACGTTTTGGAGACGAGTTATAACGACCCTTAGATTGTTAATGAAGTGCTAAACATGTGTTAAGAAGGTTGCATAAGGATCAGAGATCAAATGAAGTGATGAAAATAAGATTCAGTGAACTGATGGGTTATACGGTCGATTATACGGTCCGTATAATGCTATACAGTCCGTATAATAGACCGCAGAACCATCACAGTGAAGGTCCCTCACTGGTGGGATTATACGGTCACTTATACGGACCGTATAATGTGCCGTATAATGGTCACATAGAAGAGAAACTGAAGGGTCCATTTCACGGTCACTTATATGGACCGTATAAGTTTATACGGACCGTATAATTGCCCGACGGGATCAGATTTTAAGTTATTAAAAGGAGACTTAAGTTCATTTTATTTCATTTCTCTCCTACACAAGTCAAGAAATCTCTAGAATGTTCTCTACACTTCATCCACAAGAACACAAAGGAAATTGATGATCAACTGCATCAAACCAACAAAAATCAAGAGTGTGAAGCACATTAAAGTCATCTAAGCCAAGAAATTTCAAGAGAAGTGAACTGGAGTTTTGGTGCAAGAAGAGTAATACCACTCAAGGCTTGTTCCTACAATATCTAAGGTAAGTTTTATGATATTTTCATGATGTTTAAGATATTGAGAAGTTGAAACACTTGGATTGTAGAAGAATATAGAGAATGGGTCATAAATGTGGGAACAGTGCTATTGTTGAGTAGTAGTTTGGAATGAATCATGAATATGGATATGTTGTGATTGTAAGTAGGTTATGAATGACATTTAGAACAAGGAATGATTATGATATGTGAAAGAACATAATAGTGAATTATGACCATGATTATGGGGAAATTGAAATGAAATTGTGAAATGTGGATAATGTAGATAAATGATGATTGTTATTTATGATATTATGAATGATGTTACGGATGTTTGGGAGTTGATATGGAATATGGAGGAAGTCATATAAACAAAGGAAATGCTGCCCGATTTTCTTTAGCCTTAGTAAGTACATTTAAGTAATCGACTAGCTAATGTTAATGCGACTTCTCTTAAAGGTAGAAACGTGGGCATCGAAGGAGAACAAGCAAGCGATAGATTAGTTAAACGCCAAAGGTATGTGAGGCTAGTCCTTTCTTTCTATGGCATGAATCTGATGGTATGATTCTTCTTTCTTCACCATGAATCTCCTACATTCCGGAAAGCTAATAGTTCATGTTCATGAATAGGTATATGAGATAAGAGATATGTTGTGAGGCCAATAATGATGATGATAATCTTGAGTCTAAAGATTCTACAGTTAATGATATTGTTTGTTGTACACACTCACCTTATATACTATTTCCTTTCAAGGTGAGGCAGAATACTATTAAGTTAGCGATGTCAGTTATTGTATACACTCACCTTATGTACTATTTCCTTCAAGGTGTGGCAGAGTACTTACAGATGTTCATAATGGAATTGGGGGATAACGACCTTACGTCACCCCGGTAAAGTATAGTTGTCCTTGAGTCTGTACGCATGTATTATGATGTGCATACTATGATGAATATGTTATGATGAGTATATGTTGATGATATTACACCGTACCTATATGGACGGGCAGACATACACACCACTATAGTGGGCAGCTTATACCCCGGACGCGGGAGACCTGGACGCAGGTTAATTATTATTACACCGCACCTACATGGACGGGCAACTTATACTTATACATTTATGCATATGTGACATGATGATGATTATGAGTAAGCCAGCATGTATTATTTCTTCTATGATTGACAGTCATCTTACAAATGTTCCTTATTGATGCTTCTTTCGTGTGTTTTGAGCACGACGGGGTCCTGTCCCATCCCTATGTCTAGCACTCTAGTAGAGGCTCATAGATGCGCAGTGTGGGTTATATGGTCTAACGAGGTTGCTATTGTGTATGTGTGTGTGTATATATATATATATATATATATATATATTATTTTGATGGCCGAAAGGCTTATGTATATAAAAGTATTTATGTTTTCAAATGGAAAATGATTTTCTTATGATTTGAGTATAAAATTGATAAAAGAGCGTTAAATGAGTATGATGAGTAATAGGACGAGCGGTGCTCGGTGGTTAGCCCCGGGTACCCGTCGCGGCCCCTAGTCGGGTCGTGACAAAAGTGGTATCAGAGCAGTTCAGTCCTAGGAAGTGTCTACGAGCCGTGTCTAGTAGAGTCTTGTTTGTGGTGTGTGGCTACTGGGCATTTAGGAAAAATGACCATCTTTCATCTTTAGAAATCGTGTGATCGAGCTGTGTTATAAGATTTTCCCCTTTTAATGGTGTGTTAAGATTTCAGAAATGCCGCCAATGGGAAAAGCTACAGCCGCCCAGAAGGGCAAGCCTACGACAAAAAGGCGGGTAGAAAGAGAGCCTCCAATGAATGTAGAAGAGAGCGAGTCATATAATAAGGCCCCATCTAATACTTCTTCCACCTCGCCCAATGAGGAAGAACAAGGAGGAGATTCAGCTCCAGTTCCTCCACCAGTTGCTTCGGGTCAACAAGTGACCGAAGCTATTCACTTATTGACACAGTTGGTTGCCGCCCAGGCACAGCGGCAGAATGCGGGCCCAAGTGATCGGTCAGTTAGTACCAGAGCCCGTGATTTTATGAGTCTGAATCCTCCGGAGGTTTTCCCGTCAAAGCCGGATGAAGACCTGCAAGGTTACATTGATGAGATGTTGAGGACATTGAAGATTATTCATGCCTCCGAGACTGAATATGTGGAGTTGGCATCTTATAGACTCCAAGACGTGGCGATATTGTGGTATAATAATTGGATAGCATCGAGAAAAGAGAATGCGCCTCCTCCCGTTTGGCAAGAATTCGTAGATGCTTTCATTCTCCATTATTTACCACCCGAGGTCCGCCGAGCTAAAGCGAATAGATTTCTAAATTTGAAGCAAGGAAATATGAGTGCCCGGGAGTATAGCCTGGAATTTAATTCTTTGGCTAGATATGCCCCGACTATGGTGGCCGACATGGGAGATCGGGTACATAGATTTGTGAGTGGCTTAGGGCCACAATTGTTCAAAGATTGCCTAACGGCTTCATTGCAAGATGGGATGGATATTTCCCGAATACAAGCCCATGCCCAGAACTTAGAGGGACGACATCAACCACAAAGGGGTGATCGTGATATTGATAGAAGGTAATGAAAGAGGGCTAGATCAATGGGGGCAGGCAGTGATTATAGAGGGGGATTGAGGCAAACATATTCTAGACACTCAGGCCAGTCGGTGACTAGCACACCTCCCCGATTTGCAGGTAGGAGATTTGATCGCTTCTTCCGCTTAGGACAGGGTCAGAGTTTGAGGGCTACAGATTCTCAGTTCAGGGAAGATTATAGTCAGAGGAGACCCCCAGTACCGAAATGCAGCCAGTGCGGTAGGTTACATTCCGGACGGTGTCGCCAGGGTTCAGATGCTTGCTATGCCTGTGGCCAGGTTGGGCACATAATGAGAGATTGCCTGTCGATGAGTGGTAGAGTTAGGACTCACCCCATAGGATCCGCGGCCAGTTCTTCTTCAGTGCGCCCGATAGGGCAGGCTTCTCAGATTCCAACAGGCCGAGGTAGATGTCGAGAGGGAGCATCTACTTCAGGTGCCACTAAGCCCCGTGTATATGCTTTAGCCGGACGACAAGATCTTGAGTCCTCCCCGGATATGGTTACAAGTACATTGTCTATATTTTCCCATGATGTGTACGCATTGATAGATCCGGGTTCTACATTCTCTTATATTACTCCATATGTTGCTGGTTGTATTGGGGTGAAACCTGAGCCAATCAAACCTTTTAAGGTATCTACTCCGGTTGGTGATCCCGTGATAGCGAAACAAGTGTATAAAAATTGTGTACTCGTGATACGTGATCGCCAGACCAAAGCTGATTTAATTGAGCTGGAAACGTTAGATTTCGATGTGATTATGGGTATGGACTGCTTGGCTTCATGTTATGCTAATGTTGATTGCCGAATGAAAGTGGTTCGATTTCAATTTCCGGGAGAGCCCGTACTTGAATGGAAGGACAATGCAGCATCTCCAAAAGGTAGGTTTATTTCCTACCTTAAGACAAGGAAGATGGTAGCTAAGGGCTATATTTATCACTTAGTCCGAGTTCATGACACTGAAGCAACGTCGCCAACTTTCTAATCTGTTCCGGTAGTGAATGAATTTTTGGATGTATTCCCAGATGAACTTCCAGGTTTTCCTCCAGAAAGAGAAATTGACTTCGCTATCGATGTGTTGCCGGACACCAAGACTATTTCCATTCCTCCTTATCGAATGGCTCCGGCAGAATTGAAAGAACAAAAGGCACCGTTGAAAGATTTGCTTGAGAAGGGGTTTATTAGACCCAGTTTATCGCCGTGGGGAGCACCAGTTCTGTTCATGAGAAAGAAAGTTGGTTCCCTACGAATGTGCATCGATTATAGGTAGTTGAACAAGGTGACGATAAAGAACAAATATCCTCTCCCAAGGATTGACGATTTGTTTGATCAACTGCAGGGTGCCAAGTGGTTTTCTAAAATAGACTTGAGGTCGGGTTATCATCAAGTGAGAGTTAGAGAAGAAGATATTCCCAAAACAGCTTTCAGAACGAGATATGGTCATTATGAATTCCGGGTGATGTCATTTGGGTTAACTAATGCCCCGACAGTGTTTATGAATTTGATGAATAATGTATTCAGGCTTCTCTTGGATCTATTTGTAATAGTATTCATTGATGATATTCTGGTGTACTCTCGCACAGAATCAGAGCATGCAGATCATTTACGTATTGTCCTTGGAATTCTTTGAACTCGAGAATTATACGCAAAATTTTCAAAGTGCGAGTTTTGGTTGAACTCTGTGACATTTCTGGGACATGTTATTTCAGATGATGGTATTCGAGTTGACACTCAAAAACTTTATGCTGTGAAGAATTGGCCAAGGCCTACGACGCCTACAGATGTTCGTAGTTTTCTGGGATTGACAGGTTATTATAGAAGATTCGTAGAGGGCTTCTCATCTATTTCCGCCCCATTGACAAAGCTAACCCAGAGGTTAGCTAAATTTTAGTGGAACGATGCTTGTGAGCGTAGTTTCCAGGAGTTAAAGGACAAATTAACCTCAGCTCAAGTCTTGACACTCCCAGAAAGGCTAGATGGTTAATGTTGTGTATTGTGATGCTTCTGGCATTGGGTTAGGGTGTGTATTCATGCAACATGGTAGAGTTATTGCTTATGCTTCGAGACAACTACGGAAACATGAAAAGAACTACCCAACTCATGATCTCGAATTGGCTGCAGTTATTCATGCATTAAAAATGTGAATACATTACCTATATGGTGTGCATGTTGATATCTATACAGATCACAAGAGTCTCCAATACTTTTTCAAACAGAAGGAGTTGAATCTGCGGCAGAGGCGGTGGTTAGAATTATTGAAAGACTATGATGTGAACATTTTATACCAACCTGGAAAGGCAAATGTAGTAGCTGATGCGCTTAGCCGCCGATCTATGGAAAGCCTATACGAAGTTCTTTTGGATAAGAAAGAATTGATTCATGAGCTCCACTAACTACCTAATCTTGGAGTACGTTTAGTTGATTCAGGTGATGCAGGAGTTAGTGTTAATAATCCCACAGTTTCGTCCTTGGATATGGAAGTGAAAGAGCGGCAATATGAAGATCCTCAGTTGAGCCATTATAGAAACGCATCTCATGAAAAAGAAAAGTCTCCATTTGAAACCTCTATAGATGGAGTTCTTAGATATCAAGGCAGGCTATGTGTTCCGGATATTGTAGAATTGCGTCGTCGAATCCTAGAGAAAGCTCATTATTCTCGATATTCTATCCATCCAGGAACGGCAAAGATGTATCATGATCTCAAGTTGATATATTGGTGGGATGGCATGAAGAGAGACATAGCAGAATTTGTAGCCCAATGTCCAAATTGCCAGCAAGTAAAGATCGAACACCAAAGGCTAGGAGGGTTATTGCAAACCATGGAAATTCCTACTTGGAAATGGGAAGTAATTAACATGGACTTCATTACAGGATTACCTCGTTCCCGAGGCAAGTATGATTCTATATGGGTGATTGTGGATAGATTGATGAAAGCAACTCATTTTCTTCTAGTCAGGACCACCTACTCAGCAGAAGATTATGCAAGACTGTATATTAAGGAGATTGTGAGACTCCATGGCATTCCGATATCCATTATCACAGATAGAGGAGTGCAATTTACAGCTAAATTCTGGAAATCCTTCCAAGAAGGTTTGGCTACTCAAGTAAGACTTAGCATGACATTTCATACACAGACTGATGGGCAAGCCGAACGTACTATCCAGACCTTGGAGGATATGTTGAGAGCATGTGTTCTAGATTTCGGTGGTAGTTGGGATAACCACTTACCTCTGATTGAGTTCGCATATAATAATAGCTACCATTCCAGTATTCAAATGGCTCCGTATGAAGCTTTATATGGAAGGAAGTGTAGATCCCCAATTGGATGGTTTGAAACAGGAGAAGTACAGTTAATAGGCCCTAAATTGATTCAGCAAGCGGTAGAAAAAGTCAAGGTGATCCGAGATCGATTGTTGACAGCCCAAAGTCGCCAAAAATTTTATGCGGACCACCACCGGCGAGACTTGGAATTTCAAGTCGATGATTGGGTATTTTTGAAGGTGTCGCCAATGAAAGGTGTGATGAGATTCGGCAAGAAAGAGAAATTGAGTCCCCGCTACATTGGACCCTATAAGATTATCCGCAAGGTGGGTCAAGTAGCTTATGAATTGGACTTTCCTCCAGAACTTAAATTAGTTCATCTAGGTTTCCATGTCGCAGTGCTTCGCAAGTGTGTTGGAGATCCTACAAAGATTGTGCCGATAGATGACGTTCAAGTGACAGAAAATCTAGTCTATGAAGAAGTGCCCATTGCCATATTAGACAAGCAAGTACGAAGACTTCGAAATAAGGAAGTGGCCTCAGTTAAGGTCTTATGGCGAAATAACAATCGAGAAAAGATGACTTGGGAGGCGGAAGAGAAGATGAAATCCACATATCCGCATTTATTTCAGCCCCCGGAAGAAATCTATGATGAGACATCGAGATTATGAGGTATGTATGCTTTTCTTTTATGCATACGGGAACACAAAGGAAATTGATGATCAACTTCATCAAACCAACAAAAATCAAGAGTGTGAAGCACATTAAAGTCATCTAAGCCAAGAAATTTCAAGAGAAGTGAATTGGGGTTTTGGTGCAAGAAGAGTAATACCACTCAAGGCTTTTTCCTACAATATCTTTTTTTTTTGGCAAAGCCACCAGAAAGGTGGAAATTTATTGATAAACAAAATATGTACATATCAATCCAAAAGTGATTGATCAAATAACAAAAAATAGCAAAAGAAAGAAAATGACCAAGTGGAAATGGAAATACAGATTTTGGTTGTAAACCAGACTAAATAGCTATTAATCCAAGGGCCTTGACTTGATAACATCTATCACACCTTCAAAGTCTCACCGGTGGCATGTTTCAAATCAGTTGAATTATTCTTCAGACCACTTAAATGTAGCTGTGATCTTCTTGTTCAAACCAGAATCTGCATGGAGCTAACACCACTCTCACCTTTGTACCATTGTCCAAGTGCATGAAATATATCTGGACATCTTAATATGTTTTCTGTAAGGTAAGTTTTATGATATTTTCATGATGTTTAATATATTGAGAAGTTGAAACACTTGGATTGTAGAAGAATATAGAGAATGGGTCATAAATGTGGGAACAGTGCTATTGTTGTGTAGTAGTTTGGAATGAATCATGAATATGGATATGTTGTGATAGTAAGTAGGTTATGAATGACATTTAGAACATGGAATGAGTATGATATGTGAAAGAACGTAATAGTGAATTATGACCATGATTATGGGGAAATTGAAGTGAAATTGTGAAATGTGGATAATGTAGATAAATGATGATTGTTATTTATGATATTATGAATGATGTTACGGATGTTTGGGAGTTGATATGGAATATGGAGGAAGTCATATAAACAAAGGAAATACTACCCAATTTTCTTTAGCCTTAGTAAGTACATTAAAGTAATCGACTAGCTAATGTTAATGCGACTTCTCTTAAAGGTAGAAACGTGGGCATCGAAGGAGAACAAGAAAGCGATAGATTAGTTAAACGCCAAAGGTATGTGAGGCTAGTCCTTTCTTTCTATGGCATGAATCTGATGGTATGATTCTTCTTTATTCACCATGAATCTCCTACATTCCGGAAAGCTAATAGTTCATGTTCATGAATAGCTATATGAGATAAGAGATATGTTGCGAGCCCATTAATGATGATGATAAGCTTGAGTCTAAAGATTCTACAGTTAATGATATTGTTTGTTGTACACACTCACCTTATATACTATTTCCTTTCAAGGTGAGGCAGAATACTATTAAGTTAGCGATGTCAGTTATTGTATACACTCACCTTATGTACTATTTCCTTCAAGGTGAGGCAGAGTACTTATAGATGTCCATAATGGAATCGGGGGATCAGGACCTTACGTCACCCCGGTAAAGTATAGTTGTCCTTGAGTCTGTACGCATGTATTATGATGAGCATACTATTATTAACATATTATGATGAGTATATGTTGATGATATTACACGGTACATATATGGACGGGCAGACATACACACCACTATAGTGGGCAGCTTATACCTTGGACGTGGGAGACCTGGACGCAGGTTAATTATTATTATACCGTGCCTACATGGACGGGCAGCTTATACTTATACACTTATGCATATGTGACATGACGATGATTATGAGTAAGCCAGCATGTATTATTTCTTCTATGATTGACAGTCAGATACATATGTTCCTTATTGATGCTCCTTTCTTTCATTGACGTATCATTATTGTTTATGCCTCTCATACTCAGTACATTGTTCGTACTGACGTCCGTTTTCTTTGGACGCTGTGTTCATGCCCACTGGTAGACAAAGAGGTGATCCTGATCCAGACTCATAGGAGCTAGCAGCTGATTCGAGAGCACTCCATTGTTCGGAGGTGCTTATGATTATTCTTTTATGTACATACGTGTGTTTTGGGCACGACGGGGTCCTGTCCCGTCCCTATGTCTAGCACTCTAGTAGAGGCTCGTAGATACGCAGTGTGGGTTATATGGTGTCACGAGGTTGCTATTGTGTATGTATATATATATATATATATATATATATATTATTTTGATGGCCGAATGGCTTATGTATATAAAAGTATTTATGTTTTCAAATGGAAAATGATTTTCTTATGATTATAGTATAAAATTGATAAAAGAGAGTTAAATGAGTATGATGAGTAATAGGACAAGCGGTTCTCGGTGGTTAGCCCCGGGTACCCGTCGCGGCCCCTAGTCGGGTCGTGACTGACGAGTCCAAGTATCAAGGAGGATCATATCTGGAAAGGGACTCACTTATATCTCTTGAAATGATATTCCTGAGGAATCAAGAGAGTATTGCGATCGAGAGTCGTTACTAAGAAGGTCTAGTTTTAAACTATTCAAAGGGAATATTATAGATAGTGCATGACAGAGGATTAAAATAATGACTCCAAGAAGAAGGTACACTGCAGACTATGTGACCTAAATAAAGAGTGGAAGTAGACCTATAAGAATTATAAGAGAGAACAAGAGGAACCAATATGCGATGGCAAACCTACCCAAGGGAAAGACAGCTCCTATTCTATAGTGTTACTGGAAAGGTAACTCTAAAACAAGAAAAACTCGACTTAAGTGTTAAGTGTAGATGGATATAGTAAGTGCAGTCAATTATGGAAGTAGCTAAATTGTGATCACCTTCTTAGAAAATTCAATATTGACTTATGTCAAGTGGAGAATGGTATTAAGTTAAGCAAAAAGAGGCACAATATGATAGACGAGTTCTAGTTTATACAGGACTAGTTTAACATTCGAGGACGAATGTTCTAAAGTGGGGAAGGATGTTACATCCCGTACTTTTGTACATTGGACTTGTCGTAAGTTAATCAACATAAGTTAGAGGACAAGGTTAATTTTTGAGGTTCTAAGTATTTATGCGATGCTTAACAAGTGATAAGTAGGTGTCGTAAAGGTTAGAGGCTACACAAATTGAATAATATAAGTTTCATCAATACTATACCAGTACCTTCGGGCTATGGTTTGATCTGCTCGCATCGGAGGATTTGGTCATATTTAAGCATGCAAATTAAGAACTCAGTGTATCCGAGGAATGAAGTCCCGAAATGATTTAAGATTGAAAAGTGTGACGACGATGATTGCAAATAATATTTTATGTATGGCAAATGAGGCTATGGACTAGTGCTATATTACATGGTAATGGTCATGGGTATATGGAGTATGTTAAAGGTGATCACTGTTTAAATGAATTGGGATAAAAAAACTAATTACGTGTACAATTAGTTAAATGGGATATGGCAGTGGAAGACTAAGATTAATGATGTAAGTGGATAAACAATGAGTGGACATTGTCTACGTGGGACCTAGATAAAACAGGGAGCTAAGGAATGTATATGTATTGACATAGTGGTGGACAACACATAATGAAATGTTGGGGTGGTGGGCTAAAAGAATCCCACGTGTAAAGGGAAAAAGGTGTTTTTACCATCCGTATATCATTTAGTGTAAACTTTAACATTATAGAATATGGAAAGCAACAATTTAGTACACAAATCAGAAACTTTTTTCCCTTCTAAAATAGCAGCAACACGAGTTCTTTAAGGGGAGTAACATATATCTTTTCTGAAAAATAATATACTAGTTTTGCTCCCTACTTTAGTTTCGTTGTTCCGTTTTTGTCGTGTTGTTGACTCCGGGCTTTCTTCGTAATGAAGTAAGGTGGAAGAAGATTATTTCCTGGCATATAAGGTAATATTTATTCTCTTCTAGGTATATTTAAATTCATCCCGGTCATAGCTAAATTGTGAGATGGGAACTACGAAATTAATTGCGGGAAATCGAATAAGTTATTGAGTTAATATTGTAATTTTGGGCTGTTTTGAGAGTGATCTAAAGGTGGATTTAATTCTAGTTTGATATGAAATTGTTGGTATTGTTGTTGTTGGTATTTTGATTGATGTTTTGGCTGAATTGGAATCTCAAGGATTGTTAAGTTTTCAGGGGAAATGCTGCCCGAATTTTGTTAAGTAACGTGCTAGCTTAGGCTTTGGATTTTGAGCGCGCTATAGTTAATACTTGATATCAATAATTTTGTTGTAGATTGGGAAGCCCGAGATCTGATTTGTGGTTAGCTTGGAGCGGATAAGGTATGTTAAGGCTATCCCTTTTTTTTTTTGGCATGAATTACATAAAACGAGCGAACGATGAACATACATGACTCTAATGAATTCTAGTTCTCAGCAGTACTTGACATGACAGTTGTCTTTGTTTCTCAAGTGTCGGTTCATTCTAATTATTCTATTGAGTCCCAGATGATGATTTAGTTTGCATATGGTTGCTCATGATATTCTACTCGTGCATGCCGTTAATAAATCATTCACTGAGTCCCGGGCCGGGTATGTATTCGTGCACAGTTTCATTGAATTGTTCACCGAGTCCCTCACTAGAGGGCCGGGTACGATATATGTATGATTATTATATTATATATGGATCGGGCCGTACGTTCCTCAGCATTATTATATTATATATGGATCGGGCTGTACGTTCCACAACACTATCAGTATATTATAATCTATGCCTATCATACGCCATAGAGTCAGTTTCAGACATATAGAGTTACGCAGATATTCTCAGATGTTAGCCACAAATGCATTAAATTATTGATACTGGTTTTCATGATCCATCTGTACTTGATGTTCTTATGCCTTACATACTCGGTACATTGTTCGTATTGACGTCCCTTTTCCTGGGGGCGCTGTGTTCATGCCACACAGTCCCAGATTGTTTTGCAGGTAAAAGTATTCAGCTAGGATGGTTGGCTATCAACTGTGATTGGTAAACTCCATTTTCTTCCTGGAGCAGTGCCGAGTCATTATGGTTATCATATGTGTGTATGGGTATGGCGGGGCCCTGTCCCGAATCATATGATTCAGGTGTTTATTACTTTGCAGATAGTGTCCTGTGGTAGTATGTGGAGATGTCATGTGTTGAGTAAAGCGATCATGTAGGCCGATATGTCAGTTTGACTTGGTTTTTTATTAATTGAGTATCGTTCGCAAATTTCTATGGTTTGACGAAAAGTACTTTATTATATTTCCAAAATTTTTCTATATGTCCAGTTTCATTATGTGAATGCCAGAGGGTTCGCTCAGCTCTAAGTAAGAGCTGGGTGCCCATCATGCCCTATCGAAATTAGGGTGTGACACTCCAGCTATAGTAGCTGATATGGGAGATCGTGTTCACCGGTTTGTGAATGGACTGGGACCCCATTTGATTGATGATTGCTTGACAGCCTTACTTCAGGAAGGTATGAATATTTCTCACATTCAAGCCCACGCCCAGAATCTTGAGGAGTGACAACTGCAGTGGAGGAGTGAGCGTGAGTATGATAGGAGTTATAGTAAGAGGGCCAGATCCTCAGGTGTTGTAAGTGAGCTCAGATGGGGTCAGAGGCAGCAGTATTCCAGACACTCTGACTATTCAGCAGCTAGTACACCTCGGTGATTTGCAGGCAAGAGATTTGATCGACCTATTTATTCCAGATCGGGCCAGAGTTCCAGAGCCTCGGGTTCCCAGCATAGGGGTGATTCAGGCAAAATGAGGCCACCCTTACCACGATGCACTCAGTATGGTAGGATACATTTAGGGTAGTGCCGCTTGGGTTCAGATGCTTGCTATGCCTACGGCCAGACAGGCCATATGATGCGATACTATCCATCGAGGGGTGGTAAAGGTATGATTCAACCCACAGAATAAGTAGCTGGTTCTTCATTATCCGTTCGCCCTTTGGGGAAAAGTTCACAGACACCAGCAGGCTGTGGTAGAGGTAGAGAGGGAGCATCTAGTTCGAGGGTCCTCAGAACCGCATCTATGCACTAGCTAGGCGACAATATCTCGAGACTGCACCTAATGTAAATGCATTGATTGATCTAGGTTCAACATTGTCGTATGTTACTCCTTATATTGTCGGTCGGTTTGGGGTGAAACCTTGTAACGACCCTTCCGGTCGTTATGGAAAATGTAGGATCACCCAACTAAATAAAACCTTTTCCAGGGTAGAACGAGTCGGTAAGAACTCGATTTTGTAAGCCTAAGAGATGAAATTTGACTTACTTGTGATTGTTGTTTTATTGCATTAAGTCCATCGGGGGGTGACGTAGAAAATTATAACTCCATTGGGAATTTTGAGGCCACGGGTGGATTCGTAGGGCGTCTTTATGTTTATGTACATGTTTGTTTTGTGTTTTTGAAATCTCGGATTAAATGTTGGGTGATAGGGGGAAAAACTGGACAAAATGTCGAGCTCACTGCCCAAAATGGACCGCTGCGGCAGTACCGCTATAGTGGCGGTTTCACCATTGCCAGCGCCCATCCATGTCCTAGGTGGCCGCTGTGGCGGGTGGTGGACTGCTCCGGCACCGCTATAGCGGTGGACAGACCGCCAGAGCGATCAAGCGAATTTCCTTGGGACCGCTGTAGCAACGTTTTGACCGCTGCAGCGGTCGAAGAAAAATATTGGCCCGAATATTTTATACTTAGTCTCATGTTATCTATTCACAAAACACCAACACACTTCCCAACAAGCACCTAGGGTGAAATTCCAAGCTAGGGCAAGAAACTCTTGAGAGGTAAGTTCAATCTATTCCATTCGCTCATTCCATTCTCCCTCATGATTGTTATCCCTTTGGTAGGTCTTTAATGGTGAAATTGAAATAGAAACCCTAGAATATTAATAAACCTCCAAAAATTGATGGGTTATGGTTATTATCACCTATTTATCATCTAAAGGCTTGGTTTAGTTTCTCTTAAGCATGAATCTAACACTTAGAGTCATAAACTAAGTGAATGGAGACCTAGGGTTCTATAAAAATGTTGTCTTGGCCATAAAAAACTTCTTGTAATGGGAATATTGATAGAATGTTGTTATAAATAGATGAGCAATGATTACTAAGGCCCTTGATAGGTTGCTTAACACCTAGAAAATCATCCACCCCTTGGAATGGGGAAAGGGAAGGGTATTCTTGCATTGATGCTTGTGATTTGAGTTATTGTGACTCATTGAGCCTTCTATTTCTAGACTTTGAGCATTCTGAGGTTTTAAGGAAAGGAAAGACTGTAGCGGAGTGACTTGCGTAGTCCCAGCTCTACATTGAGGTAGGTTACGGTCTACTTGAGTTAGACTTTGGTTAGTTGATTGTATGTTTGTGAATTCTTTAGGAGAAAGTGTTACACCTCGGAAATTATTCCGTTACTATACAGTGAATAGGCTAACAAAGGTCATAGCGTATGCAGTGTTTTGAGACGAGTGATAACGTCCCGTAGGTTGGTATTGAAGTGTTGAACAATTGTTAAGAAGGTTCCATAAGGATCGGAGATGAAACGAAGTGATGGAAATAAGATTCAATGAACTAGTGGATTATACAGTCGATTATACGGACCGTATAATAGTTTTACGGCCGTATAATAAACCGTAGAAGTGTCACAAAAAAAGGTTGAGGAAAGGTGGGTTTTACGGTAGATTATAAGGACCGTATAAAATTATACGGCCCGTAAAATGAACCGTCAAGTTGACACAGAAAAAGGGTAGCCACTGGAGCAGTTTTACGGTCAATTATACGGACCGTATAAATTTATACGGACCGTATAATGGACTGTATAATGGCATCGGGACAGATTTCAACTTTATAAAAAAAATGATCCAAGTTCATTTTATTTATTTCCTCTTCTCACTCCACGACCCAACCTCTCTCTAGAACATTCCAAACTCTTCCAAACCAAGAATTCAAGTAAAGAATTAAGAACAACTTCATCAATCCACAAAAACCAAGTGTAAGAAACCCATCAAGGATCATCTAAGCTAAGAAATTCCATGGAAGGTGGAACTAGGGTTTTGTGCAAGTGAAGTAATTAAACTCAAGACTTGTTCAACCACCATCTAAGGTATGTTTCATGACTTTATCATGTTGTTTAAGGTATTAGAAGACTAAGAAGCTTAAATTGTAGAGAGACATGGGAAATGGGTCTTGAATGGGTGAATAGTGCCACCATTGAATGATAGTGAAATTGAATCATGAATGTTAGTGTGTTGTGAGTATGAATGCGTTATAAATAACATGTAGACCACGAGATAAGTGTGATACATGGGAAAATATGATAGCGAACCTATAACCATAAATGTGAAGAAATTGGAGAGAAATGGTGGATTTTACTCAAAGTATATAAATGATGATTGTTGCTTGCGATATGGTGAGTGTTGTTGTAAATGTTGGGAGTTGAGATAGAACGTGGGAAAGGTAGTATAAACAAAGGAAGTGCCGCCCAATTTTCTCTAGAGTAGTAGTGCGTTCTTATGGCTAATGGACTAATGTTAGTACGAATACTCTTTTGAAGGTAGAGGCGTAACATTGAAGGAGAATAAGCGAACGCTAGATCGCTTAAACGAGAAAGGTATGTGAGGCTTAACTCTTCTTTCAAAAGGCAAGAATCCTTCAAGTTTTCCATAATCCTTCTATAAGATGAAGCTTATGAGTCCTTCTATATATTAAATCACCCATGAGCATAATAATGATGACAATGAGCTAGAGTATAGCATTCAAGAACTTGTGGCACGATGTTCCTACAATGCTAATGATGTTATTGTTGTTAACACTCGCCTTATGTTTTATTCCCTTCAAGGCGAGGCATGATACTCATGAAATGTCCATAATACAATCGGGGGTTCACGACCTTACGTCACCCCGACATAGCGTGGTTGTCTTAAAGCCTAATGTATGCTCTTAATGCTAATATATGCTATGACAATAAGATGATGAGAAATGCTAATTTGTAATATAACTATGGGATACATGGAATACTAAGAAATGATAATATGATGCTATGGCATGAAATGTATAATAATGACATGTTATGATTGATGTTGTGATGATAAGATTTTCACCGCGCCTATATGGCCGGGCATGTCACCGCTAAGGCGGGCTACGTATGATTCCACCGCGCCTATATGCCGGGGCATGTCACCGCTAATGCAGGCTGCTATGTTTACACCGAGTCGAAAGGGCCGGGCATGATCACCACTAGTGGGCGGCATATGAGGGTTACCCGGACGCGGGTGACGATACAGGTTATGATGTGATGATGTATATGATGATGTACGTGATGATGTATGGGATGTGATAACGTGTATACTATGATTATGTAAAATGTGAAATATGAAAGTAATACAATTGCCTATGACACTCGTGCAGGTTATATCTTTGTCTCATGACTCCTGATCTTTCTACTATGTTTATTCATTTCATTTCTGCCTTACATACTCAGTATAATATTCGTACTGACATCCTTTTTCTTTTGACGCTGTGTTCATGCCCACAGATAGACAGGGAAGAGATCTTGCTCCGGATTCTTAGAGGCTGCTAGCTGACTGAAAGCCCTCCATTGTCCAGGAGATGCCTGTGATGATTCTTTTGTGTACAGTTGTAGATGTCATCTCTTAGAGGCTCGTAGATACTCGATGTGGGTCATGTGATTTCGTGGCGTGGTTATGGTGTAATGGTATATGTATATATATTATTTTGCTAGCCCAAGGGCTCATGTGTATAAAATATTTTTGTTTCCAAATGAAAGTAGGTTTTATTATAAATTGAGCATGAATCGGATAAATAATTGTTAAATAAGCCTAGGAAGTAATAGTACGAGCGGTGCTCGGTGGTTAGCCCCAGGTACCCGTCGCGGCCCCTAGTTAGGTCGTGACAAAAGTGGTATCAGAGTAGTTCGGTCCTAGGAAGTGTCTACGAGCCGTGTCTAGTAGAGTCTTGTTTATGGTGTGTAGCATGCCACATCAATAAACAAGGGGCTACAGGGCATTTAGGAAAAATTTACCATCTTTCTTCAATGAGATCGTGCGGTAGAGCCGTATATAAGATTTTATCCTCCCTAATAATGTGCTATGATTTCAGAATGCCGCCAAAGGGGAAAGCTACAGCCGCCCAGAAGGGCAAGACTACGACAAAGAGGCGGGCAGAAAGAGAGCCTCCAATGAATATAGAAGAAGGTGAATCACACAACGAGGCCTTGTCAAATACTTCTTCTACCCCGCCTAATGTAGAAGAGCAAGGACGAGCCCCAGCTCCAATTCCTTCGCCGGTTGCTTCGGGTCAACAAATGACCGAGGCCATCCAGTTATTGACCCAATTGGTTCCCGCGCAGGCACAACGACAGAATGTGGGTCCAAGCGACCGGGCAGTGAGTACTAAAGCCCGTGATTTTATGAGTCTAAATCCCCCGAAATTCTTCGGGTCAAAGTCGGAGGAAGACCCACAAGGTTTTATCGATGAAATATTGAGGACATTGAAGATTGTCCATGCCTCCGAAACCGAATCTGTGGAGTTGGCATCCTATAGACTCCGGGATGTGGCGGTGTTATGGTACAATAATTGAGTGTTATCAAGAGGCTTGAATGCTCCTCCTCCAGTTTGGCAAGAGTTCGTAGATGCTTTTATTCGTCATTATTTGCCACCCGAGGTCCGCCGAGCTAGAGCAGATAGATTTCTGAATTAGAGGCAGGGAAATATGAGTGCCCGGGGAGTATAGTATGCAATTCAATTCTTTGGCTAGATATGATCCGACTATGGTGGCCGACATAGGAGATCGAGTACATAGATTTGTGAGTGGTTTGGGATCCCATTTATTTAGAGATTGTTTGACAGCCTCTTTTCAAGACGGGATAGACATTTCTCGGATACAGGCCCATGCTCAGAATTTGGAAGGGCGACAACAACAACAAAGGGGTGATCGCGACGGTGATAAAAGACAAAGCAAAAGGGCTAGATATATGGGCATAGGCAGTGAGTACAGAGGGGGACCGAGGCAGACTTATTCTCGACATTCAGGCCAGTCAGCGACAAGTGCACCTCCCCGGTTCCCAGATAGGGGATTTGATCGCTCTTTTCTATCAGGATAGGGTCATAGCTTCGGGTTCTCAGTTTGGGGGTGATTACAGTCAGAGATGACCCCCAGTTCCACGATGCAGTCGGTGCCGCAAATTACACTCTGGGCCGTGTCGTCAGGACACTGATGGTTGTTATGTTTGTCGGCAAACGGGGCATTTGATGCGAGATTGTCCCTCACGGTATGGTAGAGGTGGGGTTCAGCCCACAGGTTCAGCCGTCGGTTCTTCCTCAGCACGCCCTGCAGGGCAGACACCCCAGATGACAGCAGGCCGAGGTAGAGGCCGAGGGGCAGCATCTACTTTAAGTGCCACTCAGCCCCGTGTATATGCTTTAGCTGGAAGACAGGATCTCGAGTCCTCTCCGGATGTAGTCACAGGTATATTGTCTATATTCTCTCGTGATGTGTATGCGTTGATAGATCCGGGTTCTACATTTTCTTATATTACTCCATATGTTGCCGGTTGTATTGGGGTGAAAACCGAGTTCATTAAACCCTTTGAGGTGCTTGCTCCGGTTGGTGAACCTGTGATAGCAAGACAAGTATACAGAAATTGTGTTATTGTGATATGTGATCGTCAGACCCAAGCTGACTTGATTGAACTGGAAATGATAGATTTTGATGTAATCATGGGGATGGATTGGTTGGCATCATGTTATGCTAATGTTTGTTGTCGGACGAAAGTGGTTCGATTTCAATTTCCGGGAGAGCCCGTGCTTGAATGGAAGGGTAATACTGCGTCTCCAAAGGGTAGGTTTATTTCCTACCTCAAGGAAAGGAAGATGATAGCCAAGGGATATATTTATCAATTAGTCCGGGTTCATGACATCGAGGCAAAGCCGCCAACTTTCCAGTCAGTTCCAGTAGTGAATGAATTTCCAGATGTATTCCCAGATGGACTTCCAGGTCTTCCACCAGAAAGGGAAATTGATTTCGCTATTGATGTATTGCCGGACACCAAGCCTATTTCTATTCCTCCGTATCGAATGGCTCCGGCAGAATTAAAAAAGCTAAAGGCACAATTGAAAGACTTGCTCGAGAAGGGATTCATTAGACCCAGTTCATCACCGTGGGGAGCACCGGTCTTGTTTGTGAGAAAGAAAGACGGATCCCTACGAATGTGTATCGACTACAGGCAATTGAACAAGGTGACAATAAAGAACCGATATCCTCTTCCTAGGATCGATGACCTATTCGATCAATTGCAAAGTGCCAAGTGGTTTTCAAAAATAGATTTGAGGTCGGGCTACCATCAAGTGAGAGTTGGAGAAGCGGATATTCCTAAAACAGCTTTCAGAACGAGATATGGCCACTATGAATTCCGAGTAATGTCGTTCGGGTTGACTAATGCTCCGGCTGTATTTATGAATTTGCTGAACAACGTATTCAGGCCTCTCTTAGATCTATTTGTGATAGTATTTATTGATGATATCCTGGTGTATTTTCGCACAAAATTAGAACATGCAGATCATTTGAGAATTGTTCTTGGCATTCTTCGAGCCCAAGAATTGTGTGCAAAATTTTCAAAGTGTGAGTTTTGGCTAAATTCTGTAACATTTCTGGGCGATATTATTTCATATGATGGCATTCGAGTCGACACTCAGAAAAGTAAAGCTGTGAAGACTTGGCCAAGGCCTACGACGCCGACAGAAGTTTGTAGTTTTCTGGGTTTGGCAGGCTATTGTAGGAGGTTTGTAGATGGATTTTCATCTATTTCAGCCCCATTGACGAAGCTAACTCAGAAGACAATTAAGTTCCAATGGAACGATGCTTGCGAACGTAGTTTCCAAGAGTTGAAAAACAGGTTGACCTCAGCTTCAGTTTTAACACTTCCAGAAGGGTCAGATGGCTATGTTGTGTATTGTGATGCTTCGGGTGTCGGATTGGGATGCGTATTGATGCAGTATGGTAAGGTTATTGCATATGCTTCGAGACAATTGCGGAAACATGAAAAGAATTATCCGACTCATGACCTCGAATTGGCTGCGGTCATTTATGCCTTAAAAATGTGGAGACATTATTTATATGGTGTGCATGTTGATATCTATACAGATCACAAGAGCCTCCAGTACATCTTCAAGCAAAGGGAGTTGAACCTGCGGTAGTGTTATAGCCCGTATTTTGAACGTTTGGATATTTCAAAGTCGTCGTGGGAAGTTAAGGATGAAACCATTTTCAAAAACTACATTAATGCGCAAGTCGTTAAGAATATCATTTATGACCATTATTAGTATGAAAATATTGTGAGAGGCTAAGGGCAAGAAGAGAAATTGCAAAATGATCAATGGAAATAATGTGGAAGGTTAGGGGTAAAATGGTCATATTGAGAAAAGTCGGGGGACGAAACGGGAATTTCACAAAAAAATTCATGAAGGTTCAAAGGGTCACATTGGCCATTTGTTGGAGAACATAAGGGTCAAAGTGTGCAAGACAAGACTTGATTCATCTTTTAATTGAAGGAAAAGTTTCAAGAAAATATAAGAAATTTCTAGAAAGGGGCATGTGCCCATCACATGATTGAATTATGTGGATATATATATGTGATCATCTTTCCAATTCAAGACCAAGAATAGAAAAATAAAACACAAAAAAAAAAAAAAGGTGAGGGTTCGGCTAAGGGGGCTGGCCGAAACCAGCCCCTCCAATTTGATCATGGAGGATTATGTTCTTCTAGTTTTCTTGCTATATGGAAGATGCTTTTTAACATGGTGGAGTTGTTGAAGCAAGTATGGTATTTATTCTTGCAAAAATATGGCTTAGCCAAGAGATGGAGGAAGATGAATGGAAAGGTATGGTTCAATTCTCTTTTACTTATGTTATGGGTGATTTGTGTATGTTGAAGTGTGTGGAAAAGGATTTAATTCATGAAACATGTGTGTGTAGTGTGGCTAGCCGTGGGTGTGTGTTGTAATATGGAAAGATTGGATTAATTCCATGTAATGTGTTACTTGTGGTTGTAATGCATAAATATAAATGAAAGTTGCATGAAAATAAGCATGTGGTTATTGAGGCCGTGTGGGTGTGTATGTAGTTGATGTGGCCGTATGGTGTTGTCTGTTGGAGAAGAGAGGAATTTATTTTAGTATATTAGCTGTGTCGTTGTGGATTTTATAACGCAAAAAGAAGTTTAATGATTCAAAGTTGAGATTATAGTAGTTTATGGTTTGTTGTGGAAACGAATGTGAGCCAAATATAGTTCTTGTAATTTTGATAATAATGTGGTAAAAGTATGGTTTGTTGGTATAGATTGTGAAATTTTGGAGAAAGAAATGTGTTGTGATGGTTCCTATGGAAGTTGGAAGATTTTGGATTCTATGGTGCGTTGTTTGAATTGTTTGAACATTTTGTGGGTTGTCCGAAGTGTTTTTGAATCTTGTTTAAGTGTTTTGGATTAGCACTTGAGTGTACGAATATTGATGTTAGTTCGATCGTATGCGGTTGATTTGAGCAAAAACGGAATATTGCCAAATTGTATAGCAAAGAGTCACTAATGTTAAAATGTGTTTTGAACCTCTTATTGGTGTTGTTAGTATCTTTGTTGGTTTGGCCGGGTTAAATTCCCGGATGGTTGTTGTTGATTTGGGGCCGAGCCTTATTCTCGGGATTGGTAGATTTACAGGGGAGATGCTGCCGAAATTCCGGCAGAACATAAGTAAACGTGTTTGAAAGGTTAAGACAAGTATGTGACAACGAGTCTAACGAATGAATGAATCCTTTTGGACGTAGATTGACAAGATGGATAAACTCTCTTGCATGTAAGCAAACAAGTTGGATGCGTAAGCGCAACTAGTTGGTCGTCACTCAGGTATGTGAGGCTTACCTTTCTTTCTTTTGGCATGCCCTAGAGCCATGTAGGATATGATATGATATGTATCTTGAGGTGACTCCATTCTGTAATTCTGAGTCTGTCTGTGATCTGTATGTTTTCCCTAACTTAAGTGTCAAATGAGCCTGATAGGCGAATCGTGATCTAAGTATTTTGATGTAAACCTTCTGGGCTAATCATGCCAACACAAATGTTCTGACGTAAGTATTTGGCATAAGTGTTCCGATATGAGAAATTCCGATACAAGTAGGTACTCTGATCTGAACATTCTGATATAAATATGTGGAATTAAGTATCCTGGCATAACCCTTTTGATATATTTATTCTGACTTAAGTGTTCCGACGTACGTATGATTCCAATAGTTCTATTTGGTTTGATCCATAATCATGTCTAAAAGGTAGTTAACCTAATTACGGCTTTGGTTTTCCAAGAAAAGCTTCCGAAATGATTATAGAGCGTTCTGTACTTCGAACGCTCGTAACTTTTGTATACTAACTCCGATTGACCCGAAACTCGTTCTGGACCCCCACATGTCTATAAGCATTCCGTCATAACCCTTTTGATATATGTATTCGGACATAAGTAGTCGGTTATTGGTAATCCGATGCAAGCAATTGGGAACATGTATTCTGATTGAGTAAAAGCGATAAGTACTTTGATAGAAATATTCTGTTAAAAGTAATTTGACATAAAGTATTCTGTAATAAGAAATCTGTTATGGATATTCCGAGAATATGTTTGAATAATCTATAAGTAATCTGTAATAAGTGATCTGTATGGACATTCTGAGAATACGTTTGATTAACTTATTGAGCTTGAGTTATGCGCATTTGATTCTTCACGACTCTGCTCGTGCATATGTTATGACTTCCTTCGCCGAGTCCCGGGCCGGTATGTATCGTGCAGATGGTTCGCCGGGTCCTCTGTTGGGGGCTGGGTTCCATATATGAATTCCGAAGTATGATGTGTCCGGTTCCGGGGTACTGTGTTATATGTCCGTCCCCGGTTACCGAGGTTATGTTACGAAGTATGATGTGTCCGGGTTCGGGGTGCTGTGTTATCTGTCCACCCCCGGGTACCGTGGTTATGTTGTGATGTGTGACGGAGATCGGAGAAAAACTTCTGGAAGATAGATGTGTTGTGGCGCCAAAGGCAGGAGTGGCAGCCACGTGCCTATGTTATCGTGCGCATTCATTGGCACTGCCCATCAGTTCCTCGGCGTGTTATCTGTCCCCGAGGCCACCATGCATATGATATGATGTGACTGTTCCTCAGAGTGTTATTTGTCCCCGAGGTTATCGTCTGTATGATATGGTACTTGTCCCGGCGTGTTATTTGTCCCCGGGGTTGCCGCGTATGTGATACGATATCCGATTCTGATATGCATGACGTATGTGGGAAAGTAAGTATTCTGACCTTCCGTACATTCTGTATTTCGTCTGCTATGTGATGTCATCCAAGCAATTTGTACGTTCCGTAATCTGTCTGGTATACGAGATGAGTAAGTATGATTCGTGTCTGGAAAAGAAAAATGATAAGCGTTTGATATTTCTGAATAAGTGTTTGTATGTTGTTCTGTCTATATCAGTCATGGTTTTGGTTTTCTGTACTTATGCCTTACATACTTAGTACATATCCGTACTGACCCCCTGTTCTTCGGGGGCTGCGTTTCATGCCGCGCAGGTACTCCCAGACGAGATGGAGACATTATAAAAGCTATTTCAGTGCTGGCGAACTCCAATTGCTCCTGGAGGACTGCCGAGTCAAAGTTTGACATAGCATATATGTTATGGATTCTGTATGATGTTAGAGACTTTGCAGACAGAGTCGTGGGTGTGGTATGTCAGTTTAGTAAGTGGCTCCAGCAGCCAATGTGTCATTCTGTGTTATGCTATGACGTCTGTGGGAATTACAGAACCCTTTTGATTTGAAAGCTATGAAAAAAAAATATATGTGTATTTGCTGTAAGATTTGCTATGTATTGTGTTTTATGAAGTTTAAGAGTCCGGAAGGATTTTGTACGAATGAAAGTCTGTGGGTTCGCTCGGCTCCGGATATGGGGTCGGGTGCCCATCACACCCTAGGGGAATCAGGGTGTGACAGGTAGAGGCGGTGGTTAGAATTATTAAAAGATTATGATGTTGACATCCTATACCACCCCGGGAAGGCGAATGTAGTAGCCGATGCTCTTAGCCGCCGATCAATGGGCAGTTTATGTGAAATCCCTCTGGAAAGGAAAGAAATGGTTCAAGAACTTCATCGATTGGCTAATCTTGGAGTGCGTATACTTGATTCGGGTGATGCAGGCATTACTATTAAAGATTCCACAATTTCACCCTTGGACATGGAAGTGAAGGAACGACAATGTGAAGATCCTCAGTTATGTCGTTATACAGACACATCTCATGAGAAAGAAAAGTCTCCGTTTGAAGTTTCTATTGATGGAATTCTTAGATACCGAGGCAGGTTATGTGTGCCGAATGTGGCAGAATTGCGCCAACGAATTCTAGAAGAAGCACATTGTTCCCGGTATTCTATTCATCCAGGTGCGACCAAAATGTATCATGATCTCAAGATGATGTATTGGTGGGAAGGCATGAAGAGAGACATAGCAGAATTTGTAGCTCAATATCCAAACTGTCAACAAGTAAAAGCGGAACATTAGAAGCCAGGAGGCTTATTGCAAGCGATAGAAATACCTACTTGGAAATGGGAAGTGATCAACATGGATTTCATCGTGGGATTACCCCGTTCTCGTGGTAAATATGATTCTATATGGGCGATCGTGGATAGATTGACGAAAGCAGCCCATTTTCTTCCAGTTAGAACCACGTACTCAGCAGAAGACTATGCAAGGCTGTATCTCAAGGAAATTGTGCGACTCCATGGTATTCCATTGTCTATTATCACGGATAGAGGAGCACAGTTTACAGCCAAGTTTTGGAAGTCTTTTCAAGAAGGGTTGGGCACGCAAGTGAAATTTAGCATGGCATGTCATCCGCAGACCGATGGGCAAGCCGAGCGCACTATTCAGACCGTGGAAGATATGCTACGAGCGTGTGTGCTGGATTTTGGTGGTAGTTGGGATGATCATTTACCACTAATTGAGTTTGCATATAACAACAGCTATCATTCTAGTATACAAATGGCCCCATATGAAGCTTTATATAGAAGGAAATGTATATCTCCAATCGGATGGTTCTAAATAGGAGAAGCACAATTAGTAGGCCCTGAATTGATCCAACAAGTAATAGAAAAGGTCAAGGTGATTCGAGATCGGTTGTTGACAGCCTAAAGTCGCCAAAAGTCTTATGCGGACAACCGCTGGCGAGACTTGGAATTTCAAGTTAATGATTGGGTGTTCTTGAAAGTGTCGCCAATGAAAGGGGTGATGAGATTTGGTAAGAAAGGAAAGCTAAGTCCTAGATACATCGGACCCTACAAAATCATCCGCAAGGTGGGACAGGTAGCTTATGAATTGGAATTGCCTTCGGAGCTTGAATCAGTCCATCCAGTATTCTATGTTTCAATGCTCCGCAAGTGTATCAGAGATCCCACAAAGATTGTCTCGATAGAGGATGTGCAAGTGACAGAGAAGCTAACATACGAAGAAGTGCCTATTGCTATTTTAGATAGACAAGTGCGAAGGCTTCGGAATAAAGAGGTAGCATCAGTCAAAGTCCTATGGCGGAACAACAATCGGGAAGAAATGACTTGGGAAGCGGAAGAGAAAAGGAGATCCAAGTACCCCCATTTGTTCCAACCCCCGGAAGAGATTCAAGAGGAAACGCCGATGAGATGAGGTATGTATACTTTATTTTATGCTTTTGGTCGTGTGCGGCCTTAGATATGTTGATATTGTGATATAGCCCTGTGAAGCGATGATGTTATGGGTTGCTGTGACAGGTTGGTAATGCCGAATTATAAGGGAAACTCTGGCAAAATTTTCGTAGAATCCCGAGTGTTTAACATTCGAGGACGAATGTTCCAAAAGGGGGGGAGAATGTTCCACCTCGAAAATTATTCCGTTAGTATACAGTGAATAGGCTAACAAAGGTCATAGCATATGCGGTGTTTTGAGACGAGTGATAACGTCCCGTAGGTTGGTATTGAAGTGTTGAACAATTGTTAAGAAGGTTCCATAAGGATCGGAGATGAAACGAAGTGATGGAAATAAGATTCAGTGAACTGGTGGATTATACAGTCGATTATACGGACCGTATAATAGTTTTACGGCCGTATAATGAACCGTAGAAGTGTCACAGAAAAAGGTTGAGGAAAGGTGGGTTTTACGGTAGATTATACGGGCCGTATAAAATTATACGGCCCGTAAAATGAACCGTCAAGTTGACACAGAAAAAGGGTAGCCACTGGAGCAGTTTTACGGTCAATTATATGGACCGTATAAATTTATACAGACTGTATAAATTTATACGGACCGTATAATGGCATCGGGACAGATTTCAACTTTACAAAAAAAATGATCCAAGTTCATTTTATTTATTTCCGCTTCTCACTCCACGACCCAACCTCTCTCTAGAACATTACAAACTCTTCTAAACCAAGAATTCAAGTAAAGAATTAAGATCAACTTCATCAATCAACAAAAACCAAGTGTAAGAAACCCATCAAGGATCATCTAAGTTAAGAAATTCCATGGAAGGTGGAACTAGGGTTTTGTGCAAGTGAAGTAATTCAACTCAAGACTTGTTCAACCACCATCTAAGGTATGTTTCATGACTTTATCATGTTGTTTAAGGTATTAGAAGACTAAGAAGCTTAAATTGTAGAGAGACATGGGAAATAGGTCTTGAATGGGTGAATAGTGCCACCATTGAATGATAGTGGAATTGAATCATGAATGTTAGTGTGTTGTGAGTATGAATGCGTTACAAATGACATGAAGACCATGAGATAAGTGTGATACATGGGAAAATACGATAGCGAACCTATAACCATAAATGTGAAGAAATTGGAGAGAAATGGTGGATTTTACTCAAAGTATATAAATGATGATTGTTGCTTGCGATATGGTGAGTGTTGTTGTAAATGTTGGGAGTTGAGAAAGAATGTGGGAAAGGTAGTATAAACAAAGGAAGTGCCGCACAATTTTCTGTGGAGTAGTAGTGCGTTCTTATGGCTAATGGACTAATGTTAGTATGAATACTCTTTTGAAGGTAGAGGCGTAACATTGAAGGAGAACAAGCGAACGCTAGTTCTCTTAAACGAGAAAGGTATGTGAGGCTTAACTCTTCTTTCAAAAGGCAAGAATCCTTCATGTTTTCCATAATCCTTCTATAAGATGAAGCTTATGAGTCCTTCTATATATTAAATCACCCATGAGCATAATAATGATGACAATGAGCTAGAGTATAACATTCAAGGACTTGTGGCACGATGTTCCTACAATGCTAATGATGTTATTGTTGTTAACACTCGCCTTATGTTTTATTCCCTTCAAGGCGAGGCATGATACTCATGAATGTCCATAATACAATCGGGGGTTCACGACCTTACGGTACCCCGACATAGCGTGGTTGTCTTAAAGCCTAATGTATGCTCTTAATGCTAATATATGCTATGACAATAAGATGATGAGAAATGCTAATTTGTAATATAACTATGGGATACATGGAATACTAAGAAATGATAATATGATGCTATGGCATGAAATGTATAATAATGACATGTTATGATTGATGTTGTGATGATAAGATTTTCACCGCGCCTATATGGCCGGGCATGTCACCACTAAGGCGGGCTGCGTATGATTCCACCGTGCCTATATGGCCGGGCATGTCACCGCTAATGCAGGCTGCTATGTTTACACCGAGCCGAGAGGGCCGGGCATGATCACCACTAGTGGGCGGCATATGAGGGTTACCCGGATGCGGGTGACGACACAGGTTATGATGTGATGATGTATATGATGATGTACGTGATGATGTTTGGGATGTGATAACGTGTACACTATGATTATGTAAAATGTGAAATATAAAAGTAATACAATTGCCTATGACACTCGTGCAGGTTATATCTTTGTCTCATGACTCCTGATCTTTCTACTATGTTTATGTTATGTCCCGTGTTTTCGTATAATTGGGAAGCGAGAAATAATCAAGACCTGTGTGTTATAAGGAAATATTTTGATTCTAGTGGATATGACTATGTTGGTTATGAAATCATTAATGTTAAGACATCGGGGAAGGCCGAGGGTAAAATTTGGAATTTCGAAAATTAGTTTCGGGAATTACAAAACGGGACTTTTAATGAATTGGGCCAAGAAAAATAGAACAAAGAATTGAGGCCCAAAGACTATGGGTGGCCGGCCATAAGGCATGGTCCAAGCCCATTTCTTTTTTGATCATGTGCCAACTTATTGGATATATATCAACATTCACCTTAGAAATTAACAAGAAAAATCACAACTCCAACTTTGACTCCAAAACCCCTCTCGGCCGAACCAAGAAAGAAAGAAAAAAACAATTCCCAAGCCTTTGTGTTTGATCCAAATACCTTAGTTTTCCCATAGTTGTAAAGTAATCAAGACGCTCTCCGACGGGGTACAATTAGTTTGGCGAAAGGTGCGCGTTTGCGACAAGTCGGAAATTCAAGAAAAGGTATGAATTTTGCTATTCTAATGTTATGGAATTGGTATGAGTATGTTAAGGATTGATAATAGACGAGAATTCCGTAGTTTTGATGTATGTGTATGAAGCCGTGTGTGTATGTGTGTTTGGTATGCTAGCCGTGAGCTATATAGTGTGTAAGGCAAGGTGGAATGGATTTGTTAGTTCGTTAGTTGCGTCGTTGTGACTTTTATAACGTAAATGAATGTTTAACGAATTGAATTGGTGTTGGGAAACGATTTCGGAACTTTATGGGAAAGTATATACCTTTGGTATATTTGTGTATATCCATGATATTAAAGCTTTAAATATGACTTATGGTTGATGTTAATGAATTTGAAGTGAAACAATGCGAGTTAGAATGTTCGTCGTAATTTTTGATGTTTTGGATGAAATATGGAAAGTAATGAACTTCGGGAAATTTTGTATATGGTTTGGAACATATTTGGGATGTGATTGAATAATCTTGAATGAGTGAATGAATACAATAATGTGGATATAGATTTGGAATTTTGAAGTTTGAATGAAGAGTTGCCAACTTATGTAATAAGGTAGAATTTTGAAGTTAGAATGGTTTGATTATGGTTTATGTTGTTTGCTGATGTTTGGGTTGTTGTTGTTGATATATTTTGAGCCGAGCTAAGTCTCGGGGGTGTTATATTTATAGGGGAAATGCTGCCGAAATTTCGGTAGACAAAAATCAAGTTAATGGAAATTTTAAGCCTAAGAACCTCTAATTGGTAACTTTGACCATTTGCAGATTTCGGACGAAACGGGATTTGATTTTTGGGAGAGCATAAGACGTCTATAAGGTATGTAAAGCTCCCCACTTCTTCGTTTGGCATGTCTTAGTATGGTAGGTGAATATCGGAACCTCCGGAGCAATTCTGCTCCTCGAAACCCGATCCACAGAATAGTTACTATTCATTCAATTCAATTGAAGCCTAAAGGCTCTATTTTGGTTAGAATGCAACCAAATGTCCGAAACCTATCGAAATGTGATCGGGTCACTTGGAAACGATTATGTATGACCTTTTTTCCTTTAAATGTTCGTAAATTATGTTCGCCGCCTCGATTCGACCCGAGGTGGGCCCGCTAACCCCGAGACGCCCTATTTGTCCTATCGGGCTCTCTTTTTTTGGATGAACTTCGATATGAGATCTTCGACTTTGAAACTTCCCTCTATGAAATATGTTTTGACTATTATGATATGTTAAGTTCCGTTTGAGCCATACGTACCGCTTTGGAAACATTTCGTGAATTAAACTTCCGTATCAAGTAATCATTTGTCTATTTTGGTTTATGAAATGACTTATGAAATTATTATGTTTTGAAAGGCTATTTTAAAATATGATTTGCATTTGTTCGCTTACGACTCCGCTCGTGCCTTATTATGACTTCGTTCACCGGTTCCCGGGCCGGTTATGATTCGTGCTCCCTATGATAATTCGGCCGTATGCTGTGTTACGGTTCCCGAGGCCTCGCCATAGGGCTGGGTTCCGTTTGGAGTTATGCTGTGATATGGCTGGTGATGCGATACTCTCCCATATGTATGTGTTCGGGGATGTACGGAGATTTGAAACCTTCCGGTGTTATGCTGTGTGTGGCACCAGCGTCGGAGTGGTGACCACGTTCTTGAGCTTTGCATGATTTCGTTTGCATTATGTATATGTATATGATTTTGATACGGATTTTGACATATTGATTTGTACTTCCCTTTGATATCCGGTTTGCTTTCAGTTTTGGCCCCTATTTCTGTACTCCGTGCTTTACATACTCAGTACATATTTCGTACTGACCCCCTCTCTTCGGGGGCTGCGTTTCATGCCCGCACGTACAGACATTGGTGATCCTCCATCGTAGGCTTCACTTTTCTGCTATTTCGGAGTACTCCTCCTTGATCCGGAGTCCACTTCTGGTACAGACATCTTTTGCTATGTATATTTTGTACATTTGACTATTCGAGTACGGCGGGGCCCTGTCTCGCCACATGTCTTTGTTTTGGATTCGTAGAGGCCTGTAGTCATGTTTGTGGGGCGAGGGTCCTATATATGTTTGTTTGACTTTGATATTTGGTCTTAAAGCGGTCCGTTTGTTATGATGTCCCTAAATGGCCCTTATGCTTATATTTGCACTTATGACCGGCGATGTCTATTCCGCCGCTCCTTTCGGATTCGATATGATATTTTGATATGTGCGACCGCTTAAGACATATTTTGATATAAATTATGTTTGATATGACTTTTATGAAATTTTGAAATAAGTTTGGATTCGGTAAATGAATGTGCGATTTGGTCTGGGTACCCAGGTAGGGTGCCAGTCGCGGCCCACGGGGCTGGGTCGTGACAAAAGTGGTATCAGAGCAGTCTGTCCTCGGAATGTCTACAGGCCGTGTCTCGTAGAGTCTTGTTTATCGATGTGTTGTGCACCACATCTATAAACAGGGAACTACAGGGCATTTAGGATGTTACTTTCTTTGGAATCTTAGATCGTGCGATAGAGCTGTGCTATTAGGATGATTCTGATCTCACCCGTTCTTGTGTTTGCAGTGATGCCTCCGAAGAAGGCAACGGCGGCCCAGAAGGGCAAAGCGAGGATGGGAGAGACTAGTCAGGCACAGCGATCTACCTGGGCTCGTGTTTATGATTTGCCTGAGGTTGTGCCTCATTCTGAGGGGTCTGCTACACCCCCACTAGTACAGCCTGGAGCAGGACCTTCAGCAGCTCCAGAGGTCCGTGTACCCGCTCCTGAGACTCCAGCTCCTCAGCCAGGGGCGGACGATAGGACCCTGAGGGAGGCTGTACATTTGCTGACTACACTGGTGGCAGGACAGGCTCGCCGACGCGGGCGGAGGGACGATGATGATGATGACAGGCGGGACAGCCTGAGAGTTCGGGAGTTTTTGTTATGTGGCCCTCCAGAGTTTTTCGGGTCTAAGCCCGACGAGGACCCCCATGACTTTATTCGGGGGATGCGGCGCTCACTGGACTTGGTCAGGGCTTCAGAGACCGAGTCGGTCGAGCTGGCTTCGCACAGACTTCGAGATGTTGCCACTCACTGGTATGAGACTTGGGAGTTATCCAGGGGTGAGGGTGCTCCCCCAGCTACATGGGACCAGTTTGTGACTGCTTTCACCCGCCACTTTCTGCCCCCAGAGTTGCGGCGGGCACGGGCCGACCGATTCTTACATTTCCAGCAGAGGGGTCGGAGTGTTCGCGAGTATAATCTTGAGTTTGATTCTCTAGCCCGGTATGCCCCTGCCGTGGTAGCAGATATGTCCGATCGGATGCACAGATATGTTATGGGATTGGATCGGTATTTGATCGACGGCTGTATGGCAGTGTCATTGCAGACAGATATGGACATTGCCCGACTTCAGGCCTATGCGTTGGGTATGGAGGGTCGTCACAGGTCGGGTCATTCTGGTAGAGATCAGGATAGGAGGCCGCCCAAGAGGGCTAGGTCCGCAGGTTATTCTGGAGATTTTGGGATTTCTGTTCGTGCAGTTGCTGAATCATCTATTATTCAGGAGGTAAAGCAGCGCCAGTTTGAAGATCCTCTTTTGATTCAGTATAGAGATGTGGCCCTTAATAAAGCAAAGACTCAGTTTGAGATCTCTCCTGAAGGAGTATTATTATATGACGGCAGATTCTGTGTACCGGACGTTGCGGGCTTACGGCGGCAGATTATGGGCGAGGCCCATAATGGACGGTACTCTGTTCATCCTGGTTCCACTAAAATGTATCGGGATCTCAGGTGTTTGTATTGGTGGGACGACATGAAGAAAGATATTGCTGAGTTTGTTAGTCAGTGCCCGAACTGCCAGCAAGTTATGATCGAGCATCAGAAGCCCGGTGGATTATTATAGGAGATGGAAATTCCAGCCTGGAAATGGGAGATGATTAATATGGACTTCATTGTTGGGTTGCCGCGTACTCTACGCAGGTACGACTCTATTTCGGTTATTGTGGACAGGCTGACGAAATCAGCCCATTTCCTTCCGGTTCGGACTACTTATTCGGCTGAGGACTATGCCAGATTGTATATCAGAGAGATAGTCAGACTTCACGGGGTCCCTGTATCTATTATTACTGACCGAGGTGCCCAGTTTACAGCAAATTTCTGGAGGTCATTTCAGGAGGGATTAGGGACTCAGGTGAGCCTCAGTACAACTTTTCACCCTCAGACCGACGGGCAGGCCGAGCGCACTATTCAGACGCTCGAAGATATGTTGCGGGCCTGCGTTATTGATTTCAGGGGCAGCTGGGATGATCATTTTCCGCTTATAGAGTTTGCCTATAATAATAGTTATCACTCCAGCATTCAGATGGCTCCGTACGAGGCCCTTTATGGCAGGAGATGCAGATCTCCTATTAGCTGGTTTGACGTTGGCGAGACTAAGTTGATTGGGCCAGATGTGATCCAGGAAGCTGCAGATAAGGTGAAGCTTATTCGGGAACGACTATTGGCTGCTCAGAGTCGACAGAAAGCTTATGCTGATAGACGACATCGACCGTTAGAGTTCCAGATCGGCGACTGGGTATTCCTGAAGGTGTCGCCCATGAAGGGTGTTATGAGATTTGGTAAGAAGGGTAAGTTGAGCCCGCGGTACATTGGGCCATATCAGATTGTTCGGAGGATAGGCGCAGTCGTCTACGAGCTAGACTTACCATCCGACTTGCAGGCCGTACACCCGGTATTTCATGTGTCTATGCTGCGGAAGTGTATTGGTGATCCTTCCAGGATATTCCCAGTTGATGACATTCAGGTGACGGAGCAGTTATCTTATGAAGAGCAGCCTGTATCTATTCTGTATCGACAGGTGCGGAGACTACGCACTAAAGAACTGCCCTCCGTCACAGTCCAGTGGCGCAACAATAATCGGGAAGAGATGACTTGGGAGGCGGAGGACGAGATGAAAAGGAAATACCCTCACTTGTTCCCGACATCCACAGGTAATCTAAACCTTTCAGTTTGTTATGTTGGTTGATAAAAATAATTTTGTATGCCACTAATAATCAAGAACTCCCCCGCCTTGGTCATAAGACTTTATAAGGTTAATTTAACATTCGAGGACGAATGTTCTTAAGGGGGGGAGAATGTTATGTCCCGTGTTTTCGTATAATTGGGAAGCGAGAAATAATCAAGACCTGTGTGTTATAAGGAAATATTTTGATTCTAGTGGATATGACTATGTTGGTTATGAAATCATTAATGTTAAGACATCGGGGAAGGCCGAGGGTAAAATTTGGAATTTCGAAAATTAGTTTCGGGAATTACAAAACGGGACTTTTAATGAATTGGGCCAAGAAAAATAGAACAAAGAATTGAGGCCCAAAGACTATGGGTGGCCGGCCATAAGGCATGGTCCAAGCCCATTTCTTTTTTGATCATGTGCCATACATGTGCCAACTTATTGGATATATATCAACATTCACCTTAGAAATTAACAAGAAAAATCACAACTCCAACTTTGACTCCAAAACCCCTCTCGGCCGAACCAAGAAAGAAAGAAAAAAAAAATTCCCAAGCCTTTGTGTTTGATCCAAATACCTTAGTTTTCCCATAGTTGTAAAGTACTCAAGACGCTCTCCGACGGGGTACAATTAGTTTGGCGAAAGGTGCGCGTTTGCGACAAGTCGGAAATTCAAGAAAAGGTATGAATTTTGCTATTCTAATGTTATGGAATTGGTATGAGTATGTTAAGGATTGATAATAGACGAGAATTCCGTAGTTTTGATGTATGTGTATGAAGCCGTGTGTGTATGTGTGTTTGGTATGCTAGCCGTGAGCTATATAGTGTGTAAGGCAAGGTGGAATGGATTTGTTAGTTCGTTAGTTGCGTCGTTGTGACCTTTATAACGTAAATGAATGTTTAACGAATTGAATTGGTGTTGGGAAACGATTTCGGAACTTTATGGGAAAGTATATACCTTTGGTATATTTGTTAAAGCTTTAAATATGACTTATGGTTGATGTTAATGAATTTGAAGTGAAACAATGCGAGTTAGAATGTTCGTCGTAATTTTTGATGTTTTGGATGAAATATGGAAAGTAATGAACTTCGGGAAATTTTGTATATGGTTTGGAACATATTTGGGATGTGATTGAATAATCTTGAATGAGTGAATGAATACAATAATGTGGATATAGATTTTGAATTTTGAAGTTTGAATGAAGAGTTGCCAACTTATGTAATAAGGTAGAATTTTGAAGTTAGAATGGTTTGATTATGGTTTATGTTGTTTGATGATGTTTGGGTTGTTGTTGTTGATATATTTTGAGCCGAGCTAAGTCTCGGGGGTGTTAGATTTATAGGGGAAATGCTGCCGAAATTTCGGTAGACAAAAATCAAGTTAATGGTAATTTTAAGCCTAAGAACCTCTAATTGGTAACTTTGACCATTTGCAGATTTCGGACGAAATGGGATTTGATTTTTGGGAGAGCATAAGACGTCTATAAGGTATGTAAAGCTCCCCACTTCTTCGTTTGGCATGTCTTAGTATGGTAGGTGAATATCGGAACCTCCGGAGCAATTCTGCTCCTCGAAACCCGATCCACAGAATAGTTACTATTCATTCAATTCAATTGAAGCCTAAAGGCTCTATTTTGGTTAGAATGCAACCAAATGTCCGAAACCTATCGAAATGTGATCGGGTCACTTGGAAATGATTATGTATGACCTTTTGGCCTTTAAATGTTCGTAAATTATGTTCGCCGCCTCGATTCGACCCGAGGTGGGCCCGCTAACCCCGAGACGCCCTATTTGTCCTATCGGGCTCTCTTTTTTTGGATGAACTTCGATATGAGATCTTCGACTTTGAAACTTCCCTCTATGAAATATGTTTTGACTAATATGATATGTTAAGTTCCGTTTGAGCCATACGTACCGCTTTGGAAACATTTCGTGAATTAAACTTCCGTATCAAGTAATCATTTGTCTATTTTGGTTTATGAAATGACTTATGAAATTATTAAGTTTTGAAAGGCTATTTTAAAATATGATTTGCATTTGTTCGCTCACGACTCCGCTCGTGCCTTATTATGACTTCGTTCACCGGTTCCCGGGCCGGTTATGATTCGTGCGCCCTATGATAATTCGGCCGTATGCTGTGTTACGGTTCCCGAGGCCTCGCCATAGGGCTGGGTTCCGTTTGGAGTTATGCTGTGATATGGCTGGTGATGCGATACGCTCCCATATGTATGTGTTCGGGGATGTACGGAGATTTGAAACCTTCCGGTGTTATGCTGTGTGTGGCACCAGCGTTGGAGTGGTGACCACGTTCTTGAGCTTTGCATGATTTCGTTTGCATTATGTATATGTATATGATTTTGATACGGATTTTGACATACTGATTTGTACTTCCATTTGATATCCGGTTTGCTTTCAGTTTTGGCCCATATTTCTGTACTCCGTGCTTTAGATACTCAGTACATATTTCGTACTGACCCCCTCTCTTCGGGGGCTGCGTTTCATGCCCGCAGGTACAGACATTGGTGATCCTCCACCGTAGGCTTCACTTTTCTGCTATTTCGGAGTACTCCTCCTTGATCCGGAGTCCACTTCTGGTACAGACATCTTTTGCTATGTATATTTTGTACATTTGACTATTCGGGTACGGCGGGGCCCTGTCTCGCCATATGTCTTTGTTTTGGATTCATAGAGGCCTGTAGTCATGTTTGTGGGGCGAGGGTCCTATATGTGTTTGTTTGACTTTGATATTTGGTCTTAAAGCGGTCCGTTTGTTATGATGGCCCTAAATGGCCCTTATGCTTATATTTGCACTTATGACCGGCGATGTCTATTCCGCCGCTCCTTTCGGATTCGATATGATATTTTGATATGTGCGACCGCTTAAGACATATTTTGATATAAATTATGTTTGATATGACTTTTATGAAATTTTGAAATAAGTTTGGATTCGGTAAATGAATGTGCGATTTGGTCTGGGTACCCAGGTAGGGTGCCAGTCGTGGCCCACGGGGCTGGGTCGTGACATTTTATTCATTTCATTTCTGCCTTACATACTCAGTACAATATTCGTACTGTTATATCCCGTATTTTCTACATTCGAATAATTCAAGATAAGTGCGAGAAGTTAAAGGCAAGGCTATATTTTGATCTTGTTTAATACACAAGTTGTTTATGAAAATTATTGATGTGGAAATATTAAGAAAGGCTAGGGGTAAAAAGGGAAATTCACAAGGTGGTTTATGGTAATATTGGGAAGGCTAAGGGCAAATTTGGAATTAGGAAAATAATTTTTCATGAATTACAAAATACAAAAAAAAAGAAAAAAGAATGGTCTTGAAATGGGCCAAGTGGCCGTCCAAGGTGGGTGGGCCAAGGCCCACATGGGTGCTTAATATAAGTGAATAAAGATGACCCGTTTGATCATTTTATCATCTTTATCACTTAAGAAAGTTCAAGAAACTTGGAGACAAAAAAAAAGGGAAGGCCATTCGGCCAAGGCAAGCTAAAGTTTACCCCTTGAAAATCTTGATCAAAAATTATTTTATTCTAGCATTTCTACTAATTGGAAGGTCCTCTTTAACGTGAGCTAGTTGTTGGAGCAAGCAAAACACTTATTTGTGCCAATTACAACCCTAGCCAAGTTGTGGAGCTAAGTGGAAGAGGTAAGATTTAATCTTCTTTTTCATATGTTATGAATGTTTTGTACATGTTGTAGTGTGTGGAAGTGAATGGAAACCATGAATTTGGTGTGTTGGGGTTGTGGCCGTGTATATGTAGTGTGTGGCCGTGTAGTTATTGTGTGGTGTAGAAGAGAATGAATCAATTTTTCTTAGTATTTTGGTTGTTGTTGTAATGGAATCTATGATGAAAATGAGAGTTTAATGATTCTAGTTGAAGTTGTAAGTGTTGGAGAGTTGTTTTAGAAGCTAATGTGACTTTAATACCATTCCTTGTATTTACGGAAAATAATGTTGCTAGCATGTGAATTATTGGTGTAGTTCATGAATTTGAAAGAAGGAAATGTGTTGTTGTTGTTCTTGTTGCATTTGGAAGGTTTCGGGTGGAATGGAGTTTTTGTTGGATTGTTTTGAATATTGTACGAATTGTTTGAAATTGTTATATCCCGCATTTTATGCAATCGGATAATTCAAGACAAATGCGGGAAAACAACAAGCAAGGAAATATTTTATTTTGTTTGGCACATGAGTTGCTTATGAAGAGTCTAGAAGTGGAAATATGGAGAACGACGAAGGGCAAATTTGGAAGTTGGAAAAATTGTTTCCATAAATTACAAGAACTAGCTAAGAATATAAAGTGGGCTTGACATATTTTTTTTTAGGAAATTTGAGGCCCAAACGTCCATGCATATGGGTCAAGCCCATAGTGAATAAAAATTTGGTCAATAAAAAGATGACTAAGTCATCTCTATCACAACAAGCTCTAGAAATTTCAAGAAAAACAAGAACAAAAGAAAGAAGGAGAAAACCCTAAGGCATTTCGGCCATAGTAAAATTTCCCAAGGAAAATTGATAAAATTCTTCCAAAAATCATTTCCTACCAAGCTAAAGGTGCTTAACAAGGTGGAGTTGTTGTTGGAGCAAGAACAACTCATAATCCTACAAGTTGCCAAAAGATAGGCAAGTGAGAAGTTGAAGAAGAAAGGTGAGTATTGATCTTGTTTTATGAGTTATGCATGGTTTATATGTGTAGTAGTATGTTAAAATTGATGAAAATCATGAAGGAGAGGAATATGAAGCATGGCCGTGTATGTATATGTATATATATGTGTGTGTAGAAAGTGTGTTTTAATTATCTTGCCTAGTGTTGGTTGTTATGGTTGTGAATGAAATGTGGAAAATGGAAGTTGAATGAATTTTAGGAGAGATTGTAGTATGCATGCATGTGGCCGTGTGTTGTGTGTAGTGGTGTGGCCATGTGGTTGTGGTATAATATGGAGGAGAACGAGTCAATTTTATGTAGTGCTTTGATTGTCGTTATGTTGCGGATTCTTTGTGTTAATGATTATCTATGAACCTTAGCAAAGTTGAAATGGTGGAGACTTGCTTTAGAAGTTAAACGAATGGAATGTAATGTTTCTTTGTATGCATGAAAGACTATATGATTAGTGTGATGTCGTTGGAACGTATACATGAGCTCGTTATTGATTTTATTGAAGTTGGACGGTTTTTGAAAAAAAAAAGTAGTGAATTGTTTGAATATGGAAGTTGCTAGTGTAGTCGTTGAATTCATATCGATAGTTTGGCCGGGTTTGAATTCCCGGATTGTGATTGATGCGAATTTGAATATGTTGAATGTCGAGGATGGTATAATTACAGAGGAAATGCTGCCAAAATTTCGGTAGCCAAGTGTTTCCTTAAGATTCTAATTCAAAGTGTACTAATGAAAGTTTTGGTAAAAATGACCAATTCGCAGATTTCGACGAGATTGTGACGTGAATTTCGAGTAGCTAAAGGAGCGGAAAGAGGTATGTAAGGCTTCACCCTTCTTTCTATGGCATGTCTTAACTAAAAGAAGTCGGGTACGAGCCTCGGGGACAACCCTAATCCCTGGAATCCGCACCTAAAGTTTTCAACTTTTCGTTCAATTGAATTGAAGTAGAAAGTGTGCAAAATGATGAAAAGACCTTCTAGACCCCTATAACTTGCCTAAGTGGGACCCGATTACCCTAAGACTCATACAAGTAACGTTATGACACGTAATATGGGTAAATTATATACGCTACCTCGTCCGGCCCGAGGTGGGCCCGTTACTCTCGGATTTTCTTATAATCTTGGTTAACGTACTTGAAGTGAATCAAAAGGGGGCCTTTGATCCCGATTTCGTCACCAAGTGATAAGTACTATGACTACTCCAGCGGGAGTGGTTCTATGATGATAATGATAATGACAATGTCGGACAAGAGAATGTAGCTTTGATAAGTACGACCGGAACGACTCTACGGCTAAGCCAAGTACCTAATATAAACATGAAAGCGATAAACTAATTTTTGAATCATATTTATATTTTCTAGCTATAACTTTATTGTCTAAGATTCCAAAACCTATGACTGTCATCTAAAATGCTTAAGATTTCGTTTTCGGTTACTGTAACACTATTCTCCGTTGATAGTCTCGCCTTAAAATACTTGTTCCTTCAAGGTGAGACGAAGCTATCACTAGTATTCCGTAATGTAATCGGAGGTCTCCGACCTTATGTCACTCCGATGGATACATGATTTTCCTTGGCTCTCTTGTGTGCTTATATGATATAGGTACATAAAACGGGTATACGTGTATGGGTATGTATATATATATGGTAAAGTAAATGTATATAAGACATGTATATGCATAAAAGATGAGTAAATGTATATGTATGTGTATGTGGGGAAAAAGGGAAGGGCCACTGTTATATCACCACCTGATTCAGCTGGATTCCATCCTGGACGCGGGATGCCCGGACGCGGGATATGGGATGAGCCGTACGCGGCATCTGTATATATATATATATATATATATATATATATATATATAATGTGTGATACATATGTGATGTAATATGTTGGGTCATCGTTGGGGAGGGGGTTGGGAGAGCCGATTGTATTCGGCGTCTGTAAATGTAAATGAAAGATACCGTCTACTAAATTGTACTGTTTTCTGTATACATGAATAAGGGACACCGAGGGGGTTGGGAGAGCCGATTGTATTCGGCGTCTGTAAATGTGAGCAAAAGATACCGTTACTGAAATGTACTGTTTTCTGTACACGAGAATAAGTAATATAAAAATGTTGATTCCTATGCCTATGAAAAGAAACGTTTCAAAGATGGAAAGAAAAGCCTACATGACAGCCGGCCTAAGGAGGGGCCTTCCTATGTACAGGTTACGTTCTTGCCTCGTTATACGCCCTATGGCTCCGTGATATTATTATTGATCGTACTTTATGTTACTGCTTGCATTGTTTTCCATGCCTTACATACTCGGTACATTATTCGTACTGACGTCCCTTCTTGTGGACGCTGCGTTTCATGCCGCGCAGGTCAGCAGGTATACGGACCAGATTCCTAGTGCCCTATCAGCAGCATTCAACAGCGCTCCAGTTGTTCCGGAGCCTTATTTCATCGGTACTATTTTGTGTATGTATTTTCGGGCGCGACAGTACTCGGCCCTTTCTCTGTATAAATGTACTATGTCTAGAGGCTCGTAGACAGATATACACAGTCAGCTATGTACAGTTTAATGTATTTTATTCCGAATGGTCCGCGTTCTGGTGTAACGCGATATTAGAAAGTTTACTGCAAATGTTAATGTTTAGAAAAAAAAAATATGGCACTGTTTATACAGGATAGCTAAGGGGTGCTCGGTACAAGTATCGGGTACTCGTCACAGCCCCTGGTCGGGTCGTGACAGAAATGTTCTTGAATTTTGTTCAAATGACTTCGGATTAGTATTTTAGTATGCGAGCATTGGTGTTGGTTTGATTGTATGTAGTTGAAGTGAATGTAAACGGAATGCCGTCGAATTATGTTAAAGCGGGTTACTAATGTTAGAATGCGTTTTAAATTGATTGTTGGTATTGTTGGAATGACTGTTGGTATGGTTGTTGATAAATTTGGCCGAGTTGAATTCTCGGGGTGGTTGTATTTACAGGGGAGATGCTGCCGAAATGTTTATAAACAAAGTGATTAGTTTAGAATTAGACTCTTAAGATCTATAGCTAATGCTTGAGATTCATTGGTATTGTTGTAGATTTTGGGAAACCCGAGGCTTAACTTCAGGTTAGCTTAAGGAGCGGACAAGGTATGTAAAGCCTAACCTTTCTTTGTTTTGGCATGTCCTAGTTGCAAGTAAGCTATGATACGAGCCTCGGGGTAACTCCATTCTAAAGATCCGAGCATGCCGACGATTTTTATTCACTTCTTGATGTTAGTATTCCTAATATAGTCGAGCCATGGTTTTTGTGCCTTTTGTATGATTGGATAGTAAATGTGTGTAAAGAATTTTCACTCCTAAAAGCTTTATGTCGAATAATGTCCGTAACTTTCATAGACGAGCTCGGATTGCTCCGATACATTCTTAGGGAGTTTTAAAGCGTATTATGTTTGTAAATTTCGTAGGCAGGCTCGGATTGGGTTGCTACTCATCTGTTGTCCCCGAGACTTACCTTTGTATAACTCTAACGACTTTTGAAAGGATTTCACATGATTATCGTCTTAGCCCTCGAGCGTCGGTTAGTTTACTTATTTGTTGGGTCTAAAATAATAATGTTTTTAAATTGCATATAGTTTCTCACTACTCTGCTCGTGCATACTGTATTTACATCTTTCGCCCAGTCCCGGGCCGGTTTGTCATCGTGCGCACTATGTTATATTCGGCAGTATGATGTGTTACGGTTTCCCGAGCCCCTCGCCATAGGGCCGGGTACCGCTTATATATGGCGTTATGATATGTTATGGTGTATGATGTGCTATGATGTGTTTCGGGGTTGTACGTAGATATGAAATCTTCTGGAGTATGATGTGTTGTGGCGCCAGTGACGGGAGGGGCGACCGCGTTCCTGAGCCCTATGCATGATTTTGATATGCATTATTTGTGTTTCAAAAGTAAGCATTTGGTATACTGATTTTTGTACCTGTTTTTCCATACTTCTTATTTCAGTTATGATTCTGATTATTGTCTTTCATGCTTTATATACTCAGTACCTATGTCGTACTGACCCCCTTTCTTCGGGGGCTGCGTTTCATGCCCGCAGGTACAGACGCTCGTTCTGGTGACCCGCCAGCTTAGGACACCTATTCTGCTGTTTTGGAGTGCTCTTTTTGTTCTGGAGCCCACATTCTGGTATAGACTCTTCCGTTGCATATATGTATGTATGTATATATTCAGGGGTACGGCGGGGCCCTGTCCCGTCATATGATTCTGTTGTCTGTATTAGAGGCCTGTAGACATACATGTGGGTTGTGAATAGTTACTGTTCGGTTATATTTGTGTGATTTGCGTCTTAAGCGGTCCCATTTGCTGTGACAGCCTTATCGGCTTGTATATATATACGCATATGTATTTCTGGGGCGATGTGTTTTATGACAGCCTTGCCGGTTTCTGTGTGATATATATGTTATATGTGACCGCTTAAGACGACATCTGACCTTTGTATCTGTATAAGTCAGTGTACGTCGAATATGGATAAGCCTTTGGTATGCCGAATTTGGTAAATGAGTGTGTACGGGTGTCCAGCTCGGGCACTAGTCACGACCTATGGGGTTGGGTCGTGACAAAGGTGGTATCAGAGCGGTTCGTCCTCGGAATGTCTACAGGTCGTGTCTAGTAGAGTCTTGTTTATCGGTGTGTTGTGCACCACATCTATAAACAGGAAGCTACAGGACATTTAGGATGTTACCTTTCTTTCAATCTTAGATCGTGCGATAGAGCTGTATTATTAGGATGGTTCCTCTCTAATGAATTGCTGTGTCTACGGCGATGCCCAAAAGAGAGCAATAGTGTAAGTATCCAGGAAGATCGCTCATGATTCTGTTTCCTGCAGGTGATTGTAGGTTGATGAAAGATGAAAAGGTCAGCTTCAGATAGTGGGGGCGCTAAGAAGGCCCCTAGAGTATCTCCAGGACAGAGTAAGAGGAGCCTTAACTATTCTATTGAGACTGATCCTTCGGAGGATCCGGCGACGATTCCTCCAAAGTTTCTGACTCCCAGGGAGGAGGACCCCGCAGAGGACAGTTACGATACAGATCCATCCGAGTATTCTTCTGGGATACCGGAGGAGGAGATTTCCGGGGCTATGCCAGCTGCTCCTGTGGTGGAGCACTACGTTAGACAGGCCTCCCCGGTGAGTGTTACGGACTACTCCGGTCCCCTATCCTGGCCGTCAGTAAACCAGGAATTGCCCGGTTATCTATACTCTTCAGATTCAGATGTGACCGATGACGAAGATCAGACGAGCGGATGGCGGGCAGACGATGATGAGGAGCACATTTCACATAGTAGCCCACTAGATCAGACTAGAGACCGGTCGACTACAGGTATATGAGCTCGCTTTGGAACTTTCTATGTATGTGCAACTTATAGAGCATTATTTAATAGCAGCGAGCGGAAACCCAATGGGGCCGGTGATCCAGTATTTATAAGTAACGACGACTAAGGTGTCTCCGCCACCGGTGGGAATTTGGAAACCCCGGACGCAAGGTAGTTATACATACAGATGAAAAATGAATATTGAGGATTTAAAAGACTAATACGATAATTGCATAGTCAGAAAAGTAAAAGACCCTATCTAGTTCGGAGGGAGACGTTACGAGAATATTTTGGAAGTTGTGAAGACACTAATTTACTCCAGATTACGTGATAAAGGTCATACGGTGAAGTGGACTCAATCATATCAGCATTAATGCACCAAATTTCATCAGAATTTCGAGGTTAAGCGTGCTGGAGTGAGGGAAATTTTAGGATGGGTGACCCCC
Organism: Lycium barbarum; assembly: GCF_019175385.1. NCBI lineage: Eukaryota > Viridiplantae > Streptophyta > Magnoliopsida > Solanales > Solanaceae > Lycium > Lycium barbarum. The sequence continues at coordinate 82,863,295 of NC_083338.1, read as the reverse complement.
TGGGAAGTGTACTAAAAATTCCATAAATGTAGATATAAGAGACAAATAGGAAGTTAGGGTAACCTAAAGGAAATTAGAGTATGCAGAGTGGTTAGAAGCCATAAAGAGGTCGCTTAGGCTGAGGCGAAGCTTCCAGTTCTAGCGATCCTTAGAACCGCATATATGCCTTGGCCAGCGACAGGATCAGGAGGCGTCGCCAAACGTGGTTACAGGTATATTATTGATCTTTTCCCGAGATGTGTATGCATTGATAGATCCAGACTCTACTTTATCATATATCTCCCCCCTGGTGGCTAGTAAAATTGGGATAAAACCTGAACCAATAGAATCATTCGGGGTAGCTACACCGGTCGGGGATTCTGTTATAGCAAGACAGGTATATAGAGATTGTTCAGTAATTATATGTGGCCGTTGCACCAAAGCCGATTTGATAGAGCTGGATATGACTGAATTCGATGTAATTATAGGCATGGATTGGTTAGCCTTTTGTTATGCCAACGTTGACTGTCAGAAGAAGGTAGTCCGCTTCCAATTTCCAGGGGAACCAATTATAGAATGGACAGGAAATACAACATCGCCGAGGGGTAAGTTTATTTCATACCTCAAGGCCAGGAAGATGATTCAGAAGGGGTATATTTATCATCTGGTTCGCGTGCATGATATTAAAGAAGAAGCACCTACTCTTCAGTCAGTTCTAGTAGTCAATGAATTTCCAGATGTATTTCCAGATGAGCTTCCAGGCCTTCCTCCTGAACGGGAAATAGACTTCACGATAGATGTGCTGCCAGATACCCAACCTATATCTGTTCCTCCTTACAGAATGGCACCTGCAGAACTGAAGGAATTGAAGGAGCAGCTGAAGGATTTACTAGAGAAAGGCTTCATCAGACTCAGTATATCACCTTGGGGAGCACCGTTACTGTTCGTAAGGAAGAAAGATGGGTCGCTACGGATGTGCATTGGTTACAGGCAGATATTTCGAAGACTGCGTTCAGGAGCCGATATGGACATTATGAGTTCAGGGTGATGTCTTTTGGGCTAACTAATGCTTTAGCAGTGTTCATGGATCTGATGAATCGAGTATTCAGGTCGTTCCTGGACATGTTCGTGATTGTATTTATTGATGATATTCTGGTTTATTCACGATCAGAAGAGGAGCATTCAGATCATCTGAGGGCAGTACTCGGAACACTCCGGCAACAGAAATTATATGCCAAGTTCTTCAACTGTGAATTCTGGTTGACTTCAGTGGCATTTTTGGGGCATATCGTTGGAGCAAATGGTATTCAGGTTAATACACAGAAGATCGAGGCCGTAAAGAATTGTCCTACGCCTACGACACCCACTGAGGTACGTAGTTTTCTAGGATTAGCAGGGTATTACAAGAGATTTGTGGAGAATTTTGCTTCGATTGCAGCACCGTTAACGAAGCTTACTCAGAAGGCAACAAAGTTCCAGTGGACCGATGCTTGTGAACGCAGTTCCAGTTGCTGAAGGAAAAGTTGATTACAGCTCCAGTTCTAACTCTTCCCGAGGGGCCAGACGGGTATGTTATTGTGATGCTTCTGGTGTGGGAATAGGTTGTGTATTAATGCAGCATGGCAGAGTTATAGCCTATGCCTCCCGGCAGCTCAGACCGCACGAAAAGAATTATCCTACTCATGACCTGGAATTAGCAGCGGTAATTCATGCTTTGAAGATATGGCGGCACTACTTATATGGAGTTCATGTTTGTTATATCCCGCATTTTTGTGCAATCGGAAAATTCAAGACAATCGCGGGAAGACAACAAGCAAGGCCTTATTTTTTGTTTTGTTTGGCATATGAGTTACTTATGAAAAGTTCAGGAGTGGAAATGATAAGAAAGGCTAGGGGCGAAAAGGTAAATTCGCAATATGACTCGTGGAATTATGGAGGGAGACGAAGGGCAAATTTGGAAATTGGAAAAAAATTAAAATTTGTCATGGAGTACAAAAAAAAATGGGCTTGATTTTTTTTGGGCCAAGGTTGGCTATCCATCCTTCTTGATGGGCCAAGCCCATGTTGGATTAAAAATCCATGGGAATAAAAGAAGACCAAGTCTTCTAATTTTTCCCACAATCCTCTAGAACCTCCAAGAACATAAGAAAACAAAGAAGAGAGAAGAGAAACCTAAGGGCCATTTTCGGCCACCACAAAACCTTGGAAGATTTTCATCAAAAATTATTCCTTCTTAGCCAAGCAACTAATTAAAGGGTCCTTAGCAAGGTGGAGTGTTCATTAGAGCAAGAAAAATACAAGTTCAAGCAAGTTGAGATTTCTAGCTAAGTGAAGAATTGAAGAAAAAGGTAAGGTTTAATTCCTTTTTTATATGTTATGGGAGATTTTGTGTGTTGTAGCATGTAAAAGTGGATGAAATTCATGGAAGAGAAAAACTATATTGTGGCCGTGTGCCTATGGGTGTGTGTAGGAAAGATGGTTTAACTATTTTATCTAATATTTGGTTGTTGTTGTTGTGGATGTTATGTTGATAATGAAAAATTGGATGAGCTTAGTGAAGTTGTAGTAATTGGAGACTTGTTTTAGAAATTATGTGAATTGTATATAATGTCTTTGCATGTAGGGAAGACAATGATGTTAGTATGGTGTTGTTGGAATATAAATTATAAGGTTGTTATAGCTTTTATTGGGATTGGAAAGTCTTGAAGGAAGTAGAATGTTAATGGAAGTGTTAGAATGTATTTTGGATTGAATATGGAAATTGTTAGTATGGTTGTTGACATTATGTTGATAGTTTGGCCGGGTTGAATTCCCGGATTGTTGTTGATTAAAAATTTGCTAGGTTGAGTTTTGGGGATGGTGTATTTACAGGGGAAGTGCTGCCGAAATTTCGGTAGCCAAGTATTACTTTAAGAATCCAATTCTAAATGCTCTAATCAAGTTTGGTAAATGTGACCAATTTGTAGATTTTGGCGGATTTGCGACTTGAGTTTGGAATAGCATAAAGAGCGGAAAGAGGTATGTAAGGCTTCACCCTTCTTTCTATGGCATGTCTTAGATGTAATAAGTCGGATACGAGCCGCGGGGACAACTCCGTTCTCCGGAATCCGCACCCAAAGTTTTTCACGTTTCGTTCAATGGAATTGAACTAAAAATTGTGCAAAATGTTAGAAAGACTTCCTAAATATCTAGAGCTCGCATAGAGAGGTCCCGACTACCCTAAAACCCTCCCAGGAGACGTCATGAAATGTAACGAACGTGAATTTGATATGCCTCCTCATTTGACCCGAGGTGGGCCCATGGATCCCGGATTTTATCTATTGTTCCGGTTGACCTATTTTGAAGTAGAACCTAAAGGAAACCTTTGATCCTTATACCGCTTATCTAATGACAAGTAATGTAGCTATTCTAATGAGAATAATCCTACGACGATAATGACAATAACGATGTAAGAAAGAGAATATGTCTATGACGAGAACGACGAGAACGATTGCATGTCTAAAAGCCTTAAGTCAAGGATTCAGTATGAATACAAGAATAATGGACTAGTTCTTGAGTCCAACTCTATTCCTTTGGCATGACTCTATTTTCCAAAGACTCTAAGGTGCACGAAGTAATGTTTTATGAGTTTTACGATCTTGTCCCATGTTTTCTCTTAATGCTATTCTTCATTGATAGTTTCGCCTCATAATACTAGTTCCTTCAAGGTGAGACATGACGATCATGATTATTTCATAATGTAATCGGAGGCTACCGACCTTACGTCACTCCGACGTGGACATGGTTTTCTTGGAATCTCGAGCGTGTTGTATGCATGTTATAAGTATATGTATATGATAAAAGAACCAGAGCGCTATAGACGCTGATGTATGTACATGACACACGTATATGTATATGATGAAAGAGCCAGAGCGCTATAGACGCTGATATATGTACATGATGCATGCATATGTATACGGGGAAGATGGAGATAAGGGCAGCGCGTTATATACGCATATCCACCTGATCAGTTGGCATTATTTGACATGATATCGTCCCGGACGCGGGATGCCCGGACGCGGGATGTGTATATTTATGGTTAAATGGATCGGCTGCCGACGCCTCGGCAATATGACATGTTCTATTTTTATATATATATGAACAAGAAAAGATTTTCAAAGGAAAGCTAAGCATACATGACATCTGCCCAAGGGCACTTATATGTACAGGTTATGTTTCTACCTCAGGACATGTGCTATAACTCTTTTATGTCATTATCCCTGTTTCATATTTTCCATACATTACTATTCATGCCTTACATACTCGGTACATTATTCGTACTGACGTCCCTTCTTGTGGACGCTGCGTTTCATGCCGCGCAGGTCAGCAGGTAGACGGACCAGATTCCTAGGAGTTCTATCAGCAGTGTTGGCAGCGCTCCAGTTGTCCCGGAGCCTCAGTTCCTTGGTACTATTTTTGTGTAGATATATTTGGGCACGACAGTACTCGGCCCTTTCTACGTATATGTGTACTATGTTTAGAGGCTCGTAGACAGATATGTACAGTTAGATATGTTGTATTTTGGCATCTTAGCGTCGCTGTATAACGTGATGGCAAAGTTTACTAGTCTATGCTTATGAAGATGCTACTAACGATAATGTTCAGTGACGAAAAAGAATATATGGCACAGTCACTACGGCCCGGTGAGAAGTAAAGGTAAAATGATAGATAAGGGGTGCTCGGTACAAGTATCGGGTACTCGTCACGGCACCTAGTTGGGTCGTGACAATGTTGATATTTATACGGAACACAAAAGTATCCAATACATCTTTAAGCAAAAGGAGCTGAATTTGCGGCAGAAGAGGTGGCTAGAGTTGTTAAAAGGTTATGATGTTGACATTTTATATCATTCTGGAAAAGCCAATGTCGTAGCAGATGCACTTAGCCGCAAGTCTATGGGCAGCTTGGCCGACGTGCAGCCAGAAAGGAAAGAAATAGTTCGTGAAATTCATCAGCTAGCCAGTCTTGGAGTCTGTTTGGCCGATTTTGGAAATACCAGAGTTTCTGTCCGAGAAGTTGCTGAATCCTCTATTATGGAAGAAGTAAAGCGACACCAATACGAGGATCCTGTTCTGGCACAGTACAGAGATACAGCCCTTGATAAAGAGAGGACCCAGTTCGAGATTACACCTGACGGAGTATTATTATATAGAGGCAGGTTATGTGTACCTGACGTTGCAGGGCTGCGGCGACAGATCATGGGAGAGGCACATTATGCTCGGTATTCTGTTCATCCGGGATCAACAAAGATGTACCATGACCTCAGGTGCCTATATTGGTGTGGTGGTATGAAAAGGGACATTGCAGAGTTCGTTGCTCAATGCCCAAATTGCCAACAGGTTATGATCGAGCATCAGAAGCTTGGTGGGTTGTTACAGGAAATGGAAATTCTGACTTTGAAGTGGGAAGCAATTAATATGGATTTCATTACAGGTTTACCACGCACGCCACGAAGGTATGATTCCATATGGGTTATTGTTGATAGGCTGACAAAATCAGCCCATTTTCTTCCAGTCAGGACCACCTTTTCGGCTGAGGATTATGCTCGGTTATATATTAAAGAGATAGTAAGACTTCACGGAGTTCCCACATTTATTATATCCGACAGGGGTGCTCAATTTACAACTAACTTCTGGAGATCATTTCAAGAAGGATTGGGGACCCAGGTAAGTCTTAGTATCGCATTTCACCCGCAGTTTGACGGACAGGCCGAACGTACTATTCAGACACTAGAAGATATGCTATGGGCCTGTGTTATTGACTTCAAGGGTAGCTGGGACGACCATTTTCCACTTATTGAGTTCGCTTATAATAATAGCTACCATTCTAGCATCCAGATGGCACCGTATGAAGCCCTGTATGGCAGGAAGTGCAGGTCACCGATCGGCTGGTTCGATGTTGGTGAAACTAAGTTAATTGGTCCGGACATGATTCAACAAGCGGTGGATAAAGTGAAACTTATTCGGGAACGGTTACTAGCAGCTCAGATTCGACAAAAATCATATGCGGATAATCGACGTCGACCTTTAGAATTCCAGATTGTCGATTGGGTATTTCTGAAAGTGTCACCCATGAAGGGTGTAATGAGATTCGACAAAAAGGGGAAACTCAGTCCGAGATATATTGGGCCTTACCAGATCGTTCGTAAGATAGGAAAGGTCGCCTACGAGCTAGATTTGCCATCCGATTTGGAAGCAGTGCATCCGGTATTCCACGTGTCAATGCTCCGCAAATGTATTGGTGACCCTTCGAGAATATTTCCTAGAGATGACATCCAGGTGATGGAGGAGCTATCCTATGAGGATGTCACGACCCGACAAGGGGGCCGCGACGGGCACCCGGTGCTAGCCCACCCGGGCACCCCTTAGCTTACACTTATGCTTGTACCTAGGTGAGCCACATCATTAATCATACATCTCTAAGCATCAATCATACTAGTCCCGTTGGACGACAACATCTTTAATCATCATAGGCATCTGTGCCACAACAATGCACATGGGCCGACGAGGCCAACAAAATGACATACAAAATATAGGCCGACAAGGCCGGACATATCTAGCCATATACACGTGACTACGAGCCTCTAAAAAGAGTATAACATATCACATGAGCGGGACAGGACCCCGCTATGCCCATAATTATATACACAAACGAATGAGTACCAAAAAGCTACTACTCCGAAATAAATGGAGCTCTGCTATGCAGTCTCTGAACAAGCAGCTATGGATCAAGTCTGCCTCCCTGTGTACCTGCGGGCATGACGCAGCGTCCACAAATAAAAGGACGTCAGTACGAAGAATGTACTGAGTATGTAAAGCATGATCAACATCGATATATAAGCATAATGAACAACATAGGAAATAGCCTAGGAGGGGAGACAATAATATCATCGTCATAGTACTTAACTGTTTTTCGTAGGACTTTCCATTTTTCATACGTATTTGTACACCTACGTCATCATCCGTATTCCGTAATAGTCCTCGTACCATACTTGTGCTCATATTCGTATGCATGTCCTTATTCGTATTCTTATACATAGTCTTATCACATTCATATTCATATTATATACATAGTCATTTCATATACATAGCATACCCGACCTCATAGGATCGGTGTTTCATACATACTTGGACAACCAAGGCTCAAGGTTACTCATACCTGGCCCTACCAAGGCTTCAGGGTTATCCGTACCATCTGCAGAGGTGTGCACGCGTTTCATAATCGTACACATACTTTATACATATTCATATACATATATCCTACCCGGCGTTATAAGCTCGAGGTGTCATTATAGCCCTTCATAGGAACATATAAGTATATTAGCCCGTAGGCACCTTTAGTATCATTATTATTATCATCGTCATCACTATCATCATCATTTTCGCTACATCTATATCTTATTCTTACTCATCATATGGGGTGCATAGTACAATCGTAGTACATATCGAGGAGCGTGAGCTTATGAGCTCGGAATGTCAATCATTGGAATACAACATACTCATATAGAGGAATTAAGAGTTTCACCAAAGAACCATGCCTTATGAAAGAAGGGTTAGCCTTACATACCTTTTCGTCGGACTATTCGTCACTTGCACGTTTCCTTCCAATGCTAGCGTCTATACCTTCATTAATATCATAACAATGGCCATTAGTCATTCACATCACCCACATTATCTAGATTACTAAATTTGCCTCTAACTCACCCATATTCATGGTTATAACACCCAACTTCATCCATTCGTCTAAAGTGTCTGGATCATGATCTTAGTACCATTTATAATACATCTATATCACAACACAACAACATTCGGATTCAATTCAAACTATTCCTCAAAATGTCACTATTCATCATTCATGACTTACTTGACCATATTTTCTACAACCCATGTATTTCAACTCTTCAATACCTTAAACATCATGTAAAAATCATGAATCTTACCTTAGAAGTTGTAGGAACAAGCCTTGGTTGATAATACTCCACTTTGAGCAAAACCCTAGTTTTTCTCCATTTGGATTTCTTGACTTGGATGATCTTTGATGATTCCCTTACTCTTGATTCACTTATTTAATGTTGTTGATCCTCAAATTTCCTTGAAAACTTGCATAGTAAATGTAGAGAGAGATTTTAGAGAGAAGTGGTGTAATGTTGAAATGAAATAAAGCAAGTGCTAGTCCTCTTATTTAATGACTTGGAAAAATATGTGCTGAGGTGAACAGTGGTCGTTCATGGAGGTTTACGGTCCATATTCCATTTTACGGACCGTCCCTGGTGGTCGTCTTTAACTATAACAGAACCAGAAAACTCAGGCTGCCAACATGGTGATTTACGACCATGGTTTACGGGCCGTAAATTACTTTACGGTCCGTCCTCCTGGTAGTATTTTACCATTTATCAGCTGGGCAGAAAGTTGAAGTCTTGCATGACAATTTGCGACTGCCCGTTTACGGACCGTATACCAATTTACGGTTCGTATTTTGCACTTTACAACCACTGGGCAGATTTCAAATCTGCAACTTTCCATATCTCTTAGACTTCTCATTTTAATCGTCCACATCCATTTGCATGCATTACTGGTTCATTTACTTGCGCTCCAACGGGAAATTTTCTGAGGTGTAACATTCTTCCTCCCTTAAGAACATTCGTCCTCGAATGTTAAAGTCTTCGGGGATTCTATAAAATTTCGCCGGAGTCTCCCCTAAATATGGCACTACCATCCTGCCACAACAACCCATAATATCGATGCCTCACAGGGCCACAACATAATAGCATAAAAATTTGGCCACACACGACCTAAAAGCATAAAAGGGAAACATGCATACCTTATGATCTTGGCGTCTCATCTTGGACTTCTTCCAAGGGCTGGAATAAATGTGGGTATTTGGATCGCATACTCTCTTCCGCTTCCCACGTCATTTCCTCTCGTTTGCTACTTCTCCATAGAACCTTAACTGAGGCCACTTCTTTGTTTCTAAGCCTCCGTACTTGCCTGTCTAATATGGCAATGGGTATCTCTTCATAAGTCAATTCCTCCGTTACATTCACATCCTTTACTGGGACGATCCTAGTGGGATCTCCAACACATTTCCGAAGCATCGAGACATGAAATACTAGATGGACTGACTCCAATTCCGGAGGTAGATCTAACTCATAGGCCACCTTGCCTATTTTGCGCACAATCTCGTATGGCCCGATGTACCGGGGACTAAGTTTGCCCTTTTTGCCGAACCTCATAACGCCCTTCATTGGCGACACTTTGAAGAACACCCAATTTTTCACCTCGATCTCTAAGTCTCTTCGACGATTATCCGCATAGGAATTTTGACGACTTTGAGCCGCTAACAACCGATCTTGTATGAGTTTAACTTTCTCTATAGCTTGCTGGACCAAGTCTGGCCCTATCAACTTAGTTTCCCCGATTTCAAACCACCCAATTGGGGATCTACATTTTCGCCCATATAAAGCTTCATACGGTGCCATCTGAATACTAGCGTGGTAACTGTTGTTGTAAGCAAACTCAATGAGTGGCAAATGGTCATCCCAATTTCCTCCAAAGTCTATCATACATGCCTGTAACATATCCTCGAGAGTCTGAATGGTGCATTCAGCTTGCCCATCGGTCTGTGGGTGAAATGCCGTGCTAAGGCGCACTTGGGTCCCTAAACCCTCTTGGAAAGACTCCCAAAATTTAGCCGTAAACTGAGTCCCTCTATCGGAGATAATAGACACTGGAACACCATGAAGCCTCACTATCTCTTTAAGGTAAAGCCTTGCATAATCTTCTGCCACATAGGTCGTTCTGACCGGTAAGAAATGCGCTGACTTTGTGAGTCTATCCACGATCACCCATATAGAATCACATTTACGTTGAGAACGGGGTAACCCTGTGATGAAGTCCATATTAATCACTTCCCACTTCCACGTTGGGATTTCTATGGCTTGTAACAAGCCACACGGCTTTTGGTGCTCGATCTTCACTTGTTGGCAATTAGGACATTGAGCTACAAATTCCGCTACATCTTTCTTCATCCCATTCCACCAATATATAGACTTAAGATCGTGATACATTTTCATCGCTCCGGGGTGAACGGAGTAACGGGAACAATGAGCTTCCCTCAAAATCTGGTGGCGTATCCTCGCCACATCAGGACACATAATCTGCCTTGGCATCGGAGAACCCCGTCTCCTGAAATACCAAATGATGACTCCTCTTTCTGAGGGAGTGTATCTCTATACTGCACTAGCATGGGATCCTCATATTGTCACTCTTTCACTTCAGCTACTAGCGACGAGACTGCTGAATCATGAATAGTAACTCCGCTGCTACCTGAGTCCACTACTCGGACTCCTAGGCTAGCCAACTGTTGGAGCTCACGGGCCATTTCTCTCTTTTCTGGTCGTACATCACTTAGACTTCCCATCGATCTACGACTAAGAGCATCAGCCACAACATTTTCTTTTCCGGGGTGGTACAAGATATCAACAGCGTAGTCTTTCAACAATTCCAACCATCGTCGTTGCCGCAAATTTAGCTCTTTCTGCTTGAAGATGTATTGAAGACTCTTATGATCTGTATAAATATCTATGTGGACACCATATAAATAGTGTCTCCATATCTTTAATGCATGGACCACCGCGGCCAATTCTATGTCATGGGTAGGATAATTCTGCTCATGTTTCCGCAATTGCCTTGAAGCATACGCAATCACTTTGCCATGTTACATCAACACACAGCCTAGCCCAACACCTGAAGCATCGCAATAAACAACGTATCCTTCCAATCCCTCTGGAAGTGTCAGAACTGGGGCGGAAGTCAATCGACCCTTTAACTATTGGAAACTACGTTCACAGGCGTCTGTCCATTGAAACTTGGCTGATTTCTGTGTCAACTTTGTGAGTGGTGCAGAAAAAGAGGAAAAACCTTCAACGAATCTCCTGTAATAACCTGCTAAGCCCAGAAAGCTACGAACCTCTGTAGTAGTTGTGGGTCTTGGCCAAGTTTTCATGGCCTCAATCTTTTGACTATCCACTAGGATACCATCAGCTGCAACAATATGCCCTAAAAATGCCACTGAGTTCAACCAAAACTTGCATTTGGAAAACTTCGCGAATAACTCTCAAGTTTGAAGAACTCCAAGGACAATACGTAAATGATCCGCATGTTCCGCCTCTGATCTAGAATACACCAAGATATCGTCAATAAACACTATTACAAATAGATCCAAAAAAGGCCTGAACACATTATTCATCAGATCCATAAACACCGCTGGCGCATTAGTTAACCCAAACGACATTACCTGGAACTCAAAATGACCATATCTCGTTGTAAAAGCCGTCTTAGGGATATCCTTCTCTTTAACTCTCACCTGATGATACCCGGACCTCAAATCAATCTTTGAAAACCATTTGGCACCTTGCAATTGGTCAAATAAATCATCAATCCTCGGAAGAGGATATTTGTTCTTAATCGTCACTTTATTCAGTTGCCTGTAATCAATGTACATTCGTAGAGAGCCATCTTTCTTTCGGACAAACAATATGGGCGCTGCCCACGGGGAAGAACTAGGCCGAATGAAGCCTTTATCCAGCAAGTCTTTCAATTGCTCCTTCAACTCTTTCAATTCTGCGGGTGCCATTCTATAAGGAGGAATAGATATAGGTTTAGTGCCTGGCAACACATCAATAGCAAAGTCAATCTCCCGCTCGGGAGGAAGGCCTGGAAGCTCTTCCGGGAACACATCCGGAAATTCATTCACTACGGGAACTGACTGAAAATTTGGCAATCCAGCTTCTACATCTTGAACTCGCACTAGATGATAAATACATCCTTTCGTGATCATGTTCCTCGCCTTTAGACAGGAAATAAACCTACCTTTTGGTCACGCCGTATTCCCTTGCCATTCTAGGACTGGTTCTCCCGGAAATTGAAAACGAACCATTTTCATCTGACAATCAACATTGGCGTAACAAGAAGCCAACCAATCCATGCCCATAATAACGTCAAAATCTATCATTTCTAGCTCATGCAAATCAATCATGGTATGACGGTCACAAATCATAACTACACAATCTCTATATACTCGGCTAGCTATTACCGATTCACCCACGGGTGTAGACACCTCAAAAGGTTTGATCGACTCCGGTTCAACTATAAATTGACCCGCAATATAAGGAGTAACATATGATAATGTGGAGCCGATAATATACCTGTGACCGACTCCGGCTCAAAGCATATACATCATGAGAGAATACCGATAATATACATGTGACCACATCAGGAGAAGACTCAAGATCTTGGTGTCCAGCCAAAGCATAAATACGGTGCTGAGGACCGCTAGTACTGGGAGCTCTGCCTCTACCTCTACCATGGCCAGCTGGCGCCTGTGAACCTGGCCCCGTAGGGCGTACAGATGCCGAAGATCTGGCTACCGACCCTGATGGTTGGGTCCTACCTCTACCATGTACCGAAGGGCACTCACGCATAATATGGCCTGGTCGACCACACAAATAGCAAACGTCTGAACCCAATCGACACTGACCCCAATGCGACTGTTATATCCCGTATTTTTGTGTATTCGGGAAAATTCGAAATAATGTTGATTTGTAAGGAATAAGGCCATATGTTGATTTGAATTAATATATGTATGTGTTGTTCATGAAAAATATTAATGTGGAAGTGCCGAGGAAGGCCAAGGGCAAAATTGGAATTCCGGAAATTAGTTTCGGGAATTACAAAATATGATATATAAGCTAATTAGGTTTACAAATGAGAAATAAGAAGAGGCCCATTTCTTTGAGTGGTGGCCGGCCACATGAGGCCCAATCCACCAAAAAGTTATAAAATATTTCCATGTGATTGAATTATTATATAGTGGTCCTTATCTTATAGAATGTTCAAGAAGAAAATAAGACAAGGAAACAAGACAAACAAGAGCAAGAGTTCAAGGGCCATTCGGCCAAGGCAAGGGGAAAATCACCCCTCAAAATTTTGATTCAAAAATTATTTTCTTGTGGTATTCCTACCATATTAAGGGCCCTCTACAACATGGTGCAATTGTTTGGGAAGGAAGAGCCCTTGTTTCTTCAATATGACAACATGTTTGAGTGAAGAAGATTGGAGAAAAAGGTAAGAATTCATTCCATATTATTATGTTATGAAGGTTTGTTTATGTTGTAATACATGGAAATGAGTAGGATTCATGAAAACATGGAAGTTTGCAAAGTGGGTGTGCATGTGTGCATGTGGCCGTGTGTATACTACATTGTATGCATGTGATGTGTTGAATTTTATGTTGCATTCTAGTTGTGTGTAGGATGGAATGTATATTGAGAATGAAAGTTGAATGAATTTGATGGAAGTTGGGAAAATGGAGTGTGGCCGTGTGGTATTTGAAGTTGGAATGAGAATGAATTAATTTGGTTTAACATGTTTGTTGTGTTGTTGTGATAAAATGATGTAAGTTTGCATTGAAATGGAAAGTAGAAGTTTATGTCGTTTTAAGATGATTTTATGACATTATGGAAATGGAGTTGTTAAGGTGCAAATTATGATGATTGTTGATGAATTTGGGATATGGAAACATGTTATGAATAAGTATGTTAAAGATTAGAAGTTTTGAATGAATTATGACTTTGGTGGAAAGTTTGTATATTTGGTATATCTTGTGAATATTTCGTACAAATGATATGAAATGCTCCCAAATTATATTGTGACGATCTTGGTTAATGATGAATGTGAAATCCTTGAGATTTGTTTGGGAATTTGAAGTTGAAACGGAAGTATTGCTTTATGTAGAAAAGAAGAACATTAACGTTAGATCTATTTGTTGTGATTCGTGATGTCTTTGGTATTGTGGGTTGTTGTTGTTGATATATTGAGCCGAGCTAAGCCTCGGGGGTGTTATAGGTATAGGGGAAGTGCTGCCGAAATTTCGGTAGACAAATATGAAGTTAAGTGAATTCTCAAGTCTTGCAATTCCTAATTGGTAACTATGACCAATTGTAGGTTTTTGCCGGAACGGAGTTTGATTTTGGGCAAGCGTAAGGAGCGCGAAAGGTATGTAAGGCTACCCCATTTCCTTCTTTTGGCATGTCCTAAGTATACTAGGTCGATATTTGAGCCCCGGGGGCAATCCTGCTCATGGAAATCCGAATTTGAAATCGAGTACTATTCATTCAATTGAAATGAACTATAAAACTCATATTTCGTTGGAAAGTGATCATAGGTCCGAAACTTTTGTAAATGTAATCGAATTGTTTCGAAACTTCCATGTATGATTCCATAGGCCCCAAATGTCCGTGATTCATGTCCGCCACCTCGACTTGACCCGAGGTGGGCCCGTTAACTCCGAGACTCTTTCGTTTGCTCTATAAGACTCATTTCTGTGTAATGTCGGTAAAAGGGCTTTTGCTTATGAATTTGGCTACCGTAAAATAATGTTTTGATTGCCACGATATTCTAAACTATATTTTGAACCATAAATACCAGTTTGGAAACACGTTTGCGAAATGAACCCCGTATTGACTAATTGTTCGAACTACTTTGACTAATGAGTCAACATATGATTTTACCAAGTTTTAAAAAGTGTTTTGATATACAAATTGCATTAGTCGCTCACGACTCCACTCGTGCCCTTATTATGACTTCGTTCACCGGTTCCCGGGCCGGCTATGGTTCGTGCGCGCTATGATAAATTCGGCCGTATGCTGTGTTACGGTTCCCGAGACCTCGCCATAGGGCCGGGTTCCGTTTGGAGTTATGCTGTGATATGGCTGGTGATATGTTATGATGATATGTGTGTTCGGGGATGTACGGAGATCTGAACCTTCTGGTGTTATGCTGTGTGTGGCACCAGCGTCGGAGTGGTGACCACGTTCCTGAGCTTTTGCATGATTTTATCTGCATTATGTATATATGTTCTTGGTACGGATTTTGATATACTGGTCAGTATCCCCTTTTCGTATCCTGTTTACATTTCTGTACTCTATGCTTTACATACTCAGTACATCTTTCGTACTGACCCCTTTTTCTTCGGGGGGGGGGGGGGGGGGCTGCGTTTTATGCCCGCAGGTACAAAGATTCGTGATCTGCCAGAGTAGGCCACACGTTCTGCTATTACAGAGTGCTCCTTTTGATCCGGAGCCCATATGTCGGTATATATCTGTTATGATGTATATGCATCTGTATATTTGACTATTTAGGGTACGGCGGGGCCCTGTCCCGTCATATGTTTTCGTTCTGTATTGGTAGAGGCCTGTAGTCATATATGTGGGTCATGGGTCATTGTGTGTGCGCGTCTGTTTGTGATCTACGTCTTAGTGCGGTCCGGTTTACTATTATGGCCAAAACGGCCCATTTGTCTGTACACGTTTATGTATCTGGCGATGTATATTCCGCCAACCTATCAGATTTGGATACGGCCAGAATGGCCTGTATATTTTTATATGTGCTTATGATCGGCGATGTGTATTCCGCCGCTCCCTTCTGTTCTGATGTGATATTGTGGTACGCGTGACCGCTTAAGACAAGTTTTGATTTAAGTTATGTTTAAAATGGCTATTATGAACTTTGAGCTAAGTTTGGGTCTGATAACTGGATATGTGAATCGTTCTGGGTGCCCAAGTAGGGTGCCAGTCGCGTTCCACGGGGCTGGGTCATGACAACGACTTCCCACCCTGGGAACATCGTGGTATAGGTGGCCTTGACTGGCCTGAATCACCTCTAAACTGGGACCCCGAATAACTCTGACTCGGCCCGGCATGAGTAGATCTATCAAGGCTCTTGCCTGAAAACCATGGAGGTGCACTGGTCATAGAATAGCCTGAATGTCTAGGGAACTGTTGCCTGTGTCCGCCTCTGGACTCACTCATTAGGCCCGAAGATCTGGCGCTCTTGCTATGTCCCCTATCTTGCTCACGCTTACTTCTTCGCTGCTGTAGGCTTTCCTCTAAGTTCTGAGCATGTGCCTAAATGCGTGCAATATCAATACCGTCCTAAAGGGAGGCAGTCAAGCATTTGTCCATCAAATGGGGCCCTAGGCCCTTTACAAATCGGTGTACCCTGTCGCCTATATCTGCTACCATGGCCGAAGCATACCTAGCCAAGGAGTTAAAACGGAGGCTATACTCCAGGGCACTCATACTGCCTTGCCTCAAATTCAAGAATTTATCGGCCCTAGCTCGCCGAACTTCTGGAGGCATATAATGACGAAAAAAAGCATCAACAAACTCTTGCCATACCAGGGGAGGTGCATTGGCTCCCCTTGAAGCCATTCATATCGTATACCACTGGATCGAGACATCTCTCAATCTATATGACGCTAGCTCTACCGACTCGGTGTCTGAAGCATGCATCAATCTGAGCGTCCTTAGCATACCATCGATGAAATCCTGAGGATCCTCCTCCGATTTTGACCCAAAGAATTCCGGAGGGTTCAAAGTAATAAATTCATAAGCCCTTGCACTAACAGTCCTATCACCATGCCCTGAACTTTGCCTCTGAGCCTGGACCGCAACCAACTGACTCAACAAATTAATAGCCTCTTTCACATCCTGGCCCGAAGCATTTGGTGGAGGAGCTGGGGCTGAGGCTCCCTCACGCTCCTCAGAAATAGGCACTTTCTGGGAGGATTGAGATCGAGCCGCACTCTAGGACTCACTTTCATCTACTACCGGTGGCGGTGCTTTCTTAGCCCGCTTCTCTGCCACCGTCTTGCCCTTTTGGGCTGCTGTAGTCTTTCCCTTTTTAGGCATCTCTGAAATACACCATACACGATTAAGGAACAAGAATTTCTTACATCATAGCTCTATCGCACGATTCTCATGAAGAACGAAGGTCATTTATTCCTAAAATGTCCGCAGCTTCTTGTTTATAAGTGTGGTGCGCAACACACCCATAACCAAGACTCTACTAGACACGGCTCGTAGACACACCCTAGGACTAAACTACTCTGATACCACTTTTGTCACGACCCGGCAAGGGGGCCGCGACCGGCACCCGGTGCTAGCCCACCCGGTGCTAGCCCACCCGGGCACCCCTTAGCTTACACTTATGCTTGTACCTAGGTGAGCCACATCATTAATAATACATCTCTAAGCATCAATCATACTAGTCCCGATGGACGACAACATCTTTAATCATCATAGGCATCTGTGCCACAACAATGCACATGGGCCGACGAGGCCAACAAAATGACATACAAAATATAGGCCGACAAGGCCGGACATATCTAACCATATACACGTGACTACGAGCCTCTAAGAAGAGTATAACATATCACATGAGCGGGATAGGACCCCGCTATGCCCATAATTATATACACAAAAGAATGAGTACCCAAAAGCTACGGCTCCGAAAGAAATGGAGCTCTGCTATGCAATCTCTGAACAAGCAGCTATGGATCAAGTCTGCCTCCCTGTGTACCTGCGGGCATGACGCAGCGTCCACAAACAAAAGGACGTCAGTACGAAGAATGTACTGAGTATGTAAAGCATGATCAACATCGATATATAAGCATAATGAACAACATAGTAAATAGCCTAGAAGGGGAGACAATAATATCATCGTCTTACGTATTTGTACACCTACGTCATCATCCGTATTCCATAATAGTACTCGTACCATACTTGTGCTCATATTTGTATGCATGTCCTTATTCGTATTCTTATACATAGTCTTATCACATTCATATTCATATTATATACATAGTCATTTCATATACATAGCATTTACATAGCATACCCGACCTCATAGGATCGGTGTTTCATACATACTTGGCCAACCAAGGCTCAAGGTTACTCATACCTGGCCCTACCAAGGCTTCAGGGTTATCCGTACCATCTGCAGAGGTGTGCGCGCGTTTCGTAATCGTACACATACTTTATACATATTCATATACATATATCCTACCCGGCATTATAAGCTCGGGGTGTCATTATAGCCCTTCATAGGCACATATAAGTATATTAGCCCGTAGGCACCTTTAGCATCATTATTATTATTATCATCGTCATCACTATCATCATCATTTTCGCTACATCTATATCTTATTCTTACTCGTCATATCGGGTGCGTAGTACAATCGTAGTACATATCGAGAAGCGTGAGCTTATGAGCTCGGAATGTCAATCATTGGAATACAACATACTCATATAGAGGATTTAAGAGTTTGGCCAAGGAACCATGCCTTATGAAAGAAGGGTTAGCCTTACATACCTTTTCGTCGGACTATTCTACACTTGCACGTTTCCTTCCAATGCTAGCGTCTATACCTTCATTAATATCATAACAATGGTCGTTAGTCATTCACATCACCCACATTATCTAGATTACTGTATTTGCCTCTAACTCACCCATTCATGGTTATAACACCCAACTTCGTCCATTCGTCTAAAGTGTCTAGTTCATGATCTTAGTACCATTTATAATACATCCATATCACAACACAACAACATTCG
Organism: Lycium barbarum; assembly: GCF_019175385.1. NCBI lineage: Eukaryota > Viridiplantae > Streptophyta > Magnoliopsida > Solanales > Solanaceae > Lycium > Lycium barbarum. Next base: position 82,844,823 of record NC_083338.1, on the reverse strand, counting down.
TGATTCAATTCAAACTATTCCTAAAAATGTCACTATTCATCATTCATGACTTACTTGACCATATTTTATACAACCCATGTATTTCAACTCTTCAATACCTTAAACATCATTTGGTTGATAATACTCCACTTTGAGCAAAACCCTAGTTTTTCTCCATTTGGATTTCTTGACTTGGATGATCTTTGATGATTCCCTTACTCTTGATTCACTTATTTAATGTTGTTGATCCTCAAATATCCTTGAAAACATGCATAGTAAATGTAGAGAGAGATTTTAGAGAGAAGTGGTGTAATGTTGAAATGAAATAAAACAAGTGCTAGTCCTCTTATTTAATGACTTGGGAAAAATCTGTGCTGAGGTGAATAGTGGTCGTTCATGGAGGTTTACAGTCCGTATTCCATTTTACGGACCGTCCCTGGTGGTCGTCTTTAACCATAACAGAACCAGAAAACTCAGGCTGCCAAAATGGTGATTTACGACCATGGTTTACGGGCCGTAAATCACTTTACGGTCCGTCCTCCTGGTCGTATTTTACCATTTTTCAGCTGGGCAGAAAGTTGAAGTCTTGGATGCCAATTTGCGACTGCCAGTTTACGGACCTTATACCAATTTACGGTCCGTATTTTGCACTTTATGACCACTGGGCAGATTTTAAATCTGCAACTTTCCATATCTCTTAGACTTCTCATTTTAATCGTCCACATCCATTTGCATGCATTACTGGTTCATTTACTTGCGCTCCAACGGGAAATTTTCCATGGTGTAACAGAGGAGCAGCCTATAGCCATACTGGATCATCAGGTGAGGAGACTGCGTACTAAAGATGTGGCCTCTGTGAAGGTATTGTGGCGGAACAATAACAGGGAGGAGGTGACCTGGGAAGCTGAAGAAGAAATGAAGAAGAAGTACCCTCACTTATTTCCGATATCTACAGGTAATTTAAATTTTTGAATTGGTTATGTTGATTGATAGATGGATTGTGTGTGATAGTTATAAAGGAAATTCCCCGAAGTATTTATAAGCCTCAATAAGACAAATTCAACATTCGAGGACGAATTTTCTAAAGGGGGGGAGGATGTTATATCCCGTATTTTGTACATTCGGATAATTCAAGATAAGTGCGAGAAGTTAAAGGCAAGGCTATATTTTGATCTTGTTTAATACACAAGTTGTTTATGAAAATTATTGATGTGGAATTATTAAGAAAGGCTAGGGGTAAAAAGGGAAATTCACAAGGTGGTTTATGGTAATATTGGGAAGGCTAAGGGCAAATTTGGAATTAGGAAAATAATTTTCATGAATTACAAAATACAAAAAAAAATGGTCTTGAAATGGGCCAAGTGGCCGTCCAAGGTGGGTGGGCCAAGGCCCACATGGGAGCTTAATATAAGTGAATAAAGATGACCCATTTGATCATTTTATCATCTTCATCACTTAAGAAAGTTCAAAAAACTTGGAGACAAAAAAAAGGGGAAGGCTATTCGGCAAAGCCAAGCTAAAGTTGACCCCTTGAAAATCTTGATCAAAAATTATTTTCTTCTAGCATTTCTACTAATTGGAAGGTCCTCTTTAACGTGAGCTAGTTGTTGGAGCAAGCAAAACACTTATTTGTGCCAATTACAACCCTAGCCAAGTTGTGGAGTTAAGTGGAAGAGGTAAGATTTAATCTTCTTTTTCATATGTTATGAATGTTTTGTACATGTTGTAGTGTGTGGAAGTGAATGGAAACTATGAATTTGGTGTGTTGGGGTTGTGGCCGTGTATATGTAGTGTGTGGCCGTGTAGTTATTGTGTGGTATAGAAGAGAATGAATCAATTTATATTTTGGTTGTTGTTGTAATGGAATCTATGATGAAAATGAGAGTTTAATGATTCTAGTTGAAGTTGTAAGTGTTGGAGAGTTGTTTTAGAAGCTAATGTGACTTTAATACCATTCCTTGTATTTATGGAAAATAATGTTGCTAGCATGTGAATTATTGGTGTAGTTCATGAATTTGAAAGAAGGAAATGTGTTGTTGTTCTTGTTGCATTTGGAAGGTTTCGGGTGGAATGGAGTTTTGGTTGGATTGTTTTGAATATTGTACGAATTGTTTGAAATGTTCTTGAATTTTATTCAAATGACTTCGGATTAGTATTTGAGTATGCGAGCATTGGTGTTGGTTTGATTGTATGTAGTTGAAGTGAATGTAAACGGAATGCCGTCGAATTATGTTAAAGCGGGTTACTAATGTTAGAATGCGTTTTAAATTGATTGTTGGTATCGTTGGAATGACTGTTGGTATGGTTGTTGATAAAATTGGCCGAGTTGAATTCTCGGGGTGGTTGTATTTACAGGGGAGATGCTGCCAAAATTTTTATAAACAAAGTGATTAGTTTAGAATTAGACTCTTAAGATCTATAGCTAATGCTTGACATTCATTGGTATTGTTGTAGATTTTGGGAAACTCGAGGCTTAACTTCAGGTTAGCTTAAGGAGCGGACAAGCTATGTAAAGCCTAACCTTTCTTTCTTTTGGCATGTCCTAGTTGCAAGTAAGCTATGATACGAGCCTCGGGGTAACTCCATTCTTAAGATCCGAGCATGCCGACGATTTTTATTCACTTCTTGATGTTAGTATTCCTAATATAGTCGAGCCATGGTTTTTGTGCCTTTTGTATGATTGGATAGTAAATGTGTGTAAAGAATTTTCACTCCTCAAAGCTTTATGTCGAATAATGTCCGTAACTTTCATAGACGAGCTCGGATCGCTTCGATACATTCTTTGGGAGTTCTAAAGCGTATTATGTTTGTAACTTTCGTAGGCAGGCTCGGATTGGGTTGCTACTCATCCGTGGTCCCCGAGACTTACCTTTGTATAACTGTAACGACTTTTGAAAGGATTTCACATGATTATCGTCTTAGCCCTCGAGCGTCGGTTAGTTTACTTATTTGTTGGGTCTAAAATAATAATGTTTTTAAATTGCATATAGTTTCTCACTACTCTGCTCGTGCATACTGTATTTACATCTTTCGTCGAGTCCCGGGCCGGTTTGTCATCGTGCGCACTATGTTATATTCGGCAGTATGATGTGTTACGGTTTCCCGAGCCCCTCGCCATAAGGCCGGGTACCGCTTATATACGGCGTTATGATGTGTTATGGCATATGATGTTATGATGTGTTTCGGGGTTGTACGGAGATATCAAATCTTCTGGAGTATGATGTGCTGTGGCGCCGGTGACGGGAGGGGCGACCATGTTCCTGAGCCCTATGCATCATTTTGATATGCATTATTTGTGTTTCAAAAGTAAGCATTTGGTATACTGATTTTTGTACCTGTTTTTCCATACTTCTTATTTCAGTTATGATTCTGATTATTGTCTTTCATGCTTTATATACTCAGTACCTATTTCGTACTGACCCCCTTTCTTCGGGGGCTGCGTTTCATGCCCGCAGGTACAGACGCTCGTTCTGGTGACCCGCCAGCTTAGGACACCTATTCTGCTGTTTTGGAGTGCTCTTTTTGTTCTGGAGCCCACATTCTGGTATAGACTCTTCCGTTGCATATATGTATGTATGTATATATTCAGGGGTACGGCGGGGCCCTGTCCCGTCATATGATTCTGTTGTCTGTATTAGAGGCCTGTAGACATACATGTGGGTTGTGAATAGTTACTGTTCGGTTATATTTGTGTGATTTGCGTCTTAAGCGGTCCCATTTGCTGTGACAGCCTTATCGGCTTGTATATATATACGCATATGTATTTCTGGGGCGATGTGTTTTATGACAGCCTTGCCGGTTTCTGTGTGATATATATGTTATATTTGACCGCTTAAGACGACATCTGACCTTTGTATCTGTATAAGTCAGTGTACGTCGAATATGGATAAGCCTTTGGTATGCCGAATTTGGTAAATGAGTGTGTACGGGTGTCCAGCTCGGGCACTAGTCACGGCCTACGGGGTTGGGTTGTGACACGTACTGACGTCATTTTTCTTTGGACGCTGTGTTCATGCCCACAGGTAGACAAGGAGGAGATCTTGCTCCGGATTCTTAGAGGCTGCTAGCTTACTGAAAGCCCTCCATTGTCCCGGAGGTGCCTGTGATGATTCTTTTGTGTACAGTTGTAGATGTCATCTCTTAGAGGCTCGTAGATACTCGATGTGGGTCATGTGGTTTCGTGGCGTGGTTATGGTGTAATGGTATATGTATATATATTATTTTGCTAGCCCAAGGGCTCATGTGTATAAAATATTTTTGTTTCCAAATGAAAGCAGGTTTTATTATAAATTGAGCATGAATGGGATAAATGATTGTTAAATAAGCCTAGGAAGTAATAGTACGAGCGGTGCTCGGTAGTTAGCCCCGGGTACCCATCGCGGCCCCTAGTTGGGTCGTGACAGAAAGCATGTCTAGTTTTCATGCATGATATTGTTTGGCTAAACTCCTATGTGATTGTGATTACTAGATTGTGTACACTTTGTGCCACTACTCCTATGTGTTGATTCTGCAGTGAATGTGTTGTGATGAGAAGCTAATATGATCTTCTCGAAGCTAATATGATCTTCTCGACGGTATTGTGACATGGAATGACGATTTGAGTACGGATATTAAGAAGGTAAGAAACACTGTTCTGTAAAGAGATATGGAAAGGCACATATGTGACCTAGATTATGGGCTCGTGGCTCGAGGTTAGTTCCGGAATGAGAGGTGCGTTGATATATCCCGCGTCCGAGGTTCGTTCCGAAGCAGAGGTCTGTGCTCGGGTCCGAGGTGTATTCCGGAATGAGTGGTACATGGACACCACGGGTCCCCTGCAGGTCATGACTACGGAGCAATGACATCAGTTAGCATGTATGTACAGTGAGTGTGGTCATTGTGGTAACTTATTTTCGTTGTGGCTTATGTGATTGTGATTCTTGACATTGATGGTGATTTGATTGTGATTACCCATGATTGACTTGCTGTGGTTTATTGATATTCATGTCTGTTGACTTTATAAAATATGCATGATACTAATCTTAAGCGGTCTCCTGTAACAGAAATATCATACCAAAAGCCGGCAGACTGGCGGAATACACATCGCCCGAATATACAAACATATACAAACATAGGGGCCGTTTTGGCCATAATAGCAAACAGGACCGCTTAAGGCACAAATCACGAACATAATCGGACAAACATGACCCATGACCCACATATATGTCTACAGGCCTCTACAAACCATAACAAAAACATATGACGGGACAGGGCCCCGCCGTACCACAAATAGTCATATATACAGAAGCATGTATAACAAAAGATATGTACCAAAAATATGAGCTCCGGATCAAAGGAGTACTCCAAATAGTAGAATAAGTGTCCTACACTGGCGGGTCACCAGAACGAACGTCTGTACATGCGGGCATGAAACGCAGCCCCCGAAGAAAGAGGGTCAGTACGAAATATGTACTGAGTATGTAAAGCATGAAATACAGTAATCCGAATCATAACTGAAGTGAAAGGTTCAGAAAATGGATACAGAATTAGTATATCAAACCCGTGCTGAAAATATAAATGATGCAAATAAAAATCATGCATAGGGGTCAGGAACGTGGTCGCCACTCCGATGCTGGCGCCACAACACATCATACTCCAGAAAGTTTCAAATCTCCGTAGAATCCCCGAACATATCGTATCAATATAACATATCAGAACATCAGAACACATCATATGCCATATCACATCATAGCGCCGTATATAAGCGGTACCCGGCCCTATGGCGAGGTCTCGGGAACCGTAACACATCATACTGCCGAATATAACATAGTGCGCACGATCACAAAATCGGCTCGAGATCCGACGAACGATATCAGAGTAGTATGCACGAGCGGAGTAGTGAGGAAACCATATGCATACAAATAAATAAATTTCTGAGACTCGGTGAACAAATATATTTACGATATCAGAAGGCTCAGAAACAAGTTTTGGGTCAATCAGAATTAGTATACGAAAGTTACGAGCTTTTGAAGTACAGAACTTTCTAGAAGCGTTTCAGAAGCTCTTTTTGGAAATTCAAGTGACATTCATATTAAGGAACTTTCAACTATCGCTATGGAGCAAATCAAACTGAGCCTTAGAATCATATGTACATATCGAAATATATATCCAAAACTTTGGCCATATCAAATATTTTTCAAACAACATCCGGAAACGTATCGACTAGAACTTCGAACATCATAAATACGTATCAAACCATATGGGATAGCTTATTGAAGTCAAAGACATGGGCCATCCTAGTGGCTCTACGAGTAGGATTTTTCTTTATAAGCATACATATACATTTTTGTTTATTTCAAAAGGGTCATGCCAAAAGAAGGAAAGGTAGGCTTTACATACCTCGATCGCTCGCTAACCAAATCCCGACTCAAGTCTCGGGCTCTCCAATATCTACAATAACGTTATCAATTACCAAACATTAGCTACAAATACTTAGAAATCCAATTCTAACTAATACTTGTCTACAGAAATTTCGGCAGCACCTCCCCTGTAAATTCAACATCCCCGAGAATTTGACTCGGCCAAATTCATCAACAACCATACTAACCATACCAACAACCATACCAATAACATCAAGAATCAATTTAAAGCGCATTCTAATATTAGTAACCTTCTATCTCTACGTAGCTTATCACATTCAATTCAACTACGTATTTTCAAGCCAATATCAACGCTCACATATTCATTACTAATCCAAGATCATTCAAACACAATTCAAGAACACTTTAAACAATTTGTACAATATTCAAACAATCCCACTAACACCATATTCCACCCGAAACTTCTATAAATGTGACAAGGCCACAACGTCGCATTTTCTTCTTCCAATTTCATCAACAACAACAACAATTCACACTTTAGCAACTCCATTTCCATAATTACATAAAAACTATATTAAAATCACATAATTTCCTACAACAACTTACAACCAATTTTCATGCCAACTTGAACCATTAGTCTTCCATTTACATCACAAAGGTCACAACAACACATTTAACATACTAAATAAAATTTAATTCATCTTCCTTCACTACACCATACCACACGGCCATACACACTCACACACACCCACACGGCTACACCCACAACACACAAATTTCATAATTTTCATTCATTTCCACATACTACAACATATATATAAGTCTTCCATAACATAAAAAGGATAGAATTCTTACCTTTTCTTCAATTTTCCACTTACCACAAAAGGTATTTTCTTGCCTAAAAAATTATACGACGTTGAAGAGGGTCTTGAACTTTGTAGGAATACTAGAAAATTATGATTTTTGGATCAAAGGTTGGTGGGCTAAAATTTTTTCTTTTCTCCTTGTGTTGGCCGAATTCTCCTTGCTCTCCGTCTCTCTCTTTGTTTCTTGAAAGTCCTTGTCTAATGGCCCTTCTTATCTATTTATTTCATGGTTTTAATTTACATGGGCTTGGGCCTTTTTCTTTCTCACATGGCCGGCCACCCACCTATTGGTCCTCTCCTTTTTTTTTTTTGATTTTTCTAGCCCAATTCACTTATGGTGAATATTTGTAATTCATGAACCCAATTTCCAAATTCCCAATTTTGCCCTTTGCCTTCCTTAATATTTTCGTATCAATATTTTTCATGAATAACATATATATTAAATAAGATCAAAATGTTGCCTTATTTCTTATTAGTCACAATTAATTCGATTTATCCAAATGTGCGAAATTACGGGATATAACATCCTCCCCCCTTTAGAAAATTCGTCCTCGAATGTTAGACTAGTCTTATAAGGTCTTGCACGCATATCGGGGGAGTTTCTTTTTACGGGCAGCACATCTAATTTATTCACCAATCAATATAACCAGTTTAAGGAATTTAAATTACCTGTAGACATAGGAAACAAGTGAGGATACTTCTTCTTCATCTCGTCCTCCGCTTCCCAGGTCGTTTCTTCTCTGTTATTGTTTCGCCACAAGATCTTAACAGAAGGTACATCTTTGGTGCGCAGTCTCTTCACCTGACGATCCAAAATAGCTACAGGCTGTTCTTCATAGGACAGTTCCTCTGTTACCTGGATGTCCTCTATAGGAAATACTCTGGAAGGATCGCCAACACACTTACGGAGCATTGATACATGGAATACCGGATGTACTACCTCCAGATCAGATGGTAAGTCTAACTCATAGGCGACCTCGCCTATTTTTCGAACAATCTGATAAGGCCCAATATATCGCGGACTGAGCTTTCCTTTTCTGCCGAATCGCATTACACCTTTCATAGGTAACACTTTCAGAAATACCCAATTGCCAATTTGGAATTCTAGAGGTCGACGTCGTTTATCTGCATATGATTTTTGTCGACTCTGGGCTGCTAATAACCACTCCCGAATGAGTTTCACCTTATCGACTGCTTGCTGGATCATATCTGGACCAATCAATTTAGTTTCACCCACATCGAACCAACCAATCGGATATCTGCATTTTCTACCATATAAGGCTTCATATGGCGCCATTTGAATGCTGGAATGATAACTATTATTATAAGAGAATTCAATAAGCGGCAAATTATCATCCCAACTACCTCTGAAATTAATAACACAGGCCCGTAGAATCTCTTCTAGCGTCTGAATAGTATGTTCGGCCTGTCCGTCGGACTGAGGGTGGAACGCCGTACTAAGACTCACCTGAGTCCCCAATCCTTCCTGAAATGACCTCCAGAAATTTGCTGTAAACTGAGCAACTCTGTCGGTTATAATAGATATAGGAATTCCGTGAAGTCTTACTATCTCTCTAATATACAACCGGGCATAATCCTCAGCCGAATATGTAGTCCTGACCGGAAGAAAATTGGCTGATTTTGTCAGCCTATCAACAATAACCCATATAGAATCATACCTTCGTGGAGTACGCGGTAAGCCTGTAATGAAATCCATGTTAATTATTTCCCATTTCCAAGCTGTAATTTCTATTTCCTGTAACAATCCCCCGGGCTTCTGATGCTCGATCTTAACCTGTTGGCAATTTGGGCACTGAGCAACGAACTCTGCGATATCTCTTTTCATACCATCCCACCAATATAAATATCTGAGATCATGGTACATTTTTGTGGATCCAGGATGAACAGAATACCGAGCATAATGTGCCTCTCCTAGAATCTGTCACCGCAGCCCTGCAACGTCAGGTACACACAACCTGCCATTATATAATTATACCCCGTCAGGCGAAATCTCGAACTGGGTCTTCTCCTTATCAAGGGCCGCATCTCTGTACTGTACCAAAATAGGATCCTCATATTGTCGTCGTTTCACTTCTTCCATAATAGACGATTCAGCAACTTCTCGGACAGAAACCCCAATATTTCCAGAATCGTCCAAACGGACACCAAGACTGGCTAGCTGATGAATTTCATGAACTAATTCTTTCCTTTCTGGCTGCACGTCAATCAAACTTCCCATGGATTTGCGTCTAAGTGCATCTGCTACAACATTGGCTTTTCCCGGATGATATAAAATGTCAACATCATAGTCTTTCGATAACTCGAGCCATCTTCTTTGCCGCAAATTCAACTCCTTTTGTTTAAAAATATACTGAAGGCTTTTCTGATCTGTATAAATATCGACATGAACTCCATATAAGTAGTGCCGCCATATTTTCAAAGCATGAATTACCGCGGCTAATTCCAAATCATGAGTAGGATAATTTCTCCCGTGCGGTCTGAGCTGCCGGGAAGCATAGGCTATAACTCGACCATGCTGCATTAGTACACAACCTATCCCAATACCGGAAGCATCACAATAGATAACATACCCGTCTGACCCTTCTGGAAGAGTTAAAACTGGAGCTGTAATCAATTTTTCCTTCAGCAACTGGAAGCTGCGTTCACAAGCATCGGTCCACTGAAATTTTGCTGCCCTCTGAGTTAGCTTCGTTAACGGTGCTGCAATCGAAGCAAAATTCTCCACAAATCTCCTGTAATACCCTGCTAATCCCAGAAAACTGCGTACCTCCGTCGGTGTCGTAGGCCTAGGCCAATTCTGTACAGCCTCGATCTTCTGTGTATCGACCCGAATACCATCTGCTCCGACGATATGCCCCAAGAATGCCACTGAGGTTAACCAGAATTCACACTTGGAGAACTTAGCATATAATTTCTGTTGCCGAAGTGTGCCAAGTACTGTCCTCTGATGATCTGAATGCTCCTCTACTGATCGTGACTAAACTAGAATATCATCAATAAATACGATCACGAGCATATCTAGAAACGGCCTGAATACCTGATTCATCAAATCCATAAACACTGCTGGGGCGTTGGTCCGCCAAAAAGACATCACCCTGAACTCATAATGCCCATATCAGGTCCTGAAAGCAGTCTTTGGAATGTCTGCCTCTCGTACTCGCACCTGATGATAGCCCGAGCGCAAATCTATCATCGAAAAATATTTATCACCCTGCAACTGGTCAAATAAATCATCAATCCGGGGGAGGGGATATTTATTCTTTATAGTCACCTTATTCCGCTGTCTGTAATCAATGCACATCCGCAGCGACCCGTCTTTCTTTCTTACAAATAATACTGGCGCTCTCCAGGGGGACATACTGGGTCTGATGAAGCCTTTTCTAATAGATCTTTCAGCTGTTCTTTCAATTCTTTCAATTCTGCAGGTGCCATTCTGTAAGGAGGAATAGATATAGGTTGAGTATCTGACAGCACATCTATCGTAAATTATATCTCCCGTTTAGGTGGGAGACCTGGAAGCTCATCCAGAAATACATCTGGAAATTCATTAACAGCCGGAACTGACTGGAAGTAGGTGTTTCTGCTTTAGTATCATGCACACGGACCAAATGATAAATATACCCTTTCTGAATCATCTTCCTGGCCTTGAGGTATGAAATAAACTTACCCCTCGGCGATGCTGTATTTCCTGCCCATTCTATAACTGGTTCCCCTGGAAACTGGAAACGAACTACCTTTTTCTGGTAGTCAACATTAGCATAACCAGAGGCTAACCAATCCATACCCATGATAACATCGAATTCCACCATATCTAATTCTACCAAATCGGCCTTAGTGCAACGGCCATATAATCACCGAACAATCCTTATATACCTGCCTCGCTATCATAAAATCCCCGACCGGCGTAGCTACCTCGAACGGATCTATAGGTTCAGGTGTTATCCCAATTTTACTAGCGACAAGGGGAGAAATATATGATAAAGTAGAACCTGGATCGATCAATGCATATACAGCTTGAGAAAAGACCAACAATGTACCTGTGACTACATTTGGCGACGCCTCCTAATCCTGTCGGCTAGCCAATGCATATATACGGTTCGAGGGACCGCTAGAATCAGAAACCCCGCCACGGCCTCTACCGTGGCCTGCCGGTGCTGGCATACCCCGCCCCACAGGGCGCATAGCTGAAAGAGTGGAAGACGAACCAGCAGCTGATCTTGTCGGCTGAGCTGCACCATAAGAACCACCCGCCAATGGACAATCTCTCATAATATGGCCCTGGCGGCCACAAGAAAAACAGGCACTTGTAGCTCGATAGCACTCTCCTGGGTGAGACCTCCCACAATAAGAATATCGAGGCACAAGTGGCCTCGCCTGACTGGAACCTCGGCTCACCTGCGAACCTGAAGCCCTGGAGCTCTTGCCTGCTCCTGAGTGCCCTGCACCGTCAAATCGTCTGCCAGTAGACTGTGGGCGTGTACTCCGTCCTGACTGAGGGCGATATCTGCTATACTACTGCTGAGGCTGCCCGCCTCGAGACTCCCCTGAATAACTGGCTGATCTAGGCCTCTTGGGCTGCCTCCTGTCACGATCTCTATCAGGCTGGCGCCCTCTGTGCCGATCCTCCATACCCTGCGCGTAGGCCTGTAACCGGGCAATGACAATCCCAGTATGCGACGCCATCGTCATACAGCTATCCACCAAATAATGATCCAGCCCTATCACGTATCGATGCATCCTGTCAGCCATATCAGCCACAATGGTAGGTGCATATCTGTCTAGAGAATCAAACTCCAAGCTGTACTCTCGGACACTCCTGCCTCTCTACCTCAGCTGTAAAAATCTGTCAACTCTCGCCCGCCGCAACTCTGGGGGCAAAAAGTGGTTGAGAAAAGCTGCTGTAAACTCATCCCACATGGCTGGGGGAGAATCCTCGCCTCTGGACAGCTCCCAAGACTCATACCAATTAGTCGCTACATCTCGCAATCTATGTGAAGTCAGCTCGACAAACTCAGTCTCGGAAGCCCTGACTAGTCTCAGTGTGCGCTGCATCTGTCGAATGAAATCCTGGGGGTCCTCTTCGGTCTTTGACCCGTAGAAATCTGGGGGATTACAGGTCATGAAATCACGGACCCTCAAACCGTCGCGTCTATCATCATCATCACCCCCTAGCTCGCATCTGCGAGCCTGTCCTGCTACCAATCTCGTCAATAACTGTACCGCATCTCTCATCGCCCTGTCCTCTGCCCCTGGCTGAGGAGCTGTAGGCTCGGGCGCTGGAGCCTCTGGAGCTACTGGTGGAGCCGCTCCAGACTCTTCTGATGGTGATGGTGTAGCAGAACCTGCTGAATGGGGCGCAATATCGGGCATAGTCTGAGTACGAGCCCGAGTAACTCTCTGTATCTGACTGGTCTCTCCTGCCACTGCTTTGCCCTTCTGGGCAGCCATCGCCTTCTTCGGAGGCATCACTGTAAACATAGCAAACGGTCAGAAAGAAATCATCCTAATAGCACAGCTCTATCGCACGATCTAAGATCCAAAGAAAGGTAACACCCTAAATGTCCTGTAGCCTCCTGTTTATAGATGTGATGCACAACACACCGATAAACAAGACTCTACTAGACACGGCCTGTAGACATTCCGAGGACAAACCGCTTTGATACCACTTTTGTAACGACCCAGCCCTTTGGGCCGTGACTGGTGCCCCAACTGGACACCCATACAGACTTACTTACCAGATCGACATATCAGAAACTTATTCAAATTTAACATACGTTATTTATACGAATACTGAAAAACAGACATCATCTTAAGTGGTCTCCTGTAACAGAAATATCATACCAAAAGCCGGTAGACTGGCGGAATACACATCGCCCGAATATACAAACATATACAAACATAGGGGCCGTTTTGGCCATAATAGAAAACAGGACCGCTTAAGGCACAAATCACGAACATAATCGGACAAACATGACCCATGACCCACATATATGTCTACAGGCCTCTACAAACCATAACAGAAACATATGACGGGACAGGGCCCTGCCGTACCCCAAATAGTCATATATACAGAAGCATGTATAACAAAACATATGTACCAAAAATATGAGCTCCGGATCAAAGGAGTACTCCAAATAGCAGAATAAGTGTCCTACACTGGCGGGTCACCAGAACGAACGTCTGTACCTGCGGGCATGAAACGCAGCCCCCGAAGAAAGGGGGTCAGTACGAAATATGTACTGAGTATGTAAAGCATGAAATACAGTAACCCGAATCATAACTGAAGTGAAAGGTACAGAAAATGGATACAAAATTAGTATATCAAACCCGTGCTGAAAATATAAATGTTATACCCCGTAAGAGTCCGTGCTATTTTAATTAAGACAAGAAATAATGAGTTAAGAAAGTTCAAGGAAAGTTAATCGAGTTAGTAAGAATATCGTTATATATATATGGTTGCCTTAAGTATCCCGAGGTGACATCGTAACCTAAAGGATTTGAAATCGCGTTATGAGCATATATGAGTATGTATATGTATGTATAAGAGGTTACATGAGGGTCGGAAGAGGATTAGAAGTTAAACGAAGCTGAACGAAATGAATCCAAACAACTTCAGAAAATATCTCGGACCAGATTTTTAGCCCATATTGTTGGAGGCATATATCATATTATATGAGGAGTTTTAAGGTGTTTCAAAATTCTAAAATGAAGTTCATCAAGTATAGTTTCTAACGCAACAAACCGCTCGTCAAAATGATATCTGGATAAGCAGATATGGACGATGCAAGTTGGGCTGGCGGGGCCGAAAATTGTGACCCGATCCAAACATTCACATTTCGGCCCATGAGGCCCATTAACGTCAAGTATATAAGGAAAAATTATTTGAGGGCTTTTCATTTAACATAAAAGCTTCCAAGAAAATTAGAGAGAGAGAGAGAAAACTTCAAGGCTAAGAAGGTCATTTTGATCAAAATCCGAGCCCCGAATCCCGAAGCTCATGAAGAGAAAAGCATTGTACGTTGAGTTGCCTTCAATTTGAGCTAAATATTGGTCTTGGGGAATGAAATTTTCGTGTTTGAGCTGCTTCTAAGGTATTTATAAGATTCATTTTATGTTATTAAAGTGTTTATTTAGAGTTTTAACGAATTAGAACGGAGAAAACAACATTATAAACTCGTTTGTTGTTTTGTTGAGATTTATGGATTAGGGGCTGTTTTAATTGAAATTGATGGACTGATTTGAATTAATATTTTGGTTGTTGTAATCATAGATTATGTGATGAGAATGAAGGAATTTGAAGGTTAGAGTTGGAGTTAAAAATTGTTGTGGGTTGTTGTAAGGATTATAGAGATAATAATGTGGTTTAGTTGCATATGAATAGATGATGTGGTGTCGTGTGGCTGCTGTTGTATTTCTCAGAAATTTGCTGAAAAGATTGCATGGAATAAGGTATAAGAAGTGCATACGGGCTGCTTGGTGTATTGCAAGTGTTCGTTAGAATTTCGGGCATCGTTATGTTATAGTTGGGGGCTTTTTGATATGTTGTTGTTCTTGTTGAAATAAAAGAATTGAAGATATGGTTGTGTCCATATGTTATTGTTGGTATTTCTGTGTCAACAGGAGAGCAATTGGAAATTCGGATAGGCGAGTTTATAGGGGAAATGCTGCCGAAATTTCGGTAGGCAATTATGTGATTAAGCTTAGATTCTTGAAAAGCTTGAAATTGACAATTGATAAACATGACCATTTGTAGATTCTGGACGAAATTGGAATTGAAGCCAAGCGAGCATAAGGGGCAACCGAGGTATGTAAAGCCTTCCCCTTTGTTCTTTGGCATGTCCTAGGTGTGCTAGGTGGAGATTTTAGCCTCGGGGGCAATTCTGCTCATCGGAAACCGAGATTGATTTCTTGGTACTATTCATTCAATTCAATTGAACTTCAAAAGGTGCTTTTGTTGAAAAAAAAGTGGTTAAACCTCCATAACTTTCACAAATGTAATCCAATCACTCCGAAACTTTCCTGGATGATTCCGTAGAGTCTAATGGGCGTGATTCATGTCCGCCACCCTGACTTGACCCGAGGTGGGCCCGTTACCCCCGGCGCCCCTCCTATGGTTTTGTTTGTCTCACTTCGGTGCGACAAGTCTAGGGACTTATGGCTATTGTCCCGACTACTAAACAGGAGATATTTTATCTATCCTGAGACGAATTTTAATTATTATTGAACCAACTGCGGGGACAGAAACCCTGATATGTGTTGTATGGATTTAGCCAATGCACTCTTGTCCGGAGTTCGCAGGTAACTCCTGGTTATTATGCTGTTTACTATACGATAGGTGTTACGACCACCTTCATGAGCGTTATAAAATGTTTTTGACATCTAAAACGTTTTGAAAACCTTACCCTGATAATTTGGCCAAACTACTTATCTTCTGTATTTTCTGATATACGATTTTGGCATACCTGAATCTTGTGTGATGCATGATCCTGGCACGTGTGATTTATGTTTGGGAAGTAGTGATTTGGTATCCTGTATGGTTGTTTTCTGTTTCACCGAGTCCCGGGCCGGTTATGTGAATATGCGCATATGTAATATTGGCCGCTGGACCCTCGACCGCGGCGTGTCTGACATTGACAGCTGGACCCTTGACCGCGTCATGCCAGACGTGTGGCATTGACTGCTGGACCCTTGACCGCGTCTGCCGCACTTGTGATTGTGCCTGACATAGACCGCTGGACCCTTGACCGCGGTATGTCAAATGTGTGATTGTGACCGCTGAACCCTTGACCGCGGTATGTCAAATGTGTGATTGTGACCGCTGGACCCTCGACCGCGGTATGTGTGATTGTAACCGCTGGACTTTTGGTCGCGGTATGTGTGATTATAACCGCTAGACCCTTGGCCGCGGTACGTGTGATAGTGACCGCTGGGTACTTGGCCGCGGTATGCGTGGTAGCGACCGCTGGACTTATGGCCGCGGAAATTGTGCGTTGATTCTTTTATATGTGTGAAACAAAAATGTTTTTCAAAAGAAAGTAAAGCATTTTGACATTCTAACTGTCGTATTTGCCTGCTGGAACCTCTTGGGTATGACTTGTGCACTAGAGGCGACCCTGTGGCGACCTGGTTATTCGTGCACACCCCAGTGCACTGTCCATTGCGCCCCTCACTAAAGGGCCGAAACCTGAGGTAAATGTATACTACCTGTGTTTGTGTAAGTTATGATTCTGCATGCATGGTTCTGCCTGTTACATTTCTGGACATCGGATTCGAAGAATGATTCTGTTGGTGTTGCTTCTGCATGAGTGAGCCGGACTATGCTTCAGTCGGCTATAGTTCTACACCCCTAGCTTCGGTTGCGGGTATGTCAGTCGCACTCTGTGCCCCGATCCGCACGATGATCCTGCCAGTTAGGCTTTGTACCTCTATTTCATATCACGATTCAGACGGCTACACCCCGTGCTTATGATATATATCGTGGTCCTGGCCACACACTCTGTATTTCCGTTTCGGACTCGGATCGGATACTACCTGTTCTATTTCTATACTTCTGGCTCGGTTTTGCTTATATTGTTATATTTTCGCTTTACATACTCGGTACATTTCCGTACTGACCCCCTGTTCTTCGGGGGCTACGTTTCATGCCGCGCAGGTACTCCCAGTTGAGTTGAGGACAGATGGAAGATGTTCCAGTGCAGATGGCAAGCTCCATTTGTTCCCGGAGTGCTGCCGAGTCAGATTCTGTATGTTATGCTTTTGGGATCTTACTAGAGACTTTGCAGACAGTGTCGTGGGTATTGGTTGTCGGTCTGTGTACGTAATGAATTTTGTATGATCACAAATTTGTTCGGCTTGAAAGCCACGAGAAAGAATATTTCTGAAAGAAAAGTTTTGCTATGTACTTTATTATTTGTTTTAAAGAAAAAAAAAAGAGTTGACGTGATTTTATGTGCAGCGAGAGTCTGAGGGTTCGCTCGGCTCTAAGTAAGGGTCGGGTGCCCATCACACCCCAGCGAGGTCGGGGTGTGACAATCAATGATGCAAATAAAAATCATGCATAGGGGTCAGGAACGTGGTCGCCACTCTGATGCTGGCGCCACAACACATCATACTCCAGAAAGTTTCAAATCTCCGTACAATCCCCGAACATATCGTATCATCATAACATATCAGAACATTAGAACACATCATATGCCATATCACATCATAACGCCGTATATAAGCGGTACCCAGCCCTATGGCGAGGTCTCGGGAACCGTAACACATCATACTGCCGAATATAACATAGTGCGCACGATCACAAAATCGGCCCGGGATCCGGCGAACGATATCAGAGTAGTATGCACGAGCGGAGTAATGAGGAAACCATATGCATGCAAAAAATAAATTTCTGAGACTCGGTGAACAAATATATTTACGACATCAGAAGGCTCAGAAACAAGTTTTGGGTCAATCGGAATTAGTATACGAAAGTTACAAGCTTTTGAAGTACAAAACTTTCTAGAAGCGTTTCAGAAGCTCTTTTTGGAAATTCAAGTGACATTCATATTAAGGAACTTTCAACTATCGCTATGGAGCAAATCAAACTGAGCCTTAGAATCATATGTACATATCGAAATATATATCCAAAACTTTGGCCATATCAAATATTTTTCGAACAACATCCGGAAACGTATCGACTAGAACTTCGAACATCATAAATACGTATCAAACCATATGGGATAGCTTATGGAAGTCAAAGACATGAGCCATCCTAGTGGCTCTACGAGTAGGATTTTTCTTTATAAGCATACATATACATTTTTGTTTATTTCAAAAGGGTCATGCCAAAAGAAGGAAAGGTAGGCTTTACATACCTCGATCGCTCGCTAACCAAATCCCGACTCAAGTCTCGGGCTCTCCAATATCTACAATAACGTTATCAATTACCAAACATTAGCTACAAGTACTTAGAAATCCAATTCTAACTAGTACTTGTCTACAGAAATTTCGGCAACACCTCCCCTGTAAATTCAACATCCCCGAGAATTTGACTCGGCCAAATTCATCAACAACCATACTAACAATACCAACAACCATACCAATAACATCAAGAATCAATTTAAAGCGCATTCTAATATTAGTAACCTTCTATCTCTACGTAGCTTATCACATTCAATTCAACTACGTATTTTCAAGCCAATATCAACGCTCACATATTCATTACTAATCCAAGATCATTCAAACACAATTCAAGAACACTTTAAACAATTTGTACAATATTCAAACAATCCCACTAACACCATATTCCACCCGAAACTTCTATAAATGTGACAAGACCACAACGTCGCATTTTCTTCTTCCAATTTCATCAACAACAACAACAATTCACACTTTAGAAACTCCATTTCTATAATTATATAAAAACTATATTAAAATCACATAATTTCCTACAACAACTTACAACAAATTTTCATGCCAACTTGAACCATTAGTCTTCCATTTACATCACAAAGGTCACAACAACACATTTAACATACTAAATAAAATTTAATTCATCTTCCTTCACTACACCATACCACACGGCCATACACACTCACACACACCCACACGGCTACACCCACAACACACAAATTTCATACTTTTCATTCATTTCCACATACTAAAACATATATATAAGTCTTCCATAACATAAAAAGGATAAAATTCTTACCTTTTCTTCAATTTTCTACTTGCCACAAAAGGTATTTTCTTGCCTAAAAAATTATACCACGTTGAAGAGGGTCTTGAACGTAGTAGGAATACTAGAAAATTATGATTTTTGGATCAAAGGTTGGTGGGCTAAAAAATTTTCTTTTCTCCTTGTGTTGGCCGAATTCTCCTTGCTCCCCCTCTATCTCTTTGTTTCATGAAAGTTCTTGTCTAATGGCCCTTCTTATCTATTATTTCATGCTTTTAATTTACATGGGCTTGGGCCTTTTTCTTTCTCCCATGGCCGGCCACCCACCTATTGGGCCTCTTTTTTTTTTTTTTTTTTTTTTTTTGATTTTTCTAGCCCAATTCACTTATGGTGAATATTTGTAATTCATGAACCCAATTTCCAAATTCCCATTTTTGCCCTTTGCCTTCCACAATATTTCCGCATCAATATTTTTCATGAATAACATATATATTAAATAAGATCAAAATGTTGTCTTATTTCTTATTAGTCGCAATTAATTCGATTTATCCAAATGTGCGAAATTACGGGATATAACATCCTCCCCCCTTTAGAACATTCGTCCTCGAATGTTAAACTAGTCTTATAAGATCTTGCACGCATTTCGGGGGAGTTTCTTTTTACGGACAGCACATATAATTTATTCACCAATCAATATAACCAGTTTAAGGAATTTAAATTACCTGTAGACATAAGAAACAAGTGAGGATACTTCTTCTTCATCTCGTCCTCCGCTTCCCAGGTCATTTCTTCTCTGTTATTGTTTCGCCACAAGACCTTAACAGAAGGTACATCTTTGGTGCGCAGTCTCCTCACCTGACGATCCAAAATAGCTACAGGCTGTTCTTCATAGGACAGTTCCTCTGTTACCTGGATGTCCTCTATAGGAAATACTCTGGAAGGATCGCCAATACACTTACGGAGCATTGATACATGGAATACCGGATTTACCGCCTCCAGATCAGATGGTAAGTCAAACTCATAGGCGACCTCGCCTATTTTTCGAACAATCTGATAAGGCCCAATATATCGCGGACTGAGCTTTCCTTTTCTGTCGAATCGCATTACACCTTTCATAGGTAACACTTTCAGAAATACCCAATCGCCAATTTGGAATTCTAGAGGTCGACGTCGTTTATCTGCATATGATTTCTGTCGACTCTGGGCTGCTAATAACCGCTCTCGAATGAGTTTCACCTTATCGACTGCTTGCTGGATCACATCTGGACCAATCAATTTAGTTTCACCCACATTGAACCAACCAATCGGAGATCTGCATTTTCTACCATATAAGGCTTCATATGGCGCCATCTGAATGCTGGAATGATAACTATTATTATAGGCGAATTCAATAAGCGGCAAATGATCATGCCAACTACCTCTGAAATCAATAACACAGGCCCATAGAATATCTTCTAGCGACTGAATAGTACGCTCGGCCTGTCCGTCGGACTGAGGGTGGAACGCCGTACTAAGACTAACCTGAGTCCCCAATCCTTCCTGAAATGACCTCCATAAATTTGATGTAAACTGAGCACCTCTGTCGGTTATAATAGATATAGGAACTCCGTGAAGTCTTACTATCTCTCTAATATACAACCGGGCATAATCCTCTGCCGAATAAGTAGTCTTGACCGAAAGAAAATGGGCTGATTTTATCAGCCTATCAACAATAACCCATAAAGAATCATACCTTTGTGGAGTACGCAGTAAGCCTATAATGAAATCCATGTTAATTATTTCCCATTTCCAAGCTGGAATTTCCATTTCCTGTAACAATCCCCCGGGTTTCTGATGCTCGATCTTAACCTGTTAGCAATTTGGGCACTGAGCAACGAACTCTGCGATATCTCTTTTCATACCATCCCACCAATATAAATATCTGAGATCATGGTACATTTTTGTGGATCCAGGATGAACAGAATACCGAGCATAATGTGCCTCTCCCAGAATCTGTCGCCGCAGCCCTGCAACGTCAGGTACACAGAACCTGCCATTATATAATAATACCCCGCCAAGCGAAATCTCTAACTGGGTCTTCTCCTTATAAAGGGCCGCATCTCTATACTGTACCAAAATAGGATCCTCATATTGGCGTCGTTTCACTTCTTCCATAATAGACAATTTAGCAACTTCTCGGACAGAAACCCCAATATTTCCAGAATCGGCCAAACGGACTCCAAGACTGGCTAGCTGATGAATTTCACGAACTAATTCTATCCTTTCTTTCTGCACGTCGATCAAACTGCCCATGGATTTGCGGCTAAGTGCATCTGCTACAACATTGGCTTTTCCCGGATGATATAAAATGTCAACATCATAGTCTTTCAATAACTCGAGCCATCTTCTTTGCCGCAAATTCAACTCCTTTTGTTTAAAAATATATGGCTTTTGTGATCTGTATAAATATCGACATGAACTCCATATAAGTAGTGCCGCCATATCTTTAAAGTATGAATTACCGCGGCTAATTCCAGATCATTAGTAAGATAATTTCTCTCGTGCGGTCTGAGCTGCCGGGAAGCATAGGCTATAACTCGACCATGTTGCATTAGTACACAACCTATCCTAATACCGGAAGCATCACAATAGATAACATACCCGTCTGACCCTTCTAGAAGAGTTAAAACTGGAGCTGTAATCAATTTTTCCTTCAGCAACTGGAAGCTGCGTTCACAAGCATCGGTCCACTGAAATTTTGCTGCCTTCTGAGTTAGCTTCGTTAACGGTGCTGCAATCGAAGCAAAATTCTCTATAAATCTCCTGTAATACCATGCTAATCCCAGAAAACTGCGTACCTCCGTCGGTGTCATAGGCCTAGGCCAATTCTGTACAACCTCTATCTTCTGTGTATCGACCCGAATACCATCTGCTCCGACGATATGCCCCAAGAATGCCACTGAGGTTAACCAGAATTCACACTTGGAGAACTTAGCATATAATTTCTGTTGCCGAAGTGTGCCAAGTACTGTCCTCAAATGATCTGAATGCTCCTCTGCTGATCGTGACTAAACTAGAATATCATCAATAAATAGGAACACGAACATATCTAGAAACGGCCTGAATACCCGATTCATCAAATCCATAAACACTGCTGGGGCGTTGGTCCGCCCAAAAGACATCACCCTGAACTCATAATGCCCATATCGAGTCCTGAAAGCAGTCTTTGGAATGTCTGCCTCTCGTACTCGCACCTAATGATAGCCCGAGCGCAAATCTATCTTCGAAAAATATTTAGCACCCTGCAACTGGTCAAATAAATCATCAATCCGGGGGAGGGGATATTTATTCTTTATAGTCACCTTATTCAGCTGTCTGTAATCAATGCACATCCGCAGCGACCCGTCTTTCTTTCTTACAAATAATACCGGCGCTCCCCAGGGGGACATACTGGGTCTGATGAAGCCTTCTTCTAATAGATCTTTTAGCCGTTCTTTCAATTCTTTCAATTCTGCAGGTGCCATTCTGTAAGGAGGAATAGATATAGGTTGAGTATCTGGCAGCACATCTATCGTAAATTATATCTCCCGTTCAGGTGGGAGACCTGGAAGCTCATCCGGAAATACATCTGGAAATTCATTAATAGCCGGAACTGACTGGAGAGTAGGTGTTTCTGCTTTAGTATCATGCACACGGACCAAATGATAAATATACCCTTTCTGAATCATCTTCCTGGCCTTGAGGTATGAAATAAACTTACCCCTCGGCGATGCTGTATTTCCTTCCCATTCTATAACTGGTTCCCCTGGAAACAGGAAACGAACTACCTTTTTCTGGCAGTCAACATCAGCATAACAAGAGGCTAACCAATCCATACCCATGATAACATCGAATTCCACCATATCTAATTCTACCAAATCGGCCTTAGTGCAACGACCATATAATCACCTAACAATCCTTATATACCTGCCTCGCTATCATGAAATCCCCGACCGGCGTAGCTACCTCGAACGACTCTATAGGTTCAGGTGTTATCCCAATTTTACTAGCGACGAGGGGAGAAATATATGATAAAGTAGAACTTGGATCGATCAATGCATATACAGCTTGAGAAAAGACCAACAATGTACCTGTGACTACAATTGGCGACGCCTCCTGATCCTGTCGGCTAGCTAATGCATATATGCGGTTCGAGGGACTGCTAGAATCAGAAACCCCGCCACGGCCTCTACCGTGGCCTGCCGGTGCTGGCATACCCCGCCCCACAGGGCGCATAGCTGAAAGAGTGGAAGACGAACCAGCAGCTGATCTTGTCGGCTGAGCTGCACCATAAGAACCACCCGCCAATGGACAATCTCTCATAATATGGCCCTGGCGGCCACAAGAAAAACAGGCACTTGTAGCTCGATAGCACTCTCCTGGGTGAGACCTCCCACAATAAGAATATCGAGGCACAAGTGGCCTCGCCTGACTGGAACCTCGGCTCACCTGCGAACCTGAAGCCCTGGAGCTCTTGCCCGCTCCTGAGTGCCCTGCACCGTCAAATCGTCTGCCAGTAGACTGTGGGCGTGTACTCCGGCCTGACTGAGGGCGATATCTGCTATACTGCTGCTGAGGCTGCCCGCCTCGAGACTCCCCTGAATAACTGGCTGATCTAGGCCTCTTGGGCTGCCTCCTGTCACGATCTCTATCAGGCTGGCGCCCTCTGTGCCGATCCTCCATACCCTGCGCGTAGGCCTGTAACCGGGCAATGACAATCCCAGTATGCGACGCCATCGTCATACAGCTATCCACCAAAAAATGATCCAGCCCTATCACGTATCGATGCATCCTGTCAGCTATATCAGCCACAATGGTAGGTGCATATCTGGCTAGAGAATCAAACTCCAAGTTGTACTCTCGGACACTCCTGCCTCTCTACCTCAGCTGTAAAAATCTGTCAACTCTCGCCCGTCGTAACTCTGGGGGCAAAACGTGGCTGAGAAAAGCTGCTGTAAACTCATCCCACACGGCTGTGGGAGCATCCTCTCCTCTGGACAGCTCCCAAGACTCATACCAATTAGTCGCTACATCTCACAATCTATGTGAAGCCAGCTCGACAGACTCAGTCTCGGAAGCCCTGACCAGTCTCAGTGTGCGCTGCATCTATCGAATGAAATCCTGGGGGTCCTCTTCGGGCTTAGACCCGTAGAACTTTGGAGGATTCGAGGTCAAGAAATCACGGACCCTCAAACTGTCATGTCTGTCATCATCATCACCCCTAGCCCGCGTCTGCGAGCCTGTCCTGCTACCAATCTCGTCAATAATTGTACCGCATCTCTCATCTCCCTGTCCTCTGCCCCTGGCTGAGGAGCTGGAGGCTCGGGCGCTGGAGCCTCTTGAGCTACTGGTGGAGCCGCTCCAGGATCTTCTGATGGTGATGGTGTAGCAGAACCTGCTGAATGGGGCGCAATATCGGGCATAGTCTGAGTACGAGCCCGAGTAACTCTCTGTATCTGACCGGTCTCTCCTGCCACTGCTTTGCCCTTCTGGGCAGCCATCACCTTCTTTGGAGGCATCACTGTAAACATAGCAATTGGTTAGAAAGAAATCATCCTAATAGCACAGCTCTATCGCACGATCTAAGATCCAAAGAAAGGTAACACCCTAAATGTCCTGTAGCCTCCTGTTTATAGATGTGGTGCACAACACACCGATAAACAAGACTCTACTAGACACGGCCTGTAGACATTCTGAGGACAAACCGCTCTGATACCACTTTTTTCACGACCCAGCCCCGTGGGCCGTGACTGGTGCCCTAACTGGACACCCATACAGACTTACTTACCAGATCGACATATCAGAAACTTATTCAAATTTAACATACGTTATTTATATGGATACTGAAAAACAAACATCATCTTAAGCGGTCTCCTGTAACAGAAATATCATACCAAAACCCGGCAGACTGGCGGAATACACATCGCCCGAATATACAAACATAGGAGTCGTTTTGGCCATAATAGCAAATAGGACCGCTTAAGGCACAAATCACGAACATAATCGGACAAACATGACCCATGACCCACATATATGTCTACAGGCCTCTACAAACCATAACAGAAACATATGACGGGACAGGGCCCCGCCGTACCCCAAATAGTCAAATATACAGAAGCATGTATAACAAAAGATATGTACCAAAAATTAGAGCTCCCGATCAAAGGAGTACTCCAAATAGCAGAATAAGTGTCCTACACTGGCGGGTCACCAGAACGAACGTCTGTACCTGCGGTCATGAAACGCAGCCCCCGAAGAGAGGGGGTCAGTACGAAATATGTACTGAGTATGTAAAGCATGAAATACAGTAATCCGAATCATAACTGAAGTGAAAGGTAAAGAAAATGGATAAAGAATTAGTATATCAAACCCGTGCTGAAAATATAAATGATGCAAATAAAAATCATGCATAGGGCTCAGGAACGTGGTCGCCACTCTGATGCTGGCGCTACAACACATCATACTCCAGAAAGTTTCAAATCTCCGTAGAATCCCCGAACATATCGTATCAACATAACATATCAGAACATCAGAACACATCATATGCCATATCACATCATAACGCCGTATATAAGCTGTACCCGGCCCTATGGAGAGGTCTCGGGAACCGTAACACATCATACTGCCGAATATAACATAGTGCGCACGATCACAAAATCGGCCCGGGATCCGGCGAACGATATCAGAGTAGTATGCACGAGCGGAGTAGTGAGGAAACCATATGCATACAAATAAATAAATTTCTGAGACTCGGTGAACAAATATATTTACGACATCAGAAGGCTCAAAAACAAGTTTTGGGTCAATCGGAATTAGTATACGAAAGTTACGAGCTTTTGAAGTACAAATCTTTCTAGAAGCGTTTCAGAAGCTCTTTTTGGAAATTCAAGTGACATTCATATTAAGGAACTTTCAACTATCGCTATGGAGCAAATCAAACGGAGCCTTAGAATCATATGTACATATCGAAATATATATCCAAAACTTTGGCCATATCAAATATTTTTCGAACAACATCCGGAAACGTATCGACTAGAACTTCGAACATCATAAATACGTATCAAACCATATGGGATAGCTTATGGAAGTCAAAGACATGGGCCATCCTAGTGGCTCTACGAGTAGGATTTTTCTTTATAAGCATACATATACATTTTTGTTTATTTCAAAAGGGTTTTGCCAAAAGAAGGAAAGGTAGGCTTTACATACCTCGATCGCTCGCTAACCAAATCCCGTCTCAAGTCTCGGGCTCTCCAATATCTACAATAAGGTTATCAATTACCAAACATTAGCTACAAGTACTTAGAAATCCAATTCTAACTAGTACTTGTCTACAGAAATTTCGGCATCACCTCCCCTGTAAATTCAACATCCCCGAGAATTTAACTCGGCCAAATTCATCAACAACCATACTAAAAATACCAACAACCATAGCAATAACATTAAGAATCAATTTAAAGCGCATTCTAATATTAGTAACCTTCTATCTCTACGTAGCTTATATCACATTCAATTCAACTACGTATTTTCAAGCCAATATCAATGCTCACATATTCATTACTAATCCAAGATCATTCAAACACAATTCAAGAACACTTTAAACAATTTGTACAATATTCAAACAATCCCACTAACACCATATTCCTCCCGAAACTTATACAAATGCGACAAGGCCACAACGTCGCATTTTCTTCTTCCAATTTCATCAACAACAACAACAATTCACACTTTAGCAACTCCATTTCCATAATTACATAAAAACTATATTAATATCACATAATTTCCTACAACAACTTACAACCAATTTTCATGCCAACATGAACCATTAGTCTTCCATTTACATCACAAAGGTCACAACAACACATTTAACATACTAAATAAAATTTAATTCATCTTCCTTCACTACACCACACCACACGGCCATACACACTCACACACACCCACACGGCTACACCCACGCCAAACAAATTTCATACTTTTCATTCATTTCCACATACTACAACATATATATAAGTCTTCCATAACATAAAAGGATAGAATTCTTACCTTTTCTTCAATTTTCCACTTGCCACAAAAGGTATTTTCTTGCCTAAAAAATTATACCACGTTGTAGAGGGTCTTGAACTTAGTAGGAATACTAGAAAATTATGATTTTTGGATCAAAGGTTGATGGGCTAAAATTTTTTCTTTTCTCCTTGTGTTGGCCGAATTCTCCTTGCTCTCCCTCTCTCTCTTTGTTTCTTGAAAGTTCTTGCCTAATGGCCCTTCTTATCTATTTATTTCATGGTTTTAATTTACGTGGGCTTGGGCCTTTTTCTTTCTCCCATGGCCGGCCACCCACCTATTGGGCCTCTCCTTTTTTTTTTTTTTTTTTGATTTTTCTAGCCCAATTCACTTATGGTGAATATTTGTAATTCATGAACCCAATTTCCAAATTCCCAATTTTTCCCTTTACCTTCCTCAATATTTCCGCATCAATATTTTTCATGAATAACATATATATTAAATAAGATCAAAATGTTGCCTTATTTCTTATTAGTCGCAATTAATTCGATTTATCCAAATGTTCGAAATTACGGGATATAACAATTACTCTAGACATTATGGATTTATTAGTTAGATTTCATTCCGTAGATATGTTTTAGATTAGAATCCTATACGATGACTTTCAATTTTTGGGATTTTTTAATAGTTAGAACTTCCGAACTTATTTCAGTATTTTTTGGCATGACGTATTATGTTCTTTCATTTTTTGAATGAGTAATAACTGATTAGCTTTGTTAATATAAAATCGGATTTGAATTGGTAGATGTCTTGTGTGTTGGTTCGCCTACTACGATTTAGTTGGGTGCCTGTCATGGCGGGTTGGGTCGTGACAGAGTTGGTATCAGAGTCGTAGGTTCGTCGATCTCGTCGTACAAGGAGATGTTTAGTAGAGTCTTGCGGATCGGTATGGAGACGTTTGTACTTATCTTTGAGAGGCTACCGGACACTAGGAAAACTCCCTTTCCTTTCTTTCTGTTATACCTCGTAGTTTTTGTACGTTGAAATTTGCTAGGTGCTAGTTGTTCAATTGTGGACACTGGAGTTATTGTCAAAGATATATGAGATTACATGTGCTTATCTTGTGGTTATGAGAGTTTAAGCTCATGCAATAGGTTATGGAAGGATTGGAGAACAAGTGAATCAAGGATATTAAGTTTTTGGCTTTGAAGAAACGTTGGGCAAGATTTCGTACGATAATTTTGGTCTAACTTGGGGAAAGAATATCTTTTATGAAGTGTTTTGAGGAAAAGTAAAAGCCTAAAATGAAGCTCATGAAGTCTAGTTTCTAACGCAACAAACCGCGCATCGATCCTACATCGGAAACAAACGTTATGAGCATGTTAAGATAGACTGCCAGAGCAGAGATTAACTCTGCACGAACGCACCTAGAGGTGGCATGAACACGCAGAGGACCAAGGATAGCTCAGCGCGAATGCGCCCCAAGGTGGCGCGAATGTGCTGAGCAATTTCTAGGTCGGTGCAGGCAGACCCTAGAACGTTATAAAAGGGGGGTTACCCCCCTTATTCTTCACCCAAACACCCCAAAACTTCCCCACAATCTCTGAAATCTCTCTCCACCTTCCACCCATAAAATTTTAGCGCGAATTAAGTGGAATCTCTGGATTTAAGTTCGGACAGCGTATAGTTGTGATTATATTATCATTTTGAGATTGATTTTAGCTTGGATTCAAAGTAGATATTGAGAATATTATAGATCTAGTAAGAGCAAGGTATGGATCTCTCTTTATTGATATTGATTTAGGTTTATTTACTAAGATAGAGTTATTAAATCATCGTATAACGAATTTGTGGGTTGAGAAATTTGATAGACATCGTGTGAGATGCTTTATGGAGTATTTTGGCATGGATGATGATGTTGTTGACATTAGAGTTATTGTTGTTGTGTTGGTTGTTTGTATTGTGATTTCGGGCAAGGGATATAAACGGGAGAGATGTTGCCCAAATTTCGGCAGATTCTAAAAGGATTTGATTTGAAGGCTTAAGACAAGCATATGATGATAAGCCTAACAATGGTATAAATTTTCTTGAATATAGATTTACGAGCCTGGGAGGACAAGCGTTAAGTAGTTAAACTTAAGGCGGCCAAAAAGGTATGTCAACGTTATCCTTTCTTTCATTTTGGCATGATCCTATGATATGAACGAACAAACGAGTAAGCGAGCTTCCATATTACTCTACTCTTAGAAGAACTAGGAGTATTTCAGTCTTTGATGATCCTGTACCCCAGTTATTATGTTCCCTCTGTTCAGGGGTCTTGAGATTTCATGTATTAGTAATGCTAGCTCAGCAGTTGTCCACCACAGTTAGTGTGACATCAAATTATTCGAGAGTTTTACTATTTCATCTTACATATGCATTGCATTCATTATACATATGCCCATTGACTCGTGATCAGAAGGCGTTATATACACGTATATTATATGTATATAGGGTATGGGGAAAGGGATAGACGTTACATACGTATTATCACCTGATCAGCTGGTGCACCTTGTCGATGATATATAGATCGGGCCGTACATTCCTCGACACTATTATATGATATATGGATCGGGCCGTACGTTCCTCGGCACTATTATATGATATATGGATCGGGCTGAACGTTCCTCAGCACTACGACCAATATATATATACATGAGCATGATTATAATTGAGAGCATGCATATTATGCACCCACAGAGGCATTGTCAGTATACAGATTTATGCAAATACTTTCGGATACTCAGTCATACAGATGCATACAAACAATTAATTGGTTTTTGAGTTCATATTTAGTTCATGATTCTTATGTTTATGTTACTTCTATGCCTTACATACTAAGTATATTTTCCCTACTGACTCCCCTATTGCTCGGGGGATGCGTCCATGCCCGTAGGCTCAGGTAGACAGACAGGCAGTCTAGCTCAGTAGGACCTCTATCCAGCGGTGGTCAGTGTGCTCCACTTGATCTGGAGTTGCGGTTCATTTTGGTATGCTATTTTGACTTGTATATTTGGGTATGACGGGAGACCTGTCCTGTCCTTTCTACAACTTTGTACTCCAGTAGAGCTCTGTAGACAGTTGTATGTACTTGACATGTCACACCCTAATCTTGATAGGGCATGATGGGCACCCGACTCTCATCAGAGTCGAGCGAACCCTTCGACATTCGCTCTATCAAAATCTGTCATTTCAAAAACTTTTAAAAACATGAAACTTTTTCAAATAGAGGTCATTATCTTTATACATATTATGAAAACCTTCAGTCAGATAAGCACTTTAACCCAATTGAAATCATCTAAAATACATGCTCTTTTAACATACACAAATGATTCAGCTGACATCACTCTATCGACGTCTCGATAAACGTACCACAGGACGCTGTCTGCAAAGTCTCTAATATAGACGAAATACCATAATCATAAATACTCAGACTCGGCGACACTCCGGAAGGAAATGGAGCTCGCCAATCCCGCTGGAACATCTTTTACTCATCTGGGTGTACCTGCGTGGCATGAAACGCAACCCCCGAAGAAAGGGGGTCAGTACGGAATATGTACTGAATATGTAAAGCATCACGGAATCATAAACAAGGAAAGTGCAGCAGTAAACAAGTTTAGAAGCCCAACTGTAAGTAACCTGAACCAACATTCTGAACCAAGTCATGTAGCCTTTAACCAAGTTCTAGCATACACAATATAAACACGGCATACATAAATTCTAGAATACGAAATATAAGTATAGTATCACAATAGTCCCTTCGGACAGCCGCTTCCGGCATAGTAACATAATAGTCCCTTCGGACGGCCGCTTCCGGCATAATAATGATAATGGCCCCTTCGGGCATAATAATAATAATGATAATATGTAAAGTAAACATAAGTCGTAAATGAAATAAAGTAGTAAAACCTCGCACCCCTTTCGGAGTGGTTTTGAAAATAGCACACTCAGACATAAGCTGAGGCCATAGCACACTCAGGCGTAAGCTGAGGCCATAGAACACTCAGTGATCAGCTGAGGCCATAGCACGCTCAGACATAAGCTGAGGCCATCGCACACTCAGGCATAAGCTGAGGCCATCGCACCCCCTTCAGAGTGGTTTTGAAAATCTAAATAGTAAAATCTCGCACCCCGTTCGGAGTGGTTTTTGAAAATCTAACTTTATGTTTCCCTTAGTATAAAACTAGTTTTCCTCGAAATTATTAGTGAAACCATATGCACAACTCAATTGACATGACGTAAAGTGAGGTCATATGTTATACAGCACGCTCAGTCGCGTCGTGAAATCATATAGAAAAAAAACTATTATGGACGTCATGTATGAAATCAAACCATTTTCCTTTGTCTCCTTCGAGACTCACAAATTTAAATGTAAAAATGCATAGGTAAGAGAAAGACCTTATGAACGTCCCCTTCGGGAATTAGACAACACTATGAAGTTGCACAACTTGAGAATGCCCCTTCGGGCTTAATAGGTCAAAGAACTCAGGATATCCTACATCTAGGAATGGATTCATTATGAGTATCATTACGCTTCGTACTTGTCACAGATCATAAAAACGTTTCGGGTCCATCCGACTTAGTATAGGAAAGTTATGAGCGTTTGAAGTACAGAACCTCCTACGAACGCTTCAGAAGCTATTTTCGGAAAATTAAAGCAACAATCATACCAAGTACCTTTCAAATATCGTTATTCATTATAGAACCCCTTACGAGAATTTCTAAAAAAACAATCCGAGACCGTCTATGAAGTTAGGGACATTACCACTTATAGAACTCTTTAAACTTTTCATGTTATTCAATCATACAATAAGCTCGGCTGTACTAAGTATACTCACATCAAGAAGTAGATAAGAATCATTAACGAGCTCGGAATCAAGAGTAGAATTACCCCAAGATACGTTTCATAACTTACTCAGCGCTAGGACATGCCAAAAGAAAGAAAGGTTATGCTTTACATACCTGTCCCACGTCCAATTAACTACGCTTATTTGTCCAAACTTGCTAGTCTATATTCATAAGAATTGACATAATCATCAGACACCTCGACATATGCTCGTCTTAGTCCTTCAAATGAATTCATTTATATTCTGCCGAAATTTTGGCAGCATTTCCCCTGTAAATACACCATCCCCGAGAATTCAACTCGGCCAAACATACAACAATAAATCCGAGAATTTAACTCGGCCAACATAGCAACAACAATGCCAACAGTTATTCCAACAATATCGACAATCACCTCAAAACACATTCCAACGTTAACAACTTATTTCTACAATCTTTGACGACTTTCCATTTACGTTCAATTCATAATTGCTTACATATTTAAGTTCAATTCCGCAACCATTCAAACAATATTCAAGAATACTTCAAACAATCCGTACAATATTCAAATAATCCAACCCATATGCTATGCCACCCGAAACATTCCAAATGCAACAAAAGCCACAACAACACATTTCCCTCTTTCAAATTCATAAACTACAACAACAATTCACACTTTACCAATTTCCTTCTCATAACTACATAAAATCATATTAGAATCACATTAGCTTCTTGAAACAACTCTCCAACACTTACAACTTCAACTAGAATTATTAAACTTTCATTATCAATATAGAATTCATTATAACAACAACCAAAATACTAAATAAGATTGATTCACTCTCTTCTACACAATACCATAACCACACGGCCACAACTACATATCCACGGCCACAACTATGCATCCATATTTTTGTAATTTTCATTCATTTCTATATACTATAACATACATAAACCTTCAAAAACATATAAGAGAAGATTGGTTCTTACCTTTTTCCTTAATTTCCCACTTGGCTAGAATTTGTAGCTTGCAAGAATAAGTGTTCTACTTGCTCCAATGACCACTCCGCCTTGCTAGGGACCTTCTAATTAGTAGAAAATAATTTTTGAACAATATTTCTCAAGGTCCTTCTCCCACCACATATGGCCGAATGGCCCCTTATTTTTGGTCTTCTCTCCAAGTTTCTTGAGAGTTCTTAAGGATGAAGATGAAATGATAATGGGTCATCTTTTACACTTATTTATTTTGCTTCCATATGGGCCTTAGCCCATTTGTTGTGGACGGCCCAAATGGCCCCTAAATTTTCAAGACCACTTCTTTTCTCATTTTTTTTTTTTTGCAATTCATGAAAAATAATTTTCCAAATTCCAAATTTGCCTTTAGCCTTCCTCCGTATTTCTATGAGTCTTCTTGCGAATTTCCCTTTTTACCCCTAACCTTTCTTAACATTTCCACGTCAAAAAATTTCATGAACAACTTGTATGCTAAACAAAATCAAAATATAACCTTGTCCTTAGCTTCCCGCAATTATCTTGAATTATGTGAATGTACGAAATGCGGGATATAACATCCTCCCCCCCTTTAGAACATTCGTCCTCGAATGTTCAACTGGCCTTATGGGGGTGTTATAATACTTCGGGAGGGTCTCTCTTATAGTTGTCCTTTCCTTCATGTCCATTCCTTATCTTTCACCCTGTTTTCTTTATAATCGAACTCCTCGGTCTTCACATGAATCCTCATTCCATGTCATGGGTTTTCTAATCAACTGCGCCAACTCATTATCCTTGTATTTCGTACTCCCACATGTTCTTCCTATTTGTCTCTTATGTCTACATTTATAGAACTTTTGGTACACTTCCCAGGGGGTCACCCATCCCAAAATATCTCTCACCCTAGCACGCTTAACCTTGAAACTTGGGTGAAATCCAGTGCATTAATTCTGATATAATCGCATCCACCTCTTCGCATGTCCTTCATTACGTGGCCTGGAGCAAGTCGAAGTCTTACAGATTCCGAGACAATATCGTAACACGTCTTTCTCCTTAACAATTACTAATTTAACCTTTTCAATCACTAATATTTACCTTCACTTTCGTCCCTCAACTTTACACTTCAATCATATTCCGATATTCTTACCTTGTCCAACATGCCTCTTCCGCACCGTTACTTACCACTGCGCTCTGTAACTGCTAATGTCATTGGTCACTTTCTTTTGTCGATGCCGCCCTTTAGCTGAAATCAAAGGTTAGTACAAGGGACTTCATTTCCTACGACTGGGCTCTATCGCACGATCTTAGATATGAAAGAAAGAATGACACCCTATTAATGTCTCGTAGCCTCCTGTTTATAGATGTGGTGCACAACACACCGATAAACAAGACTCTACTAGACACGAATTTGCAGACAAACCCTAGGACAACCCGCTCTGATACCACTTTGTCACACCCTAATCTTGATAGGGCATGATGGGCACCCGACTCTCATCAGGGTTGAGCGAACCATTCGACATTCGCTCTATCAAAATCTGTCATTTCAAAAACTTTTAAAAACATGAAACTTTTTCAAATAGAGGTCATTATCTTTATACATATTATGAAAACCTTCAGTCAAATAAGCACTTTAACCCAATTGAAATCATCTAAAATACATGCTCTTTTAACATACACAAATGATTCAGCTGACATCACTTTGTCGACGTCTCGACAAACGTACCACAGGATGATGTCTGCAAAGTTTCTAATATAGACGAAATACCATAATCATAAATACTCAGACTCGGCGACACTCCGGAAGGAAATGGAGCTCGCCAATCCCACTGGAACATCTTCTACTCATCTGGGTGTACTTGCGTGGCATAAAACGCAACCCCCGAAGAAAGGGGGTCAGTACGGAATATGTACTGAATATGTAAAGCATCACAGAATCATAAACAAGGAAAGTGCAGCAGGAAACAAGTTTAGAAGCCCAACTGTAAGTAACCTGGACCAACATTCTGAACCAAGTCCTGTATCCTTTACCCAAGTTCTAGCATACACAATATAAACACAGCATACACAAATTCTAGAATACACAATATAAGTATAGTATCACAATAGTCCCTTCGGACAGCCGCTTCCGGCATAGTAACATAATAGTCCCTTCGGACGGCCGCTTCCGGCATAATAATGATAATGGCCCCTTCGGGCATAATAATAATGATAATATGTAAAGTAAACATAAGTCGTAAATGAAATGAAGTAGTAAAACCTTGCACCCCTTTCGGAGTGGTTTTGAAAATAGCACACTCAGACATAAGCTGAGGCCATAGCACACTCAGGCATAAGCTGAGGCCATAGCACACTCAGTGATCAGCTGAGGCCATAGCACGCTCAGACATAAGCTGAGGCCATCGCACACTCAGGCATAAGCTGAGGCCATCGCACCCCTTCGGAGTAGTTTTGAAAATCTAAATAGTAAAATCTCGCACCCCGTTCGGAGTGGTTTTTGAAAATCTAACTTTATGTTTCCCTTAGTATAAAACTAGTTTTCCTGGAAATTATTTGTGAAACCATATGCACAACTCAATTGACATTGTTATATCCCGCATTTTTGTGCAATCGGATAATTCAAGATGATTGCGGGAAGATAACAAGTAAGGCCTTATTTTTATTTTGTTTGGCATATGACTTGTTTATGAGGAATTTAGAAGCGAAAATATTAACAAAAGGATAGGGGCAAAAATGTAAATTTGCAATATGACTCGTGGAAATATGGAGGAAGGCGAAGGGTAAATTTGGAATTTGGAAAATAATTTTTATGAAGTGCAAAAAAAAATTGGGCTTGCATAGTTGGGCCAAGGTGGCCGGTTAAGGGGGTGGGCTTAAGCCCACCAAGGGAGTTTAATGAACAATATTAAAAGATGACCAAGTCATCTTTATATTCATCTTAGTCCATAGAAACTTCAAGAACACTTGAGAAAAAGAAAACAAGGAGAAAACTTCAAAGGCCATTCGGCCAAGACCAAACCCACAAGAACTTTGGAAAATTCTTCACCAAAAATCATTCTCTTCTGGCCAAACAATCCATTGAAGGGTCCTTAGCAAAGTAAAGTGGTTTTTGGAGCAAGAAACACATATATTCATATAATTTGGAAATTCTAGCTAATTGGAGAATCAAAGAAGAAGGTAAGAATTCATTCCCTTTACGTGTTATGGATGTTTGTGTATGTTGTAGTGTATAAAATGAGTGAAATTCATGAAGAATATGGAAGTGGGGGTGGTGGCCGTGAGGTGTAGTATATGTGTGTGTGGCCGTGTATGCATATGGTGGTGTGGCCGTGTGGTGGTGGTGTAATATGGAAGAAAATGAGTCAATTTTTAGTGTTTTGGTTGTTGTTGAATGAATTCTATATTGCTAATAAAAGCTTAATGATCTTAGTGAAATTGTAGTAGTTGGAGATGTGCTTTAGAAGTTTATGTAAATTGAATATAATGTTCTTGCATGTATGGAAGACAGTGTGATTAGTATGACGTTGTTGGTGTATAAATTATTAAGTTGTTATTGCTCTTAGTGGAGTTGGAAGATCTTGAAGGAAGTAGTATATTGATTGAATCGTTAGAATGTGATTTGGATAAATCGTTAAAGTTGTTAGTATGATTGTTGATATTGGTGTGGATAGTTTGGCCGGGTTGAATTCCCGGATTGTTGTTGAGTAAAATTGGCCAAGGTAGATTCTTGGGGGACGTTGTATTTACAAGGGAAATGCTGCCGAAACTTCGGTAGACAAGTGTTACTTTAAGATTCAATTCTAAATGCTTTAATTAATGTTTGGTAAATGTGACCAAATTGTAGATTTTGGCGAATTTGGAACTTGAGTTTGGAGTGGCGTAAGAGGCGGAAAAGGTATGTAAGGCTTCACTCTTCCTTCTTTGGCATGTCTTAGACATAATAGGCTTGGATACGAACCTCGGGGACTACTCTATTTCTAGAAATCCGAGTTTGAATTTGACCCTTATTTACTCAATAGAATTGAATTAGATACTCTAGGTTTAGTTGGAAAAGTAGTTGAATATATGCAACTTTCACAAACGGAACCGGAATGCCCTAAAACTTTTGTAAGTAACTCTATCAAGCCTAGGATTCTAAGGCATAATCTTCTTTCTAATAATTCATAATGTCTTCCAAAACGTCTATTCTTTTCCAAGACAAAGGTGTATGAGTTTGTAAGCTTTTATGACTATAATGATGAACATGCTTTTGTAATGATAACGATGATATTAAAGAAGAGGATAAGTCTAGAATGATTATGATAAGATTGGTTTCATGTCAAAAAGTCTTGAGTTAAAGATTCAATACGAATATAAGAATAATGAGCTAGTTCTTGATTTTAATTCCCTTCCTTTATTATGACTTTATTTTCTAAAAACCCCAAGGTTTAAGAGTCGATGTTTCAGGAGGCTTATGATCTTATTCTATGTTTTTCTCTTAGTGTTATCCTTCGTTGATAGTCTCATCTTATAACTATCATTCCTTCAAGGTGAGACAAGCGGCCATGGTTATTCCATAATGTAATCGGAGGTTACCAACCTTACGTCACTCCGATGGATATATGACTTTCTTTGGGCTCTCATGCTGTCACGACCCAGCCCCGTGGGCCGCGACTGGTGCCCTTCCGGGACACCCCAAACGAACTCACACCCAGATCATCGTAATCAGACTCGACCAAACTCAACGTACGTCATTCGAACTCAACATCGTAATCAGATCTCTACCGAACACTTATCCTAAGCAGTCGCCCGTACAGATCAGACAAATCACAGATCAGAAAGGAGGTGGAATATACATCGCCAAATTTCACACACACACATCAGAAGGGTGGCGGAATGCACATCGCCCCCAAGTACATACACATACATACAAACTCAGAGGCCGACTTGGCCATAGCAGCGTACGGGCCGCTTAAGAATGCAAAACAGACTCACATGCAAACACACCGGACCCACGACCCACAAATCTGACTACAGGCCTCTAGACAAAACAAAACATATGAACATATGACGGGACAGGGCCCCGCCGTACCCACACAACCACAAATGTACAGAATACAGACACAACAAAAGACATGTACCAAAGTAGGCTCCGGATCAAAGGGGAGCTCTCCAACACAGCAGAATGAGTAGCCTAAACTGGAGGACCACCCAAACGAGCTTCTGTACCTGCGGGCATGAAACACAGCCCCCGAAGAAACGGGGGTCAGTACGGGAGAAGTACTGAGTATGTAAAGCAGAAGGTACAGAAATCACAAACACAGCTGGAGTCAGAAAGAACCAACACACCAACATCGCAAACAAAGCAAACCTGTGCGGGAGGCGAACGTACAAATGCAAATCAAATCATGTATAGGGTTTAGGAACGTGGTCACCCCCCGACGCTGGTGCCACAACACATCATAACTCCAGAAGGTTTCAAATCTCCGTACAATCTCCAGACACATCATATCACACACATCATATCATCAGAACGTATCAAATGCCATATCACATCATAACTCCATAAACGGTAACTGGCCCTATGGCGAGGCCTCGGAAACCGTAACACATCATAACTCCCGAATATATTATAGTGCGCACGATCACAAAGTCGGCCCGGGTACCGACGAACGAAGTCATAACAGGCAGCACGAACAGAGTAGTGCAGAAATCATATGCATATCGAAAATAATTTGTCGGACTTAACATATAGTTTACGTAGAGGTATATACTGATGCCCGAAGGATCGGAGTAGGAATCAGACTGATCAAAGTATGCGTATAAAAGTTACGAAGTTCCAAACTGCCAAATTCGCAAGAAAACTGTT
Organism: Lycium barbarum; assembly: GCF_019175385.1. Lineage (NCBI taxonomy): Eukaryota > Viridiplantae > Streptophyta > Magnoliopsida > Solanales > Solanaceae > Lycium > Lycium barbarum. The sequence goes on along the minus strand of NC_083338.1, from coordinate 82,806,219 downwards.
CATAAGTCATTTTCCGAAAATCTCACATCATTCAAAGTACAAAACGTACATTAATGGCATAGAAAGTTTCAAACACATCCTTGGGTCCTAAACAGACGGTTGCGGATCATAACGGACACAAATGAATCAAACAAACCGAATAAGGGGAGCCTCGGGGCTCGCGGGCCCACCTCGAGTCAAATTGAGGTGGCGGACACAAATCACAGACTTTCGGCTCCATAGAGCCATCTACAAAAGTTTCAAAGAGTTTCGGACACAACAGCACAAGTTATGGAGGTACGAACATTCTTTTAACCAAATGTGACAAAGAGGGTTCAATCGCGCTGAGTGAATAGTGCTCGAACTTGAACCTCGATTTCCAAGAGTAGGATTATTCCCGAGGGGCCGATCTTAACCTAGTATATCTAGGACATGCCAAAAGAATGATAGGTAGGCTTTACATACCTGGTTGGCGCCTTACGCTCCTCAAATCGCAATTCCCGTTTCGACCAGAAACTGCAAATGGTCACTTTTACCAGTTACTATTCATGAGAATTAACATTTTAGTCTTTGGGCTATATTTGGCTACCGAAATTTCGGCAGCACTTCCCCTATAAATCTAACACCCCCGAGACTTAGCTCGGCTCAAAATATAACAACATCAACAACCCAAACATCAATACACAATACGAATCACAATCAAACACACTAACTTCACAATTGCACCTCATTCCATAAGTTGGTAATCCTATTTCCAAACTTCACAATTTCAACTCAAATCCACATTATTGTATTCATTCATTCAAGGTTATTCCATTACATAACAAACAAGTTCCAAACCACATACAAACATCCCCAAAGTTCACTACTTTCCAATTTTCATTCAAAACACCAAAAGTTACGACGAACGTTCTAACTTGCGTCGTTTCATTCCAAACTCATTATCATCAACCATAAATCATATTAAAAGTCTTTAGTATCATATATATACTATGATATACACAAATATACCAAGGGTATACACTTTCCGATAACGTCCGAAATTATTTTCTAACACCAACTCAATTCCTTAATCAATCCTTTACAACATAATGACCACAACAACACATCATTCAAGCTAAATAAGATCAAATTCTTTTGCCTTAAACCTTATAAAACCCACGGCCAAACACACTCTTTTTGCACACACACGCCATGCACAAACACAACACCATTCCAAAATCTTCATGCCAATTCAATCACTAACACATATGTATCCATTTCATAGCATTAAAACATAAAGATCTTACCTTTTTCTTGAATTTCCGATTTGCCGCAAACGAGCACCTTACGCCAATCTAATTATACCACCACGAAGAGCACCTCGAACTCATCAATCATTCCAAAAGAGACTAGGTGATTGGATTAGAAACAAGCCACGAATTTTTTTTTTTCTTTCTCTTTCTTTTTCGGCCGAGAGCACCTTCAATGGTGTTCTTGAGATTTTTTTTTTGATCTTGATAAAGCTAAGATATATCATATATATCCACTCCTAGGTCATGTGCATAGCACATGACCTTAATAAATGGACTTGGACTTGCTCCCTTGGGCCGGCCAATTCACTTCCTTTGGGCCTCAATTTTTGTATTCCATTTTCTTAGCCCAATTCATAAAATGTCCCGTTTTGTAATTCCCGAAACTAATTTCCGAAGTTCCAAATTTACCCTCGGCCTTCCCCGACGTCTTAACATTAATAACTCCATAACCAACATATTCATATTCACCAAAATCAAAATATTTCCTCAACACACAAGTCTTCTTTATTTCTTGATTTCCCGTTATACGAAAATACGGGACATAACACATGCATGTTGTTATATGTTATAAGCATATGTATATGTATATGGGGAAGATGGGAAAAGGGCAGAGCGCTATAGACGCTATCCACCTGATCAGTTGGCACTGTATGACATGATATCGTCCCGGACGCGAGATACATGGGCGAGCCGACGTATTTCGGCGCTATGACATGATATGACATGATATGATATGATATGATATGATGATACGTTTACTCTCTATATATGGACATGAGATGTTTTTCAAAGGAAAGACAAGCATGCATGGCATCCGGCCTAAAAGGCTTTCATATGTACAGGTTACTCTCTTATCTCACTATATGTTCTACGATCCCATGAAATAGTTATTCATTCTTTATGTTCCTTATTATGATGTATTCTATGCCTTACATACTCGGTACATTATTCGTACTGACGTCCCTTCTTGCGCACGTTGCGTTTATGCCACACAGGTAAACAGGTAGACGGGCTTGACTCCTAGGAGATTCATCAGCAGTACTTGAGGGTGCTCCAGTCGTTCCGGAGCTCTAGCCTGTTGGTACTACTTTTGTGTACATGTTCAGGCTCGGAAGTACCCGACCCTCCTTGTTATCATATGTATTTTGTTTAGAGGCTCGTAGACAGATATGTACAGTCAGATGTTTTGTATTTTTGTTGTCCTCGTCGCTGTATAATGTACTAGCAAAGTTTATTAGTCCATGTTTATAATTATGCTATTAATTGTTAGTGTTAAGTAACAAAAAAAAAAAGATACGGTATAGTTCACACGGCCTACTTGGTAAAATGAATAAGATACGGGATAGGGGGTGCTCGGTACAAGTATCGGGTACCCGTCGCGGCCCTAGTTGGGTCGTGACAGACATGACGTAAACTGAGGCCATATGTTATACAGCACGCTCAGTCGCGTCGTGAAATCATATAGAAAAAAAACTATTATGGACGTCATGTATGAAATCAAAACCTTTTCCTTTGTCTCCTTCGAGACTCACAAATTTAAATGTAAAAATGCATAGGTAAGAGAAAGACCTTATGAACGTCCCCTTCGGGATTTAGACAACTCTATGAAGTCGCACAACTTGAGAATGCCCCTTCGGGCTTAATAGGTCAAAGAACTCAGGATATCCTACATCTAGGAATGGATTCATTATGAGTATCGTTACGCTTCGTACTTGTCACAGATCATAAAAACGTTTCGGGTCCATCCGACTTAGTATAGGAAAGTTATGAGCGTTTGAAGTACAGAACCTCCTACGAACGCTTCAGAAGCTATTTTCGGAAAATTAAAGCAACAATCATACCAAGTACCTTTCAAATATCATTATTCATTATAGAAACCCTTACGAGCATTTCCAAAAAAACAATCTGAGACCGTCTATGAAAGTTAGGGACATTACCACTTACAGAACTCTTTAAACTTTTCTTGTTATTCAATCATACAATAAGCTCGGCTATACTAAGCATACTCACATCAAGAAGTGGATAAGAATCATTAACGAGCTCGGAATCAAGAGTAGAATTACCCCAAGATACGTATCATAACTTACTCAGCGCTAGGACATGCCAAAAGAAAGAAAGGTTAGGCTTTACATACCTGTCCCACGTCCAATTAGCTACGCTTATTTGTCCAAACTTGCTAGTCTATATTCAAAAGAATTGACATAATCATCAGACACATCGACATATGCTCGTCTTAGTCCTTCAAATGAATTCATTTATATTCTGCTGAAATTTCGGCAGTATTTCCTCTGTAAATACACCATCCCCGAGAATTAAACTCGGCCAAACATACAACAATAAATCCGAGAATTTAACTCGGCCAACTTAGCAACAATAATGCCAACAGTCATTCCAACAATATCGACAATCACCTCAAAACACATTCCAACGTTAACAACTTCTTTCTACAATCTTTGACGACTTTCCATTGACGTTCAATTCATAATTGCTTACATATTTAAGTTCAATTCCGCACCATTCAAACAATATTCAAGAATACTTCAAACAATCTGTACAATATTCAAATAATCCAACCCATATGCTATGCCACCCGAAACATTCCAAATGCAACAAAAGCCACAACAACACATTTTCCTCTTTCAAATTCATAAACTACAACAACAATTCACACTTTTGCAATTTCCTTCTCATAACTACATAAAATCATATTAGAATCACATTAGCTTCTTGAAACAACTCTCCAACACTTACAACTTCAACTTGAATTATTAAGCTTTCATTATCAATATAGAATTCATTACAACAACAACCAAAATACTAAATAAGATTGATTCACTCTCTTCTACACAATACCATAACCACACGGCCACAACTACATATCCACGGCCACAACTATGCATCCATATTTTTATAATTTTCATTCATTTCTATATACTATAGCATACATAAACTTTCCAAAACATATAAGAGAAGATTGGTTCTTACCTTTTTCCTTAATTTCCCACTTGGCTAGAATTTGTAGCTTGCAGGAATAAGTGTTCTACTTGCTCCAATGACCACTCCGCCTTGCTAGGGACCTTCCAATTAGTAGAAAATAATTTTTGAACAATTTTTCTCAAGGTCCTTCTCCCACCACATATGGCCGAATGGCCCCTTATTTTTGGTCTTCTCTCCAAGTTTCTTTAGTGTTCTTAAGGATGAAGATGAAATGATAATGGGTCATCTTTTACACTTATTTAATTTGCTTCCATATGGGCCTTAGCCCATTTGTTGTGGACGGCCCAAATGGCCCCTAAATTTTCAAGCCCACTTCTTTTCTCTTTTTTTTTTTTTTGCAATTCATGAAAAATAATTTTCCAAATTCCAAATTTGCCCTTAGCCTTCCTCCGTATTTCTATGGGTCTTCATCCGAATTTCCCTTTTTACCCCTAACCTTTCTTAACATTTCCACATCAAAAACTTTCATGAACAACTTGTATGCTAAACAAAATCAAAATATAACCTTGTCCTTAGCTTCCCGCAATTATCTTGAATTATCTGAATGTACGAAATGCGGGATATAACATCCTCCCCCCCTTTAGAACATTCGTCCTCGAATGTTCAACTGGCCTTATTGGGGTGTTATAATACTTCGGGAGGGTCTCTCTTATGGTTGTCCTTTCCTTCATGTCCATTCCTTATCTTTCACCCTGTTTTCTTTATAATCGAACTCCTCGGTCTTCAATGAATCCTCATGACATGTCATGGGTTTTCTAATCAACTGCGCCAACTCATTATCCTTGTCTTTCGTACTCCCACATGTTCTTCCTATTTGTCTCTTATGTCTACATTTATAGAACTTTTGGTACACTTCCCAAGGGGTCACCCATCCCAAAATTTCTCTCGCCCTAGCACGCTTAACCTTGAAACTTCGGTGAAATCCAGTGCATTAATGCCGATATAATCGCATGCACCTCTTCGCATGTCCTTCATTACGTGGCCTGGAGCAAGTCGAAGTCTTACAGATTCCGAGACATTCTCGTAACACGTGTTTCTCCTTAACAATTACTAATTTAACCTTTTCAATCCCTAATATTTACCTTCACTTTCGTCCATCAACTTTACACTTCAATCATATTCCGATATTCTTACCTTGTCCAACATGCCTCTTCCGCACCGTTACTTACCACTGCGCTCTGTAACTGCTAATGTCATCGGTCACTTTCTTTTGTCGATGTCGCCCTTTAGTTGAAATCAAAGGTTAGTACAAGGGACTTCATTTCCTACGACTGGGCTCTATCGCACGATCTTAGATATGAAAGAAAGAATGACACCCTATTAATGTCTCGTAGCCTCCTGTTTATAGATGTGGTGCACAACACACCGATAAACAAGACTCTACTAGACACGACTTTGCAGACAAACCCTAGGACAACCCGCTCTGATACCACTTTGTCACACCCTAATCTTGATAGGACATGATGGGCACCCGACTTTCATCAGAGTCGAGCGAACCCTTCGACATTCGCTCTATCAAAATCTGTCATTTCAAAAACTTTTAAAAACATGAAACTTTTTCAAATAGAGGTCATTATCTTTATACATATTATGAAAACCTTCAGTCAAATAAGCACTTTAACCCAATTGAAATCATCTAAAATACATGCTCTTTTAACATACACAAATGATTCAGCTGACATCACTCTGTCGACGTCTCGACAAACGTACCACAGGATGATGTCTGCAAAGTCTCTAATATAGACGAAATACCATAATCATAAATACTCAGACTCGGCGACACTCCGGAAGGAAATGGAGCTCGCCAATCCCGCTGGAACATCTTCTACTCATCTGGGTGTACCTGCGTGGCATGAAACGTAGCCCCCGAAGAAAGGGGGTTAGTACGGAATATGTACTGAATATGTAAAGCATCACGGAATCATAAACAAGGAAAGTGCAGCAGTAAACAAGTTTAGAAGCCCAACTGTAAGTAACCTGAACCAAGTCCTGTAGCCTTTACCCAAGTTCTAGCATACACAATATAAACACGGCATACACAAATTCTAGAATACACAATATAAGTATAGTATCACAATAGTCCCTTCGGACAGCCGCTTCCGGCATAGTAACATAATAGTCCCTTCGGACGGCCGCTTCCGGCATAATAATGATAATGGCCCCTTCGGGCATAATAATAATGATAATATGTAAAGTAAACATAAGTCGTAAATGAAATGAAGTAGTAAAACCTCGCACCCCTTTTGGAGTGCTTTTGAAAATAGCACACTCAGACATAAGCTGAGGCCATAGCACACTCAGGCGTAAGCTGAGGCCATAGCACACTCAGTGATCAGCTGAGGCCATAGCACGCTCAGACATAAGCTGAGGCCATCGCACACTCAGGCATAAGCTGAGGCCATCGCACCCCCTTCGGAGTGGTTTTGAAAATCTAAATAGTAAAATCTCGCACCCCGTTCGGAGTGGTTTTTGAAAATCTAACTTCATGTTTCCCTTAGTATAAAACTAGTTTTCCTCGAAATTATTAGTGAAACCATATGCACAACTCAATTGACATGACGTAAACTGAGGCCATATGTTATACAACACTCTTAGTCGCGTCGTGAAATCATATAGAAAAAAAACTATTATGGATGTCATGTATGAAATCAAACCCTTTTCCTTTGTCTCCTTCGAGACTCACAAATTTAAATGTAAAAATGCATAGGTAACAGAAAGACCTTATGAACGTCCCCTTCGGGATTTAAACAACACTATGAAGTCGCACAACTTGAGAATGCCCCTTCGGGCTTAATAGGTCAAAGAACTCAGGATATTTTACATCTAGGAATGGATTCATTATGAGTATCGTTACGCTTCGTACTTGTCACAGATCATAAAAACGTTTCGGGTCCATCCGACTTAGTATAGGAAAGTTATGAGCGTTTGAAGTACAGAACCTCCTACGAACACTTCAGAAGCTATTTTCGGAAAATTAAAGCAACAATCATACCAAGTACCTTTCAAATATCGTTATTCATTATAGAAACCCTTACGAGCATTTCCAAAAAAATAATCCGAGACCGTCTATGAAAGTTAGGGACATTACCACTTACAGAACTCTTTAAACTTTTCTTGTTATTCAATCATACAATAAGCTCGGCTATACTAAGCATACTCACATCAAGAAGTGGATAAGAATCATTAACGAGCTCGGAATCAAGAGTAGAATTACCCCAAGATACGTATCATAGCTTACTCAGCGCTAGGACATGCCAAAAGAAAGAAAGGTTAGGCTTTACATACCTGTCCCACGTCCAATTAGCTACGCTTATTTGTCCCCACTTCCTAGTCTATATTCAAAAGAATTGACATAATCATCAGACACCTCGACATATGCTCGTCTTAGTCCTTCAAATGAATTCATTTATATTCTGCCGAAATTTCGGCAGCATTTCCCCTGTAAATACACCATCCCCGAGAATTCAACTCGGCCAAACATACAACAATAAATAAGAGAATTTAACTCGGCCAACATAGCAACAACAATGCCAACAGTTATTCCAACAATATCGACAATCACCTCAAAACACATTCCAACGTTAACAACTTATTTCTACAATCTTTGACGACTTTCCATTTACGTTCAATTCATAATTGCTTACATATTTAAGTTCAATTCCGCAACCATTCAAACAATATTCAAGAATACTTCAAACAATCCGTACAATATTTAAATAATCCAACCCATATGCTATGCCACCTGAAACATTCCAAATGCAACCAAAGCCACGACAACACATTTCCCTCTTTCAAATTAATAAACTACAACAACAATTCACACTTTAGCAATTTCCTTCTCATAACTACATAAAATCATATTAGAATCACATTTGCTTCTTGAAACAACTCTCCAACACTTACAACTTCAACTAGAATTATTAAACTTTCATTATCAATATAGAATTCATTACAACAACAACCAAAATACAAAATAAGATTGATTCACTCTCTTCTATACAATACCATAACCACACGGCCACAACTACATATCCACGACCACAACTATGCATCCATATTTTTATAATTTTCATTCATTTCTATATACTATAACATACATAAACCTTCCAAAACATATAAGAGAAGATTGGTTCTTACCTTTTTCCTTAATTTCCCACATGGCTAGAATTTGTAGCTTGCAAGAATAAGTGTTCTACTAGCTCCAATGACCACTCCGCCTTGCTAGGGACCTTCCAATTAGTAGAAAATAATTTTTGAATTTTTTTTCTCAAGGTCCTTCTCCCACCACATATGTTACACCTCGGAAAAATTTTCGTTGGTACGCAAGAGAATGAACTAGTGATGAATATGAGTGCATGATGTCCATGAGCAAGAAACGACGTTGTTGACCTTAGGCGATATTTCGAAAGTATCCGATGTGAGACGAGGAAGTTGGCTAAGTTAAGATGAGATACAAGGTGAGCAATGCATGTGCATGGACGGGGGTGATTAAAAATGAGAAATCTATGAAATATAGGAAGTTGCAGAATTGCAATTGCCCAGTGGTCGTAAATCGCAAAATACGGACCGTAAATTACAATATGGTCTGTAAACTGGCAGTCGTAAACTGCCATGCAAGGTTTCAACTTTCTGCCAGCCGAGGAAATGGTTAAATACGACCAGGTGGATGGATCATAAAGTGATTTACGGCCCGTAAACCATGGTCGTACACCACCATGAAGGCAGCGCAGCTTCTGGTTCTGGAAATGGTTAATTACGCCCATGAAGGACGAGCGGTATAGTGGAATACGGGCCGTAAACCTCCATGGACGACCACTGTTCACCCAGCACAGATTTTTCAATTCATTAAATGTGAGGATCAAGACTTGTCTTATTTCATTACAACATTACACCACTTCTCTCTAAAACTTCTCTCTACATTTATTATATGAGTTTTCAAGGATTATAAGCCATCAATAACATTAAGACAAGTGAATCAAGGATAAGGGAATCCTCAAGGATCATCCAAGTCAAGAAATCCAAATGGAGAAAAACTAGGGTTTTGCTCAAAGAGGAGTATTATCAACCAAAGATTGTTCCTACAACTTCTAAGGTAAGATTCATGATTTTTACAAGATGTTTAAGGTATTGGAGAATTAAAATACATGGATTGTAGAAAATGTGGTCAACTAGGTCATGAATGGTGAATAGTGACATTTTGAGGAATAGTTTGAATTGAATTATGAATGTTGTTGTGTTACGATATGAATGTATTATAAATGGTACTAAGATCATGAACTAGACACTTTAGACAAATGGACGAAGTTGGAGGTCATGACCATAAATATGGGAGATTTAGAAGCAAATTGAGAAATCTAGATAATGTGGATGATGTGAATGACTAATGTCCATTGTTATGATATTAATGAAGGTATAGACGCTAGCATTGGAAAGAAACGTGCAAGTGTAGAATAGTCCGACGGAAAGGTATGTAAGGCTAACCCTTCTTTCATAAGGCATGGTTCTTGGCTAAATTTCTAATTCCTCTATATGAGTATGTTGTATTCAAGTGATTGACACTCCGAACTCATAAGCTCACGATCCTTAACTTGTACTACGATTGTACTACGCCCCTCATATGACGAGTAAGCCTAAGATATGGATGTAGCAACAATGACGATGATAGTGATGACGATGATAATAATAATGATTCTAAAGGTGCCTACGGGCTATTATATTCACATGTGCCTATGAAGGGCTATAATGACACCCCGAGCTTATAATGCTGGGTAGAATATATGTATATGGATGTATATATGTATATATATATATGATTATGTATAAAGTATGTATACGATTATGTAACGCGCGCACACCTCTGCAGATGGTACGGATAACCCTGAAGCCTTGGTAGGGCCTGGTAGAAATAACATTGAGCCTTGGTTGGCTAAGTACGTATGAAACACCGAACCTTATGGTTGGGAACGCTATGTATGTATATAAGTGTATGGCTATGTATATAATATGAATATGAATGTGAAAAGACTATGTATACGAATACGAATAAGGACATGTATGCGAATATGAGCACAAGTAGGGTACGAGTACTGTTATGAAATACGCATGAGAAATGGAAAGTTCTTATGAAAGGCAGGTAAGTGCCATGATGATGATATTATTGTCTTCCCTCCTGTGCCACTTCATATATTGTCTATGATGTTTCTATATTGATGTTAATCACGCTTTACATACTCAGTACATTCTTCGTACTGACGTCCTTTTGTTTGTGGACGCTGCGTCATGCCCGCAGGTGCACAGGGAGACAGACTTGATCCATAGCTGCTTATCCAGAGATTGCATAGCAGAGCTCCATTTCGTTCGGAGCCAAAGCTTTTGGGTACTCATTCTTTTGTGTACATAATTATGGGCATAGCGGGGTCCTGTCCCGCCCATATGATATGTCATACTCTTAGAGGCTCGTAGTCATGTGTATGTGGGTAGAGACGTTCGGCCATGTCGGCCCATATTTTGTATATCTTTTGTTGGCCTCGTCGGCCTTGTACTTATGATGTGGCATAGATGCCTATGATATGTTAAATGATGATGGTCGTCTAATGGGATCAATATGATTAACGATAAAAGAAAAATCACGAATTGACTTATGGTTCACCTAGATGTTATGTTATGTACGATAAGAGGCTGCCCGGGTGGGGTAGCACCGGGTGCTGGTCGCGGCCCCCTAGCCGGGTCTTAACAAAAGTGGTATCAGAGCAGTTCAGTCCTAGGATGTGTCTACGATCCATGTCTAGTAGAGTCTCGGTTATGGGTGTGTTGTGCGCCACACTTATAAACAAAAAGCTGCAGACATTTTAGGGATATATGACCTTCTTTCTTCATAAGAATCGTGCGATAGAGCTATGATGTAAGAAATTCTTGTTCCTAAATCGTGTGTTGTGTATTTCAGAGATGCCTAAAAAGAAAAAGGCTACAGCATCCCAAAAGGGCAAGACGGTGGCAGAACAGCGGGCTGAAAGAGCACCGCCACCGGTAGTAGAGGAAGATGAGTCCCAGAGTGCGGCTGAATCTCAGTCCTCCCAGACAGTGCCGATTACCGAGGAGCACGTGGGAGCCTCAGCCCCAGCTCCAGCTCCTCCACCGAATGCTTCGGGTCAAGATGTGAGAGAGGCCATTAATTTGTTGACTCAGTTGGTTGCGGCCCAGACTCAGAGGCCAAGCGCAGGGCAAGGTGACAGGGCTGTTAGTGCAAGGGCCCGTGACTTCATTGCTTTGAAACCCCTGGAATTATTTAGGTCGAAATCGGAGGAGGATCCCCAGGATTTTATTGATGGTATGCTAAGGACGCTCCGGTTGATACATGCTTCAGGCACCGAGTCGGTAGAGCTAGCGTCCTATAGATTGAGAGATATCTCGATCCAGTGGTATACAGTATGGATGTCTTCGCGGGGAGCCAATGCACCTCCGTCGGTATGGCAAGAGTTTGTGGATGCTTTTCTCCGTCATTACATGCCTCCAGAAGTTTGGCGAGCTAGGGCCGATAAATTCTTGAATTTGAGGCAAGGTAACATGAGTGCTACAGAGTATAGTCTCTGCTTTAACTCCTTGCCTAGGTATGCTTCGGCCATGGTAGCAGATATGGGTGACCAGGTACACTGATTTGTAAAGGGCCTAGGGCCCCATCTGATGGACAAATGCTTGACTGCGTCCCTTCAGGACGGTATGGATATTGCACGCATTCAGGCACATGCTCAAAACTTAGAGGAAAGCCTACAGCAGCAAAGAAGTGAACGTGAACAGGATAGGGGACATAGCAAGAGGGCCAGATCTTCGGGCCCAATAAGTGAGTCCAGAGGCGGACACAGGCAACAGTTCCCTACACATTCGGGCTATTCTATGACCAATGCACCTCCACGGTTTTCAGGCCAGAGCCTTGATAGATCTACTCATCCCGGGCCGAGTCAGAGTTATTCGGGGTCCCAGTTTAGAGGTGATTCAGGCCAGTCAAGGCCACCTATACCCTGATGTTCCCAGTGTGGGAAGTCGCAATGCCGATTGGGTTCAGATGTTTGCTATTCATGTGGTCGACCGGGCCATATTATGCGTGATTGCCCCTCAGTGCATGGTAGAGGTAGGACCCAGCCATCAGGGTCGGTAGCTGGATCTTCGGCATCTGTACGCCCTATGGGGCCAGGTTCACATGCGCCAGTCGGCCATGGTAGAGGTAGGGGCAGAGCTCCCAGTACTAGCGGTTCTCAGTACCGTATTTATGCTTTGGCTGGACGCCAAGATCTTGAGTCTTCTCTTAACGTGGTCACAGGTATATTATCGGTATTCTCTCATGATGTATATGCTTTGATTGATCCGGGCTCCACATTATCATATGTTACTCCATATATTGCGGGTCGATTTATAATTGAGCCGGAGTCTATCAAGCCTTTTGAGGTGTCTACACCCGTGGGTGAATCGGTAATAGCTAGCCGAGTATATAGGAATTGTGTGATTGTGATTTGTGATCGTCGTACCATGATTGATTTGCATGAGCTAGAGATGGTAGATTTTGATGTCATTATGGGCATGGATTGGTTGGCTTCTTGTTATGCCAATGTTGATTGTAGAATGAAGATGGTTCGTTTCCAATTTTCGAGAGAACCAGTCTTAGAATGGAAAGGAAATTCGGCATCACCAAAAGGTAGGTTTATTTCCTATCTAAAGGCAAGAAAGATGATCACGAAAGGGTGTATCTATCACTTAGTGCGGGTTCAAGATGTTGAAGCTGAGTCGCTGACTCTTCAGTCAGTTCCAGTAGTGAATGAATTTCCGGATGTGTTCCCAGAAGAGCTTCCAGGCCTTCCTCCCGAGCGGGAGATTGATTTTGCGATTGATGTGTTTCCAGACACTAAACCCATATCTATTCCTCCCTATAGAATGTCGCCCGTAGAACTGAAAGAGTTGATGGAGCAATTGAAGGACTTGCTTGATAAAGGCTTCATTAGGCCCAGTTCATCCCCGTGGGGAGCCCCTGTATTGTTTGTCCGAAAGAAGGATGGCTCCTTGAGAATGTGCATTGATTATCGACAATTAAATAAGGTGACGATTAAGAACAAATATCCTCTTCCGAGGATTGATGATTTATTTGATCAATTGCAAGGTGCTAAGTGGTTTTCAAAGATCGATTTGAGGTCCGGGTATCACCAAGTAAGAGTTAGGGAGAAAGATATCCCTAAGACAGCTTTCAGAACAAGATACGGTCATTTTGAGTTCCGAGTGATGTCGTTCGGGTTAACTAATGCACCGGCAGTGTTTATGGACTTAATGAACAATGTATTCAGTCCTTTTCTGGATCTATTCGTGATTGTATTCATCGATGATATCCTAGTGTATTCTAGATCCGAGGCAGAACATGCGGATCACTTGCGTATTGTCCTTGGAGTTCTTCGAACTCGAGAGTTATTCGCGAAGTTTTTCAAATGCGAGTTTTGGTTGAACTCAGTGGCATTTCTGGGCCACATTGTTGCAGCTGACGGTATTCGAGTGGATAGCCAAAAGATTGAGGCCGTGAAGACTTGGCCAAGGCCCACGACTCCTATGGAGGTTCGTAGCTTTTTGGGCTTAGCAGGTTATTACAGAAGATTTGTTGAGGGTTTTTCTTCTATTTCTGCGCCACTCACCAAGTTGACTCAGAAGTCAGCTAAGTTTCAATGGACAGATGCTTGCGAGCGTAGGTTCCAAGAGTTGAAAGACCGATTGACTTCAGCCCCAGTCTTGACACTTCCAGAGGGATTGGAAGGATATGTTATTTATTGTGATGCTTCAGGCGTCGGGCTTGGTTGTGTATTGATGCAAAATGGTAAGGTGATTGCGTCTGCTTCTAGACAATTACGGAAACATGAACAGAACTATCCAACCCACGATTTAGAATTAGCCGCAGTGGTCCATGCATTAAAGTTATGGCGACATTATTTATATGGTGTCCATGTGGATGTTTATACAAATCATAAGAGTCTCCAGTACATCTTCAAGCAGAAAGAGTTGAATTTGCGGCAACGACGATGGCTAGAGTTGCTAAAAGACTATGATGTTGAAATCCTGTACCACCCCGGAAAGGCAAATGTTGTGGCTGATGCTCTTAGCCGTAGGTCGATGGGAAGTCTAAGTGATGTATGACCAGAAAAGAAAGAGATGGCCCGTGATCTTTAGCAGTTAGCTAGCCTAGGAGTCTGAGTGGTGGACTCAGGTAGCAGCGGAGCTGCTATTCAGAATTCAGCAGCTTCATCGCTAGTAGCGGAAGTAAAAGAGCGACAATATGAGGATCCCATGCTAATGCAGTACAGAGATATACTCCCTCAGAAGGAGGAGTCATCATTTGATATTTCGGGAGACGGAGTTCTCCGATGTCGAGGCAGGTTATGTGTTCCCGATGTGGCAGGTCTACGCCACCAGATTTTGAGAGAAGCTCATTGTTCCCGTTACTCCATTCCCCCTGGAGCGACGAAAATGTATCACGATCTTAAGTCTATATATTGGTGGAATGGGATGAAGAAAGACGTAGCGGAATTTGTAGCTCAATGTCCTAATTTCCAACAAGTGAAGATCGAGCACCAAAAGCAGGGTGGCTTATTGCAAGCTATAGAAATCCCAACTTGGAAGTGGGAAGTGATTAATATGGATTTCATTACAGGGTTACCCCGTTCTCGACGTAAATATGATTCTATATGGGTGATCGTGGATAGACTCACAAAGTCAGCGCATTTCTTACCGGTCAAAACGACCTATATGGCAGAAGATTATGCCAAGCTTTATCTTAAAGAGATAGTGAGACTCCATGGCGTTCCGGTATCTATTATCTCCGATAGAGGAACTCAGTTTACAACCAAGTTTTGGAGGTCTTTCCAAGAGGGTTTAGGGACCCAAGTGCGCCTTAGCATGGCATTTCACCCACAGACCGATGGGCAAGCTGAACGTACTATTCAGACTCTTGAAGATATGTTACGGGCATGTATGATAGATTTCGGAGGAAATTGGGATGACCATTTGCCACTCATTGAGTTTGCTAACAATAACAGTTATCATTCTAGCATTCAAATGGCGCCGTATGAGGCTTTATATGGGCGAAAGTGTAGATCCCCGATTGGGTGGTTCGAAACTGGAGAGGCCAAGTTGATAGGGCCAGATTTGGTCCAGCCAGCTATAGAGAAAGTCAAGATTATACAAAAACGGTTGTTAGCGGCTCAAAGTCACCAGAAGTCCTATGCGGATAATCGTCGAAGGGACTTAGGGTTCCAAGTTAAGGATTGGGTATTCTTGAAAGTGTCGCCAATGAAAGGCGTTATGAGATTTGGCAAAAAGGGGAAGCTCAGTCCCCGGTATATCGGACCCTATGAGGTTGTGCGCAAAATAGGCAAAGTGGCCTATGAGCTAGATCTACCTCCAGATTTGGAGTCAGTCCATCCAGTATTTCATGTCTCGATGCTTCAGAAGTGTATTGGAGATCCTACGAGGATCGTCCCAGTGAATGATATTCAAGTGACAGAAAAGTTAACTTATGATGAAATATCCATTGCCATATTAGATAGGCAAGTACGGAGGCTTAGAAACAAAGAAGTGGCCTCAATTAAAGTTCTGTGGAGAAATAACAATCGAGAGGAAATGACATGGGAAGCAGAAGAGAATATGCGATCCAAATACCCACATTTATTTCAGCCATTGGGAGAAGTCCAAGATGAGACCTCGAGATCATGAGTTATGTATGATTCCATTTTATACATTCAGGTCGTGTGTGGCCAAATTTCTAGTGCTGTTGTATTATTGTCCTGTGAGGCATTGTTATTGTGGGTTGTTGTGACAGGGTGGTAGTGCCACATTACAGAGGAAACTCTAGCGAAATTTTTATAGAATTCCCCAAGCCTTTAACATTCGAGGACGAATGTTCCTAAGGGGGGTAGAATCTTACACCTCGAAAATTTTTTCATTGGTACGCAAGAGAATGAACTAGTGATGAATATGAGTGCATGATGTCCATGAGCAAGAAACGACGTTGATGACCTTAGGCGAGATTTCGAAAGTATCCGATGTGAGACGAGGAAGTTGGCTAAGTTAAGATGAAATACAAGGTGAGCGATGCATGTGCATGGACGGGGGTGATTAAAAATGAGAAGTCTAAAAAATATGGGAAGTTGCAGAATTGCAACTTCCCAGTGGTCGTAAATCGCAAAATACGTATCGTAAATTGCAATACGGTCCGTAAACTGGCAAACGGCCATGCAAGGTTTCAACTTTCTGCCAGCCGAGGAAATGGTTAAATACGACCAGGTGGACGGACCGTAAAATGATTTACGGCCCGTAAACCATGGTCGTAAACCACCATGAAGGCAGCCCAGCTTCTGGTTCTGGAAATGGTTAATTACGCCCATGGAGGACGAGTCGTATAGTGGAATACGGGCCGTAAACCTCCATGGACGACCACTGTTCACCCAGCACAGATTTTTCAATTCATTAAATGTGAGGATCAAGACTTGTCTTATTTCATTACAACATTACACCACTTCTCTCTAAAACTTCTCTCCACATTTATTATATGAGTTTTCAAGGATTATAAGCCGTCAATAACATTAAGACAAGTGAATCAAGGATAAGGGAATCATCAAGGATCATCCAAGTCAAGAAATTCAAATGGAGAAAAACTAGGGTTTTGCTCAAAGAGGAGTATTATCAACCAAAGCTTGTTCCTACAACTTCTAAGGTAAGATTCATGATTTTTACAAGATGTTTAAGGTATTGGAGAATTAAAATACATGGATTGTAGAAAATGTGGTCAACTAGGTCATGAATGGTGAATAGTGACATTTTGAGGAATAGTTTGAATTGAATTATGAATGTTGTTGTGTTACGATATGAATGTATTATAAATGGTACTAAGATCATTAACTAGACACTTTAGACGAATGGACGAAGTTGGAGGTGATGACCATAAATATGGGAGATTTAGAAGCAAATTGAGAAATCTAGATAATGTGGATGATGTGAATGACTAATGGCCATTGTTATGATATTAATGAAGGTATTGACGCTAGCATTGGAAGGAAACGTGCAAGTGTAGAATAGTCCGACGGAAAGGTATGTAAGGCTAACCCTTCTTTCATAAGGCATGGTTCTTGGCTAAATTTCTAATTCCTCTATATGAGTATGTTGTATTCAAGTGATTGACACTCCGAGCTCATAAGCTCACGATCCTTAACTTGTACTACGATTGTACTACGCCCCTCATATGACGAGTAAGCCTAAGATATGGATGTAGCAACAATGACGATGATAGTGATGACGATGATAATAATAATGATTCTAAAGGTGCCTACGGGCTATTATATTCACATGTGCCTATGAAGGGCTATAATGACACCCCGAGCTTATAATGCTGGGTAGAATATATGTATATGGATGTATATATATATATATATGATTATGTATAAAGTATGTATACGATTATGTAATGCGCGCACACCTCTGCAGATGGTACGGATAACCCTGAAGCCTTGGTAGGGCCTGGTAGAAATAACATTGAGCCTTGGTTGGCTAAGTACGTATGAAACACCGAACCTTATGGTCGGGCACGCTATGTATGTATATAAGTGTATGGCTATGTATATAATATGAATATGAATGTGAAAAGACTATGTATACGAATACGAATAAGGACATGTATGCGAATATGAGCACAAGTAGGGTACGAGTACTATTATGAAATACGCATGAGAAATGGAAAGTTCCTATGAAAGGCAGGTAAGTGCCATGATGATGATATTATTGTCTTCCCTCCTGTGCCACTTCATATATTGTCTATGATGCTTATATATTGATGTTAATCACGCTTTACATACTCAGTACATTCTTCGTACTGACGTCCTTTTGTTTGTGGACGCTGCGTCACGCCTGCAGGTGCACAGGGAGACAGACTTGATCCATAGCTGCTTATCCATAGATTGCATAGCAGAGCTCCATTTCCTTCGGAGCCATAGCTTTTGGGTACTCATTCTTTTGTGTACATAATTATGGGCATAGCGGGGTCCTGTCCCGCCCATACGATATGTCATACTCTTAGAAGCTCGTAGTCATGTGTATGTGGGTAGAGACGTTCGGCCATGTCGGCCCATGTTTTGTATATCTTTTGTTGGCCTCGTCGGCCTTGTACTTATGATGTGGCATAGATGCCTATGATATGTTAAATGATGATGGTCGTCTAATGGGATCAATATGATTAACGATAAAAGAAAAAGCACGAATTGACTTATGATTCACCTAGATGTTATGTTATGTACGATAAGGGGGTGCCCGGGTGGGGTAGCACCAGGTGCTGGTCGTGGCCCTCTAGCCGGGTCGTGACAACATATGGCTGAATGGCCCCTTATTTTTGGTCTTCTCTCCAAGTTTCTTGAGAGTTCTTAAGGATGAAGATGAAATGATAATGGGTCATCTTTTACACTTATTTATTTTGCTTCCATATGGGCCTTAGCCCATTTGTTGTGGACGACCCAAATGGCCCCTAAATTTTCATGCCCACTTCTTTTCTCTCTCTCTTTTTTTTTTGCAATTCATGAAAAATAATTTTCCAAATTCCAAATTTTCCCTTAGCCTTTCCGTATTTCTATGAGTCTTCTTACGAATTTCCCTTTTTACCCCTAACCTTTCTTAACATTTGCACGTCAAAAACTTTCATGAACAACTTGTATGCTAAACAAAATCAAAATATAACCTTGTCCTTAGCTTCCCGCAATTATCTTGAATTATCTGAATGTACGAAATGCGGGATATAACATCCTCCTCCCCTTTAGAACATTCGTCCTCGAATGTTCAACTGGCCTTATGGGGGTGTTATAATACTTCGGGAGGGTCTATTCCTTATAGTTGTCCTTTCCTTCATGTCCTTTCCTTATCTTTCACCCTGTTTTCTTTATAATCGAACTCCTCGATCTTCACATGAATCCTCATTCCATGTCATGGGTTTTCTAATCAACTGCGCCAACTCATTATCCTTGTCTTTCGTACTCCCACATGTTCTTCCTATTTGTCTCTTATGTCTACATTTATAGAACTTTTGGTACACTTCCCAGGGGGTCACGCTGTTACACTCCATAATAATCCGTGCTACTTGAATTAAAACAAGAAAGAATAAGTTAAGAAGGTTCAAGGGAAGCTAATCGAGTTAGTAAGAATATCGTTATATATATGGTTGCCTTAAGTATCCCGAGGTGACATGGTAACCTAAAGGATTTGAAATCGCGTTATGAGTATGTATATGAGGTAATGTGAGTGACCTTTTAAAGTATTTGAGATTTTTAGTAATGATATAGAAGTTGGACAAAAGATAGGAATATACTTTTGCGATTGGAGTTTCGTCGAAGCTTTGTGTGTTCTCCAGTTATGTTTAAGGTTATTGTGATTCTCCGGACCCTTCGAGACGCGTATATGGATTGTTATGAATATATATGAGTGTGTACATGTATGTATAAGAGGTTACATGAGGTTGGAAGAGGATTAGAAGTTAAGCGAAATGAATCGGAACAACTTCAGTAAAATCTCGGACCCGGTTTTAGCCTATATTGTAGGAGGCGTATCTCCCAGTATATGAGGATTTTTAAGGTGTTTCAAAAGCCTAAAATGAATTTCATCGAGTCTAGTTTGCAATGCAACAAACCGCTCGTCAAAATGATATCGGGATAAGGAGATATGGACGATGCAAGTTGGGCTGAGTGGGGATTAAGACTTAAATGTTCACAAATTTTTCACTAGTGGCCGTGTGGGCCCCATAAACACATGACAAAGTATGCTTTCTTGCCCATGCTTAGTTGGGGGAACGTGTAACACTATCTTGAGCAGAAAAATGGTCTCCTTGTTGACCAAAGTTGAGCCACAACTCATTTCCCAACTACACAAAGTGGAATAGGAGAGAGAGGCTCCATTTCACAAACATAGAAACTTGGAGGGTAGAGAGAGAGAGAGAGCCACGGTTTCCATGGCTGTTCCACCACCAAAAACGGCCAGCTCTTCCATTTATTTCTCACCATTAAACCCCTAAAGTGTTCTACACATTCACCATTATGTTTTAAGTGAAGAAGAAACCATAAACATGTCATGCATGCTCTTGAAACCCACGGCCAGATTGCATGGCTGAGCAGTGGACAGATTTGTGTTGAAGTTCCAAGTGTAAATTGTGTCTCAAGTGTTGTGGATATTCAGGTGACTAGCAAGGTTAAGGAACAAACTTGTTAAGGTAAGAATTGATCACTTCTTTTACGTTTTATAATGAGTTTGGAGGCATTATGAACATGTATAGATGATGAATTGGATGTGTATAACTTTGCATGTTAGTATTGGATTGTTGTTGTTGAAGTTGAAGTGGGCCGTGTGCCATTGACTCATGTGAAATAATGCTTAATCTCCTTGTGCATGTATTGGGAATGGATTGAATGTGTTGTAGAATGAAATAAATGAATGCAAATCATGAAGTTGTTGTAGTTGTGTTGGAGCCGTGTAGGGGCTGGTTTGGGGGAATTTATGGACTATTTTGTGTCACATTTTGATTGTTGTTGTTATGGACATTGTGGTGTATTGTATGCATGTTGAATATGTGAATTGAGGTGTTAAAGAAATGAATTATGTTGAAGCATACAAGCAGTCCAAAACAGTGGATTGTTTTAGTGCTAGAAGTGAATTTGTATGTGTTGAGTGTTGATTCTTGTTGTGAACGTTTAGTGAAAGTGAAGTGCAATGATTCAGGTCGAAATTGGAATGATTTGTGGGCTGTTGTAAGAATGGAAATGATGCTAAAACAGTTCCAAGAATCATGAAAGTAATGTCATTAAACGTGTTCTTGTTGTTGTAAGTTAAAACTGGAAAATTGCTAAGTGAGAATGGAAATGTTATGTGTGTTGTTTAGCCGTGTGTATGGGACAGTTTTGAATGATTCATGGACTGCCCAAGTTCCCTAAGTCATGTTTAAACAAGTTTGGATTAATATATGAAAGAACGATTAGCAATGTTAGCTTGTAGCGCTAGTTGGTTTGAATGCGAACGAAACGTTGTTTAAATGTTAGAAAGGGATTGTGAGCGTCAAAATACGTATTGAATTCCCTCGTAGACTAATTGTAGCTCTTGATATCTTGATATAGGATAAGTGTTTTTGGGCAGCAAGTACAAGTTATAATACGACTAAACGCTAAAGGTATGTAAAGCCTATTCCTTCTTTCTTTTGGCATGTCCTAGACGTAAGTATGAAATGATATGAACCTTGGGGTAAATTCTATTCTCTAGTTCCATGCATGACTTATGATTCTATATTTCCTTAATGCTGTTGTCACGAGCCTACCATATGATTTACTAATGAATGATGTATAGAAGTTCCTACTCTTAAAAGAATGGCATGAATAGAAGCATACTTGACTTCCAAAAACTACATCATGGAAATTGATACATGTACATGAAAGCTGAAACGTTCCTTGCTATGGCTTGTAATGAGAGTTGAAAAGAATTGAATATGATTATTATCCCAATACTTTAGACCTGGTTAGTTGCTTATCTATTGAGTCTCAAAAGATGAATGGCTTATATGTGGTTGCTTATTATTCTGCTCGTGCTTATCACTATATCCTTCACTGAGTCACGGGCCAGGACACGTTTTCGTGCGCATGTTTATTATATTATTCACCGAGTCCCTCACTAGAGGGCCGGGACACGTTATATATATATATGATGATGATATGATGATATGATGACATGATGATATGATGATATGACGATATGGAGATGGTGGCCAGGAGGGCATATATTCCTATTACCGAGTCCCTTACAAAAGGGCCGGGACACGTATATGTTTATGTTTATGATGCTATGATTATAATTACCGAGTCCCTCATTAAAGGGCCGGGACACGTTATATATGTTATATACAGAATGAGTATGCAGCATTGATTACACAACTCTATATTGAGATTGATATGAGAATGATACAGATGAAAAATGTTCAAAGGCAAGTTTTATGAAATTCTGTTTGTTGCATTTAATCCTATACACCTTGTCTCAGTATGAGTCTATTATTACATTTCATGCTTTACATGCTCAGTACACATTCCGTACTGACCACCTTTCTTCGGGGGGATGCGTTCATGCCCGCAGGTACAAACGCTCGTTTTGGAGATCCGCCAGCCTAGGGTACCTATTTAGCTATTTTGGACTGCTCCTTTGTTCCAGAGCCTAGCTTGTGGTATAACTTCCTTTGTTGTATGTATAAGTGTTCATTTGGGCACGGCGGGGCCCTGTCCCGCCATATGATACGGTCATTACTCTTAGAGGTCTTTGGACATTTGTGTGGGTCTGTTTGTGGTTGTTGATGCGTTTTATGACTATGACTTATGTTTAGGGCGTACCCATTCGTAATGGCAGCCTTGTCGGCTTGCATATATATGTATGTTTGGTATGTTGCATATCGTGGCAGCCTTGTCGGCTTGCGTAGGAATATATGTATGTTGCTGTTTAAAAATTGTAACTCCTCAGGAGACAGGTGCCTACGACATACAAAACTTTGACAACTTTAAAATAACACCCTACCTTTTTATACAAATGAGATCATGACATGCTGATTATAAATGATTATAATTAACAGATAATATGAGTGTCCAACTCGGGCACTAGTCATGGCCTACGGGGTTCGGTCGTGACAAAAGTGGTATCAGAGCGGTTCTTCCTCGGAGTGTCTATAGACCGTGTCTAGTAGAGTCTTGTTTATCGATGTGTTGTGCACCACATCTATAAACAGGAAGCTACAGGACATTTAGGATGTTACCTTTCTTTCATATCTAAGATCGTGCGATAGAGCCCAGTCATAGGAAATGAAATTCCTTATACTAACCCTTGATTTCAGCAGTAGAACGGCATCAACCGAAGAAGGTGACTGATGATAATGGAAGTTTCAAAGCACGCAGGTAAGCAACGGTGCGAAGAATGTATATCGGGTAAGGTATTTGAAGTACGATTGAAATGTAAAGTTAAAGATTGAAAGGGAAAGTAAATAGGAAAGTGTAACAGGTGCAGTTTGGATTAGACATACGAAGTAAGTCCATCATTTTCATACTGTTGTTAATATTGGGAGCCCTGTGTGGCTATGATATGATATGATGTGTATATATATATATATATATATATATATGTTGGCCCTGTGAGGCATTGTTGGTATTTCCTGTATGCAGGTTCTGGGATAGTAAGAAAATACAGAGGGAACTCTGCTAAAAATTTTCACAAGTATAAAAGGAATGAGATATTAGTTCGTGATATGTATGGACAGGTCGTGTCAACGGTAATGATAAGAGTTGACTAAGTGGTGAGTGCAGTTGACTGCGAGAAATAGGTTAATCGTTGAATTGATGGTAATAGTAATTATGAGATCGATATCAATATAGTAAAAAGGAAATGCTAGGGCAATTTGGACGGGTCTGTGATAATAAGAGATGATTTAAAAAAAAAAAAACTGGCAAATCTTAATAGGGTGTTATATGAGGTACCGACTGAATTGATAAGCAGGGACAAATTATGATGAGCTTATAGTTAAAAGAAGTAATAGTATGATTAAGACAAGAGTACATAAGAAAAAGAATTGTGACGGATGTGAATATATTGATAAGACAACTTGCGAGGTAAGACATCTTGTGAGGGATTAAAGGATAAGATTGACTATGGGGTCGAATACGAACAGGATATAAAGTGAATAAAATAAGGATTATTATGAAGATGAATGGAGTTTAGTGAGGAAGCGATTAAAAGATATGACGTGATCTATGTGACTAGAATATAAAGGTAAGTGTGAAATGGAAAAGGGAGTTATAGAACGAATAAGGAAGAGTTATTAAGTTTTGTAGGGAAAGTTCAGAGTAAAGGTTATATGATAACGGAAATGATAACGAGTACAAAAAAAAAGGGAGTAATTGAAAGAAGGAGATAAGAAGGAAGCGAGATAACAGTGTGGTAATAGGTCATGACATGTGTAGCCGAAGACACGAGTACTACAAATAACGGAACTGTGAAAGACCAAGTTATAGAAAAATAAGCAACGACGTAGAATGAGTGCTAAGAAATGACTGGTATGACAAGAATAAACAAGGATGGACCGAATACGCTTGGAAAATAAGAAAGGGGTTATGCACAAGTGATGTTTTCCGAAGGATACAGAGGTAGCATAAGATTCTTCGTGCACAGAATAAAAGATAGCCATAGGCGAGAGAAATGATAAGGGGATTCCAAAGGAAGCACCTAAGATAGACATAATTAATTGAGTACGAGTATGGAACGAAAGGGGAATATATATTTAAGAACTTAAAGGTGTAGTATGATGACGAAGTGATAAGATAAGGCTATCATTAAAATGAATCTGATACTATCTTGAGTGAGTTAGAAGTCGGTACTGGGCACACAACAAGGGAGAAAGGGCATAAGGCATAAAGGAGTACTGCGTGTACACGACCTCACCTCGGAAATAGTGGAATCCTTAAAGGACCAAGGACGGTAGGCTTGAGGAGCAAGTGATGTATTGTAAATTTATTAAAGGAAACAAATGATATAGGTTGGGATAAAGTGTCACGACCCAGCCCTGTGGGCCGCGACTGGCACCCTACCTGGGTACCCAGACCAAACCGCATATTCATTTCCGAATCCAAACTTATTTCAGAATTTTTCAAAAGTTATATCAACATAATGTATATCGAAAATATGTCTTAAGCGGTCATATCAAATCAAACTCAAACAAGCGGCGGAATAGGCATCGCCGGTCAAAATACAAATATATATAGAAGGGGCCATTTGGGGCCATCATATCAAGCAGACCGCTTTAAGACCCGAAAGCAAAATCAGACAACATACACATAGGACCCTCGCCCCACAAAGATGACTACAGGCCTCTACAAATTCAAAACATAACATATGGCGAGACAGGGCCCCGCCGTACCCAAACTGTCAAATATACAAAGTATATAAAGAGTAGAGGAGTCTGTACCAAGAGTGGACTCCGGACCAAGTAAGAGTACTCCGGAAAGCAAGAAGTGAAGCCTGCTGCGGAGGATCACCGATATCTGCACCTGCGGGCATAAAACGCAGCCCCCAGAGAGAGAGGGTCAGTACGAAATATGTACTGAGTATGTAAAGCACGGAGTACAGAAATATGGATCAAAACCGAAAGCAAATCAGATGTCAAAGTGGGGTACAAACTGGTATGTCAAAATTTGTATCGAAATCATATACATATATTTTATGCAAACAAAATCATGCAAACGCTTAAGAACGTGGTCGCCACTCCGACGCTGGCGCCACACACAGCATAACACCAGAAGGTTTCAAATCTCCGCACATCCCCGAACATAATCATAATCATCGGTGAGCATATCGCATCCCGAGCCATATCACAGCATAACTCCAAACGGAACCCGGCCCTATGGCGAAGCCTCGGGAACCGTAACACAGCATACGGCCGAATTATCATAAAACGCACGAATCAAAACCGGCCCGGGAACCGGTGAACGAAGTCATAATGAGGCACGAGCGGAGTCGTGAGCAAACAAATGCAAATCGTATTTCAAAATAGTCTTTCAAAGCGAAGTGAACTCATAAGTCATATTAGAATACAAAATAGTCGAATACTTAGCCGACATAAAGTTTCATTTTGCAAAACGTTTCCAAAATGGTCCATATAGTTCAAAACATAGATTAGCGCATCGAATAGTCCAAACATACCCCGTAGGGGGATGTTCCAAAGATCAGAAGTGGTACTTACAACTTTATTCTCAAAGATGGCCCGAAGGGCAAATCGGGCATTTTGGGGTAGCGGACCCACCTCGAGTCGAAGTGAGGTGGCGAACATATTTTTACGAGCAGTTATATGCCAAGGGTCATACATAATCATTTCTAGGTTACCCGACCACATTTCGATAGGTTTCGGACGAATAGTGGCATTCTAGCCAAAATGGAGCCTTTAGGCACCAATTGAATTGAATGAATAGTAACTTTTCTGTGGATCGGGTTTCGAGGAGCAGAAATGCTCCGGGAGGTCTCATATTCTACCAGTACACTAGGATACGCCAAATGAAAGAGTGGGAAGCTTTACATACCTCACAGACGTCGTAAGCTCTTCCAAATGTCCCGTCCCGTTTCGTCAAAAATCTGCAAATGGTCAAAGTTACCAATTGAGATTCTTAGGCTCAAAAATGCCTTTAACTCCATATTTGCCTACCGAAATTTCGGCAGCATTTACCCTATAAATCTAACATCCCCGAGGCGTAGCTCGGCTTAAATTAACCAACCACAACAGCCCACACATCAACCAAAAAATATACACAACAATCAAGTCACCCTAGCTTCAAGGTTCTACATGATTTCTTAAGTTGGCAACTTCCATTCAAACTTTCAAAATCCCAATTCTATATTCACATAATTGCATTCATTTACCCATCCAATACTAGTCAAACACATTCCAAATTCAATCCAAGCCATACACAAAATTGCACCACAATCCATTAGTTTCCATAATTCTTCAAAACATTAAAATTCACGACGAACACTCTAACTAACGTCGTTTCATTCCGAATTCATCAATATCATTGTAAAGTCATATCTAAAGTCTCTAGCACCCAAAATATACATTGATATACATAGTGATACCGAAAGTATACGCTTTCCGATAATATTCAAAATCATTTTTTTTCAACGCCAATTTAGTTTAGCGGTCCATCATTTACGATACAAGGATCATACCAACACATTATGCCAACTTAAACAAGATCAATTCAAACTATTTTTATCCACCCCAAGCTCACGGCCAACACACACTCCACACACACACCCACGTTTTTTTTCCAACATCCAAGTTACGGGATTTCTATCTATTTACAATCCTTAGCATATTCATATCAATTCTACAACATAAAAGGGGCAAAATTCATACCTTTCCTTGAAACCCCGACTTGTCGCAAACGTCGATCTTACACCAAACTAATTATACCCCGTTGAAGAGGGCCTTGAGTACTTCACAAATATGTAGCAACCAAGATTTTTGGATCACACACAAGCTTGGAAATTTTTTTTTTCTTTTCTCCAATGCTCTCGGCCGAACCCTCTTTTTTTGTGGGTGTTCTTAATTTATGAATTTTGATCTAGAATTGTTAAGTCTTCATAGTATATATCCTTTTGGGGTCATGTGCATAGCACATGACCCTTTTAAAATGGGCTTGGCCGGCCCCTTGTCTTTCCTTTGGGCTTCAATTGAAAGTTTTATTTCTTTGGCCCAATTCTTGAAAAGTCCCGATTTGTAATTCCCGAAACTAATTTCCGAAATTCCAAATTTATCCTCGGCCTTCCCCGAGGTCTTAGCATTAAAGATTTCACAACCAACATAGTCATATTCACAAAAAATTAAATTAGGTCCTTCTAACACCCGAGTCATAGTTATTTCTCGATTTCCAATCGTACGAAAACACGGGGCCTAACATTCTCCCCCCCTTAAGAACATTCGTCCCCGAATGTTAAACAAATCTTATGAAGGCTCACAAGCATAAC
This sequence comes from Lycium barbarum, assembly GCF_019175385.1. Taxonomy (NCBI): domain Eukaryota; kingdom Viridiplantae; phylum Streptophyta; class Magnoliopsida; order Solanales; family Solanaceae; genus Lycium; species Lycium barbarum. The sequence continues at coordinate 82,778,368 of NC_083338.1, read as the reverse complement.
GGGAAAACCATTTTATATATAAATAGCACACATGGTCCATCCGTTCATTGGTACAACAAATACAAAAGTTTAGATTACAGGAGGCGTAGGGAATAAATGGGGGAATCTCTTCTTCATCTCATCCTCCACCTCCCAAGTCATCTCTTCCCGGTTGTTATTGCGCCACAGAACCTTGATAGAAGGCACTTCCTTAGTGCGCAATCTCCTCACCTGACGATCCAGAATAGATATTGGCTGCTCGTCATAAGATAGCTGCTCCGTCACCTGAAGATCATCTACTGGGAATACCCTGGAAGGGTCACCAATACATTTCCGCAGCATAGATACATGAAACACCGGGTGCACGGACTCCAAATCGGATGGCAAGTCTAGCTCGTAGGCGACTGCGCCTATCCTCCGAACAATCTGGTATGGCCCGATGTACCGCGGACTCAGCTTACCCTTCCTGCCAAATCTCATAACGCCCTTCATAGGCGATACCTTCAGGAATACCCAGTCACCAGTCTGGAACTCTAACGGTCGACGTCGCCTATCAGCATACGCTTTCTGTCGACTCTGAGCAGCTAACAGTCGCTCCCGAATAAGCTTCACCTTATCTACAGCCTCCTGGATCACATCTGGCCCAATCAGCTTAGTTTCGCCCACGTCAAACCAGCCAATAGCAGATCTGCATCTCCTGCCATAAAGGGCCTCATACGGGGCCATCTGAATGCTGGAGTGATAACTGTTATTGTAAGCAAACTCTATAAGCGGCAAATGATCATCCCAGCTGCCCCTGAAATCAATAACGCAGGCCCGTAACATATCCTCGAGCGTCTGAATAGTGCGCTCGGCCTGCCCGTCGGTCTGAGGATGGAAAGCTATACTGAGGGTCACCTGGGTCCCTAATCCCTCCTGAAATGACCTCCAGAAATTAGCGATAAACTGGGCACCTCGGTCAGTAATAATAGATACAGGGACCCCGTGAAGTCTGACTATCTCTCTGATATATAATCTGGCATAGTCCTCAGCCGAATAAGTAGTCCGGACCGGAAGGAAATGGGCTGATTTCGTCAGCCTGTCCACAATAACCAAAATAGAGTCGTACCTGCGTAGAGTACGCGACAACCCAACAATGAAGTCCATATTAATCATCTCCCATTTCCAGGCTGGAATCTCCATCTCCTGTAACAAGCCACCGGGCTTCTGGTGCTCGACCTTGACTTGCTGGCAGTTCGAGCACTGACTAACAAACTCAGCAATGTCTTTCTTCATGCCGTCCCACCAATACAAACACCTGAGGTCCCGATACATCTTAGTGGAACCAGGATGAATAGAATACCGGGCATAGTGTGCCTCGCCCATAATCTGCCGCCGTAAGCCCGCAACGTCCGGTACACAGAACCTGCCGTCGTACAATAATACTCCTTCAGACGAGATTTCAAACTGGGTCTTTGTCTTATTAAGGGCCACATCTCTGTACTGAATCAAAAGAGGATCCTCAAACTGGCGCTACTTTACCTCCTGAACAATAGATGACTCAGCAACTGGGCGAACAGAAATCCCAGAATCTCCAGAATCTGCCAAACGGACTCCGAGGCTGGCCAGCTGATGAATATCACGAACCAGATCTCTCTTATCAGATGGAACATCAGCCAGACTGCCTACGGACTTGCGGCTAAGCGCATCAGCTACCACGTTGGCTTTCCCTGGATGGTACAGAATATCAATATCGTAATCCTTTAGTAGCTCAAGCCATCTCCGCTGCCGCAGATTTAGCTCCTTCTGCTTAAAAATATACTGGAGGCTCTTATGGTCCGTATAGATATCCACATGGACCCCATATAAATAATGCCGCCAAATCTTCAAAGCATGAATCACCGCTGCCAACTCAAGATCATGGGTGGGATAGTTCTTCTCGTGCGGTCTGAGCTGCCGGGAAGCATAGGCTATAACTCGACCGTGCTGCATCAGTACACATCCTATCCCAATGCCAGAGGCGTCACAATATACAACATACCCATCAGATCCCTCTGGAAGATCCAAAACTGGCGCCATAATCAATCTATCCTTCAGCATCTGAAAGCTGCGCTCGCAGGCATCTGACCACTGGAATTTTGCTGCTTTCTGGGTAAGCCTCGTCAGTGGTGCTGCAATAGAGGAGAAATCCTCCACAAACCTGTGATAATACCCGGCCAATCCCAGAAAACTGCGCACCTCTGTCGGTGTAGTAGGCCTGGGCCAGTTCTGCACAGCCTCGATCTTCTGCGTGTCGACCCGAATACCGTCTGCGCCGACAATATGACCCAAGAACGCCACAGAAGTCAACCAGAATTCGCACTTAGAGAATTTAGCATATAACTTCTGCTGACGGAGAATGCCAAGTACCGTCCTCAAATGATCTGAATGATCCTCGGCTGATCGCGAGTAAATCAGAATATCATCAATAAACACAATAACAAACATATCCAGAAAAGGCCGAAATACCCGGTTCATCAGATCCATAAATACTGCTGGAGCATTAGTCAGTCCGAAAGACATGAATCTGAACTCATAGTGCCCGTACCGGGTCCTGAAAGCAGTCTTCGGGATATCGGACTCCCGTACTCGCACCTGATGATAGCCTGAGCGCAGATCTATCTTGGAAAAGTGTCTAGCACCCTGCAGCTGGTCAAACAAGTCGTCAATCCGGGGGAGGGGATATTTATTCTTAATAGTCACCTTATTCAGCTGCCGGTAGTCAATACACATCCGCAACGACCCATCTTTCTTCCTGACAAACAATACCGGCGCTCCCCAGGGTGATGTGCTGGGCCTAATAAAACCCTTATCCAGCAAATCTTTCAGCTGCTCCTTCAACTCCCTCAACTCAGCTGGTGCCATCCTGTATGGAGGAATAGATATAGGCTGCGTATCTGGCATCAACTCAATAGAAAAATCAATCTCCCGCTCCGGCGGAAGACCAGGAAGCTCGTCAGGAAAAACATCTGGAAACTCACTGACGACCGGGACAGACTGAAGGGTAGGTACCTCCGCTGCAGTATCATGCACACGAACCAAATGATAGATATAACCCTTCTGGATCATCTTCTTAGCCTTGAGGTATGAAATAAACTTACCCCTCGGCGATGCAGTAGATCCGAACCACTCTATGACTGGTTCCCCTGGAAACTGAAAACGGACTACCTTTTTCTGGCAGTCGACATTAGCGTAACAGGAAGACAACCAGTCCATACCCATAATGACGTCAAACTCAAACATGTCTAACTCTACCAAGTCAGCCTTAGTGGTACGGTCGCAAATGGTCACAGAACAATCCCTATAGACCTGTCTCGCTATAATAAAATCCCCAACTGGCGTAGCTACCTCAAATGGCTCTATAGGCTCAGACACTATCCCAATCTTACTAGCAACGAGCAGGGAAATATATGATAAGGTAGAGCCAAGGTCAATCAATGCATATACAGATCTGGAGAAAACCAGTAATGTACCTGTGACAACGTTTGGCGAAGCCTCCTGATCCTGGCGGCTGGCCAAAGCATATATGCGGTTCGAGGGACCGCTAGAACCTGAAGCGCCACCGCGGCCTCGACCGCGTCCTGCCGGTGCTGGAATACCCCGCCCTCCAGGGCGTGCAATAGATGGAACAGAGGAAGAACCGGCGGCTGACCCTGTCTGCTGAGCCGCATTACCCGAACCACTGGCCAATGGGCAGTCTCTCATAAAGTGGCCCTGACCACCACAAGAAAAACAAGCTCCCGTCGCTCGGTAACACTCCCCGGGATGAGACTTCCCGCAATGTGGACAACGGGGTCTAGGTGGTCTGGCCTGGCTGGAACCCCTAGATACCTGCGAACTTGCTACTCTAGAGCTCTGACCGGCCCCCGATGGTGCAGTACTATCAAATATCCGACTGCCTGGCTGAGTACTCCGGCCTGGGGGAGGGAGATATCTATCAGACTGCTGCTGCTCAGGCTGTCCGCCTCGAGAATCTCCAGAATACCCTGTGGATCTAGCCCTCTTGGGCGGCCTCCTGTCTCGATCTCTGCCAGCAGGATCAGATCTGCGACGGTCCTCCATACCCATCGCATAGGCCTGAAGCCGGGAAATATCCATGTCTGTCTGCAGTGACACGGCCATACAGCTGTCTACCAAGTACCGGTCCAATCCCATAACATATCGGTGCATCCGATCAGACATATCTGCTACCACGGCCGGTGCATATCGGGCCAGAGAATCAAACTCAAGGCTATACTCGCGAACACTCCGACCCCTCTACTGCAGACATAGAAATCGATCAGCTCGTGCCCGCCGTAACTCTGGTGGCAAAAAGTGGCGAGTGAATGCCGTCACAAACTGCTCCCAAGTGGCTGGAGGGGCACCCTCTCCCCTAGACAGCTCCCAAGTCTCGTACCAGTGGGTAGCCACATCTCGAAGCCTGTGCGACGCCAGCTCAACCGACTCGGTCTCAGAAGCCCTGACTAGGTCCAGTGAGCGTCGCATCCCCCGAATAAAGTCATGGGGGTCCTCATCGGGCTTAGACCCGAAGAACTCTGGAGGGCCACATAGCAGAAACTCCCGAACTCGCAGGCTGTCCCGCCTGTCATCATCATCGTCATCCTTACGCCCGCGTCTGCGAGCCTGTCCTGCCACCAGCGTAGTCAGCAACTGCACAGCCTCTCTCAGGGTCCGATCCTCCGCCCCTGGCTGAGGAGCTGGGGTCTCAGGTGCGGGTACACGGACCTCTGGAGCTGCCGATGGTCCTACTCCAGGCTGTACTGGTGGGGGTGTAGCAGACCCCTCAGACTGTGGCACATCCTCAGGCAAATCATAAACACAAGCCCGGGTAGCTCGCTGTGCCTGGCTAGTCTCTCCAATCCTCGCCTTGCCCTTCTGGGCCGCCGTTGCCTTCTTCGGAGGCATCACTGCAAACACGAAGGCGAGTCAGATCAAAATCATCCTAATAGCTCAGCTCTATCGCACGATCTAAGATTACAAAGAAAGTAACATCCTAAATGCCCTGTAGCTTCCTGCTTATAGACGTGGTGCACAACACATCGATAAACAAGACTCTACGAGACACGGCCTGTAGACATTCCGAGGACAAACCGCTCTGATACCACTTTTGTCACGACCCAGCCCTGTGGGCCGCGACTGGCACCCTACCTGGGTACCCAGACCAAACCGCATATTCATTTCCGAATCCAAACTTATTTCAGAATTTTTCAAAAGTTATATCAACATAATGTATATCGAAAATATGTCTTAAGCGGTCATATCAAATCAAACTCAAACAAGCGGCGGAATAGGCATCGCCGGTCAAAATACAAATATATATAGAAGGGGCCATTTGGGGCCATCATATCAAGCAGACCGCTTTAAGACCCGAAAGCAAAATCAGACAACATACACATAGGACCCTCGCCCCACAAAGATGACTACAGGCCTCTACAAATTCAAAACATAACATATGGCGAGACAGGGCCCCGCCGTACCCAAACTGTCAAATATACAAAGTATATAAAGAGTAGAGGAGTCTGTACCAAGAGTGGACTCCGGACCAAGTAAGAGTACTCCGGAAAGCAAGAAGTGAAGCCTGCTGCGGAGGATCACCGATATCTGCACCTGCGGGCATAAAACGCAGCCCCCAGAGAGAGAGGGTCAGTACGAAATATGTACTGAGTATGTAAAGCACGGAGTACAGAAATATGGATCAAAACCGAAAGCAAATCAGATGTCAAAGTGGGGTACAAACTGGTATGTCAAAATTTGTATCGAAATCATATACATATATTTTATGCAAACAAAATCATGCAAACGCTTAAGAACGTGGTCGCCACTCCGACGCTGGCGCCACACACAGCATAACACCAGAAGGTTTCAAATCTCCGCACATCCCCGAACATAATCATAATCATCGGTGAGCATATCGCATCCCGAGCCATATCACAGCATAACTCCAAACGGAACCCGGCCCTATGGCGAAGCCTCGGGAACCGTAACACAGCATACGGCCGAATTATCATAAAACGCACGAATCAAAACCGGCCCGGGAACCGGTGAACGAAGTCATAATGAGGCACGAGCGGAGTCGTGAGCAAACAAATGCAAATCGTATTTCAAAATAGTCTTTCAAAGCGAAGTGAACTCATAAGTCATATTAGAATACAAAATAGTCGAATACTTAGCCGACATAAAGTTTCATTTTGCAAAACGTTTCCAAAATGGTCCATATAGTTCAAAACATAGATTAGCGCATCGAATAGTCCAAACATACCCCGTAGGGGGATGTTCCAAAGATCAGAAGTGGTACTTACAACTTTATTCTCAAAGATGGCCCGAAGGGCAAATCGGGCATTTTGGGGTAGCGGACCCACCTCGAGTCGAAGTGAGGTGGCGAACATATTTTTACGAGCAGTTATATGCCAAGGGTCATACATAATCATTTCTAGGTTACCCGACCACATTTCGATAGGTTTCGGACGAATAGTGGCATTCTAGCCAAAATGGAGCCTTTAGGCACCAATTGAATTGAATGAATAGTAACTTTTCTGTGGATCGGGTTTCGAGGAGCAGAAATGCTCCGGGAGGTCTCATATTCTACCAGTACACTAGGATACGCCAAATGAAAGAGTGGGAAGCTTTACATACCTCACAGACGTCGTAAGCTCTTCCAAATGTCCCGTCCCGTTTCGTCAAAAATCTGCAAATGGTCAAAGTTACCAATTGAGATTCTTAGGCTCAAAAATGCCTTTAACTCCATATTTGCCTACCGAAATTTCGGCAGCATTTACCCTATAAATCTAACATCCCCGAGGCGTAGCTCGGCTTAAATTAACCAACCACAACAGCCCACACATCAACCAAAAAATATACACAACAATCAAGTCACCCTAGCTTCAAGGTTCTACATGATTTCTTAAGTTGGCAACTTCCATTCAAACTTTCAAAATCCCAATCCTATATTCACATAATTGCATTCATTTACCCATCCAATACTAGTCAAACACATTCCAAATTCAATCCAAGCCATACACAAAATTGCACCAAAATCCATTAGTTTCCATAATTCTTCAAAACATTAAAATTCACGACGAACACTCTAACTAACGTCGTTTCATTCCGAATTCATCAATATCATTGTAAAGTCATATCTAAAGTCTCTAGCACCCAAAATATACATTGATATACATAGTGATACCGAAAGTATACGCTTTCCGATAATATTCAAAATCATTTTTTTCAACGCCAATTTAGTTTAGCGGTCCATCATTTACGATACAAGGATCATACCAACACATTATGCCAACTTAAACAAGATCAATTCAAACTATTTTTATCCACCCCAAGCTCACGGCCAACACACACTCCACACACACACCCACGTTTTTTTTCCAACATCCAAGTTACGGGATTTCTATCTATTTACAATCCTTAGCATATTCATATCAATTCTACAACATAAAAGGGGCAAAATTCATACCTTTCCTTGAAACCCCGACTTGTCGCAAACGTCGATCTTACACCAAACTAATTATACCCCGTTGAAGAGGGCCTTGAGTACTTCACAAATATGTAGCAACCAAGATTTTTGGATCACACACAAGCTTGGAAATTTTTTTTTTCTTTTCTCCAATGCTCTCGGCCGAACCCTCTTTTTTTGTGGGTGTTCTTAATTTATGAATTTTGATCTAGAATTGTTAAGTCTTCATAGTATATATCCTTTTGGGGTCATGTGCATAGCACATGACCCTTTTAAAATGGGCTTGGCCGGCCCCTTGTCTTTCCTTTGGGCTTCAATTGAAAGTTTTATTTCTTTGGCCCAATTCTTGAAAAGTCCCGATTTGTAATTCCCGAAACTAATTTCCGAAATTCCAAATTTATCCTCGGCCTTCCCCGAGGTCTTAGCATTAAAGATTTCACAACCAACATAGTCATATTCACAAAAAATTAAATTAGGTCCTTCTAACACCCGAGTCATAGTTATTTCTCGATTTCCAATCGTACGAAAACACGGGGCCTAACATAAAGATAATGTTACAAGAGGATTTGGACACTTATAATCAGAATATAGGTGCTACCTAATTGAGAATTTGGAACGACTACAAGTACTAATTAATTATTCATTGGAATGAGTGGAATGTGGCCTTGGATGAGTTGCTACATTGGTCGCATTACTCGAGTACAGATTACCGGATGAGATTTGTACTCTATATATAGAAAGGCTCTCGTCGCTTCATGATTTTTGCTAAGGTTTCGAACGTGGATAATCAAAGCTATAAATTATAAAGAAAGACATAGATATGGTACAGTATACCAAGCGAATTGAAAAGGGATCAGATGAATTTAAGATTGGAGAGAGAACATAGAGCAGGATATAAATAGATAATGGTATAAGTACACCCTTAAGGGGGGAAGCGGATAAGAGAAATGCAAGTGTGAGATGGAAACAATGGACACTACAATATATTTAATATGAGTGCTTAAAACCTTAAGTGAGATCCCTCGTTGGGACAAGTTAGTAAGATCTGGAAGCCAACAATAAATGGGTAGAAGTCAGGATGGTATCTGAGACAGTGCTGAGAATTATTTGTAAAGACCTTGGATAATATAACATTAGAAAGTAGATGCTTCTGAAAAGAAAGATTATGACAGGAGATATTATAAAGGATAGCAATGCTATACCAGATTAGAGGCTAAGATGTTGGCAATGGAGTTGCTCGTTAATAATATGGTGACTTATAAGTAGCAAAAGGAGAAAGGATAGAAAATCTCCTATAGTAGGATACAAGAAAATCAAAGGGGTGAATAAAGAAAAGGAAAGAAGTATGACAAGATAGACAACAAGTGAATTTTTGTACAAATAAGACATGCAAAAGCCATAGTTGAGCCCCGATATCTAATGATTTGTTCTGATTTCAGCGATGCCTCGCAAAAAGGCTACAGCTACCCAGAAGGGCAAGAGAGTGGCTGGTGAGGCCATTAGCCGTACTCAGTGGGCTACCAGAACTCGGGGTGAGTCTCAGAGTGAGAGCCCGACTTAGACTTCACATACCCCACCTCCAGAACTTGCCCCAGTGCCCCCAGTTCCTCAGCCAGACGCACCGGGCTAGGATGTGTGGGATGCTGTACAACTATTGATCAGATTGGTAGCCGCTCAGGCTCAGCGACATGGAGTTGGCGTTGACCAGGCAGACCGAGATGGCAGTGCGAGGGTTAAGACTTTCCTCTGGTTAGATCCTCCAAAGTTCTCTGTGTTAAAGCAAAATATGGACCCTCAGGACTTTATCAATAGTATGCAGAGGACCTTGAGGGTTATGCACACTGATGAGGTTGAGTCCGTGGAGTAGGCTTCTTATCGGCTCGGTGATATTATAGTGCAGCGGTATCAGACATGGGAGGTGCCTAGGGAAGAGAATGCCCCTCTGGCCATTTTGCGAGAGTTTTCGTATGCTTTTATTCGCCATTATTTACCACCAGAAGTCCGACGGGCCCGAGCAGATAGGTTCATGTGTATTGAGCAGGATACCACTTTGTCACACCCTAATCTTGATCAGGGTATGATGGGCACCCGACCTTTATTTAAGGCCAAGCGAACCCGCAGACACTTATTACACATATAATCTCTTTGGACTCTTAAATCAAATGAAAATGAAATTCATAGTAAATGCTTTCAGAATATTCTTTTCGTCTTTCTTTAATCAAATAAAATCTGTAACCACATGGACTTTATAACATAACACAAAATGACACACCGGCTGATGGAGCCACTTACAGACTGACTTCCAATACCCACGACTCTGTCTGCAAAGTCTCTAACGTTAATCAGAAATCATAACACATATACTCTGACTCGGCAGCACTCCAGGAGCAAGTGGAGCTTGCCAACGCCGCTGGAACATCTTCTATATTGGCTTCTACTTATCTGGGTGTACTTGCGCAGCATGAAATGCAGCCCACGAAGAAGAGGGGTCAGTACGGAAAATGTACTGAGCATATAAGGCATGGAATACAGAAAACGGAACCATAATCGAAACAAGCAGTACAGAGGTAAGTACATCATTCAGAATACCAAAATGCTTATTTTCCAAACGCAAATCATATATGCCGAAGTCATATGTCAGAAGGAGTATAGAAAGTAAGTAAACCATCCAGAGTGCCAAAATACTTACTTTCCAAACACAGACCGTGCCTGCCGACATCGTATATCATCACATACATATCATCATATACAAACATACATATAACTGATAGTGCTGTGGAACGTACAGCCCGATCCATATGTAATATAATAGTGCCGAGGAACGTACGACCCGATCCATAAATATAATATATACTGCCGAGGAACGTTCGGCCCGATTCATAAATATAATATATACTGCCGAGGAACGTTCGGCCCGATCCATAAATATATTATATTGCCTAGGAACGTTCGGCCCGATCCATATATATAATATATACTGCTGAGGAACGTTCGGCCCGATCCATAAATATATTATATTGCTGCGGAACGTGCAACCCGATCCATACATATATTATATTGCTGCGGAACGTGCAGCCCGATCCATATGTATATATTATATTACTGACATCATATATCAAAAGAAATACAGAGGGTAAGTAGCTTATCCAGAATATCAGAATGCTTACTTTTGAAACACAAATGATGCATATCAAAGTCATGCATAGGGCATAGAAACATGGTCGCCACTCCTGTCTCTGGCGCCATAACACATCATACTCCAGAAGATTTCATATCTCCGAACATCTCCGTCACATAACACATCATAGCATATACACGGTACCCGGGACACATCATACTCCGGGGAACCAGACACATCATACTTCGTAACATATACACGGTACCCGGGGACCGAACATATATACATGGTACCCCGGAACCGGACATATCATACTCCGGAATATATATATGAAACCCAGCCCTCAAGCAAGGGACTCGGCGAACCATACGCACGATACATACCGGCCCGGGACTCGGTGAAGGAGGCAATGACACATGCACGAGCAGAGTAGTCAGAAACTATATGCATATCAAATAAATTTTAAGACTCGATAAATAAGTACTCTTACCGACATTTGAAGGATCATAAACACGTTTCAAGTCAATCGGAGTTGGTATATGAAAGTTACAGACATTTTTACCATAGAACTTTTACGAACATTTCAAAACAAATCTGAGATGTTTTGCGAAGTTAGGGACATTAAAACTCACAGAACTCTTTTAGAAACAAAACCCTTTATGCTCATCCCGTTGTTCAATCATATAATAAGCTCGATCATATCAGACATACTTATATCAGAAGTGAATCAGAGTCATAGACGGCCTCAGAAACATATCAAACAGAGCTTCGGAATCATGGATACATACCAAAACCATATGAAGTAGCTTATTCATTTATTAATCATACAATAGACTCAACCATACGAAACACGATTATGATAAAAGAAAATAAGCATCGTAACCAAGCTCGGAATCAAAGAGTAGAATTACCCCAAGGCGCGTGTCATGTCATACCTTACTTAGCTTTAGGACATGCCAAAAGAAAGAAAGGGTAAGCCTTACATACCTGTTCGACCGCTTATAAGCTACGTTTATTCGTCCAAGCTTGTAAGTCTACATTTAAAAAGGAATGTATGCTAATGTTAGCCTTTTCGTCGCACGTTTGTACCATATTTCAAATAATACTATTTTATATTCTGCCGAAAATGGGGCACCATCTCCCCTGTTTATATGCCTAGCCCGAATTCTCAATTCAGCAACCAACAACAACAACAACAATACCAACATTAATCATAACATTTCAAATACCAACGTATGCCATAAAACAGCCCACACATTATTTTCTAAATTCCTCAACCAACCAAATTTGCGATATAACTATTTAATAATTTTATTTCCGTGAAGGAGTCGAAATTAATACTAACAACATCAATAACGACATCCTCCACATTCTACAAGTTGAATACATTTATTTTCATTCAAGATTCTCTTCAAATCTCATTCCATAATTCACAATGCCAACAAACGAATTTATCACACTATTGTTTCCGTTCTAGTTCGGTAGAACTCTAAATAAACTTATTAGCAATGAAAAGGAACCTTAATATTACCTCAAGTGTGCAGCCACCACGTCCACCACCTTCTTTTTGGTTGATTTTTAGCTCAAATTGGAGGCAACGCAACATAGAACACTTTTCTCTTCACGGACTTCGGGATTCGGGGCTCAGATTTTGGTCAAAATTGATCTTTTCTCTCTAAGCTCTCTTCTCTATTTTTCTCCAGAATTTTCGGGGTGTTTTGTTCTGAAAAATGAGGAGAAAAGGATGATATATCACTTAAATAAACATGGGTCATGGGCCTAACCCGGTTGGCCCCGGATTGGGCCTAGCCCACTGACCTTTCTGCCCTAAAACGTCCATATCTCCTTATCCCGATGTCTCCTGTGGACCCACAACCTATGGTTGGAAAGAAAATTCAATTATCTACAACTTCTATTGCTCGGTATTTTTCGAAATTCCAAACATATAATACCGTTTTTGCCCCTCTAAGTCAGATCACCCTAAAACGTTACTTAAAAATATTTGTTTGGAGGACTTCCACTTTGATTTGGCTCAAGGGTCCTTCTTGAGTTGTGTTTAACTTCACATATGTGATTCATATAACTTGTCACGTGTTCCTAAAAACTCTTGATGTGTGGGCCCCACCTCCGCTTACGAATAATCCGACGTACAAAAAAAATACGAAATATAATACTATCAACGTGAGTTTAAATTATGTAGTAACAACATGATTGTCAATGTTTGAGGAAACACGTGTCTCGCTCAGTCTCTGAAAATGCGGGGTATAACATCCTTCCCCCCTTTGGAACATTCGTCCTCGAATGTTTAAACTAAGATCGTACTCTGTCCATAATCCCATTCTCGGGTACATCCATTATCGGATCATCCTTCTTCTAATACTATCGTAATTGATGCATTATTGCATCATCTTTTTCCTACAACCTGGTCATTTAGTTGTTCGGCTCTTGCTGTTTTGTAGTCTCCCTTTACTGGGTGGTCATTCCATAGTAAGCATCGTAGTTATTCCAATATCTTGTTAATGTTTGTCCCCTTCACCAGAACATCGTTCAATTCCTTTTCTTCGTGATGAATTATTTCCAGTCCAATCTTGAAAGATACCCTGCAATCACTCTATTCTTTTGCTGACTGACCCTTATATCTTATTGAATTCGCTTCTACAAAAATTCTCACTTCAAATTACATCTGTTTTTCATGTCTGAGTGCGTTTTGAATCTTTGCATCCTATTCACTCGCTTTCTCCTTATGAGTCTTACCTTACGGTGCCTTCCAAAACAAATCCACACTTCGGTCTTCAATCCTTACTTTTCAATTTTAAGCCCAATACGTTTCTTCCATCGATTCACTCAATGTCCATACTGAAATGGATAATGATAACAACTATATCATTCCCGTATAACTCTCACTTTTTGTTTTATGGTCTATAATTGTCACATCTTAGGATTTTTCATTCCAACCTCTACACTTATACTTTCCTTACTTGCTTCCCCCCTTTTAAAGTCTTACTTATAACACTCATAAATCCATTACCTCATCTCCGATCTTGAATTCATGTACCTCTTTCCTCAATTCCCTTTTCAAACTACATCATATTCATGCCATTTCCCATAATTTATAGTTACAGTACTTTATGTGCGAAGTCTTAACATACTCATCTTGCAGTAACGTAATTCAATAGTACAGCCATTGTTCCAATCCAAACAAAGGATGTATTTTACTTAACTCAACCGTTAATTATGAGTCAATGTTTACCTCTGCTCCAATTAACAACTCTGTCCCATGGGGATACTTAGAATACTAGTATGTCAAACCGTTTGTACCCTCCGTGTAGTACCATTTATCCCATTCTTCAACAATCAGCATTCACTAGTAGCGTCATCTTCCCCTTTTCTTTCCATCTCTGTTATTTCTCTCTTTCCCGTAATTGACTTACGGTAACCGTAATTGCATTTCCCTTAAGCCGCCATCTGTCTTATCAAGGATCTAAGTCTCATGTACAACTAAGACCCCTCGTGCGTCATAGTCTTTTATTCTTGTGTTGTACTCAGAATTGATTTCAACGACAATCATAATCATATCTTTACTTGTTATTGGTGATATCCTTACTTTATCGCCTTATTATCACATGGTGAACTCGCAACTCATAGCCACATCTTTCTTTCCAGCTTATTTCTTTAGGTACTTTACTTGTTCTGTCTTAGTATAAGGTATCCGTAGGAGATGCATCCTCCTTTTTCTCATAATATGACTACTTCTTAGGCTTGTGTACTTCGCCTGTTTCCTTTTCTTTCTATATCCCTTGACACCAGTATACTTGTCTTTAATATCCTTGTATTTGCGATCGTTTCATCAATCGTTATTCCTTGTTGGCTCTCCGGCGTAGACCCCTCACAATTATAATTGGGCATAGCTTCACGTTAATAGTTCATATAATTCCATAGCGTATACTCTCATATTCAGTATAATTAATGGTCCATGAACTATTTTCTAATACTCGGCGACCTCTTTTATTTTTCCAACCATAAGAACAGTGTTCTTTCTTTTCTTCGAAAAATTACTAACTACCAATCGTTGTTACTTCGTTATAATAGTCATCATCCGAAATGTCCTTTGGATTTGTCATCCTCTCCATTATCCCTTGTGAGCTTAGCTTGTACACCTTTCTTGCTCTCTTTGTTACTCGCGCTTTATTACCCTATTCAATCGGTGCCTTCAATATACCATAGCACCGGTTGCTGGGACATACATGCCCACTGATACAATCACATGTAGAATATTATACGCATTCATATATAGGAATATATATAATTTCTACCATCTCGCCTACAAAACATTTTCAAACTCTATTCAAACTTATCCTAATTTCAAAGCTGAGATGCACTTTCTATCTCTTCACCAATCTAGTTTGCCTCGTCCTACGCGACCTCTTATGGTCTCCAACCATCCCGTATACTCTGATTTCCCTTAGGCTACTCTAACTTCTGATTTGCCTCTTATGTCTCAATTTATAGGACCTTTAGTTCACTTCCCAGGGGGTCACTCATCCCAAATTTTCTCCCATCTTAGCACGCTTAACCTCGAAACTTCGATGGAATCCGGTGCCTTAATGCTGATATAATCGCGTCCACTTCCTCGCATGACCTTTATTACATGATTCGGAGCAAGTCGAAGTCTTACAGATTCCGAGACCTCCTCGTAACACGTCCTTTCCTTTACATTTACTATTTTATCCCTTTTCAATCCTCAATATTCACCTTTCACTTTCGTGTATAACTACCTTCGTCCCAGATTCCTAGATTCCCGATGGTAGTGATCGCGCCTTCATCGCCCTGCCAAATCCATAACCTTTCTGAAACAACTCACCCCACTTATCGCCCATTTACAATATTTACTCTCCACGCTTCTTTCCTGTTAGATGTACCTAACTAAATAGCCTGATTTTTGAAAAATTCTAACAGAATCTTCTTTACCATTCTTACTATTCAGAATTTGCACACTGCAAATACAAACAATGCCTCACAGGGCATATATTTGTGTACGACATATTCCAGCCACCCAGGGCTCCCAATTTCAGGTAACAAAACAAATATGTTTCAACATACCTTTATGACCTTCCATATCATCACTCAACTTCTTCCGTCGTATGTAAGGCTTACATATAAGGAATCTCATTACCTATGACTTGGCTCTATAGCACGATCTGATACAGAAAAAAGGTCAACAATCCCTAGATGCCCTGCAGCCTCCTGTTTATAAATGTGGCCGACTTCACACCCATAAATAGGACTCTGCTAGACACGACTTTGCAGACAACCCCTAGGACAACCTGCTCTGATACCACTTTGTCACACCCTAATCTTGATCAGGGTATGATGGGCACCCGACCTTTATTTAAGGCCAAGCGAACCCGCAGACACTTATTACACATATAATCTCTTTGGACTCTTAAATCAAATGCAAATGAAATTCATAGTAAATGCTTTCAGAATATTCTTTTCATCTTTCTTTAATCAAATAAAATATGTAACCACATGGACTTTATAACATAACACAAAATGACACACCGGCTGATGGAGCCGCTTACAGACTGACTTCCAATGCCCACGACTCTGTCTGGAAAGTCTCTAACATTAATCAGAAATCCTAACACATATACTCTGACTCGGCAGCACTCCAGGAGCAAGTGGAGCTTGCCAACGCCGCTGGAACATCTTCTATATTGTCTTCTACTCATCTGGGTGTACCTGCGCGGCATGAAACGCAGCCCTCGAAGAAGAGGGGTCAGTACAGAAAATGTACTGAGCATATAAAGCATGGAATACAGAAAACGAAACCATAATCGAAACAAGCAGTACAGAGGTAAGTACATCATTCAGAATACCAAAATGCTTATTTTCCAAACGCAAATCATATATGCCGAAGTCATGTCAGAAGGAGTACAGAAATTAAGTAAACCATCGAGAGTGCCAAAATGCTTACTTTCCAAACACAGACCGTGCGTGCCGACATCGTATATCATCACATACATATCATCGTATACAAACATACATATAACTGATAGTGCTGTGGAACGTACAACCCGATCCATATGTAATATAATAGTGCCGACGAACGTACGGCCCGATCCATAAATATAATATATACTGCCGAGGAACGTTCGGCCCGATCCATAAATATAATATATACAGCCGAGGAACGTTCGGCCAGATCCATAAATATAATATATACTGTCGAGGAACGTTCGGCCCGATCCATAAATATATTATATTGTCGAGGAACGTTCGGCCCGATCCATATATATAATATATACTGCTGAGGAACGTTCGGCCCGATTCATAAATATATTATATTGTTGCGGAACGTGCAGCCTGATCCATACATATATTATATTGCTGCGGAACGTGCAGCCCGATCCATATATATATATATTATATTGCTGACATCATATATCAGAAGAAATACAGAGCGTAAGTAGAGCAGAGTAGTGAGAAACTATATGCATATCAAATAAATTTTAAGACTCGATAAATACGTACTCTTACCAACATTTGAAGGATCATCAACACGTTTCAAGTCAATCGAAGTTGGTATATGAAAGTTACAGACATTTTTACCATAGAACTTTTACGAACATTTCAAAACAAATCCGAGATCTTTTGCGAAAGTTAGGGACATTAAAACTCACAGAACTCTTTTAGAAATAAAACCCTTTATGCTCATCCCGTTGTTCAATCATATAATAAGCTCGATCATATCAGACATACTTATATCAGAAGTGAATCAGAGTCATAGACGGCCTCAGAAACATATCAAATAGAGCTTTGGAATCATGGATACATACCTCAACCATACGAAAAATGCTTATGACAAAAGAAAATAAGCATCGTAATCAAGCTCGGAATCAAAGAGTAGAATTACCCCAAGGTGCGTGTCATGTCATACCTTACTTAGCTCTAGGACATGCCAAAAGAAAGAAAGGGTAAGCCTTACATACCTGTTCCACCGCTTATAAGCTACGCTTATTCGTCCAAGCTTGTAAGTCTACATTTAAAAGGAAAGTATGCTAATGTTAGCCTTTTCGTCGCACGTTTGTACCATATTTCAAATCATACTATTTTATATTCTGCCGAAAATCGGGCAGCATCTCCCCTATTTATATGCCTAGTCCGAATTCTCAATTCAGCAACCAACAACAATACCAAAATTAATCATAATATTTCCAATACCAACGTATGCCATAAAACAGCCCACACATTATTTTCTAAATTCCTCAACCAACCAAATTTGCGATATAACTATTTAATAATTTTATTTCCGTAAGGGAGTCGAAATTAATATTAACAATGTCAATAACGACATCCTCCACATTCTACAAGTTGAATACATTTATTTTCATTCAAAATTCTCTTCAAATCTCATTCCATAATTCACAACGCCAACAAACGAATTTATCACACTATTTTCTCCGTTCTAGTTCGGTAGAACTCTAAATAAACTTATTAGCAATGAAAAGGAACCTTAATATTACCTCAAGTGTGCAGCCACCACGTCCACCACCTTCTTTTTGGTTGATTTTTAGCTCAAATTTGAGGCAACGCAACATAGAACACTTTTCTCTTCACGGGCTTTGGGATTCGGGCCTCAGATTTTGGTCAAAATTGATCTTTTCTCTCTAAGCTCTCTTCTCTCTTTTTATCCAGAATTTTCTGGGTGTTTTGTTCTGAAAAATGAGGAGAAAAGGCTGATATATCACTTAAATAAACATGGGTCATGGGCCTAACCCGGTTGGCCCCGGATTGGGCCTAGCCCACTGACCTTTCTGCCCTAAAACGTCCATATCTCCTTATCCCGATGTCTCCTGTGGACCCACAACCTATGGTTGGAAAGAAAATTCAATTATCTACAACTTCTATTGCTCGGTAGTTTTCGAAATTCCAAACATATAATACCGTTTTTGCCCCTCTAAGTCAGATCACCCGAAAACGTTACTTAAAAATATTTGTTTGGAGGACTTCCACTTTGATTTGGCTCAAGGGTCCTTCTTGAGTTGTGTTTAACTTCACATATGTGATTCATATAACTTGTCACGTGTTCCTAAAAACTCTTGATGTGTGGGCCCCACCTCCGCTTACGAATAATCCGACGTACAAAAAAAATACGAAATATAATACTATCAACGTGAGTTTAAATTATGTAGTAACAACATGATTGTCAATGTTTGAGGAAACACGTGTCTCGCTCAGTCTCTGAAAATGCGGGGTATAACAAGTATGAGTGTTCAGGAATATTGTGTATATTTTGATTCCTTCGCTAGATATGCCCCAGCCATGGAGGCTGAGATGGAGGACAAAGTTCATCGTTTCGTGGCTGGTTTAGGGCCACATTTGATAGATGAGTGTACGACTGCTGCATTACAGTCGGGCATGGATATCTCCCGTATACACGCTTATGCACAGAATCTAGAAGATCGTAAGCGTCAGCGGAGGACAGAGCGTGAGTGTGACCGGGGCCGTGGTAAGAGGGCTAGATCTTTAGATGTCGGGGGTGAGTTCAAAGAACGACAGAGACAGTAGTATTTTCGATATCCATTCCATTCGGCAAGGAGTTCACCTCCGCGGTTTTCAGGTTTGAGATTTGATCGGTCTTCTTATTCCGAAGCGGGCCAGAGTTCTAGAGCATCAGGTTCTCAGTACAGACCAGAGTCAGGCCAAGTGAGACCATATTTTCCTCGGTGTTCATAGTGTGGTAAGTTACACGCTGGACAGTGTCGACTAGGATTAGATGCTTGCTATGCTTGTGGTCAGCCGGGCCATAAGATGAAGGAGTGTTCGATAAGGGGTGGTACAGTCATCGTTCAGCCTACGGGGTCTATAGCTGGTTCTTCTTCATCTGTATGCCCACCAGGGCAAGGTTTGCAGAACCCAGCAGGACGAGGTAGAGGAAGGAGTAGAGCCTCTAGCTCGAGTGGGCCTCAGCACCGCGTCTATGCACTAGCCGGTAGACAAGATCTTAAGTCATCTCTTGATGTTGTCACAGTTATATTATCAGTTTCTTCCTATGATGTATACGCATTGATTGACCCTGGATCTACTTTGTCGTATATTACTTCGTTTGTTGCTGGTAAATTTGGGGTAGAGGCCGAGTCAATTAAACCTTTTGAGATGTCTACGCTAATTGGTTACCCAATCATAGCTAGGCGAGTGTATCGAGGTTATGTAGTTATAGTGTGTAATCGTCATACCGTAGCATATTTGATTGAATTAGATATGATCGATTTTGATGTCATTATGAGTATGGACTGGTTAGCTTCCTGCTATGCTAATGTCAATTGTAGAACGAAGGTTGTCCGGTTCTAGTTTTCAGGAAAACCAGTTTTAGAGTGGAAAGGTAATGCTGCTTCACCAAGGGGTTGTTACACCTCGGAACTTCGGGTTGCTGAGCGGTGAAGGGACTAACGTAAGTTAAGGTGTACATGATGTCCATACAAGTAAGAAGGGATACTTAATAATTCTAATTAAGATTCCAAATAAGTTAGAGGCAAGGGAGAAAAGTTCGTTAAATGAAACTTCACCGCAGTTCTGCGAAAAGGGGAGTTCGACGGTCCTTTTTTGTACCGTCGGACGAGTCGACGCTTCATAGATTGTGCCGTAGAATTGAGCTAGAGCAAAGACCATTCGACGAACAGGTCGACGCTCCGTCAATCAGTTCGACGAACCGTCCTTCTCACCATAGAATGAAAAGAAATGACAGATTGATCACTGGAAATTTAACCACTTCGATGACCAGATCGACGCTCCGTAGATCGTACCGTATATCTCGGTCGGGACTGATTTTAAGAATTAATATAAGGACCCCTCCTTCATTTTATTTCATTCCATCTTCCACTGTACTCTCTTCAAGAAAATTAGAGAACACTCTCCATCATTCATCCACAAGAAATCAAAGGAAATCCATGATCAACTACACCAAAACCATGAAATCGAGTGTGTGAAACCTAGTAAAAGTTCATCTAAGGCAAGAAAACTCAAGAGAAGAGAGTTAGGGTTTTGGTGCAAGAAGAGAAGTTCCACGCAAGGGTTGTTCATCCATCATCCAAGGTGATTTTTATGGTATTTACATGTTGTTTAAGGTGTTGAAAAGTTGAAACACTTGGATTGTAGAAGGAGGTAGAAAATGGGTCATAAATATGGGAATAGTGGCATTGTTGGGTAAAGGTCTGGATTGAGTCATGATTATTGATATGTTGTGATTGTAAATATGTTATAAATGACATCTATACCATGGAATAAGTATTATATATGAGAAAATGCGATAATGAGCTATAACTATAATTGTTGAGAAATTGAAGGGAAATGGTAAATCTTGGTAAATTTAGATGATTGATGATTGTTTTTGCGATATTGTGAATATTGTTATGGAAATTTGGGAGTTGATATATAATGTGGGGAAAGTAGTAGAAACAAAGGAAATTCTACCCAATTTTCCCTAGAAATAGTAAAATGTTCTCATAGTCGAGTAACTAATGTTAATGCGAACCCTTTTGAAGGTAGAAACGCGAGCATCGAAGGAGGACGATCAAGCGATAGAATAGTTAAACGAAAAAGGTATGTGAGGCTAGTCCTTTCTTTCTATGGCATGAATCCTATAGTGTGACTTTCCTTCCTCTTCGTGAATCTCTTAAATTCTGGAAAACAATGAGCCTATGTTCATAAATAGCTACACAAGGTAAGAGTTAAAGTATAGAGATTCTTGATGTTCGTGATATGATGTTCCTAAAATGTTAATGATGTCATTTACTGCTTACACTCACCTCATATACTATTCCCTTCAAGGCGAGGCAGAATGTTAATAATGAGTGCTCCATAATGAAATCGAGGGATCACGACCTTACGTCACCCCGATAAAGTATAGTTGTCCTTGAGTCTTTATGCATGCACTATGATGAGCATATTATGATGATGATATAATACCGCTCCTATATGGCCGGGCAGTCACCGCTAAGGCGGGCAGCGTATACACCATGGCCAGATGGCCTGGGCAGACACGACTAGTGGGCGGCATGAGATGATACCCCGGACGCGGGAGGCCTGGACGTAGGCTATTGATTATCTCACTGATGCGATATGGACGGGGAGCTTACACATTTATGCATATATGATATGATGATTATGAGTAAGCCAGCATGCATCATTTCTTTTATATTTGACAGTCAGATACATATGTTCCTTATTGATGCTTCCTTTATTTCATTGACGTATCATTATTGTTTATGCCTCTCATACTCAGTACAATGCTCGTACTGATGTCCGTTTTCTTTGGATGTTATGTTCATGCCCACAGGTAGACAGGGAGGTGAGCTTGATCCAGATTCGTAGTAGCTGTCTGCTGATTTGAGAGCACTCCATTGTTCCGGAGGTGCTTATGGTTATTCTTTTGTGTACATGTATATTTTGGGCACGACGGGATCCTGTCCCGTCCATATGTCTAGTACTCTAGTAGAGGCTCGTAGATACGCAGTGTGGGTGGTATGGTCTCACGAGGTTGCTACTATGTATATATATATATATATTATTTGAATGACCAAAAGGCTTGTACATATAAAAGTATTTATGTTTCCAAATGAAGGATGATTTTCTTATAATTTTAGTATGATTTTGATAAAAGAACGTTTAATGAGCATGATGAGTAGTAGAACGAGTGGTGCTCGGTGGTTAGCCCCGGGTACCCGTCACAGCCCCTAGTTGGGTCGTGACAAAAGTGGTATCAGAGCAGTTCAGTCCTAGGGAGTGTCTACGAGCCGTGTCTAGTAGAGTCTTGTTTATGGTGTGTTGTGCGCCACATCAATAAACAGGCGGCTACAGGGCATTTAGGAAAAATGATCATTTTTATTCTTATGTGATCATGCGACAGAGCCGTGTATAAGATTTTATCCTCCCTAATAGTGTGTTGTGATTTCAGAAATGCCACCAAAGGGAAAAGCTACAGCCACCCAGAAGGGCAAGACTACGACAAAAAGGCGGGTAGAAAAAGAGCCGCCAATGAATGTAGAAGAGGGCGAGTCACACAATGAAGCCTTATCTAATACTTCCTCTACCCCGCCCAATGTAGAAGAACAAGGAGGAGCTTCAGCTCCAGTTCCTCCACCGGTTGCTTCGGGTCAACAAGTGACCGAGGCCATTCATCTATTGACATAGTTGGTTACCACCCAGGCACAGTGGAAGAATGCGGGCCCAAGTGATCGGTCAGCTGGTACCAGAGCCCGTGATTTTATGAGCTTAAATCCTCGGGAGTTTTTCGGGTCAAAGCCGAATGAAGACCCGCAAGGTTTCATTGATGAGATGTTGAGGACCTTGAAGATTATTCATGCCTCCGAGACTGAATCTGTGGAGTTGGCATCTTATAGACTCCGAGATGTGGCGGTATTGTGGTATAATAATTGGATAGCATCGAGAAAAGAGAATGCGCCTCCTCCCGTTTGGCAAGAATTCATAGATTCTTTCATTCGCCATTATTTGCCACCTGAGGTCCGTCGAGCTAGAGCGGGTAGATTTCTAAATTTGAAGCAAGGAAATATGAGTGCCCGGGAGTATACCCTGCAATTTAATTCCTTGGCTAGATATGCCCCGACTATGGTGGCCGACATGGGAGATAGGGTGCACAGGTTTGTGAGTGGCTTGGGGCCACATGTGTTCAAGGATTGTTTAACAGCCTCGTTGCAAGAAGGGATGGATATTTCCTGAATACAAGCCCATGCCCAGAACCTAGAGGGACGACAGCCACCACCAAGAGGTTATCGTGATGTTGATAGAAGGCAAAGCAAGAGGGCTAGATCTATGGGGGAAGGCAGTGATTATAGAGGGGGATCAATACAGACATATTCTAAACATTTAGGCCAATCGGTGACTAGTGGACCTCCTCGATTTACGGGTAGAAGATTTGATCGCTCCTTTCGTTCAGGACAGGGTCAGAGTTCGAGGGCCTCAGATTCTCAGTTCAGGGAATATTATAGTCAGAGCAGACCCTCAGTACCGCGATGCAGCCAGTGCGGTAGACTACATTCCGGACAATGTCGTCAAGGTTCGGATGCTTGCTATACCTGTGGTCAGGTTGGGCATATGATGCGAGATTGCCCGTCGACGAGCGGTAGAGTTGGGTTTCAGCCCACAGGATCAGCAGTTGGCTCATCTTCAGTGCGCCCAGTAGGGCAGACTCCCCAGATCCCAGCAAGTCGAGGTAGAGGCAGAGGGGGAGCATCTACTTCAGGTACCACTCAGCCCCGAGTGTATGCTTTAGCCGGACCACAGGATCTCGAGTCCTCCCCAGATGTGGTTACAGGTACATTATGCATATTTTCCCATGATGTATATGCCTTGATAGATCCGGGTTCTACTTTTTCCTATATTACCCCGTATGTTGCTGGTCGTATTGGGGTGAAACCTGAGCCAATCAAACCTTTTGAGGTAACTTCTCTGGTTGGTGATCCCGTGATAGCTAGACAAGTGTATAAAAACTGTGTACTTGTGATATGCAATCGCCAGACCAAAGCTGATTTAATTGAGCTGGAAATGCTAGATTTCGATGTGATTATGGGTATGGATTGGTTGGCCTCATGCTATGCTAATGTTGATTGCTGAATGAAAATAGTTCGATTTCAATTTTCGGGAGAGCCCATGCTTGAATGGAAGGGTAATACAACATCTAAAAAGGGTAGGTTTATCATCTCCTCCGAGTACATGACACCGAAGTAACGTTGCCAACTTTCCAATTCGTTCCGGTAGTGAATGAATTTCTGGATGTATTTCCTGATGAACTTCTAGGTCTTCCTCCAGAAAGAGAAATTGACTTCGCCATTGATGTGTTGCTGGACACCAAGCCAATTTCTATTCCTCCTTATCGAATGGCTCCGGTAGAATTGAAAGAGCTAAAGGCGCAGTTGAAAGATTTGCTTGAAAATGAGTTTATTAGACCCAGTTCATCGCCGTGGGGAGCACCAGTCTTGTTCGTGAGAAAGAAAGATGGTTTCCTACGAATGTGCATCGATTATAGGCAGTTGAACAAGCTGACGATAAAGAACAAATATCCTCTCTCAAGGATTGATGATTTATTTGATCAACTACAGGGTGCCAAGTGGGTTTCTAAAATAGACTTGAGGTCAGGGTATCATCGTGTGAGAGTTAAAGAAGAAGATATTTTTAAAACAGCCTTCAAAACGAGATATAGCCATTATGAGTTTCGGGTGATGTCGCTTGGGTTGACTAATGCCCAGCCGTGTTTATGAATTTGATGAATAATGTGTTCAGGCCACTCTTGGACTTATTCGTGATAGTATTCATTGATGATATTCTGGTATACTCTCGCATAGAATCAGAACATGCGGATCATTTACGTATCGTACTTGGAATTCTTCGAGCCCGAGAACTATATGCAAAATTTTCAAAGTGAGAGTTTTGGCTGAATTCTGTAACATTTCTGGGCCATGTTATTTCAGATGATGGTATTCGAGTTGATACTCAGAAAATTGAGGCTGTGAGGACTTGGCCAAGGCCTACGACACCTACCGAAGTTCGTAATTTTCTGGGATTGGCCGGTTACTATAGAAGATTCGTAGAGGGATTTTCCTCTATTTCAGCTCCATTAACGAAGTTAACCCAAAATTCAGCTAAATTTCAATGGAATGATGCTTGTGAATGCAGCTTCCAAGAGTTAAAGGACAGATTAACCTCAGCTCCAGTCTTAACACTTCCAGAAGGGTCAGATGGTTATGTGGTATACTGTGATGCTTCCGTTGTTGGGTTAGGATGTGTGTCAATGCAGCATGGTAGAGTTATTGCTTATGCTTCGAGACAGCTGCAGTTATTCATGCATTAAAGATGTGGAGACATTACTTGTATAGCGTACATGTTGATATCTATACAGACCACAAGATCCTTCAATACATTTTCAAGCAGAAGTTGTTAAATCTACGGCAGAGGCGGTAGTTAGAGTTATTGAAAGATTACGATGTGAATATTTTGTACCACCCCGGAAAAGCAAATATAGTGGCTGATGCGCTTAGTCGCCGGTCAATGGGCAGTTTATGCGAAGTTCATTCGGAGAAGAAAGAATTTCTTCATGAGCTCCATCAGCTAGCTAACCTTGGAGTACGTAGAATCGATTCAGGTAATGAAGGAGTTAGTGTTAAAATCCCACGGTTTCATCCTTGAATGTGGAAGTGAAAGAGCGTCAGTATGAAGATCCTCAGTTGAGCCAGTATAGAGACACGCTTCATGAAAAAGACAGATCTCCATTTAAAACATCGATGGAAGAGATTCTCAGATACCAAGGCAGGCTATGTGTTCTGAATGTTGCAGAATTGCGCCGACGAATTCTGGAAGAATCCCATTATTCTCAGTATTCTATTCACCCTGGTGTAACGAAGATGTATCATGATCTCAAATTGATATTTTGGTGGGATGGCATGAAGAGAGACATAGCAGAATTTGTAGCCCAATGTCCAAATTGCCAACAAGTAAAGATCGAACATCAAAAGCCAGGAGGATTATTGCAAGCAATGGAAATCCCTACTTGGAAGTGGAAAGTGATCCATATAGATTTTATTGTGGGGTTACCTCGTTCCCGAGGTAAGCATGATTCTATATGGGTAATTGTGGACTGATTAACAAAGGCATCTCATTTTCTTCCAGTCAGAACCACATACTCGGCAGAAGATTATGCGAGGTTGTATTTCAAGGAAATTGTGCGACTTCATGGTGTTCCACTATCCATTATTACAGATAGAGGAGCACAGTTTATAGCCAACTTTTAGAAGTCCTTTCAAGGAGGTCTAGTTACCCAGGTGAAGCTTAGTACAGCATTCCATCTACAAACAGATGGGCAAGCCGAGCTTACTGTTCAGACCTTGGAAGATATGCTCCGAGCATGTGTGCTGGATTTCGGTGGTAGTTGGGATGATCACATACCCCTTATTGAGTTTTCATATAACAATAACTACCATTCCAGTATTCAAATGACTCCGTATGAAGCTTTATATGGAAGGAAGTGTAGGTCCCCAATTGGATGGTTCGAAACAGGAGAAGTGCAGCTAATAGGCCTTTAATTGATTCAGCAAGCGGTAGAAAAAGTCAAAGTGATTCAAGATCGATTTTTGATGGGCCAAAGTCGCCAAAAATCTTACGCGGACAACCGCCGGCAAGACTTCGCATTTCAGGTTGATGATTGGGTATTTTAGAAGGTGTCGCCAACTAAAGGGGTGATGAAATTTGGAAAGAAAGGGAAATTGAGTCCCCGCTACATTGGACCTTATAAAATTATCCGTAAGGTGGGCCAAGTAGCCTATGAATTAAACTTTCCTTCAGAGCTTGAATCAGTTCACCCAGTTTTTCATGTCACAATGCTCCACAAGTGTGTTGGGGATCCCAAGAGAATTGTTCCTATAGATGATGTGCAAGTGATAGAAAATCTAGCATATGAAGAAGTGCCCATTGCCATTTTGGACAGGCAAGTGCGAAGATTTCAAAACAAGGAAGTAGATTCAGTCAAAGTCTTGTGGCGAAACAACAACCGAGAAGAAATGACTTGGGAAGCAGAAGAGAGTATGAAGCTCAAGTACCCGCATTTATTCCAACCCCCAAGAGAGATTCAAGATGAAATACAAACATTATAAGGTATGTATGCTTTCTTTCATGCTTTTGGTCGTGTGTAGCCAATTTATGTTGCTATTATATTGTGGCCCTGTCAGGCAATATTATTATGGGTTGGTGTGACAGGATGGTAATGCATATTACAGGGGAAACTCTGACAAAATTATTGTAGGATTCCCGAGTACTTAACATTCGAGGATGAATGTTCCAAAAGGGGGGAAGAATGTTACACCTCGGAACTTTGGGTTGCTGAGCGGTGAAGGGACTAACGTAAGTTCAGGTGTACATGATGTCCCTACAAGTAAGAAGGGATACTTAATAATTCTAATTAAGATTCCAAAGAAGTTAGAGGCAAGGGAGAAAAGTTCGTTAAATGAAACTTCACCGCAGTTCTGCGAAAAGGGGAGTTCGACGGTCGTTCTTTGTACCGTCGAACGAGTCGACGCTTCATCGATTGTGCCGTAGAATTGAGCTAGAGCGAAGACCATTCGACGAACAGGTCGACGCTCCGTCGATCAGTTCAACGAACCGTCATTCTTACCGTAGAATGAAAAGAAATGACAGATAGCTCACTGGAAATTTAACGACTTCGACGACCAGATCGACGCTCCGTCGATCGTACCGTATATCTCGATCGGGTCTGATTTTAAGAATTAATATAAGTACCCCTCCTTCATTTTATTTCATTCCATCTTCCACTGTACTCTCTTCAAGAAAATTAGAGAACACTCTCCATCATTCATCCACAAGAAATCAAAGGAAATCCATGATCAACTACACCAAAACCATGAAATCGAGTGTGTGAAACCTAGTAAAAGTTCATCTAAGGCAAGAAAACTCAAGAGAAGAGAGTTAGGGTTTTGGTGCAAGAAGAGAAGTTCCACTCAAAGGTTGTTCATCCATCATCCAATGTGAGTTTTATGGTATTTACATGTTGTTTAAGGTGTTGAAAAGTTAAAACACTTGGATTGTAGAAGGAGGTAGAAAATGGGTCATAAATATGGGAATAGTGACATTGTTGGGTAAAGGTTTGGATTGAGTCATGATTATCGATATGTTGTGATTGTAAATATGTTATAAATGACATCTATACCATGGAATAAGTATTATATATGAGAAAACGCGATAATGAGCTATAACTATAATTGTGGAGAAATTGAAGGGAAATGGTAAATTGTGGTAAATGTAGATGATTGATGATTGTTTTTGAGATATTGTGAATATTGTTATGAACTTTTGGGAGTTGATATAGAATGTGGGGAAAGTAGTAGAAACAAAGGAAATGCTGCCCAATTTTCCCTAGAAATAGTAAAATGTTCTCATAGCTGAGTAACTAATGTAAATGCGAACCCTCTTGAAGGTAGAAATGCGAGCATCGAAGGAGGACAATCAAGTGATAGAACAGTTAAACGACAAAGGTATGTGAGGCTAGTCCTTTCTTTCTATGGCATGAATCCTATAGTGTGATTTTCCTTCCTATTCGTGAATCTCTTATATTCCGGAAAACCATGAGCCTATGTTCATAAATAGCTACACAAGGTAAGAGTTAAAGTATAGAGATTTTTGATATTCGTGATATGATGTTCCTAAAATGTTAATGATGTCATTTATTGCTTACACTCACCTCATATACTATTCCCTTCTAGGCGAGGCAGAATGTTAATGAGTGCTCCATAATGAAATCGGGGGATCACGACCTTACGTCATCCCGATAAAGTATAGTTGTCCTCGAGTCTTTATGCATGCACTATGATGAGCATATTATGATGATGATATAACACCGCTCCTATATGGCCGGGCAGTCACCGCTAAGGCGGGCAGCGTATACACCATGGCCAGATGGCATGGCAAGACACCACTAGTGGGCGGCATTAGATGATACCCCGGACGCGGGAGGCCTAGACGCAGGCTAATGATTATCACACCGATTCGATATGGACGGGCAGCTTATACATTTATGCATATATGATATGATGATTATGAGTAAGCCAGCATGCATCATTTCCTTTATATTTGACAGTCAGATACATATGTTCCTTATTGATGCTTCCTTTATTTCATTGACGTATCATTACTGTTTATGCCTCTCATACTCAGTACAATGTTCGTACTAACGTCCGTTTTCTTTGGACGCTGTGTTCATGTCCACAGGTAGACCGGGAGGTGAGCTTGATCCAGATTCGTAGTAGCTGTCAGCTGATTTGAGAGCACTCCATTGTTCCGGAGGTGCTTATGGTTATTCTTTTGTGTACATGTATATTTTGGGCATGACGGTATCCTGTCCCATCCATTTGTCTAGTACTCTAGTAGAGGCTCGTAGATACGCATTGTGGGTGGTATGGTCTCACGAGGTTGCTACTATGTATATATATATATATATATATATATATATATATATATATATAATCTTAATAACCAAAAGGCTTGTGCATATAAAAGTATTTATGTTTCCGAATGAAGGATGATTTTCTTATAATTTCAGTATGATTTTGATAAAAGAACGTTTAATGAGCATGATGAGTAGTAGAAAGAGTGGTGCTCGGTGGTTAGCCTCGGGTACCCGTCACGGCCCCTAGTTGGGTCGTGACAAGGGTAGGTTTATTTCCCACCTTAAAGCAAGAAAGATAATTAGGAAAGGGTATATCTATCACCTGGTTCGGGTAAAGGATTTTCAAGTAGGGTCACCGACCCTTCAGACTGTTCCCGTGGTTAATGATTTCCCAGAGGTGTTTCTAGATGAGCTTCCAGGCATTCCACCGGAGCAGGAGATTGATTTTACTATTGATCTACTACCAGATACTCAACCCATATCCATTCCTCCTTATAGAATGGCACCTGCCGAGTTGAAGGAATTGAAGGAGCAGTTCTCTCTAAAACCTCTCTCTACATTTATTATACAAGTGTTCAAGGATATTTAAGGATCAACAACATAAAACAAGGTGAATCAAGAGTAAGAACATCATCAAAGATCATCTAGGTCAAGAAATCCAAATGGAGAAAAACTAGGGTTTTGCTCAAAGTGGAGTATTATTAATCAAAGCTTGTTCCTACAACTTCTAAGGTAAGATTCATGCTTTTTACATGATGTTTAAGGTATTGAAGAGTTGAAATACATGGATTGTAGAAAATATGGTCAAGTAGGTCATGAATGATGAATAGTGACATTTTGAGGAATAATTTGAATTGAATCATGAATGTTGTCGTGTTGTGATATGAATGCATTATAAATGGTACTAAGATCATGAACTAGACACTTTAGACGAATGGACGAAGTTGGATGTTATGACCACGAATATGGGTGAATTAGAAGCAAATTAAGGAATCTAGATAATGTGGATAATGTGAATGACTAATGGCCATTGTTATGATATTAATGAAGGTATAGATGCTAGCATTGGGAGGAAGCGTGCAAATGTAGAATAGTCCGACGAAAAGGTATGTAAGGCTAACCCTTCTTTCATAAGGCATGGTTCCTTGGCCAAACTCTTAAATCCTCTATATGAGTATGTTGTATTCAAACGATTGACACTCCGAGCTCATAAGCTCACGATCCTCGATATGTGCTACGATTGTACTACGCACCCCATATGACGAGTAATCATAGGATATAGGTGTAGCGAAAATGATGATGACAGTGATGATGATGATAATAATAATGATGTTAAAGGTGTCTACGGGCTATTATACTTACATGTGCCTATGAAGGGCTATAATGACACCCCGATCTTATAACGCCGGGTAGGGATTACGAAACGCGCGCACACCTCTGCAGATGGTATGGATAACCCTAAAGCCTTGATAGGGCCAGGTATGAGTAACCTTGATCCTTGGTTGGCCAAGTATGTATGAAACACCGATCCTATGAGGTCGGGTATGCTGGGTAAAATGCTATGTATATGAAATGACTATGTATATAATATGAATATGAATGTGATAAGACTATGTATAAGAATACGAATTAGGACATGTATACGAATATAAGCACAAGTATGGTATGAGTACTATTATGGAATACGGATGATGACGTAGGTGTACAAATACGTATGAAAAATGGAAAGTCCTATGAAAGGCAGGTAAGCGCTATGACAATGATATTATTGTCTCCCCCCTCCTATGCTATTTCATATGTTGTCATGATGCTTATTTATTGATGTTGCTCATGCTTTACATACTCAGTACATTCTTCGTACTAATGTCCTTTCGTTTGTGGACACTGCGTCATGCCCGCAGGTGCACATGGAGACAGACTTGATCCATAGCTGCCTATTCGGAGATTACATAGAGAACTCCATTTCCTTCGGAGCTATATCTTTTGGGTACTCATTCTTTTGTGTATATAATTATGGGTATAGCGGGGTCATGTCCCGCTAATGTGATATGTTATACTCTTAGAGGCTCGTAGACATGTGTGTGTGTGGGTAGATGTGTTTGGCCTTGTCGGCCTATGTTTTGTATATCATTTTGTCGGCCACGTTGGCCCATGTACATTGATGTGGCATAGATGCCTATGATGATATAAATGTGTTGTTGTCCAAATGGGACTAGTTGACGAATGAATGGAAATGCATGTATAATTATGTGGCTCACCTAGATGTAAGCATAAGAGTAAGCTAAGAGGGTGCCCGGGTGGGCTAGCACCGGATGCTCGTCGCGGCCCCAAGTCGGGTCGTGACAAAAGTGGTATCAGAGCAGTTCAGTCCTATGGTGTGTCTACGAGCCGTGTCTAGTAGAGTATTGGTTATGGGTGTGTTGCGCGCCACACTTATAAACAAGAAGCTGCAGACATTTTAAGAATAAATGACCTTCTTTCTTCATAAGAATCGTGCAATAGAGCTATGATGTAGGATTTTCTTGCTCCTAAATCGTGTGTTGTGTATTTCAGAGATGCCTAAAAAGGGAAGCACTACGGCAGCCCAAAAGGGCAAGACGGTGGGAGAGAAGCGGGCTAAGAAAGCACCGCCACCGGTAGTAGAGGAAAGTGAGTCCCAGGGTGCGGCTCAATCTCAGTCCTCCCAGACAGTGCCCGTCTCTGAGGAGCGTGAGGGAGCCTCAGCCCCAGCTCCAGCACCTTCAGCTCCTCCACCAAATGCTTCGGGCCAAGATGTAAAAGAGGCCATTACTTTATTGACTCAATTGGTTACGGCCCAGGCTCAGAGGCACAATTCAGGGTATGGTGATAGGGCTGTTAGTGTAAGAGCCCGTGATTTCATTACTTTGAACCCTCCGGAATTCTTTGGATCAAAGCCGGAGGAGGATCCTCAGGATTTCATCGATGGTATGCTAAGGACGCTCCGATTGATACATGCTTCAGACACCGAGTCGGTAGAGCTAGCGTCATATAGATTGAAAGATGTCTCGATCCAGTGGTATGCAGTATGGATGGCTTCACGGGGAGCCAATGCACCTCCCCCGGTATGGCAAGAGTTTGTTGATGCTTTTCTCCGTCATTATATGCCTCCAGAAGTTCGGCGAGCAAGGGCCGATAAATTCTTGAACTTGAGGCAAGGAAGCATGAGTGCCCTAGAGTATAGCCTCCGTTTTAACTCCTTGGCCAGGTATGCTTCGGCCATGGTAGCAGATATGGGCGACAGGGTACACCAATTTGTAAAGGGCCTAGGGCCCCATCTGATGGATAAATGCTTGACTGCGTCCCTTCAGGATGGTATGGACATTGCACGCATTCAGGCACATGCTCAGAACTTAGAAGAAAGCCTACAGCAGAGAAGAGGTGAATGTGAGCAAGATCGGGGACATAACAAGAGGGCCATATCTTCAGGCCCAATGAGTGAGTACCGAAGCGGAAACTGGCAACAAATCCCTAGACATTCGGGCTATTCTATGAATAGTGCACCTCTACGATTTTCAGGCCAGAGCCTTGATAGATCTACTCATCGTAGGCCGAGTCAGAGTTATTCGGGGTCCCAGTTTAGATGTGATTCAGGCCAGTCAAGGCCACCTGTACCACGATGTTCCCAGTGTGGGAAGTCGCATTGGGGTCAATGCCGATTGGGTTCTAATATTTGCTATTCATGTGGTCGACCAGTGTTATATCCCGTATTTCGTGTATTCAGATAATTCAAGAAAGTCGAGGAAAGTTAAAGGCGAGACCATTATCAAAAATTATTTTAATATACGAGTTGTTGTGAATACTATTTACGACTATTATTAGTATGGAAATATTGTGAGAGGCTAAGGGCAAAAAGAGGAATTCGCAAAATGGTTCATGGAAATAATGTGGAAGGCTAGGGGCAAAATAGTAATATGGAGGGAAGTCGAGGGGCAAAATGGGAATTTCACAAGTTTGAGAAAATTCAAGAAAAGGCCATTATGGCCGTGTAGTGGGTGGTGTGTACTATATTTTATTAAATGAGGACTAATTGAATAGAAGTATAAGTGTGTGGGCTAAGACTTACATAAGAAGACACTTAGTCTTCTTTATTCATTTTTGACAAAATTCAAGAAAATGAGAGAATTCTTTAGAGAGGGGCATGTTCCCCTCACATGATTAGAGACATATATATATATATATATAAGTGGTCTTTTAATTTAAGACAAGCAAGAACAAGAACAACAACAAAAAAAAAAAAAAGGAGAAAAACGGCTAGGAGGGGCTGGCCGAACCAGTCCCATAAAATGGTCATGAAAATTTTGTTTCTTCTAGCTCTCATATCAATTGGAAGGTCCTCATCAACATGGAGCGGTTGTTGGAGCAAGAAAATCGTTCGTTGTGGTTATGAACAAGTCTAGCCGATTAGAAAAGTTGAAGGAAAAAGGTGAGGTTTGATCTTCTTTATGTGTTTTATGGATGGTTTGTACATGTTGTGGTATGTGGGAATGAAAGCAATTAATGAAATTAAGCATGTGGAAGTGTTGGCCGTGTGTATGTAAGTAGTGTGTAGGAATGAAGAATGAATTGTATTTAGCGTGTTTGAATGTGTTGTAGTGTGAAGGAACGAATGAAAAATCATGGGAATTGTGTGTTGAAGGGCTGGCCGAAAATGGACTGTTTTGTGTGTCAAGGAATGAATTAATTTTATTTAGTATGTTTGGGTTGTTGTGTTGTAGATTCTATGTTGTAAAATGAAGGCTTAATGGTTCAAAGTGAGGTTGAAATCATGTGGGCTGTTTTGGTACCTAATGTGATCTTAATATGGTTTCTTGCATTTGTAAGATTAATGTTGCTAAATTATGGATTGTTAGTGTAGTTGATAAATTTGGAAGAAAAGGAATGTATTGTTGATGTTTTCTTGCACTTGGAAGACTTCGGATTGGCTTGTGTATTGGATGGGCTGATTTGAACATTTTGTGGTTTGTCCGAAGTGTCCTTGAATCTTGTCTAAATGTTTTGGATTAGTACTTGAGTGTATGAATATTGATGTTGGTTTGATCGTATCCGGTTGATTTGAATGAAAGTGGAATATCGTCAAATTGTATAGGAAGGAGTTATTAATGTAAGAATGCGTTTGGGATTGGTTATTGATATTGTTATTATGAATTGTTGGTATTGTTGATAGTTTGGCCGGGTTGAATTCCCGGGATTGTTGTTGATTAGAATTGGCCAAGTTGAACTTGGTGGGATGGAGTATTTACAGGGGAAATGCTGCCGAAATTTCGGCAGACAAAGTGTTTCTTTAAAGAATCAACTCCTAAATGCACTAACCAATGTTTGGTAAACATGACCAAATTGTAGATTTTGGCGGATTTGCAACTTGAATTTGGAGTAGCATAAGGAGCGGAAAGAGGTATGTAAGGCTTTACCCTTCTTTCTATGGCATGTCTTAGATGTAATATGTTGGTTAAGAACCTCGGGGACCCTTCTACCCTCCAGAATCTGCATCTAAAGTTTCTCCTTTTTCAATCAGTAGAATTGAATTAAAAAGTGTGCAAAATGTTGGAAGAATTTCCTAAACCTCTAGAACTCACATAAATAGGACCCAACTACCCTAAAACCTCACAAGTAACGCCGGGACATGTAATATATGTAAATTTGGTACGCCGCCTCATTTGATCCAAGGTGGGCCTACTGTTCCCGGATTTACCTTAATGTTCCGCTTGACTTACGTTGAAGCTGAATCCAAAAGAAACTTTCGATCCTTATTCCATTACCAAATGACAAGTACTGTACCTATCCCAACGAGAATACTTCTATGACGATAATGATAACGATGACGTCAGAAAAGAGAATATGCCTATGATAAGTACGACAAGAATGATTCCACGAATAAGAGTCTTGAGCTAAGAATCCAATGTGAATATGAAAGTGTTGTACTAGTTTCTACAAGACTTCAAAGCATATGAATTGACGGTTATAATGCCAATGATCTTATTATGTGTCTCCTCTTAAAGCTATTTTTCGTCGATAGTCTCGCCTTATAATTATTGTTCCTTCAAGGTGAGACAAGTGACCCGATTATTCCATAATGTAATCGGAGGGTTTCGACCTTACGTCACTCCGATGGACACATGACTTTCTTTGGGCTCTCATGCATGCCAATTGTATGACATATGAATATGAATGTGAATATGTATATGTATATGTATATGGGAAAGGGGAAGGGCCACTGTTATATCACCACCTGATTCAGCTGGATTTCGTCCCGGACGCGGGATGCCCGGACGCGGGATATGGGAGAGCCGGATACGGCGTCTGTATTTGTGATATATATATATAATATGTTGGGACACTGTTGGGGAGGGGGGTGGGAGAGCCGATGTACTCGGCGTCTGTGAATGTAAAAGAAGGACACGGTTTTCTGAAATGTTCTGTTTTCTGTATATGTAAATAAGAAACACCGTTTTTCTGAAAAAGAAACTAAACATGCATGACATCTGCAGAAAGGCAATCATATGTACAGGTTACATCTGTCCCAGGATAAGCTCCATATGTCTATTCTGTCATTATTCATTCTGCATATTCCTTTATTATGTTACTATCCATGCTTTACATACTCAGTACATTGCTCGTACTGACCCCTCTTCTTCGGGGGCTGCGTTCATGCCGCGCAGGTACTCCCAGATGATTTGAAGACCTTACTGAAGATGTTCCAGCGGAGATGGCTAACTCCATTTGTCCCGGAGGATTGCCAGGTCCATGTCACAACAACCCATAATAATTCTGCCTCGCAAGGCTACAACACAATAAAACTATAAATTGGTCACACACGACCAAAAGCACGAAAAGTGAGCATACATACCTCAAAATCTTGGTGTTTCATCATAAATCTCTTCTGGGGGTTGGAATAAGTGTGGATATGTGGATTTCATACTCTCCTATGCTTCCCACGTCATTTCTTCTCGGTTGTTATTTCGCCACAATACTTTGACTGAAGCTACTTCCTTATTTTGAAGTCTCTGTACTTGCCTGTCTAGTATGGCAATGGGCTCTTCTTCATATGCTAGCTTTTCTGTCACCCGAACGTCATCTATTGGAAACATTTTCATGGGATCTCCAATACACTTGCAGAGCATTGAGACATAGAAGACTGGATGAACTAACTCAAGCTCTGAAGGCAAGTCTAATTCATAGGCTACATGACCCACCTTGCGGATAATATTATAAGGTCCAATGTATGGAGGACTTAACTTCCCTTTCTTGCCAAATCTCATCACCCCTTTCATTGGCGACACCTTCAAAAATGCCCAATCATCAACCTGAAATTCCAAGTCTCGCCGGCGGTTGTCCGCATAAGATTTTTGGCGACTTTGGGCTGTCAACAATCGATCTCGAATCACTTTGACTTTCTCAACCGCTTGCTGAATCAGTTCAGGGCCTATTAGTTGTACTTCTCCTATTTCAAACCATCCAATTGGGGATCTACACTTTCTTCCATATAGAGCTTCATACGGGGCCATTTAGATACTGGAATGATAACTATTGTTATATGCGAACTCAATAAGGGGTATGTGGTCATCCCAACTACCACCATAATCTAGAACACATGCTCTCAACATATCCTCCAAGTTTTGGATAGTACGTTCAGCTTGCCCATCAGTCTGTGGATGAAATGCCGTGCTAAGCCTTACTTGAGTACCTAGACCTCCTTGGAAGGACTTCCAGAACTTGGCTGTAAACTGTACTCCTATCTCTGTGATAATGGATAGTGGAATACCATGAAGTCGCACAATTTCCTTGATATACAACCTTGCATAATCTTCAGCCGAGTATGTGGTTCTGGCTGAAAGAAAATGAGCTGCTTTCGTGAGTCTGTCCACGATCACCCGTAAAGAATCATGCTTGCCTCGGGAACGAGGTAACCTCACAATAAAATCCATATTGATCACTTTCTACTTCCAAGTAGGGATTTCCATTGCTTGCATTAATCCTCCTGGCTTTTGATGTTCGATCTTTACTTGTTGGAAATTCGGACATCGGGCTATAAGTTCTGCTATGTCTCTCTTCATGCCATCCCACCAATATATCAATTTTAGATCGTGATACATGTTTGTTGCACCTGGGTGAATAGAATATCGAGAATAATGGGCTTCTTCCAGAATTCGTCGGCGCAATTCTGCAATATTCGAAACACATAGCCTGCTTTGGTATCTAAGAATTTCATCCATGGAAACTTCAAATGGGGACTTCTCTCTTCCACGAGATGTGTCTCTGTAATGGCTCAACTGAAGATCTTCATATTGTCGCTCTTTCACTTCCATATTTAGGGATGAAACTGTGGGATCATTAATACTAATCCCTGTACTACCCGAATTAATTACACGTACTCCAAGATTAGCTAGTTGGTGGAGCTCATGAATCAATTCTTTCTTTCCAGGGGAAACTTGACATAGGCTACCCATTGATCGGCGGTTAAGCGCATCAGCTACTACATTTGGTTTTCCGGGGTGGTATAAAATATTCACATCATAATCTTTCAATAACTCTAAGCATCTCCTCTGCATTTAACTCCTTCTGTTTAAAAATGTACTGAAGACTCTTGTGATCCGTATAGATATCAACATGCACACCATACAAGTAATGTATCCATATTTTTAACGCGTGAATAACTGCAGCCAGTTCAAGATCATGGGTTGGGTAGTTCTTTTCATGTTTCTGCAGTTGTCTCGAAGCATAAGCAATGACTCTACCATGCTGCATTAACACACATCCTAATCTAACACCGGAAGCATCACAGTATACCACATAACCATCTGACCCTTCTGGAAGTATTAAGAATGGAGCTGAGGTTAATATGTCCTTCAACTCTTGGAAGTTGCGTTCACAAGCATCATTCCATTGAAATTTAGCTGACTTTTGGGTTAGCTTCGTTAATGGAGCTGAAATAAAGGAAAATCCCTCTACGAATCTTCTATAGTACCCTGCCAATGTTATAACCCGTATTTTGTACGTTCGGATAATTCGAGATAATTGCCAAAGGTCAAAGGCAAGACTATATTTCGATGAACAAGTTGTTTACTAGTATGGAAATATTAAGAAAGGCTAGGGGTAAAAAGGGAAATTCGCAAGATGACTCATGGAAATATGGAGGGAGGCTAAGGAAAAATTTGGAATTTGGAAAATAAATCTTCATGAAGTGCAAGAGAAAAAAAAAAAAGATTGGGCTTGATAAAAATTTGGGCCAAGTGGCCGGCCATGTGGGGTGGTCCAAGGCCCACATGGAGGCCTAATATATATTCATAAAAGATGACCATTTAGTCACATTTTTCATTCTCTCCACTTGGAAATTTCAAGAACCTTGAGGAAGGCCAAAAATACAAGACCATTCGGCCAAGAGAGGAGAAAATTGGAGCGTTCAATTTTGATCCAAGAAAATATTTTCTTCTAGTATTCCTACTAATTTGAAGATCCTCTTTAACATGGTATAATTTTTGGAGCAAGAGAACCACTATTTGTTGCAAGTTCATAATTCTAGACAAAAGGGAAATCAAGGGAAAAAGGTAAGAATTAATCTTCTTTTATATGTTATGAATGGTTTGGGTATGTTGTAGTATGTAGAAATGAATGAAAACCATGAATTTAGTGTGTTGGAGTGGTGGCCGTGTGGTGTAGAGCTTGGCGTGTGTGTGTGTTGTGTTGTATAGGGATGGTGAATAAATTTTATCTAGTATATTGGTTGTTGTTGTCATGAATTCTATGATGAAAATAAAGGTGTAATGATTCTAGTGAAGTTGTAATGGTTGGAGAGTTGTTTTAGAAGTTAACGTAATTTGAATATAGTCTTCTTGTATTTATGGAAAATAATGTTGTTAGTGTGTAAATTGTAGGTATAATTCATGAACTTGAAAGAAGGAAATGTGTCGCTATTGTTCTTGTTGAATTTTGAAGGTTTCGGGTGAAGTAAAATATTGATTGGGTTGTTGGAATATTATGTGAATTGTTAGAAGTATTCTTGAATCATGTTAGAAAGATTTCGGATTTATACGTGAATGTAGGATCATTGGTGTTAGCTTGAATATATCTGATTAAATTGGATAAATGGAATGACGTGAATTGTGTGACAAGAGTTGTTGATGTTAGAATATGTTTTGGGATTGATTGTTGAAGTTGTTAGTATGATTGTTGGTAATGTTGTTAATAATTTGGCCGAGTTGAATTCTAGGATTGTTGATTGTTGATATGGCCGAGTTAGATTCTCGGGATGGTGTATTTACAGGGGAAATGCTGCCGAAATTTCGGCAGATTATAAGTGAGTTTACTTGAAAGATTAAGACAAGTGTGTGACAATGTGTCTGATGATTATGCAAATCTCCTTGAATGTAGACTAACGAGCTTGGACGAATAAACGTAGCCAATAGGACGTGGAGCAGGTATGTAAGGCTTACCTTTTATTTCTTTTGGCATGATCTTTATAAAACGAGCAAATGACGTATATGTACGATTTCAAGGAAATTTCCTATTCTTAGAGCCACTAGGATGGCTAATATTTTTGACTTCCATAAGTTGTCTCATATGGTTTTGATGTATATCTATGATGTTTGAAGTTTGTTGATATGTTTCCAAATGGCATTCGAAAGATAACTGATGTGAATAAAGTTTTGATTTTCAAATGCTAGCACGTTCGATTATTCCATCGAGTCTTTGATATATTTTGATATGTGCATATGGTTCCAAAAGCTCTATTTGATTTGATCCATAACGGTTTCCGAAAGGTACTTGACAGGATTATGGCCTTGATTTTCCAAAAATGGCGTCTGAAACGCTTGTAGAACGTTCTATACTTCAAACGCTCATAACTTTCTTATACTAATTCGGATTGACCCGAAACTTGTTTCTGAGCCTTCAGGGGTCGGTAAGTATACTTATCCATCGAATCTTGATTTATGTGCATGTGGTTTCTCACTACTCTAATATCGTTCGCCGAGTCCCGGGCCGGTATATATCGTGTGCATGGTTCGCCGGGTCCCTTGCTTGAGGGCCGGGTGCCATGTATTCCGGAGTATGATGTGTTACGGTGTTATGATGTGTTCATGGTTCGCCGAAGGCAGGGTAGCGCCACATTCCCCGGGTCCCGCAAGGGGCCGGATACCGTTTCTTGCATGCATGATTCGTGTTTCCAGTAAGTTGTTTTGTTATTCTGCACATCGTGCTTATTGTCTGTACTAACCTTCTGCACGTGCCACAGCAATATGATATATGTATATGGATCGGGCTGCACGTTCCGCAACAAATACATTTGTGGATCGGGCCGAACGTTCCTCGACACTAAAATGTTATATATATGTGGATCGGGTCGTACGTTCCTCGACACTATTATGTTACATATGAATCAGTTATGTGTATATGTATATGATGACATACGATGTTGGCACGCATGGTCTGTGTTTGGAAAGTACGCATTTTTGGCATTCTGGATGATCTACTTATTTTCTGTACTTCTTCTGACACATGACATCGGTATACACGGTTTGCATTCTGAAAAATAAGTATTTTGGTATTCTGAAAATGTACTTACTTTTGCACTATTTGTTTCGATTATGGTTCTGTTTTCTGTATTCCATGCTTTACATACTCAGTACATATTCCGTACTGACTCTCTTTTCTTCAGGGGCTGCGTTTCATGCCACGCAGGTACACCCAGATGAGTAAAGGACATTGTTAGAAGATGCTTCAGCTGGATTGGCGAGCTCCACTTCTTTTCGGAGTATTGCCGAGTCGGAGTTTGTATGATACGATTTCTGATCGGGGTTAAAGACTTTCAGACAGATTCGTGGGTATAGAATGTCAGTTTTGTAAGCGGCTCCATCAGCCGATATGTCATTATGTGTTATGTGATAAATTCTACACGATTACAAATTTTGTTTGATTTGAGAATAACGTTGAAAAAAAAATATTTCTGAAAGTTGTACTACGTATTTCATCTTTATTTGATTTAAAGGTCTAAGAAGTTTATGTGTGCACTAAAGGTCTGAGGGTTCGCTCGGTCCTAAGTAAGGGTCGGGTGCCCATCACACCCTAGGGAGATTCGGGTGTGACAAAGTGGTATCAGAGCAGGTCGTTCTAGGGGTTGTCTGCAAAGTCGTGTCCAGTAGAGTCCTGTTTATGATGTGAAGCCGGCCACATTTATAAACAGGAGGCTGCGAGGCATCTAGGGATTGTTGACTTTCTTTCTATCTTAGATCGTGCGATAGAGCCAAGTCATAGAAAATGATAATTTCCTTATATAAGCCTTACGTACGACGGAAGGAGGTAAGGGATGATATGGAAAGTTGTAGAAATAAGCCTTGATATATTTGTTCTGTTACTTGAAATTGGAAGTTCTGGATGGCTAGAATGTGACATATAGCCGTATGCTCTGTAAGGCATTGTTGGTATTTGCTGCGTACGGATATTGAATGGTAAGAATGGTAAAAGAGATTCTGCTAGAATTGTTCAAAAATCAGGTCACTTAGTTAAGTACGCCTAACAGAAGGAAGTGTGGAAGGGAAAAATCGTAAGTAGACAATAACTGGGATGTTATGTTTTAGAGGAGCTACGGATTTGGGCATAGCGGGAAAGATAATTGTGAGAAGGACGATTAGCAGTCCGAAGGATTGCAATGGATAACATTCGAGACTTAGTAGGAACAAGGTCTATGGGAGGATTCAGAAAGTCGATAATCAGTTTTGCTGTAAATTATTATACAAGAATGGTGAGTGGGAATCCGAACAGACTGATATCCGAATACTTATAAATAACGGCGACGAAGGTATATTTGTTACCATCGGGAATCTAGGAATTTAGGACGAAAAGTAGTATACACATAAGCGAAAAGTGAACACTGGGAATTGAAAAAGGCGAAACAGTAATTGTAAAAGAAAGGATGTGTTATGCGAGGACGCGGACGCGATTATATCAGCATTAAGGCACCGGATTCCACCGAAGTTTCGAGGTTAAGCGTGCTAAGGTGGGAGAAATCTTAGGATGGGTGACCCCCTGGGAAGTGTATTAGAAATTCTATATATTCCGACATAAGAGACAAATGAAAAGCTAGAGTGGCCTAAGGTAAAATAGAGTACACGGGATGGTTGGAGACCATAAAAGGCCACGTAGGACGAGACAGGCTAGACTGGAGAAGAGACAGAAAATGCGTCACAGTTCTGAAATTTGGATAGGCTTGAATAGCGTTTGGAAGTATTTTGCGGGCTAGCTGATAGTAATTATATATATGTATATATGAAGGCATATGATATTTCATATGTGATTGTATCGGTGGACATGTGAGTTCCAGCAACCGGCGCTACGGTAAAGAAGGCATTAATCAAGTAAAGGTACCGAAGTTCGAGTGACAGCAAAAATTAGACGGTACGAGTGTTACAAGATAAGCTACTATTATTTTTACTACAGGTTAAGATTGGAAATTTCAATACAACGATATTGGAAAAGAAAGTGAGTGAGTAGCTTGAAAATA
This sequence comes from Lycium barbarum, assembly GCF_019175385.1. Lineage (NCBI taxonomy): Eukaryota > Viridiplantae > Streptophyta > Magnoliopsida > Solanales > Solanaceae > Lycium > Lycium barbarum. The sequence continues at coordinate 82,735,308 of NC_083338.1, read as the reverse complement.
AACAGATCAAAGTGTCGGGAGAAAATGAAAGGTAAGAAACCTCAGTGAGTGAAGCCCCGAGAGAAATTACCGGCAAAGTACGAGACTATTTGGATAAAAGTTCAAAGGTAGGTACCTAAAAAGGGTAAAGTGTGGTAATATAGAACAAAATAGGAATGTGTGAGGTTCGAGAACCAATTTCAATAAGTGAGGCTAAAGAAATAGTGACTACGACAAGGAATGTGAAGTAAGAGGGAGAATGATAAAGCCTTGTGACGATGTTAGAAAATTTCAGCCCTTGAAAGGTATATAAAGGAATAAATGTGTAGCCATATTAATGGGGATGCCTCGGATACGGAGGTGCCTTTCTGAAAAGATGACTTAAGAGGGAAGCGGAATTTGCGCGTATAAAGTAATATTTCATGAACTTCGGAATCGATGCCACAAATGGCAAAAGGAGAAAAGTGTTCGAGTAGGAAGGAACCTAGGGGAGGTTAAGAATGAAAGTAGAAAAGGTATACTAACGGATTAGTCGAAGGAAGAGCAGAACATTTGGGAATAAAACAAATGGAAATCCTTAATCATAGGAGTAAGAAGGATACTTTGACAAGTTAACGATAGAAACCCGATTACGCACCAAGAAAAGAATAAGGATAATAGGTCAACACCGTTGATTTGGAAATTAAAGGCGTGGAGCGAGAATTCATGTGAAGTCTGAAAGATTTGATCCTAGAGAAAATGGAATTAAATATAAAGAATGTGCATGGAAGACCGCTCGGTCATAGTACCATAAGTATAGTTAAAGGTACGATGAGCGAGGATGGAGAGAGTATAAGCCGTAAGGATCCTGTTCTGTGAGCAAAAGTATTGAGACGTTCGAAAATATGGACGCATAGCTGCAACGCAAACACGTAGTTAAGGAGAACTACGAGTAAGCAAGCTAAAATAGGTGAAGGGGTTAGTAGTGGATGGGAAAGTATGGAATGTTGACAAGAATGATAATGTAGACAGAAAATGAAAAGGGAAGCTTATGGTAAGAAGTTTCGATATGTTATGCACAGAGTTGGAAAAGATCTCACAAAAGGGCTATTGGCATAGGAGGAGCCCCTAAAAGGGGGGGGGGGGGGGGGAGAACATATTATGTTAGGCTTAAAAAGGAATCACAACATTTTCAAGCACTGGGAAAGGAAATTTATTAGCTCGGGACTAGAGTTCGAAACATGTCGGCACATCAAAAGGATACATGGAAGAAGTAGAAACGAATTGACAATGAGTGTACCATGAGGCCAACATGAATTATGCTATGTTTATGCCATGATTTGAAATCCTCTTATCGGGCAAATTTGCGCCGTACCTAAGTACGCAGCGACATGTTGTAAGAGTAATAAAAGAGCCAGAAAATGGCTACAAGCTAAATGCAGAAAGGATAAGGGAGAAAACGATAGATCCAAAGGATATTTCGGAAAGCAATGACTATTATAAAAAAAAAGTATCAACAGTTGATAGTTTGGAAACTTTTGAAAGAAAGGAAGAACGCAGTGCCTACGAATGAAATAAAAGAGTTCATCGGATGCTAGAAAGTAGTTCATGGACCATTAATTATACGGAACATGAGAATACACGCTATGAAAATTAGATGAATCATCAATGTGGGGCGATGCTCGATCATATTTGAAAGGAATCCACACTGGAGAGCCAACAAGGAATAATGATGGACGAAACGAGCCCCAATACAAATAAATCAAGGACAAGTATACTTGTGTTGAGAAATGTGAGGAAGGAAGTAAAGGAAAAGTTATAGTTAGAACTCAACCATGTTGCGAGCTAAGAGGTTAGATGAATTCGGATCATAAGTCATCGTAAGCGCAATTGTACTGCGAAGGATAATGAATGGCAAGAAAACAGTACGTACATATGTTTTTGGATAAATATTTAGAATGAAAGATTAAAAGGGATAGTGGTAAAGACATAAAGAAACAAGGAGCGAATAAAAGACTTCCGGAGCCATTCGATAAGGAGGAATAGAAATAGGCTTGTTGTCCGGCAACATATCAATGGCGAAGTCAATCTCTCTTTCTGGAGAAAGGCCTGGAAGTTCATCTGGAAATACATCTGGACATTCATTCACTACCGGAATGGATTGGAAATTTGGTGACGTTGCTTCGGTGTCATGAACTCGGACGAGATGATAAATATAGCCTTTAGCTATCATCTTTCTTGCCTTAAGGTAGGAAATAAACCTACCTTTCGGAGATGCTGTATTACCCTTCCATTCAAGCACGGGCTCTCCCGAAAATTGAAATCGAACTATTTTCATTCGGCAATCCACATTAGCATAACATGAGGCCAACCAATCCATACCCATAATCACATCAAAATCTAGCATTTCCAGCTCAATTAAATCAGCTTTGGTCTGGTGATTGCATATCACAAGTACACAATTTTTATACACTTGTCTAGCTATCACGGGATCACCAACCGGAGTATTTACCTCAAAAGGTTTAATTGGCTCGGGTTTCACCCCAATACAACCAGCAACATACAGAGTAATATAAGAGAATGTAGAACCCGGATCTATCAATGCATATACATCGTGGGAAAATATGGATAATGTACCTGTAACCACATTCGGGGAGGACTCAAGATCCTGTTGTCCGGCTAAAGCATACACACGGGGCTGAGTGGCACCTGACGTAGATGCTACCCCTCTGCCTCTACCTCGACCTGCAGACATCTGGGGAGTCTGCCCTACCGGGCGCACCGAAGATGAACCAGCTGCTGATCCTGTGGGCTGAACCCTAACTCTACCGCTCGTCGACGGGCAAACTCGCATCATATGCCCAACCTGGCCGCAGGCATAGGAAGCATCTGAACCCTGGCGACACTGTCCGGAATGTGGTCTACCACACAGGCTGCACCGCGATACTGGGGGTCTCCTCGGGCTGTAATCTCCCCCAAACTGAGAATCTGGGGCCCTCGAACTCTGAACCTGTCCTGAACGAATCAAATCTCCTACTCGTAAATCAAGAAGGTGCACTAGTCATCGACTGCCCTGAATGTCGGGAATAAGTCTGCCTTGATCCCCCTCTAAAATCGCTACCTGCCCCCATAGATCTGGCCCTTTTTCTTTGCCTTCTATCAATGTCGCGATCACCTCTTTGTGGTTGTTGTCGTCCCTCTAAGTTATGGGCATGGGCTTGCAGTCGGGAAATATCCATCCCTTCTTGCAACGAGGCCGTTAAACAATCCTTGAACAAATGTGGACCCAAGCCACTCACAAACCTGTGCACCCAATCTCCCATATCGGCCACCATAGTCGGGGCATATCTAGCCAAGGTATTAAATTGAAGGCTATATTACCAGGCGCTCATAGTTCCTTGCTTCAGATTTAAGAACCTATCCGCTCTAGCTCAGCGGACCTCGGATGGCAAATAGTGACGGATGAAAGCATCCACAAATTCTTGCCACACGGGAGGAAGCGCATTTTCTTTCCTTGATGCTAGCCAATTGTTGTACTACAATACCGCCACATCTCTGAGTTTATAAGATGCCAACTCCACAGATTCAGTCTCGGAGGCATGAATAATCTTCAATGTCCTCAACATCTCATCAATGAAACCTTGAGGGTCTTCGTCCGGCTTTGACCCGAAAAACTCCGAAGGATTCAGACTCATAAAATCACGGGCTCTGGTACTAGCTGACCGATAACTTGGGCCCGCATTCTACCATTATGCCTGGGTGGCAACCAATTGTGTCAATAAGTGAATAGATTCGGTCATTTGTTGACACGAAGTAGCCGGTGGAGGAACTGGTGGCATAGGAGCTGGAGCTGAAGCCCCTTCTTGTTCATCGGTAATAGGTGGAGTAGAAGAAGCATTAGATGGAGCCTCATTATGTGATTCACCCTCATCTACATTCATTGGCGGCTCTCTTTCTGCCCGCCTTTTCATCGTAGTCTTGCCTTTTTGGGCGGCTTTAGCCTTTCCCTTTGGCGGCATTCTGAAATCATAACACACTATTAAGAGGGGAAAATCTTATAACACAGCTCTATCGCACAATATCTTATGATGAAAGATAGCCATTTTTCCTAAATGCCCTGTAGCCTCCTGGTTATTAGTGTGGCGCGCAACACACCATGAACAAGACTCTACTACACACGGCTCGTAGACACTTCCTAGGACTAAACTGCTATGATACCACTTTTGTCACGACCCGACTAGGGGCCGTGACGGTTACCCGGGGCTAACCACCGAGCACCACTTGTTCTGCTACTTATCATGCTCATTAAACATTCTTTTACAAATTCAAGCTCAAATTAGAAGAAAATCATCTTTCATTTAAGAACATAAATACTTTTATATACATAAGCCTTTTGGCCATCAAAATAATATATATATATATATATATATATATATATATATATATACATATAATCATAGCAGCAACCTCGTGAGACCATATAACCCACACTACGTATCTACGAGCCTCTACTAGAGTGCTAGACATAGGGACGAGACAGGACCCCGTCGTGCCTAAAATATACATGTAAACAAAAGAATAATCATAAGCACCTCCGAATAATGGAATGCTCTCAAATCAGCTACTGGCTCCTACAAGTCTGGATCAAGCTCACCTTCCTGTCTACCTATGGGCATGAACACAGCGTCCAAAGAAAACGGACGTCAGTACGAACATTGTACTGAGTAGGAGAGGCATCAACAATAATGATACGTCAATGAAATGAAGGAAGCATCAATAAGGAACATCTGTGTCTGGCTGTCAATTATAAAAGAAATAATGCATGCTGGCTTACTTATAATCATCATCATATCATATATGCATAAATGTATAAGCTCCCCGTCCATATCGGATCGGTGTGATAATCATTAGCCTGCGTCAGGGACTCCCACGTCCGGGTATCATCTCGTGCCGCCCACTAGTGGTGTCTGCCCATGTCATCTAGACATGGTGTATACATATAGCTGCCCGCCTTAGCGGTGTCTGCGCGGCCATATAGACGCGGTGTAATATCATCATAACATGCTCATCATAATGTGCTCATCATAGTATGCTCATCATAATACATGCATAAAGACTCAAGGACAACTATACTTTATCGGGGTGATGTAAGGTCGTGATCCCCCGATTTCATTATGGAGCATTTATTGACATTCTGCCTCACCTTGAAGGAATTAGCATATAAGGTGAGTTTATGCATGAACGACATCAATGGGTTATAGATAACATCATTAGCTTTATAGGATCATCATATCATGAACTCTAGAATCTCTATACTTTAACTCATCATCATCATTATTGGGCTCATAATATATCTCTTATCTCATATAGCTATTCATGAACATAGGCTCGTAGTTTTTTTCCGGAATGTAAGAAATTCATGAAGAGGAAGGAAAAATCATACTATAGGACTCATGCCATAGAAAGAAAGGACTAGCCTCACATGACTTTTACGTTTAACTAATCTATCGCTTGCTTGTTCTCCTCCAATATCCACGTTTTTACCTTCAAGAGAATTCACATTAACATTAGCTAAGCGATTATAAGAACGTGCTTACGAAAGCTAGAGAAAATTGGGAAGCATTTCCTTTGTTTATCTGACTTCCTGCATATTCCATATCATCTCCCAAACATTCGTAACATCATTCATAATATCATAAATAACAATCATCATTTATCTACATTATCCGCATTTCACAATTCCCCTTCAATTTCTCCATAATCATGATAATAAATTCATTATTGTGTTCTCTCACATATAATACTTATTTCATGTTCTAAACGTCATTCATAACATATTCACAATCACAACATACCAACATTCATAATTCATCCCAACTATTGTTCAACAATGACACTATTCACTCATTCATGACCCATTTTTTATGTCTTTCTACAATTCAAGTGTCTTAGCTTTCCAATACTTTAAACAACATGGAATGACCATAAAACTCACCTTATATGATGGATGAACAACCCTTGAGTGGAACTTCTCTTCTTGCACCAAAAACCCTAACTCACTTCCCTTGAGTTTTCTTAGTGTAGATGAACTTTTACTAGGTCTCATACACTTGATTTCATGGATTGGGTGTAGTTAATCATGGTTTTCCCTTAGTTTATTGTGGATGAATAATGGAGAAAGTTCTAGAGGCTTCTTTGTGTGTGGAGAAGTGAAAATGAAATAAATTAAAATGAGAGAAGGGTCCTTATATAAAATCTTAAAATCAATCCCAACTGAGATATACGGTATGATCGACGAAGCGTTGATCTGATCGTTGAAGTCGTTAAATTTCCAGTGAGCAACCTTTCGTTTCCTTTCATTCTACGGTGAGAAGGACGTTCCGTCGAACTGATCGAAAGAGCATCGATCCAATCTGTCGAATGGTCTTCGCGCTAGCTCGATTCTACGGCACAATCGGTGCATCCAGTATTTCATGTATCTATGCTTCGTAAGTGCATTGGAGATCCTTCAAGAGTGGTACCAGTGGGTGATATCCAGGTGACCGAGTAGTTATCATACGAAGAAGTTCCAGTGGCTATACTGGACAGACAGGTCCGTCGACTGCGGACCAAGGATGTAGCTTCGGTTAAAGTCTTGTGGAGGAGTAAGAATGTTGAGGAAGTGACTTGGGAAGCGGAAGAGGCAATAAAGGCAGAGTACCCACATTTTTTCCCAGCAGTACAGGAGGTTCAGTCCGAGACATCCTCGCCCCCAGGTATCATTTCATTTCAATTTTTGTGACTGGTCGTGTGAGGCCATGGGATGGTGTGTTATAGTACGTGGCCCTGTGTGGCATTATTTTAGGTTTTTGCGTGCAGGGTGGATTGGTATAAGTGCAGGGGAAACTCTGTTGAAATTTTATAACCCGGGATTGTTCAAACATTCGAGGACGAATATTCCTAAGAGGGAGAGAATGTTACACCTCTCGTGTTCGTAGTGGTAGAACCCATGGTTTCCTAGTCGGGTATGCCCTCGGAATAGAGACTCGAGCCCGAGTTTAGAGGTAGAAAATATTTTACCCCGTGTACGGGGGTACCAGCAGATATTCCTGGCAATTTATAGTGTTAAAAGTTGAACGAATTGAATCGACGTGATCTGAACTGAACCAGAAAAATCTACAGGACACCAGTCATCATCTACAGGTCGTTGACACGTTCGATGGACCGTCAACGTGCGGCGTCGACGGGATCCCGCAGCCATGTATCTGTAGGCACAGGTTGACGGGGCAAGTCGACGGACCGCCAACATGTCGACGGGCCGTCGACCCGCTCGTCGAACTGGACCGCTGTAGCCTTTTGGTTTCCAAGTATAAATAGGTGGTCCACTACCCTATTTCATATTTTTCCTTCTCTCCAAATTAGATATCCCTAATATATTCTCTCCCAATATTTTTCATCATATTAGTGAAGATTTGACAAGGCCCGGACCCCGTAAACCCGAGCTTGTAAAGGGGAAGGTTGCTTCTAGGGTTTCTCCAAGATTGTGAAGCATAGGTTGTTGAAGTTGGAGTGATTCTTAGGATTCTTGACCCCTCAAGGTATGTAAATGATTTCTACCCTTATATCTAAGTGAGTATCAAGAGTTTTAGTGATTGTAAGTAAAGAGGGGAAAATTGTGGAAGTGGTAAGTGGATGAAAGACAAGATAGTGACTTAGGGATATTTCAAGAGATGATTGGGAATGGATTTGAATATATATATATATATATATATATATATATATATATATATAGATATATGTGTGTGTGTGTGTGTGTGTGTGTGTGTGTGTGTTGGCATTGTTGATGTGGGATCGAATGAGAAGTTGGAGAGTTGTAAGCTTACAAAGGAAATTATTGTCTAGAGTTTGTTGAGCTTTATACGCATTTGAGGATGGTTAGTAGGCGAAGCAAATAGTCTAATTAAGCCCTGTGTTACCTTAATTGTAGATTTACAAGTTCAAGAGGTAGAGGTTTGGGCGATTGGACATACTCCAAGGTATGTTAAGGTCATTCCTTTCTTCTTTTGGCATGATCCTATGATATGATCCAACAAGCGAGTAAGCGAGCTTCTATATTACTCTACTCTTAGAAGCGTTAGAAGTACTCAGTTTGTCATGTTCATGTACCCCATTTATGAGTGATTCTTCTATTCATGGGTCTAGTCTTATGTAGCCAGTTCTGTCCATACAGCTTAGTCATGCATTGCATTCATTATATATTTATGTACATTAACCCGTGACTAGAAGGCGTTATATACGCACACATATCAGGCGTTATATATGCGAATATTAGATATATGTAAAGTATGAGAAGAAATACAGGCATTATATACGCAATACTACTAGGATGATGATATTGATTATGGCCACAGAGGAGCCAATATGATATGACGAGATGCCATAGAGGCTTACAGGTGTTATATACACACATACATCAGGCGTTATGTACGCACTCATATAGATGCACGACCATCACTAATAGGTATGGGAATGCATATTATGTGCCTACAGAGGCATTATCAGTTACGCAAATTTATGCAGATTAGGCAGATACTAGTTCATACAAGTACATGCAGTCAGTCATTTTAGTTTATAAGTTCAGATCTTATCCATGATTCTCATGTGTGTGTGTGTGTATATATATATATGTTATTCTTATGCCTTACATACTCGGTACATTATCCATACTCACTCCCCGTTGCTCGGGGGTCTGCGTTCATGCCCGCTGGTACAGGGAGACAGACAGGTGGTCCAGCTCAGTAGGACCTCTAGATCTAGGAGTGGTCAGTACACTCCATTCGATCCGGAGCTACAGTCAGTTTTGGTATGCCCCTTTTTAGTTGAGTATACATATGGGTATGACGGGTGTCACACCCTAATATCCCTAGGGTGTGATGGGCACCCAACCCCATATCCGGAGCCGAGCGAACCCACTGATTCTTATTAGACACATAATTTCTTCGGACTCTGAAAATCAAATAAAAGTAAAATACATATTAAGCTTTCGAAATCTTTCTTTTATCGTTCTCAAAATTAAACAAAATCTGTAATTATATAAAATTTATTACATAACACAGAATGACATATCGGCTGATGGAGCCGCTTACAGACTGACAACCAATACCCACGACGCTGTCTGCAAAGTCTCTAACATCAATCCAGAAACCAGAACATACATGTACTCTGACTAGGCAACGCTCCAGAAGCAAATGGAGCTCGCCAATCCTGCTGAAACATCTTCTGACAAATCTTCTATTCATCTGTAGGTACCTGCGTGGCATGAAACGCAGCCCCCGAAGAAAGGGGGTCAGTACGGAAAATGTACTGAGCATGTAAGGCAAGAATCATAATAAAAGAATCGTAACTGACATGAGGAGTGCAGAAACATATACAATGTCCAGAATACCAAAGTTGTTACCTTTAGAACATAAATCATGCATATCATTATCACATACCGTACCCGGCTCGTTATGGGACTCGGTGAATGAAATCATGCGTGCGAACATTGTATATCATACACAAACCGTAACCGGCCCGTTAAGGGACTCGGTGATAAAATCATGTCATCCTGCGCTCATATCATCATGCATGCATATACAAATACATATACAATCCGTACCCGGCCCTCTAGTGAGGGACTCGGTGAATGGAGTCATACCGTACCCGGCCTGTTAAGAGACTCGGTAAATGAAATCATATTGTACCCGGCCCGTTAAGGGACTCGGTAAAAGAAATCATGTGCACATATACCGTACCCGGCCCGTTAAGGGACTCGGTGCCATAATCATATCATCATATACATATATCGTACCCGACCCATTAAGGGACTCGGGAACAATGCAGAGGAGTGCGCACGATAACATATCCTGGCCCGGGCTCAGTGAACACACATATCAAGACTTGCACGAACAGAGTAGTGCGAAACCATATGCACACAAATCAAGACTTGCTAGACAAATATACTTATCGACATCTGAAGGCTCGGAAACAAGTTCCAAGTCAATCGGAGTTAGTATGGGAAAGTTACAAGCTTTTGAAGTACAGAACCTTTTATGAACCTTTCAGAAGCCGTTCTTGGAAAATCGGAGCAAAAATCATATTAAGTACCTTTTGCATATTATTATGAATCAAAACAATATGCCGACATCATGTATCGTATATACACATAACAGAATCCTGCATGCGTACTTATAGAACATCAAATAGAGTGTTGCTGCGTAACGTGCAACACGATCCATACTATAACATATTACTGCCGAGGAACGTTCGGCCCGATCCAAGACTGTACACCAAAGTTAGAAGCATTAATACTTACAGAAACATTTTAAAAACATGACTCTTCTGCTTGGCTCATTATCCAATTATGTAATAATCTTAACCATAGTGAGCATACTCATATCAATAGACCAATAAGAATCGTAGACAACTTCGGGAACTTATCAAATAGAGCTTTGGAATCATGGGTACGTATCGAAGCCATATGAAGTGGCTTACGGAGATAAAAAATAGTGGCCATCCTAGTGGCTCTAAGAATCGGAATCTCTTGAAATCATGCATATACATCATATACTTATACATATGGATCATGCCAAAGGAAAGAAAAGGGTAAGCCTTAAATACCTGTGCCACGCCTTATTAGCTACGCTTATTTATCCAAACTTGTTAGTCTACATTCAAGAAAGTTGACATAATCATTAGGTTAATCGGCATATACTAGTCTTATTCTTTCAAATGAATTCATTTATATTCTGCCGAAATTTCGGCAGCATTTCTCCTGTAAATACACCATCCCCGAGAATCTAACTCTGTCAATTTCACAACAACAAATCCGAGAATGGAACTCGGCCACATTATCAACAATAATACCAACAATTACATTCAATCCAACCGCATACGATCAAGCAAATATGGTTGCTCACATATTCAAGTATTAATCCAAAATCTTTCGAACGATACTCACAAATACTTCAAGCAACTCACACAATATTTTAAATGGCCTAGCCAACTTACAACATAGTCCGAAATCTTCCAACTTCAACAAGGACAACAACAACACATTTTCCTTATTCTAGATTCATAAACTATATCAAAATTCACATGTTACAATACCGTCCATGCAATTATAAGAATTCATGCTAGTGTCGCATTAACCTCTTCAACAATCCTACAACGATTACAACTTCATTTCAAGCCATCAAACTTTCATTCTCATTGTAGAATCCACATCAACAACAACTAGAATATCAAATGAAATCAATTCACCATAACTTACCAAAACAACCCCTTATTCGGCCACAACAACAACATACATATTTTCATGAATTTTCATCTATTTCTATACATTACAACAACAATCTAAATACTAAGTAAAATTAATCCATTCTTTCTACACCACACCACTTCCATTCGGCCAACACATATACACACATATTTCATGCATTTAATCCTTTTCTACACACTTCAACATACATAAATCATCCATAACATATAAAAGGAAATTAATTCTTACCTTTTTCCTTCAACTTCTTCACTTGACCATGGTTATGAACTTGCAAGAATAGATGTTTTTCTTGCTCCTACTCCACTTTGCTAGGGACCTTCCAATTAGTAGGAAAACAATTTTTGAACAAATTTTTCTCAAAGTTCTTGTTGGGGTGCACATGGCCGAATGGCCTTCAACTTGGGGCTTCTCCAAGTTTCTTGATTTTTTCTTAAGGAAAGAAGATGAGAAATATGTCTTATTTATCCTTCTTTTTCCATCATTTATCCTTATTTATTTTTAAGTCCCTCAAATAAAAGTTATGGACACATGGGTCTTCTCCCCTTTTCTAGAATTCTCTTAAAATAACAAATACATCCACTTGTCTTGTTGTATAAACTTTGGTCCCTTAAGTAAGAACATGGACACATGGCTATGGGTGGGGCCCACTTTTTATGTCACATGGCCAAAGTGACATTTCATGAATTTTCTTGAACACTTTGTGAAATTCCCATTTTACCCCTAGCCTTTCCACAATATTACCATAAACTCTTTTTTGAATTTCCATTTTTACCCTTAACCTTTCTCAATATTTCCATCCCAATAATACTCATAATAACTTGTATTTTAGAATAACATTGGAAAATGGTCTTGCCCTTAACTTCTCGCAAATATCTCGAATTATCCGAACGTACAAAATGCAGGATATAACATCCTCCCCCCCTTTTATAACATTCGTCCTCGAATGTTCAACTGACCTCATGGGGTGTCATAATATTTCGGGAGGGTCCGTTTCATTATTGCCCTTTCCTTCATGCCCGTTCCTTATCTTTTACCCTATTTTCCTGTATGTTCGAATTTTCGGTCTTTTACATGGATCCTCATTCCGTGTCATGGATTTTTCTAATCCACTATGCCAACTTATTATCCTTGTCCTTCCCAGATCATCTCTTTTGTTTTTGTTTCGTCACCACTTCTTAACAGAAGCCATGTATTTTGGTCTGCAATCTTCACTTGACGACCCAATATGGCCACAGGTTGTTCCTTACTCTTATTTTATATACAATGTTGTAGTCTCGCTTACCATACCATAAATATTTGTCTGCCTTTGGTGTTCTCCTTTCATTGCTCCCTGTTTCTCTATACCTTTGTTTCTATCTCCTCTTAATTTCACTCTAAATATTCATCCAAAAACGTATATACGAATGTTTCCTTGTTTATTATCCCTTCGCAGTCCAGTAATCCTTATGGTAGCTTATGATTTGAATTCGCCTAACTCCTTAGTTCGCAACATTTTTGAATTCTTACTACAACTTTTTCTTTATTTCCTTCCCTCACATTTTCCGACACAAGTATACTTATCTTTGATTCCTTTATATTGGCGCTCAGTTCGTCCTTTGCTATTTCTTGCTGGCCCTCCGGTGGGAATTCCTTACAAATGTAATCGAGCATCGCTTCACATCGATGATTCATACAAATTCATAACATATATTCTCATGTTCCGTATAATTAATGGTACATAAACCATTCCTAGTATCCGACGATTTATTTTACCCATAGGCACTGCGTTCTTTCCTTCTATCAAAATTTCGGGCTACCAATTGTTGATACTTCCGTTATAGTAGTCGTTTCCGTCCAAAACATCTTTTGAATCTTATCATTTTCTCCCTTCTCCTTTCTGCATTCAGCTTGTAGCCATTTTCTTGGTATCTTATTAATCTTACAGCACGTCGCTGCGTACTTGGGTACAGTGCAGATTTGCCCGATAAGAGAAATTCAAATTATGGTCCAACCATATCATAGTTCATATCGGCATAAAGCATTTTCTTAAGGCGTCTTCCATTCTTTCCCCTCATGTCGGCCTCACGGTATACTCATAGTCAATTCATTTCTACTCCTTTCATACATTCTCTTGATATGTCGACATATTTAAGCTCCGGCCTCGAGCTAATAGATTTCCTTTCTTGGCGCTTGGAAATAACGCGATTCCTTTTAAGCCTAACATAACATGATCTCCCCCCCCCCCCCCCCCTTTAAGGGGCTCCCTATATGCCAACAACCCTTTTGTGAAGTCTTCGTTCATACCTTCCTCCTTATCTTCCTTTCCAACTCTATGCATAACATATCGAAACTTCTCATCTTAAGTTTTCCTTTTACTTCTTGCCTATATCATCGTTTGTCCACATTTCCATATCCTTTCATCCCTACTTATTGAAATTAGTTCTCGAATCTCACACACTCTTCTCTTGTTCCATATTACCGTACTCTATCCTCTTCCCATGTCCGCCTTTGAATCTTTATCCAAATAGTCTCGTACCTTGCCGGTAATTTTCTCTCAGGGGTTCCATCCACCGAGGTTTTCTTGCCTTTCACCTTTTTCCGACATTTTGATCTCCTTATTTCCCATTTACTCACTCACTTCTTTTTCAAATATCATACTATTAAGACTTTTCTATCCTTAACCTGTAGTGAAAATAGCGGCTTATCTTATAACACTTGCACCATTTATTTTCTTACCACCACTCAGGTTTCGGTATCCTTTACTCGATTGAGGCCTTCTTTACCATAGCGCCGGTCGTTGGAACACACGTGTCCACTGATACAATCACATATGAGATACATATCCATATATATATATACATATCATTATTATCAACTAACCCACAAAATACTTCCAAACGCTATTCAAGCCTATCCAAATTCCAGAGCCGTGACGTACTTTCTGTCTCTTCTCTAGTCTAACCTATCGCGTGCTATGTGGCCTTTTATGGTCTCCAACCATCCCGTATATTCTAATTTCACTCAAGCTATTCTAGCTTTCCATTCGTCTCTTATGTCGGAATATATAGAATTTTCTGCACACTTCCCAGGGGGTCACCCATCCTCCCACCTCGGCACGCTTAACCTCGAAACTTTAGTGGGATTCGGTGCCTTAATGCCGATATAATCGCGTCCGCTTCCTCGTATGACCTTTATTACATAATCTGGAGCAAGTCAAAGTTTTACAGATTCTGAGGCATGTTCGTAACACGTCCTTTCTTTTACAATTACCATTTTACCCTTTTTGATCTTCAATAGTCACCTTTATAAATTCTTATCATTCGAAATCTGTACGCAGCAAATACCAACAATACCTTACAGAGCATACGACTATATACCACATTCTAGCCATCCAGCACTTTCCGTCTCAGGTAACAGAACAAATATATCCAGACTTACCCTTATGACCTTTCCATATCGTCACTTACCTTTTTCCATCATATGTAAGGCTCACAGAAAGAGTTTCATTTTTCCTATGACTTGGCTCTATCGCACGATCTATGACAGAAAGAAGGTCAACAATCCCTAGATGCCCCGTAGCCTCCTGTTTATAAATGTGGCGCGCTTCACACCATAAACAGGATTCTACCGGACACGACTTTGCAGACAACCCCTAGGACAGACCTGCTCTGATACCACTTTGTCACACCCTAATATCCCTAGGGTGTGATGGGCACCCGACCCCATATCCAGAGCCGAGCGAACCCATTGATTCTTATTACACACAAAATTTCTTCGGACTCTGAAAATCAAATAAAAGTAAAATACATATTAAGCTTTCGAAATCTTTCTTTTATCGTTCTCAAAATTAAAAAAAATCTGTAATTATATAAAATTTATTACATAACACAGAATGACATATCGGCTGATGGAGCTGCTTACAGACTGACAACCAATACCCACGACGCTGTCTGCAAAGTCTCTAACATCAATCCAGAAACCAGAACATACATGTACTCTAACTAGGCAACGCTCCAGAAGCAAATGGAGCTCGCCAATCCTGCTAAAACATCTTCTGACAAATCTTCTATTCATCTGTAGGTACCTGCGTGGCATGAAACGCAGCCCCCGAAGAAAGGGGGTCAGTACGAAAAATGTACTAAGCATGTAAGGCAAGAATCATAATAAAAGAATCGTAACTGACATGAGGAGTGCAGAAACATAAACAATGTCCAGAATACCAAAGTTGTTACCTTTAGAACATAAATCATGCATATCATTATCACATACCGTACCCGGCCCGTTATGGGACTCGGTGAATGAAATCATGCGTGCGAACATCTTATATCATACACAAACCATACCGGCCCGTTAAGGGACTCGGTGATAAAATCATGTCATCCTGCGCTCATATCATCATGCATGTATATACAAATACATATACATACCGTACCCGGTCCTCTAGTGAGGGACTCGGTGAATGGAGTCATACCGTACCCGGCCCGTTAAGGGACTCGGTAAATGAAATCATATCCTACTCGGCCCGTTAAGGGACTCGGTAAAAGAAATCATGTGCACATATACCGTACCCGGCCAATCATGGGACTCGGTGCCATAATCATATCATCATATACATATATCGTACCCGGCCCATTAAGGGACTCGGGGAACAATGCAGAGGAGTGCGCACGATAACATATCCTGGCCCGGGCTCAGTGAACAGACATATCAAGACTTGCACGAACAGAGTAGTGTGAAACCATATGCACATAAATCAAGACTTGCTAGACAAATATACTTATCGACATCTGAAGGCTCGGAAACAAGTTCCAAGTCAATCGGAGTTAGTATGGGAAAGTTACAAGCTTTTGAAGTACAGAACCTTTTATGAACCTTTCAGAAGCCGTTCTTGGAAAATCGGAGCAAAAATCATATTAAGTACCTTTTGCATATTATTATGAATCAAATCAATATGCCGACATCATGTATCGTATATACACATAACAGAATCCTGCATGCGTACTTATAGAACATCAAACAGAGTGCTGCTGCGTAACGTGCAGCCCGATCCATACTATAACATATTACTGCCGAGGAACGTTCGGCCCGATCCAAGACTGTACACCAAAGTTAGAAGCATTAATACTTACAGAACCATTTTAAAAACATGACTCTTCTGCTTGGCTCATTATCCAATTACGTAATAATCTTAACCATAGTGAGCATACTCATAACAATAGACCAATAAGAATCGTAGACAACTTCGGGAACTTATCAAATAGAGCTTTGGAATCATGGGTACGTATCGAAGACATATGAAGTGGCTTACGGAGATCAAAAATAGTGGCCATCCTAGTGGCTCTAAGAATCGGAATCTCTTGAAATCATGCATATACATCATATACTTATTCATATGGATCATGCCAAAGGAAAGAAAAGGGTAAGCCTTACATACCTGTTGTTATGTCCCGTGATTTCGTATAATGGGAAACTGAGAAAACAATTACGACTTGTGTGTTATAAGGACATTTTTTTATTTTTGTGAATATGACTATGTTGGTTATGGAATTATTAATGTTAAGACCCCGGGGAAGGCCGAGGATAAATTTGGAATTTCGGGAATTAGTTTCGGGAATTACAAAACGGGACTTTTCTCGAATTGGGCCAAGAAAAATGCAATGCAAAAATAAGGCCCAAGATCAAATGGGGGCCGGCCATAGTGTGGCCCAAATCCATTTTTAAGGGGGCATGTGCTATGCACATGACCCCATAAGTGGATATATACTAAGATCATACTTAGAAATTATCACTAAATAGAACAAAAAAAATAAAAATCAAGAACACCTCTAGAAAGAGGCATTCGGCCGAACCAAAAAGGAAAAGAAAGAAAAAAAAATTCCAAGCTTCTTTGTGATCCAAAAATCTTGTTCTTCTCATATTTGTGGAGTACTCAAGACGCTCTCCGACGTGGTATAATTAGTTTGGCACGAGGACGACGTTTTCGACAAGTCGGGTTTTCAAGAGAAGGTGAGAATTCTTACCCTTTTATGTTATAGAATTGATGTGAATGTATTAAGCATTGGAAGTAGATGGAGATCCCGTAATTTTTAACGTAAATAGAAAGTCGTGGGTGTGTGTTTGTAGTGTGTTTGGCCGTGAGCCATAGAGAGAAAAATTGGTGTGAATTGATCCTGGTTAAGTTGGTA
This sequence comes from Lycium barbarum, assembly GCF_019175385.1. NCBI lineage: Eukaryota > Viridiplantae > Streptophyta > Magnoliopsida > Solanales > Solanaceae > Lycium > Lycium barbarum. The sequence continues at coordinate 82,717,887 of NC_083338.1, read as the reverse complement.
TAATGTGTTGTTGTGTGATCCTTATATCGTAAATGATTGATTGTTGAATTAAATTGGCGGTGGAAGACGAATTCGGATATTATCGGAAAGTGTATATCCTTGGTATCTTTATGTATATCAATGTATATTTTGGGTACTAGAGACTTTAGATATGACTTTTTAATGATGTGGATGAATTCGGAATGAAACGACGTTAGTTAGCATGTTCGTCGTGAAATTTTGATATTTTGAAGAACTATGGAAATTAATTGATTTTGGTGCAATTTCGTGTATGGTTTGAATTGTAATGAGAATGTGGTTGTATAAGTTTGAATGTGGGAATGAATACAAATAGGTAGATATAGAATTGGAATTTTGAAAGTTTGAATGGAAAGTTGCCAACTTAAGAAATCATGTAGGACTTTGAAGCTAGAGTACATTGATTGTTGCTTGCATTGTTTGGTTGATGTGTGGGCTGTTGTGGTTGGTTAATTTGAGCCGAGCTACGCCTCGGGGATGTTAGATTTATAGGGGAAATGCTGCCGAAATTTCGGTAGGCAAATACGGAGTTAAAGGCATTTTTGAGCCTAAGAATCTCAATTGGTAACTTTGACCATTTGCAGATTTTTGACGAAACGGGACGGGACTTTTGGAGGAGCTTGCGACGTCTGTGAGGTATGTAAAGCTTCCCAATTCTTTATTTGGCATATCTTAGTGTGTTAGTTGAATATGAGACCTTCCGGAGCATTTCTGCTCCTCGAAACCCGATCCACAGGAAAGTTACTATTCATTCAATTCGATTGAAGCCTAAAGGCTCCCTTTTGGCTAGAATGCCATTATTCGTCTGAAACCTATCGGAATGTGGTCGGGTAACCTAGAAATGATTATGTATGACCTTTGGCATATTACTGCTCGAAAAAGAATATGTTCGCCACCTCACTTCGACTCGAGGTGGGTCCGCTACCCCAAAATGCCTGATTTGCCCTTCGGGCCATCTTTGAGAATAGAGTTGAACGTACCACTTCTGATCTTTGGAACATCCTTCCACGGGGTATGTTTGGACTATTCGATGCACTAATCCAGGTTCTGAACTATATGGACCATTTTGGAATCGTTTTGCAAAATGAAACCTTATGTCGACTAAGTATTCGACTATTTTGTAATAGGAAATGATTTATGAGTTTACTTTGTTTTGAAACACTATTTTGAAATACGATTTGCATTTGTTTGCTCACGACTCCGCTCGTGCCTTATTATGACTTCGTTCACCGGTTCCCGGGCCGGTTTTGATTCGTGCGCTGTATGATAAATTCGGCCGTATGCTGTGTTACGGTTCCCGAGGCTTCGCCATAGGGCCCGGTTCCGTTTGGAGTTATGCTGTGATATGGCTCGGGACGCGATACGCTCACCGATGATTGTGATTATGTTCGGAGATGTACGGAGATTTGAAACCTTCTGGTGTTATGCTGTGTGTGGCGCCAGCGTCGGAGTGGCGACCACGTTCTTAAGCGTTTGCATGATTTTATTTGCATAAAACATATGTATATGATTTTGATACAGATTTTGACATACCAGTTTGTACCCCACTTTGACATTTGATTTGCTTTCGGTTTTGATCTATAATTCTGTATTCCGTGCTTTACATACTCAGTACATATTTCGTACTGACCCCCTTTCTTCGGGGGCTGCGTTTTATGCCCGCAGGTGCAGATATCGGTGATCCTCCGCAGTAGGCTTCACTTCTTGCTATTCCGGAGTACTCTTATCCGATCCGGAGTCCACTTTTGGTACAGACTCTTTTGCTTTGTATATATTTGGTATATCTGACTATTTGGGTACGGCGGGGCCCTGTCTCGCCACATGTCTTTGTTTTGAGTTCGTAGAGGCCTGTAGTCATATATGTGGGGCGAGGGTCCTATGTGTTTATTGTCTGATTTTGCTTTCGGGTCTTACAGCGGTCTGTTTGATATGATGGCCCCAAATGGCCCTTTGTATATATTTGTATTTTGACCGGCGATGTCTATTCCGCCGCTTTGTTTGAGTTTGATTTGATATGACCGCGTAAGACATAATCTCGATATAAATTATGTTTGACATAACTTCTTGAAAATTCTGAAATAAGTTTGGATTCGGAAATGAATATGCGATTTGGTCTGGGTACCCAGGTAGGGTGCCAGTCGCGGCCCACGGGGCTGGGTCGTGACACCTGTGCCACGCCTTATTAGCTACGCTTATTTATCCAAACTTCTTAGTCTACATTCAAGAAAGTTTACATAATCATTAGGTTCATCGGCATATACTAGTCTTATTCTTTCAAATGAATTCATTTATATTCTGCCGAAATTTTGGCAGCATTTCCCCTGTAAATACACTATCCCCGAGAATCTAACTCGGTCAATTTCACAACAACAAATCCGAGAATGGAACTCGGCCACATTATCAACAATAATACCAACAATTACATTCAATCCAACCGCATACGATCAAGCCAATATGGTTGCTCACATATTCAAGTATTAATCCAAAACCATTCGAACGATACTCACGAATACTTCAAGCAACTCACACAATATTTTAAACGGCCTAGCCAACTTACAACATAGTCCGAAATCTTCCAACTTCAACAAGGACAACAACAACACATTTTCCTTATTCTAGATTCATAAACTATATCAAAATTCACATGTTACAATACCGTCCATACAATTATAAGAATTCATGCTAGTGTCGCATTAACCTCTTCAACAATCCTACAACGATTACAACTTCATTTCAAGCCATCAAACTTTCATTCTCATCGTAGAATCCACATCAACAACAACTAGAATATCAAATGAAATCAATTCACCATAACTTACCAAAACAACCCCTTATTCGGTCACAACAACAACATACATATTTTCATGAATTTTCATCTATTTCTATACATTACAACAACAATCTAAATACTAAGTAAAATTAATCCATTCTTTCTACACCACACCACTTCCATTCGGCCAACACATATACACACATATTTCATGCATTTAATCCTTTTCTACACACTTCAACATACATAAATCATCCATAACATATAAAAGGAAATTAATTCTTACCTTTTTCCTTCAACTTCTTCACTTGACCATGGTTATGAACTTGCAAGAATAGATGTTTTTCTTGCTCCAATAGGTACTCCACTTTGCTAGGGACCTTCCAATTAGTAGGAAAACAATTTTTGAACAAATGTTTCTCAAAGTTCTTGTTGGGGTGCACATGGCCGAATGGCCTTCAACTTGGGGCTTCTCCAAGTTTCTTGATTTTTTCTTAAGGAAAGAAGATGAGAAATATGTCTTATTTATCCTTCTTTTTCCATCATTTATCCTTATTTATTTTTAAGTCCCTCAAATAAAAGTTATGGACACATGGGTCTTCTCCCCTTTTCTAGAATTTTCTTAAAATAACAAATACATCCACTTGTCTTGTTGTATAAACTTTGGTCCCTTAAGTAAGAACATGGACACATGGCTATGGGTGGGGCCCACTTTTTATGTCACATGGCCAAAGTGACATTTCATGAAGTTTCTTGAACACTTTGTGAAATTTCCATTTTACCCCTAGCCTTTCCACAATATTACCATAAACTCTTTTGTGAATTTTCATTTTTACCCTTAACCTTTCTCAATATTTCCATCCCAATTATACTCATAATAACTTGTATTTTAGAATAACATTGGAAAATGTTCTTGCCCTTAACTTCTCGCAATTATCTCGAATTATCCGAACGTACAAAATACAGGATATAACTACGGGGCCCTGTCCCATCCTTTCTACAGCTTTTATTCAAGTAGAGGTCTGTAGACAGTTGTATGTAGTAGACAGATGATGTAGCCTTGTCGGCTTCTATTATTTTGTGTACAGTTTGTATAACAGCCTATGTTCTTCCGCATGTTGTGTATGTATATGTTGATTGTGCAGAGTTTCGATATTCCTTCATACGAGATTAGTTTAGGCCATTTATGGGCTTTTGATGTTCAATATGTTTCAGATACGTGTTTAAGGGTGTTTGGTCGCTAGAGGTCAAACTCCCATCACGGCTCATCGGTTTGGGTCATGACAGAAGTGGTATCAGAGCCGTTTCGTCCTGGGGTTTTCTACAGACCGTGTCTGGTAGAGTCTTGTTTATGGACGTGTTGTGCACCACACTTATAAATGGGAGGATACAGGATATTTTGGATGATGTCATTCTTTTTCTCTTAGATTGTGCGATAGAGGCCTGTGTTAAGCGTTTGCTTCTGATCAAATGTTCTGATTTCAGAGATGCCACGTAAGAAAGCTACAGCCACCCAGAAGGGAAAGAGGGTGGCCGGTGAGGCCACTAGCAGTACTCGACATGCCACGAGGGCCCAGGATGAGATTTAGAGTGAGGGGCCGTCTGAGACATTGCATACCCCACCTCCAGCACCAGCCCCAGTTCCTCAGCCGGATGTAGAGGCCCAGGATATACGGGATGCGGTACGGTTGTTGACCAGATTAGTAGCCGCCCAGGCACAGCGACAGGGAGTTAGTGTTGACCCAGCAGATAGGGCCAGTAGTTCGAGGGTTAAGACCTTCCTTGGGTTAGGTCCTCCTGAGTTTTCTGTGGTGATGCAAAATATGGACCCCCAGGATTTCACTGATGTATGCAGAGGACCTTAAGGGTTATGCACGCGGATGAGGTTGAGTCGGTAGAGTTGGCTTCATATAGACTTCGAGACATTTCGATACAGTGGTATCAAGCATGGGAGTTATCAAGGGGAGAAAATGTCCCTCTAGCTGTGTGGCGAGAGTTCTCAGATGCTTTTCTTCGCCATTACTTACCTCCAGAGGTCCGGCGGGCCCGAATAGATAAGTTTCTATGTATTGAGCAGGGCAGTATGAATGTGCAAGAGTATTGTGTACACTTCGATTCTTTTGCTGGATATGCTCCAGCCATAGTGGCTGAGATGGAGGATAGAGTTCATCGCTTTGTTGCCGATCTAGAGCCACACTTGATAGATGAGTGCACGACTGCTGCACTACAGCCAGGCATGGACATCACATGTATACAGGCGTATGCACAGAATTTGGCGGATCGTAAACGCCAGCGGAGCATAAAACGTGAGCGTGACCAGAGCCATGGTAAGAGGTCTAGATCTTTTGATATGGTTAGTTAGTTCAAGGGAGGACAGAGACAGCAGCATCCCAGGTATTCTTAGCAGCCGGTAGGGAGTGTACCTCCGCGGTTCCCATGTCCGAGGTTTGACCGGTCTTCTTATTTCGGAGCGGGACAGAGTTCTAGAGCGTCAGGCTCTCAGTACCGACCAAAGTCAGGCCAGATGAGGCCCCCTTTGCCGCGGTGTACCCAATGTGGCAAGATACATGCAGGTCAGTGTCAGTTGGGTTCATATGTTAGCTATGCTTGTGGACAGCCAGGCCACAGGATGAGGGAGTGCCCGATGGGGGTTAGTTCAGGTATGGTTCAGCCTACAGGGTTTGTGGCTGGCTCATCTTCTGCAGTACGCCCTTCAGGGAAAGCTTTTCAGACGCTAGCAGGACAAGGTAGGGGGAGAAGTGGAGCATCCAGCTCGAGTGGTCCCCAGCACCGCGTGTATGCATTGGTTGGTAGACTGTACCGTGAGACGTCTCCTGATGTTGTTACAAGTATATTATCAGTTTCCTCCCATGATGTTTATGCACTGATTGATCCAGGTTCCACTTTATCATATGTTATGCCCCTTGTTGCCAGAAATTTGGGGTAGAGCCCAAGTTGATTAGACCTTTTGAGGTGTTTACGCCAGTTGGTGATCCGGTTATAGCTAGGCGAGTATATTGAGGCTGTGTTGTTATAGTTTGTGACCGCCATACCGTAGCAGATCTAATTGAGTTAGGTATAATTGATTTTGATGTTATTATGGGCATGGACTGGTTGGCTTCTTATTATGCTAATGTCGATTGTAGAGCAAAGGTGGTTCGATTCCAGTTCCCAAGCGAGCCAGTCCTAGAGTGGAAGGGCAATGCTGCTTCGCCTAGGGGTAGGATTATTTCCTACCTTAAGGCAGAGCAGATAATCATAAAAGGGTATATTTTTCACCTAGTTCGTGTTCAAGATGTGCAAGCAGAATCACCGACCCTTCAGTCTATTCCTGTGGTTAGTGAGTTCCCAGAAGTATTTCAAGATGAGCTTCCAAGCATTCCCCCATAGAGGGAGATTGATTTTGATATTGACCTGGTTATATCCCGTATTTTATACGTTCGGATATTCCAATGTAGTCGTAACGAAGTTAGGGGAATGACCATTTTCCAAATGTATTTCAATGAACAAGTGGGTTATAAATATTATTCACAACATTAGTATTATGGAAAAATTAAGAAAGGTTGAGGGCGAAAAAGGAAATTCGCAAAATAGAACCATGGTGATATTATGGAAGGCTAGGGGTAAAATGGGAATTTCAAAAAAGTCTTGAAAGTTCATAAAATTTCCATGTTAGTTGTGTGGCATAAGTATATGCCCACATTGCTTTGGGGGCTAAAGTGTACCAAGGAAAACATTTGGTCTTCTTTGACCAAATAAAACAATTTAAAAAAAGAAAAAAAAAAGGGAAAGAAAAATCAAGAAAATGGAAGAGTTTTCTAGAGAAGGGGCATGTGCCCCTCACATGACTTGGAGGATATATGTATATATATATATAAGTAAGGGGCCTTTATTTTAACTCTAGAATTTTCAAGAAAAAGGAAACAAAGAAAGGAGAGCCACAACCATGGCCATTTCGGCCAAGCTCTCAAATTTTTGCCCCTTGAAATTTTGCTCCTAAAATTATTTTCTTGTGGTATTCCTACTAATTCAAGGGCCCTCTACAACGTGGTGTAATTGTTTCGGAAGATAGGCCATCCGTTTCATTGTTTTCCGCACTTTGGTTGAGTAAAGAAGTTGGGAGGAAAAGGTAAAAATTAATCCTCTTTTATATGTTATAAATGGTTTGTGTATGTTGTGGTATGTGGAAATGGAAGAGAAGCATGAAAACATGCATGTTGGAAGCTTGGCCGTGTGTGTACATGTTGTGTAGGAAAAAAATGGAATAATTTTTATATGGTAATTTGATTGTTGTTGATAAGTATCCTATGATGAAAATGAGAACTTGATGATTCAAGTTGGGGTTGAGATTAGTGTGTGTAGCCGTGTGTGTGTGTGGTGTGTAGAAATGATGAATTAAGTGTATTTAGCATGATTATGTGTTGTTGTGATGTGCAAAAAAATGGATGAAAATTATGGAATATGTGTGTTGAAGGGCTGGCCGAAAATGAACTGTTTTGCATATCAAAGAATGGACTAATTTTATTTAGTATGTTTGGGTTGTTGTGTTGTGGATTATGTGATGTAAATGAGAGCTTAATGATCTAAGATGGTGTCGTAATTGTTATGGGCTGTTTTTGGAAACCAATTTGAATAAAATGTAGTTTCTTGTAATCATGATAATAATGTTGTTAAAGTGTGGTTTGTTGGTGTAGTTTGTGAAGTTTGAAGAAAGAAATGTGTTGTGATGGTTCCTATGGAAGTTGGAAGATTTCGGGTTCCATGGTGCATTGTTGGGTTGTTTGAAAAATTGTGTCAATTGTTAAAAGCATTCGTGAATATTGTTTGAATGGTCTCGGATTAGTAATCGAATGCATAAACGTTGATATTAGTAGGAATATTGTGAACGTTGTCGGATTACGTAAAAAGAGCGTTTAATGTTAGAATGTATTCTTGAATTGATTATTGATGCCATAGCTTGGTTGATTGGTTGGGTTGTTGTTGAATTGGGCCGAGCCATATTCTCGGGGTTGGTACATTTACAGGGGAGATGCTGCCGAAATTCCAGCAGAATATAAGTGAATGTGTTTGAAAGATTAGGGCAAGTATGTGACAACGAATCTAATAAATGGATGAATCCTCTTGAATGTAGACAAACAAGTTGGATGCACAAGCGTAACTAGTTGGTCGCGACACAGGTATGTAAGGTTTACCTTTTCATTCTTTGGCATGTCCTAGAGCCAAGTAAGGTATAATGTGATATGCTGCCTTGGGGTAACTCTGTTCTGTGATTCTGAGTCTGATTATGATTCTAATTCACTTCTTGACCTGAGTTTGTGACCCTAGTTCATCCCTTGATACAAGTATTTGATATAAGTATTTTGATGTAAGTATGCTGATATAAGTATTCCGATATGAGTATCCTGATATGAGAATTCCGAAATCAGTATCCTGATAAGAGCATTCTGATATGCTTATTCTGGTTCGAGAACTTCTGTAAGATTTAATGTCCCTAACTTCCGTATGAGATCTCGGATTGCTCTGAAATGTTCGAAGAGGTTTCTGTATCAAGACGTCCATAATTTTCTTATACGTGGGTATGGTTCCAAAATCTCTATTTGATCTGATTCGTAAGGACATCCGAAGGTGCCTGGTATAACTATGACTCTGATTCTCCGAAAAAGGCTTCTGAAACGCTTATAAAGCGTTCTGTACTTCAAACGCTCGTAACTTTCTCATGCTACGCCGGATCGACTTGAAATCTGTTCCGAGCCTCCAGGTATCGGTAAGTACACTGGTCTGTTGAGTCTTGATTTCTATGCAAGTGGTTTCTCATGGCTCTGCTCGTGCATGACTCAATGTATCTTTCACTGCGTCCCGGGCCAGGTTCTGTTATGTTCTCGTGTGTCCGCTACGATATGATTCACTGCGTCCCGGGCCAGGTTCTGTTATCGTGCGCAATCCCCTGCATTGTTCACCGCGTCCCTCATAGGCGGGCCGGGCTCTGTTATATGGTATGATGATATGATGATATGGGGTGGTGGCCAGGATGGCATATGATCTGTCTGTTCACCGCATCCCGTACTAGACGGCCGGGCTCTGTTACCGCACCCCTCACTGGAGGGTCGGGTTCTGATATATGCATATATGATACATGAATTTGATATATGATGATTCTGTTTACCGCGTCCCTTATCACAGGGCCGGGTTCTGTTATACGCATATGTGACATACAATTCGGAGTATTTTGTATGTTCTGACATCATCTGAGTATTCTGTATGTTCTGCATTCCGTCCGATATACGACATCATCTGTACGTTCTGTATTCCGTCCGATATATGACATCATCTGTACGTTCTGTATTCCGTCTGATATATGACATCATCTGAGTAATCTGTACGTTCTATATTCCGTCCGATATATGACATCATCTGAGTAATATGTATGTTCTATATTCCGTCCGATATATGACATCATCTGAGTAATATGTACATTCTGTATACCGTCCGATATATGACATCATCTGAGCATTTATTACGTTCTGCACTCCGTCTGACGTATGACATTATCTGTGCGTTCTGTACGTGCCACACTCCTTCTGATGTCTGATACCGGTATGTGCGATCGGTGTCTGGAAAGTAAGTATGTCGGCATTTTGTATGCTCTGTATGATTTTGTTACGCTCTGTATGATTTGTACGGTCTGTATGATCTGTATTGGTCGGTACGGTCTGTGTCGGTCTGTATGGTCGGTATTGGTCTGCATGATCTGTGTCTGAGAAGTAAGTAATTCGGAAATCTGGATAATATGCTCACCCTTGGTACCGTTTGTTTCGATTATGGTTCTGCTTCTGTATTCTATGTCTTACATACTCAGTACATATTCTGTACTGACCCCCGGTTCTTTGGGGGCTGCGTTTCATGCCGCGCAGGTACTCCCAGACGAGATGAGGACACTATAAAAGATATTTCAGCAGTGGTGGCGAACTCCATTTGCTTCTGGAGGACTGCCAAGTCAGGGTATGGTATATGTGTTATGGTTTCTGTATGGTGTTAGAGACTTTGCAGACAGCGTCGTGGGTATAGTATGTCAGTCTGTAAGCGGCTCCGTCAGCCGATATGTCGGTCTGTGTTATGTATTGAATTTTGTATGACTATAGATTTGTTCGTTTGGAAGCTTCGAGAAAGAACATTTCTGAAAGAAAGAAAAAAAAATTACTATGTATTTTATCTGATTTGATTTAAAAGTTTGACGTAACTTTATGTGCAGCAAGAGTCTGAGGGTTCGCTCGGCCCTAAGTAAGGGTTGGGTGCCCATCACACCCTAGTAAGGTCGGGGTGTGACAAAGTGGTATCAGAGCAGGTCGGTCTAAGGGTTATCTGCAAAGTCGTGCCCGGTAGAGTCTTGTTTATGGGTGTGTAGCGCGCCACACTTATAAACAGGAGGCTACGGGGTATCTAGGGATTGTTGACCTTCTTTCTGTGATAGATCGTGCGATAGAGCCAAGTCATAGGACATGAGATCCCTTGTATGCAAGCCTTACATACTATGGAAGAAGATGGGAAATGATATGGAAAGGTCACAAGGGCAAGTCTGGAGATATTCGTTCTGTTACCTGAAACAGAAAGTTCTGGGCGGCTAGGATGTGATATATATATAGTCGTATGCTCTGTAAGGTATTGTTGATATTTGCTGCGTACAGATTTCGAATGATAAGAATTTGTAAAGGTGGTATGGACGACCAAAGAGGGTAAAATAGTAATTTCACAAGAAAAGACGTGTTACGAATGTGTCTCAGAATCTGTAAAACCTTGACTTGCTCCAGATTACGTAGTAAAGGACATACGAGGAAGTGGACGTGATTATATCAGCGTTAAGGCGCCAAATTCCACCAAGGTTTTGAGGTTAAGCGTGCTCAGGTGGGAGCAATTTTCGGATGGGTGACCCCCTGGGAAGTATGCAGGAAATTCCAAAGATTTAGCTATCAGAGACAAATGGAAAACTAGAACAACCTGAGTGAAATTGGAGTATACGGAATGGTTGGAGAATGTAAAAAGCCATGTGGCACGCGACAGGCTAGACTAGAAAAAAAAATAGAAAGTGCAGTGCGGTTTTGGAATCTGGATAGGCTTGAATAGCGTCTGAAAGTATTTTGCGGGTTAGTTGATACTAATTATATGTGTATATGTATATGAACATGTATGATATCTCATATGTGAGGGTATCGACGGAAAATGAAAGGAAAACTTATGATACAGAATTTTGCTATGTTGTGCACGTAGTCGAAAAGAAGAACCGTTGGCATATGAGGAGCCCCTTAAAGGGGGAGGGGGGGGGGGGGAGACCGCATTATATTAGACCAAAAAGGGATTACCATATTCTCAAGTACCAGAAGGGAAACTTATGACATAAACTGAGGATTTGTGTAAAGGCCAAGGAGAGTAAGATGAAAGATAAGGAACGAGCATGAAGGAAAGGACGAATACAAAAGAGATCTTCCCGATGTATTATGACACCCCATAAGATCGGTTGAACATTCGAGGACGAATGTTCTAAAGGGGGGGGGGGGGAGGATGTTATATCCCGTATTTTATACGTTCGGATATTCCAAGGTAGTCGTAACTAAGTTAGGGGAATGACCATTTTCCAAATGTATTTCAATGAACAAGTGGGTTATAAATATTATTCACAACATTAGTATTATGGAAAAATTAAGAAAGGTTGAGGGCGAAAAAGGAAATTCGCAAAATAGAACCATGGTGATATTATGGAAGGCTAGGGGTAAAATGGGAATTTCACAAAAGTCTTGAAAGTTCATAAAATTTCCATGTTGTTTGTGTGGCATAAGTATATGCCCACATTGCTTTGGGGGCTAAAGTGTACCAAGGAAAACATTTGGTCTTCTTTGACCAAATAAAACAATTCAAAAAAAGAAAAAAAAAGGGAAAGAAAAATCAAGAAAATGGAAGAGTTTTCTAGAGAAGGGGCATGTGCCCCTCACATGACTTGGAAGATATATGTATATATATATTATGTAAGGGGCCTTTATTTTAACTCTAGAATTTTCAAGAAAAAGGAAACAAAGAAAGAAGGAGAGCCACAACCATGGCCATTTCGGCCAAGCTCTCAAATTTTTGCCCCTTGAAATTTGCTCCTAAAATTATTTTCTTGTGGTATTCCTACTAATTCAAGGGCCCTCTACAACGTGGTGTAGTTGTTTCGGAAGATAGGCCATCCGTTTCATTGTTTTCCGCACTTTGGTTGAGTAAAGAAGTTGGGAGGAAAAGGTAAAAATTAATCCTCTTTTATATGTTATAAATGGTTTGTGTATGTTGTGGTATGTGGAAATGGAAGAGAAGCATGAAAACATGCATGTTGGAAGCTTGGCCGTGTGTGTACATGTTGTGTAGGAAAAAAATGGAATAATTTTTATATGGTAATTTGATTGTTGTTGATAAGTATCCTATGATGAAAATGAGAACTTGATGATTCAAGTTGGGGTTGAGATTAGTGTGTGTAGCCGTGTGTGTGTGTGGTGTGTAGAAATGATGAATTAAGTGTATTTAGCATGATTATGTGTTGTTGTGATGTGCAAAAAAATGGATGAAAATTATGGAATGTGTGTGTTGAAGGGCTGGCCGAAAATGGACTGTTTTACATGTCAAAGAATGGACTAATTTTATTTATTATGTTTGGGTTGTTGTGTTGTGGATTATGTGATGTAAATGAGAGCTTAATGATCTAAGATGGTGTCGTAATTGTTGCTGGCTGTTTTTGGAAGCCAATTTGAATCAAATGTAGTTTCTTGTAATCATGATAATAATGTTGTTAAAGTGTGGTTTGTTGGTGTAGTTTGTGAAGTTTGAAGAAAGAAATGTGTTGTGATGGTTCCTATGGAAGTTGGAAGATTTCGGGTTCCATGGTGCATTGTTGGGTTGTTTGAAAAATTGTGTCAATTGTTTAAAGCATTCGTGAATATTGTTTGAATGGTCTCGGATTAGTAATCGAATGCATAAACGTTGATATTAGTAGGAATATTGTGAACGTTGTCGGATTACGTAAAAAGAGCGTTTAATGTTAGAATGTATTCTTGAATTGATTATTGATGCCATAGCTTGGTTGATTGGTTGGGTTGTTGTTGAATTGGGTCGAGCCATATTCTCGGGGTTGGTACATTTACAGGGGAGATGCTGCCGAAATTCCGGCAGAATATAAGTGAATGTGTTTGAAAGATTAGGGCAAGTATGTGACAACGAATCTAATAAATGGATGAATCCTCTTGAATGTAGACAAACAAGTTGGATGCACAAGCGTAACTAGTTGGTCGCGGCACAGGTATGTAAGGTTTACCTTTTCTTTCTTTGGCATGTCCTAGAGCCAAGTAAGGTATAATGTGATATGCTGCCTTGGGGTAACTCTGTTCTGTGATTCTGAGACTGATTATGATTCTAATTCACTTCTTGACCTGAGTTTGTGACCCTAGTTCATCTCTTGATATAAGTATTTGATATAAGTATTTTGATATAAGTATTCTGATGTAAGTATGCTGATATAAGTATTCCGATATGAGTATCCTGATATGAGAATTCCGAAATCAGTATCCTGATAAGAGCATTCTGATATGTTTATTCTAGTTCGAGAACTTCTGTAACATTTAATGTCCCTAACTTCCGTATACGATCTCGGATTGCTCTGAAATGTTCGAAGAGGTTTCTGTATCAAGACGTCCATAATTTTCTTATACGTGGGTATGGTTCCAAAATCTCTATTTGATCTGATTCGTAAGGACATCCGAAGGTGCCTGGTATAACTATGACTCCGATTCTCCGAAAAAGGCTTCTGAAACGGTTATAAAGCGTTCTTTACTTCAAACGCTCGTAACTTTCTCATGCTACGCCGGATCGACCTGAAATCTGTTCCGAGCCTCCAGGTATCGATAAGTACACTGGTCTGTTGAGTCTTGATTTCTATGCATGTGGTTTCTCACGGCTCTGCTCGTGCATGACTCAATGTATCTTTCACTGCGTCCCGGGCCAGGTTCTGTTATGTCCTCGTGTGTCCGCTACGATATGATTCACTGCGTCCCGGGCCAGGTTCTGTTATCGTGCGCAATCCCCTGCATTGTTCACCGCGTCCCTCATAGGCAGGCCGGGCTCTGTTATATGGTATGATGATATGACGATATGGGGTGGTGGCCAGGATGGCATATGATCTGTCTGTTCACCGCGTCCCGTACTAGAGGGCCGGGCTCTGTTACCGCACCCCTCACTGGAGGGTCGGGTTCTGATATATGCATATATGATACATGAATTTGATATATGATGATTCTGTTTACCGCGTCCCTTATCACAGGGCCGGGTTCTGTTATACGCATATGTGACATACGATTCTGAGTATTTTGTATGTTCTGACATCATCTGAGTATTCTGTATGTTCTGCATTCCGTCCGATATACGACATCATCTGTACGTTCTGTATTCCGTCTGATATATGACATCATCTGTACGTTCTGTAGTCCGTCCGATATATGACATCATCTGAGTAATCTGTACGTTCTGTATTCCGTCCGATATATGACATCATCTGAGTAATCTGTATGTTCTGTATTCCGTCTGATATGTGACATCATCTGAGTAATCTGTACGTTCTGTATACCGTCCGATATATGACATCATCTGAGCATTTAGTACGTTCTGCACTCCGTCTGACGTATGACATTATCTGTGCGTTCTGTACGTGCCACACTCCTTCTGATGTCTGATATCGGTATGTGCGATCGGTGTCTGGAAAGTAAGTATGTCGGCATTTTGTATGCTCTGTATGATTTTGTTACGCTCTGTATGATTTGTACGGTCTGTATGATCTGTATTGGTCGGTACGGTCTGTGTCGGTCTGTATGGTCGGTATTGGTCTGCATGATCTGTGTCTGAGAAGTAAGTAATTCGGCAATCTGGATAATATGCTCACCCTTGGTACCGTTTGTTTCGATTATGGTTCTGCTTCTGTATTCTATGTCTTACATACTCAGTACATATTCCGTACTGACCCCCGGTTCTTTGGGGGCTGCGTTTCATGCCGCGCAGGTACTCCCAGACGAGATGAGGACACTATAAAAGATATTTCAGCAGTGGTGGCGAACTCCATTTGCTCCTGGAGGACTGCCAAGTCAGGGTATGGTATATGTGTTATGGTTTCTGTATGGTGTTAGAGACTTTGCAGATAGCGTCGTGGGTATAGTATGTCAGTCTGTAAGCGGCTCCGTCAGCCGATATGTCGGTCTGTGTTATGTATTGAATTTTGTATGACTATAGATTTGTTCGTTTGGAAGCTTCGAGAAAGAACATTTCTGAAAGAAAGAAAAAAAAATTACTATGTATTTTATATGATTTGATTTAAAAGTTTGACATAACTTTATGTGCAGCAAGAGTCTGAGGGTTCGCTCGGCCCTAAGTAAGGGTCGGGTGCCCATCACACCCTAGTAAGGTCGGGTTGTGACAGACCGATTGCCGACACTCAGCCAATATCTATCCCACCTTATAGGATGACACCTGTGGAGTTGAAAGAATTGAAAGAGCAGTTGAAAAATTTGCTCGACAAGGGCTTTATCAGGCCTAGTACATCACTGTGGAGAGCGTCGGTACTACCTGTAAGAAAGAAGGATGGCTATTTGCGAATGTGTATTGATTATAGGAAATTAAATAAAGTGATGGTAAAGAATAAATATCCGCTCCTAAGGATCGATTTCTTATTCGATCAGTTGCAAGGCGCGAAATATTTCTCGGAGATAGACTTGAGATCAGGATATCACTAGGTCAGGGTCAAGGAAGCAGACATTCCGAAGACGGCATTCCGGACTAGATATGGCCACTACGAGTTTCGTGTTATGTCGTTCGGGCTAACTAATGCCCCAGCTGTATTCATGGATTTGGTGAATCGTGTATTCAGGCCCTTTCTAGATTTGTTCTCGATTGTGTTCACAGATGATATTCTAGTTTATTCGCCGTCAGAGGCTGATCATGTAGAACATCTGCGGACAGTGGTTGGAATTCTTCGAGGTAAAGAGTGGTATGCTAAGTTTTCTAAGTGTGAGTTCTGGTTGAACTCTGTGGCTTTTCTGGGTCACATTATTTCAGAGGAATGCATTAGAGTGGATGCCCAGAAGATTGAGGTAGTGAAGAATTGGTTAAGGCCCACGGCACCAACGGATATACGTAGTTTCTTGGGCTTGGCAGGTTATTTAGAAGGTTTGTAGAAGGATTTTCTTCTCTTTCAGCCCCATTGACTAAATTAACTCAGAAATCAGCTAAGTTTCAATGGACAGATTCTTGTGAGCAGAGTTTCCAGACGTTGAAAGATAAGTTAACTTCAACACCAGTTTTGACTCTTCCAGAAGGAGCAGATGGCTATGTGGTATATTGTGATGCTTCAGGTGTTGGAATAGGCTGTGTGTTGATGTAGCACGGTCAAGTTGTCGCTTATGCTTCTAGACTAGACAGCTGAAGAAGCACGAAAAGAATTATCCATCCCATGACCTTGAGTTAGCGGCAGTGATTCATACCTTGAAAGTATGGAGGCACTACTTATATAATATCCATGTTGATATCTATACTGATCATAAGAGTCTCCAGTACTACCATGACCCAACCGGAGGGCCATGACGGGTATCGGGTGCTAACCCACCCGGACACCTCTTAACATACATTCCCATTTACATCTAGGTGAGCCACATAACTTAATCATACTTTCTATCCATCACTCATACTATACTCATTGGGCGACAATACATTTATATCATCATTAGCAACTATGCCCATATCAATGTACCTAAGCCGACAAGGCTAACAAAATGATATCCAAAATATAAGCCGACAAGGCCAAATACACCTAATCAAATACACATGTCTACGAGCCTCTAAGAAGAGTATGTCACATCATATAGGCGGGACAGGACCCCGCCATGCCCATAAGTATGTACACAAAAGAGTAGATACCAAAAGCTGTAGCTCCGAATGAAGTGGAGCTCTGCTACGTAGTCCCTGAGTAATAGAGCTATAGATCAAGCCTGTCTCCCTGGCCACCTGCGGGCATGACGCAGCTTTCACAAACAAAAGGACGTCAGTACGAATAATGTACTAAGTTTGTAAAGCATAATCAACATCATTATAGAAGCATAAGAGACAGCGTAAGGAATAGCATAATATGGGAGGTAGTACAACCATTGTCATAAACACTTACTTGCTTTTCATAGGGACCTTCCATTTCTAGTGCGTGGTTGTGTACATATATCTATATCTGTATCCGTATTCGTATCCATACTTATTTACTGTTACACCTTGTAATATTTTCCGTTGATGCACAGTGAATAGACTAACGAAGAACACGAAGTATATGGTACTTAAATAAGTAAGGAATGACATTTGATGACCCTAATTAATATTTCAAAGACATTCGAGGTAGGGGGAGAAAGTTTGCCAAGAGAAGGAAAGGCATACGATAGGTATCGGAAAGGATTTACGACTAACAAGTTAATGATTATTTAATGATGCTTTGGAGGAGAGTTATAACATCCCTTAGATCATTAATGAGGTGATAAACAAGTGTCAAGAAAGTTCCATAAGGATTGGAGATCAAACGAGTCGACGAGAATGAGTTCGGAAAGACTACGCATTATACGGCCAACATACTGGCCGTATAAATTATACTGGCCGTATGTTTGGCCGTATAATCAGCCCAGATTAGCACCCCTCACTGGACCAAATGTACGACCAAACATACGATCAGCATTATTTATACGGACCGTATGTTGGTCCGTGAAATCCAAGCGGGACAGATTTTGTATTATTAATAAGGGGTCCAAGTTTATTTCATTTCATTTCCCCTTCACTCCCTTTCTCTCCAGAACATTTCTCTACACTTCTCCCATAATAATTCAATAGATATTAATGAAAAACTTCATCAAACCAAGAGAATCAAGTGTAAGAAACCTATTAAAGTTCATCCAAGACAAGGAATCCAAGTGAAGGTGAAACTAGGGTTTTGCGCAAGTGGATTTTTGCCACCCAAGGTTCATTCCTACACCATCTAAGGTAAGTTTTATGGTATTTTCATGTTGTTTAAGGTATTGAGAAGTTGAAACACTTGGATTGTAGAAGAATATAGAAAATGGGTCATGATGTGGGAATAGTGTCATTTTTGAGTAATAGCTTGGATTGAGTCATGATTCTTGATATGTTGTGATTATGGTTATGTTATAAATGATGTTAAGAACATGGGATAGACATTGTATATGAATTAATGTAATAGTGTGCTATGACCATAGATATGGATGATTGGAAGTGAATGGAGGAATATGGACAATGTAGGTGAATAAAGACTATTGTTATGATGTTGTGAATGTCATTATTGATGTTTGGGAGTTGATATATGATATGGAGGAAGTCGTATAAATAAAGGAGATGCTGTCCAATTTTCTCTAGCTTTAGTCATGTATGCTAAGCTATCGATTTTCAAATGATAGTATAACTCTAATGAAGGTGGAAACGTGAGCATTGAAGGAGAACATGCAAGTGATAGAATAGTTGAACGGAAAGGTATGTAAGGCTAACCCTTCTTTCATAAGGCATTTGGTTCTTTGGCCAAATATCTAATGTTCTATGAGCTTATGATGTCCTCTAAATGATGTTATCTTCAAAAGCTACTAAGCTCACGATTCTCGATATGTTACGATTGTACTAAATTACTTATATGAAGAGTAATCCTCTAAGGATAGATGTAATGAACGACGATAGTAATGATGCTAAATATGCTTATGAGCTTTTATGTATATGTGTCTATGTATGACTATTATAAAACCCCGAGCTTTTATCGCCGGGTAATATATATATATATATATATATATATATATATATTGCGCGCGCACCACTGCAGTTATGTATGGATAACCGTGAGCCTTGGTAGGGCTAGGTATGTATACTCACCGAGCCTTGCCATGGCTGGGTATGTGAAACACTGATCCTTCATGGTCGGGTATGCTATGTATATGTTATGGATATATATACGATATGAATATGAATATAAATATGAATATGCTATGAATACGAAATGTAAATGAGTATGGATATGAATACAGGGACGGATACGGATGTATGTACACAATCACACATTAGAAATGGAAAGTCCCTATGAAAAGCAAGTATGTGTCTATGACGTTGGATCTACTACCTCGCCTCTTATGCTATTTTTTATATTGATTATTATGCTTCTATAATGATGTTTATTATGCTTCTATAATGATGTTGATTATGCTTTACAAACTCAGTACATTCGTCGTACTGATGTCCTTTTTTTGTGGACACTGCGTCATGCCCGCAAGTGGCCAGGGAGATAGACTTGATCCATAGCTTTATTACTTAGGGACTACATAGCGGAGCTCCATTTCATTCGGAGTTACAGCTTTTGGTATTTATTCTTTTGTGTACATATTTATGGGCCTGGCGGGGTCCTGTCCTGCCTATATGATATGACATATTCTCCTTAGAGGCTCGTAGACATGTGTATATGGTTAGATGTATTTGGCCTTGTCGGCCTATACTTTGGATATCATTTTGTTAGCCTCGTCGGCTTATGTACATCTATATGGGCATTGTTATTGATGATGATATATATATGTATTGTTGCCCAATGGAATTAATATGAATAATGGATGGAAAGTATGATTTGGCTATGTGGCTCACCTAGATGTAAATGTGAAAGTATGATAAGAGGTGCCCGGGTGGGTTCGCACTGGGTGCCCGTCACGGCTCTCTGGTTGCGGGTCGGTTTAGAGTCAAACCCGAGTCAATCAAACCTTTTGAGGTGTCTACACCCGTTGGTGAATCGGTAATAGCTAACCAAGTATATAGAAACTGCATAGTTGTGATTTGTGATCGTCGTACTATGATTGACTTGCATGAGTTAAAAATGGTGGATTTTGATGTTATTATGGGCATGGATTGGTTGGCTTCTTGCTATGCCAATGTTGATTGTAGAATGAAAATTGTTCGTTTCCAATTTCTGGGAGAACCAGTTTTAGAATGGAAAGGGAATATTGTGTCACCAAAAGGTAGGTTTATTTCCTATCTTAAAGGAAGGAAAATGATCACAAAAGGTTGCATTTATCATCTAGTGCGGGTGCAAGATGTAGAAGCTGAACCGCCAACTCTTCAGTCAGTCCCCGTGGTGAATGAATTTTTGGATGTGTTTCCGGAAGAGCTACCAGGCCTCCCTCCCGAGCGGGAGATTGATTTTGCTATTGATATGTTGCCAGACACCAAGCCTATATCTATTCCACCATATAGAATGGCTCCCACAGAGTTGAAAGAGTTGAAGGAGCAATTGAAGGACTTGCTTGAGAAAGGCTTTATTAGGCCTAGTTTATACCCGTGGGGAGCACCCGTATTGTTTTTCCAAACGATATATGGCTCCTTGCGAATGTGCATTGACTATCAGCAACTGAATAAGGTGACGATAAGAATAAATATCCTTTTTCGAGGATTGATGACTTATTTGACCAATTACAAGGCGCCAAATGGTTTTCAAAGATAGATTTGAGATCCTGGTATCATCAAGTGAGAGTTAAGGAGAAAGATATCCCTAAGACAGCCTTCAGAACAAGATATGGCCATTTTGAGTTCCGCGTGATGTCATTTGGACTAACTAATGCACCGGCGGTATTTATGGATTTGATGAACAATGTGTTTAGGCCCTTCCTAGATCTATTTGTGATTGTATTCATCGACGACATCTTGGTATATTCTAGATCCGAGGCAGAACACGCGGATCATTTGCGTTCTGTCCTTAGAGTGCTTCAAACTCGAGAATTATTCGCCAAATTTTCTAAGTGTGAGTTCTGGTTGAACTCAGAAGCATTCTTGGGGCACATTGTTTCAGCCGATGGTATTCGGGTGGATAGCCAAAGGATTTGGGCCGTGAAGACTTGGCCAAGGCCCACAACTCCTACGGAGGTTCGTAGCTTTCTGGGCTTAGCAGGTTATTACAGGAGATTTGTAGAAGGATTTTCTTCTATTTCTGCACCACTCACAAAGCTGACCAAAAATCAGTAAAGTTTTAATGGACAGATGCTTGTGAACGTAGTTTCCAAGAGCTAAAGGATAGATTGACTTCTACCCCAGTCCTGACACTTCCAGAGGGATTGGAAGGTTATGTTGTTTATTGCGATGCTTCAGGCATTGGGCTAGGCTGTGTGTTGATGCAACATGGTAAGGTGATTGCGTATGCTTCAAGGCAATTACGAAAACATGAGAAACATTATCCAACCCATGACCTTTAATTGGCTGCAGTGATTCATGCATTAAAGATGTGGAGACATTATTTGTATGGTGGTCATATGGATATTTACACAGATCATAAGAGCCTTCAGTGTATGTTTAAGCAAAAAGAGTTGAATTTGCGACAACGACGATGGTTGGAATTGCTAAAAGATTACGATGTTAATATCCTATATCACCCCGGAAAGGCAAATGTTGTGGTTGATGCTCTTAGCCGTAGATCCATGGGAAGTTTGTGTGATGTACGACTAGAGGAAAGAGAAATGGCTCGTGGGCTCCTGTAATTAGCTAGCCTAGGAATTCGAGTAGTGGACTCAGGTAGCAGGGGAACTACCATTCAGAATTCAGCAGTCTCGTCGCTAGTAGGGGAAGTGAAAGAGCGACAATTCGAAGATCCCATGCTAATGCATTACAAAGATACACTCCCTTAAAAGGAGAAGTCATCATTTGAGATTGCAGTAGACGGAGTTCTCCGATGCCGAGGCAGATTATGTGTTCCTGATGTGGAAGGGTTACGCCACCAAATATTGAGGGAAGCCCATTACTCCCGTTATTCTGTCCACCCCGGAGCAACGAAAATGTACCATGATCTTAAATCTCTATATTGGTGGAATGGAATGAAGAAAGATATAGCGAAATTTGTAACTCAATGTCCCAACTGTCAACAAGAGAAATCGAGCACCAAAAGTCGGGCGAATTGCTGGAAGCTATAGAAATTCCAACTTGGAAGTGGGAAGTAATTAACATGGACTTCATTACAGGCTTATCCCGTTCTCGACACAATTACGACTCTATATGGGTGATTGTTGATAGGCTCACGAAGTCAGCTTATTTCTTACTAGTTAGAACTACATATGTGGCAGAAGATTATGTAAAGCTTTATGTTAAAGAGATAGTGTGACTCTATGGTGTTCCAGTATTTATTATCTCAGATAGAGGAACTCAGTTTACAGCTAATTTTTGGAAGTCCTTCCAAGAGTGTTTGGGGACTCATGTGAGCCTTAGCACGGTATTTCATCCGCAGACTGATGGACAAGCTAAACATACCATTCAGACTCTTGAGGATATGTTACAGGGATGTATGTTTGATTTCGGAGGAAATTGGGATGATCACTTACCCCTTATTGAGTTTGCTTATAACAATAGTTATCATTCTAGCATTCAAATGGCACCGTATGAGGTTTTATATGGGCGGAAGTGTAGATCTCCAATTGGGTGGTCTGAAGCAAAAGAGACTAAATTGATAGGGCCAGACTTGGTCCAGCATGCCATAGAAACAGTTAAGCTCATATAGGGTCGACTATTAGCAGCCCAAAGTCGTCAAAAGTCCTATGCGGATAATCGTCAAAGGGACTTAGAGTTCCAAGTTAAAGATTAGGTATTCTTAAAGGTGTCACCGATGAAGGGCGTTATGAGATTTGGCAAAAAGGGGAAGTTAAGTCCCCGATACATTGGGCCTTATGAGATCGTGCACGAGGTAGGCAAAGTGGCTTACGAATTAGATCTACCTCCTGATTTGGAGTCAGTTCACCCAGTTTTTCATGTCTCGATGCTTCGTAAATGTGTTGAAGATCTTACTAGGATCATGCCAGTAAATGATGTTCAAGTGACAGAAGAGTTGATTTATGAAGACGTACCCATTACCATATTAGATAGGCAAGTACGGAGGCTTAGAAACAAAGAAGTGGCCTCAGTTAAGGTTTTGTGGAGAAACAATAACCGAGAAGAAATGACATGAGAAGTGGAAGAAATTATTAAATCCAAGTACCCGCACTTATTTAAACCCCCGGAAGGAATCAAAGATGAGACATCAAGATCATAAGGTATGTATGCTTTCCTTTTTATGCATTTGGGTCATGTATGGCCAAACTCTATTGCTATTATGTTGTGGCACAGTGAGGCATTATTATTGTGGGCTGTTGTGACTGGATGGTAGTGCCATATTATAGGAGAAACTCTAGCGAAATTTTTATAGAATCCCCGAGGACTTAACATTCGAGGACGAATGTTCTTAAGGGGGGAAGAATGTTACACCCTGGAAAATTTTTCGTTGATGCACAGTGAATAGACTAATTAAGAACACGAAGTATATGGTACTTAAATAAGTAAGGAATGACATTTGATGACCCTAATTAATATTTCAAAGACATTCGAGGTAGGGGGAGAAAGTTTGCCAAGAGAAGGCAAGGCATACGATAGGTATCGGAAAGGATTTACGACTAACAAGTTAATGATGATTTAATGATGCTTTGGAGAAGAGTTATAACATCCCTTAGATCATTAATGAGGTGATAAACAAGTGTAAAGAAAGTTCCATAAGGATTGGAGATCAAACGAGTCGACGAGAATGAGTTCGGAAAGACTGCGCATTATACAGCCAACATACTGGCCGTATAAATTATACTGGCCGTATGTTTGGCCGTATAATCAGCCTAGATTAGCACCCCTCAATGGACCAAATGTACGACCAAACATACGGTCAGCATTATTTATACGGACCGTATGTTGGTCCGTGAAATCCAAGCGGGACAGATTTTGTATTATTAATAAGGGGTCCAAGTTTATTTCATTTCATTTCCCCTTCACTCTCCTTCTCTCTAGAACATTTCTCTACACTTCTCCCACAAGAATTCAAGAGATATTAGTGAAAAACTTCATCAAACCAAGAGAATCAAGTGTAAGAAACCTATTAAAGTTCATCCAAGACAAGGAATCCAAGTGAAGGTGAAACTAGGGTTTTTCTCAAGTGGAGTGTTTCCACCAAAGGTTCATTCCTACACCATCTAAGGTAAGTTTTATGGTATTTTTATGTTGTTTAAGGTATTGAGAAGTTGAAACACTTGGATTGTAGAAGAATATAGAAAATGGGTCATGAATGTAGGAATAGTGTCATTTTTGAGTAATAGCTTGGATTGAGTCATGATTCTTGATATGTTGTGATTATGGTTATGTTATAAATGATGTTAAGAACATGGGATAGACATTGTATATGAATTAATGTAATAGTGTGCTATGACCATAGATATGGATGATTGGAAGTGGATGGAGGAATATGGACAATGTAGGTGAATAAAGACTATTGTTATGATGTTGTGAATGTCATTATTGATGTTTGGGAGTTGATATATGATATGGAGGAAGTCGTATAAATAAAGGAGATACTGTCCAATTTTCTCTAGCTTTAGTCATGTATGCTAAGCTATCGATTTTCAAATGATAGTATAACTCTAATGAAGGTAGAAACGTGAGCATTGAAGGAGAACATGCAAGTGATAGAATAGTTGAACGGAAAGGTATGTAAGGCTAACCCTTATTTCATAAGGCATTTGGTTCTGTGGCCAAATATCTAATCTTCTATGAGCTTACGATGTCCTCCAAATGATGTTATCTTCAAAAGTTACTAAGCTCATGATTCTCGATATGTTACGATTGTACTAAATTCCTTATATGATGAGTAATGCTCTGAGGATAGATGTAATGAACGACGATAGTAATGATGCTAAAGATGCTTATGAGCTTTTATGTATATGTGTCTATGTATGACTATTATGAAACCTCGAGCTTATATGGCCGGGTAGAATATATATATATATATATATATATATATATATTACGCGCGCACCACCGCAGTTGGGTATGGATAACCCTGAGCCTTGGTAGGGCCAGGTATGTATACTCACCGAGCCTTGCCATGGCCGAGTATGTGAAACACCGATCCTTCATGGTCGGGTATGCTATGTACATGTTACGGATATGTGTACGATATGAATATGAATATGAATATAAATATGAATATGCTATGAATACGAAAATGGATACGAAATGTAAATGAGTATGGATATGAATACGGGAACAGATATGGATGTATGTACAGAATCACGCATTAGAAATCGAAAGTCCCAATGAAAAGCAAGTAAGTGTCTATGACGTTGGATCTACTACCTCCCCTCTTATGCTAGTTCTTATATTGCTTATTATGCTTCTATAATGATGTTGATTATGCTTTACATACTCTGTACATTCTTCGTACTGACTTCCGTTTTTTGTGGACATTGCGTCATGCTCGCAAGTGGCCAGGGAGCTCTATTTCATTCGGAGTTACAACTTTTGGTATTTATTCTTTTGTGTACATATTTATGGGCCTGGCGGGGTCCTGTCTCGCCAATATGATATGACATACTCTCCTTAGAGGCTCGTAGACATGTGTATATAGTTAGATGCTTTTGGCCTTGTCGGCCTATACTTTGGCTATCATTTTGTTAGCCTCGTCGGCTTATGTACATCTATATGGGCATTGTTATTGATGATGATATATATATGTATTGTTGCCTAATGGAATTAATATGAATAATGGATGGAAAGTATGATTTAGCTATGTGGCTCACCTAGATGTAAATGTGAAAGTATGATAAGAGGTGCCCGAGTGGGTTAGCACTGGGTGCCCGTCACGGCCCTCCAGTTGGGTCGTGACAAATGTGCTATCAGAGCAGTTCTGTCTTAGGGTATGTCTACGAGCCGTGTCCAGTAGAGTCTTGGTTATGGGCGTGTTGCACCCCACACTTATAAACAAGAGGTTGCGGGAATTTTAGGAATGAATGACCTTCTTTCTTCATAAGATCGTGCGATAGAGCTATGACATAAGAACTTATTTTTCCTTAACCGTGTGTTATGTATTTCAGAAATGCCTGTAAAGAGAAAGGCTACGGCAGCCCAAAAGGGCAAGACAGTGGCCGAAAAGCGGGCTGAAAAAGCACTGCCAATGGTTGTAGAGGAAAGTGAGTCCCAGAATGCGGCTCAATCTTAGTCCTCCCATTCAGTGCCTATATCTGAGGAGCGTGAGGGAGCCTCAGCCCGAGCTCCAGCACCTCCGGCTCCTCCACCGGATGCTTCAGGCCAAGATGTGAAAGAGGCCATTCATTTTCTTACTCAATTGGTTGCTGCCCAGACTCAGCGGCAACGTACAGGACAAGGTGATAGGGCTGTTAGTGCAAGGGCCCGTGATTTTATTAGCTTGAACCCTCCGAAATTCTTTGGATCAAAGCCAGATGAGGACTCTTAGAATTTTATTGATGGAATGTTGAGGACACTTCGGTTGATACATGCTTCGGACACCGAATCGGTGGAGTTAGCATCATATAGATTGAGGGATGTTGCGGTTCATTGGTACATGGTTTGGATGGCTTCACGGGGAGCCAATGTGCCTCTCCCGGTATGGCAAGAATTTGTAGATGCTTTCCTCTGAAATTACCTGCCTTCAGAAGTTTGGTGAGCTAGAGCCGATAAGTTCTTGAATTTGAGGCAAGGAAGCATGAGTGCTTTAGAGTATGGTCTGCGCTTCAATTCCATTGCTAGGTATGATTCGGCCATGGTAGTGGATATGGGTGACCGAGTGCACCGATTTGTGAAAGTCCTGGGGCCACATTTGATGGATAGGTGCTTGACTGCATTCCTTCAGGACAATATGGATATTTCACGCATTGAAGCCCATGCTCAAAATTTAGAAGAAAGCCTACAACAACAAAGAAGTGAGCATGAGCATGATAGAGGGTATAACAAGAGGGCTTTATCTTCGGGTCCGATGAGTGAGTATAGAGGCGGGCACACACAGCGGTTTTCGAAGCATTCAGGACATTCTATGACTAGTGCGCCTCCACGGTTTTCAGGCCAGAGATTTTATAGGTCTACTCATTCCGGGCTGAGTCATCTTTCCGGGATCTCAGTTCAGGGGTAATTCGGGTCAGGCGAGGCCACTCGTGCCACGATGTTCCCAGTGTGGGAAGTCACACTGGGGTCAGTGCCGATTAGGTTCAGAGTTTTTCTATTCATGTGGTCAACCGGGCCATATTATACGTGATTGCCCCTCAGTTGGTGGTAGAGGTAGGACCCAGCCTTCAGGGTCGGTAGCCGGATCTTCATCATCTATACGCCCTATGGGGCCAGGTTCACATGCGCCGGTTGGCCATGGTAGAGGCAGAGGGAGAGTCCCCAGTTCTAGCGGTCCTCAGCACCGTAGTAATGCTTTGGCTGGACGCCAAGATTGTCACGACCCAACCAGAGGGCCACGACGGGCACCGGTGCTAGCCCACCCGGGCACCTCTTAACATACCTTTACATTTATATCTAGGTGAGCCACCTATTAAATCAAACATTTCTATTCATCAATCATACTAATCCCATTGGACAACAATACCTTTATATCAACATTAGCAACTATGCCCATATCAATGTACATATGCCGACGAGGCTAACAAAATGATGTCTAAAATATAAGCCGACAAGGCCAAACATATCTAACTATATACACATGTCTATGAGCCTCTAAGGATAGTATGTCATATTATATAGGCGGGACAGGACCCCGCTATGCCCATAAATATGTACACAAAAGGATCAATACCAAAAGCTATAGCTCCGAATGAAATGGACCTCCGCTATGTAGTCCCTGAGAAATATAGCTATAGATCAAACCTGTCTCTCTAGCCACCTGCGGGCATGACGTAGCGTCCACAAACAAAAGGACGTCAGTACGAAGAATGTACTGAGTATGTAAAGCATGATCAATATCAATATAGAAGCATAATAAGCAACATAAGAAACAGCATAAGATGGGAGATAGTAGTATCATCGTCATAAGCACTTACTTGCCTTTCATAGGGACATTCCATTTCTAGTGCGTGATTGTGTATATACATCCGTATCCGTATTCACATTCGTACTCATTTACATTCGTATCCATGATCCTATTCATATACACATTCTTATTCGTATTTGTATCATGCCCGTATTCATACTCATATCTATATCACATACATATCATTTACATAGCATACCCGACCACGAAGGTTCGGTGTTTCACGTACCCGACCATGGTTCGGCTCGGTGATCATACATACCTTGCCAACCAAGGCTCAGTGTTACACATAGCTAGCCCTACCAAAGCTCAGTGTTATCCGTACCCAACTGCAGTGGTGCGCGCGTTTATATATATATATATATATATATATATATATATATATATATATATATATATATATATACATCTATATATATTCTACCCAGCCATGTAAGCTTGGGGTTTCATAATAGCCATACATAGGCACACATAGATATAAGCTCATATGCATCTTTAGCATCATTACTATTATCATCGTCATCATTATCATTATCATTATTATCGTCGTCATCATTATC